>NC_083869.1:91995000-92620000 GCF_032452875.1 Bos javanicus
ATCAACTAGATGCTCTATGCTTGAAGCGTATTTCTTTTCTATGCTGCTATTAATTTGCTCTTTGGTCTTTTGTTATTAATCACAGAAAATATGGGGGAGTCTTTGTTTCTACTGTACATATTCTTAATCTCTATGGTGAATTTTAGAGTCCCTTGTTCTAGATCTGGGTGGTGTGGGGACTCCAGAATAGGGGTAAACTTTCAGAGAAGGATATCTTGACTTATTTATTTATTTGACTGTGCTGGATCCCAGTTGTGGCACTGGGATCTTCAGTCTTTTTTTGCAGCATGCACACTCTCAGTTGCATCATATGGGATCTAGTTCCTTGACCAGGGATTGAAACCAGGCCCCCTCCATTGGGAAGGCAGAGTCTTAGCCACTGGACCACCAGGGAAGTCCTATCCTGCCTTTTACAAATTGTTGCTAGAAAGACAGTAGGGTAAGATAGAAGTTCCTCTATATCTTCGAGGAACTAGGAATACTGGGTCAAATTTGAGAAATGAATCTTCTCTTGAAGATGTCCCCCTCATGACTGGGGACATGACTTCATCATTTTCCTTTAGTTCAAAGGTGTAAGTGAATCATTTCCAAGGACAGATTACTCCAAAGGGCAGAAAGATATATTGGTATGGGAGAGGGGAGGTCATAAAAACTGTGTGAGAAAATTAAAATATGGACAAAGAGGGTCTACTAGAATGGGAAATATTTTTGATTTGTCATTTGCCAGACAAGAAGAATGGAGGACATGAAGTCTTCCTGCACTTATAGCTAAATCATGAAAGATGTTCAATATAGTATTTGAAAATAGCAAAAATTTGTTAATTCCATCAGGGGATTGTTAGACAACTTATGGGCTTCCCAGGTAGCTCAGACGGTAAAGAATCTGCCTGCAGTGTGGGAGACCTGGGTTCAATCCCTGGGTTGGGACGATCCCCTGGAGAAGGGTGGCAACCCCCTCCAGTATTCTTGCCTGGAGAATTCCATGGACAGAGGAGTCTGGCAGGCTACAGTCCACAGGTTGCAAAGAGTTGGACATGACTGAGCAACTAACACTCACAGACAACTTATAAGGTGATTATAGAAGGAAATAT
The DNA here is from genome assembly GCF_032452875.1 of Bos javanicus. Lineage (NCBI taxonomy): Eukaryota > Metazoa > Chordata > Mammalia > Artiodactyla > Bovidae > Bos > Bos javanicus. The sequence goes on from NC_083869.1 coordinate 91,996,092, forward strand.
TATTTATCAGTTTCAAATAATGCTTATAAAGAATGCTTACAGGTCATGGAAAAAATGCTCAGGATATAACCGATAATAGTATAGATCTGTTGAAAACTATAAATAAAACCAGATATTAAATATGTAAAAATCTTAATAAAAAAAGGACCAGAATGTTAACAGTGTTTATATCAGAGTGGTAAGATCATAGATGAATTTTGTTTTAGTGATTCTTTTGACATTTACAAAAGTAAGAGTATCTCTTTCTAAATTTTCTATATGAAATATGTCCTCTTTTTATTGTTGTTGTTGTTAAGTCACTCAGTCGTGTCTGACTCTTTGTGACCCTATGGACTGCAGCATGCCAGGCTTCCCTATCCTTCACCATCTCCTGGAGCTTGCTCAAACTCATGTCCATTGAGTCAGTGATGCCATCCAACCATCTCATCCTCTGGCATCCCCTTCTCCTCCTGCCTTCAATCTTTTCCAGCATCAGGGTCTTTTCCAATGAATCAGCACTTCGCATCATGTGGCCAAATTATTGGAGCTTCAACTTCAGCATCAGTCATTCCAATGAATATTCAGGATTAATTTCCTTTAGGATCAATTGATTTGATCACTTATAGTTAGAATAAAAATCAATATACAAAACATTATTATTATTTTTTAAGACATATACATAAACTTCAAACTAAGTTAATCACATAAAGCTTAGATTTTTCAAGAAACCAGAAAAAAGTTACTGGAAGGTTTTTGAACAAGCTGTGGAGTACAAGATCCTGAGACCCAGGCTCCCAAAGAGGATAGTGGGGCTGGCCATGACAGGGGAAGGCCCCTAAACACAGAAGACTTTCTCAGAAGGTAAGGCCTGCAGAGGCGTGGCTCCAAGCAGCCTCCTTTCATGCCTGTCACTTAACCTCTAATTTCCTTGAGGAACATACAGACCACGAGACACCAAGAGGCTTTTGTCACCTCACTGCCCCCTAAAGACACAGGATACTTTCAACTCCCCCTTTGCTTAGGGAACCTCCTCCAGATATTCAGTAGGTGGGGTGCTTGCAAGTGGGGTGTCTCTCTCAAAGTTCCTTGAAGTGAATTGGGAAAGGTTTGGCATAAACTAAACAGTTTATGTTCCACGCTCCATGGGGCTGCCTACGTCCAACACAAACGTTCAATTCCTCATATTTATAAATTTCAATGCTGATAATAATTGTTTCCCAAATCTTCAATATAATCTTTTTAAAAAAATTACTTACTTATTATTTTTGGCCATGCTGTGTCTTCATTGCTGTGATTGGGCTTTCTCTAGTTGCAGTGAGCAGGGGCTACTCTTCAGTATGGTGTGAGTTTCAGTAGTTGCGGTGTGTGGGCTCAGAAGTTGTGGCACACAGGCTTAGTTTCTCCACGGCGTGTGAGATCTTCCTGGACCAGGGATCAAAACCATGTCCCCCTGCCACGGCAGGCAGATTCTTAACCTCTGGACCAGTGGGGAAGTCCCTCAGTATAATTCTTATTGGTGTCTTTTGGACACAGTCTATCCCCATCTTATGAAAAGCTCTCCTCTTTTAGAATCGTCTCATCTGTCTACCCTTACATTTTAGATTTCAAGCACAGCACCTGTTTTTCACAGCTCTGACACCCCTCTACAGAGCATGATTTCCATGAGACCATCATAGAGTGACTGATACTCTTTCAGTGACAAGAAAAGGTTTGCCTTTAAAAGAAGAGGAAAAGTCAGAAGTCATCAAAACAATGTAATATCCTGTGTGAAATGTTTGAGGTTTGAGTCCCTTGATCATGTGCCCTGAGACAAGTAAGTTGGCGGTGGTGGCCGCGGATGACGAGTCGAGTCACTCAAGTGTGTCTTCGGTTCTCCTCACACTTGGGCTTCTCAGGGAGGAGGGGCTGGAGCCGTGGCCCACCGTCAGCACCATGATCCTCAGGCTGCTCCTGGCTCTCAACTTCTTCCCCTCAATTCAAGTAGCAGGTAAACAGTTTTGATTTCTTTCTTCCTCCAGCGTTTTCTTTTGAGGCTTTCGGTTCATTTTATTTCATTTATTTTTCAGGAAAAAATGTTTTAAAATCATGCACTCTCTATTTGGTATATTTCAAAAGGTGCAATACTTTTCTTCATTTATCAGTGAATGGTTCATTTTAAATTTCGAAGAACTCAGGACATTTGGGCATTTGAAGTGCAGTTTTTACTATGAAATGGCAACCTGTTATTGAAGAAACTCATTGATTCTCAGACTAGAGCCAGCAAAATACTTAAATAAGCATTCTTTGGAATTAAATCAGATTTATTTAACTATTAGTTGGTAATGTCCCAAGAATTTTTAGCATTTGTGTATACATATATATTTTTAAATGTAAGAAAATTGCTGTATATGCAGGTTGGTTCTGAAAGCCCTGGATTTAGACTACCTGGGTTCATATCACAGATCTATTTCTTGATAACTGAGCTTAGACTAGTATTTAAACTCTCTAAGCCTCAGTTTCCTCATCTGTAAAAAGGGAATGATAATAACTTCATCTCAAGGTCATTGTGAGGATACAATGAAACAACCATGTGAAATGTTTAGCACAGTCAATGCTTGGCCGGCAAGATAAATGTTGGCTATACTTACCACGTCTTGTTGTTTAGTCACTAAGTCCTGTCTGACTGTTTTGCCATGTCTACCTGAATTGAAAGGGTGCCAAAATGAATTCTGGAGTTGTCACACAAGCTGCTGCCATACAGATGCTAATAAATTAGTTTCTTTAAACAACTGGTTGATATCTATTTCAAGTGGTTGAAATTCTTTAAGTTTTCAGTGATGATGGGGATGAAGATGAAAAGCTTGATGTGATCACAGTTAACCCCATTTCAGATAAAGATTTGGGGGAAGGAATGTTAATTTGGCTAAAGATCTATATGTAGGAGTTGTTGGAACCAGGGTCTGAACCACCTTTGTCTGACTCTAGGGCCTGTGCTCTTATGCTACTCCATCTAATAGGATGTGCTTTATAATGTATTAGCTCCAGATATGTCCAGGGTTAGATCATCTTTGGTAAATCACAGTTCCCAACAGAAAGAGTTTGTTGCTTACTTGGGTGGGCTGGAGTCAGGTATTCGTTCAACTTGTTCTCAGAGTTAGAAAATGGTCCTACTTGGCTCAAAAATTGGACAGATAGGGTTAATCGGCATATTGAAGTAAGGATAGTTATTTTTCCATATAAGATACAATGAAAGGCCAGCATCTTCCATTTTCTTTCTCACTTATGTTGGTAGTGAGATTTGGTATGCATGATTTCTTGCTGTCCTTTAAATATCACGTTCCAAAGAGTGTAATTACCCAACCTGTGCAATACACCCATCCATTGCATTGTTGAGGTGCCAGTGAGCACCTTAAAAATTCTGTGTATTTATAAAAGGTGTTGATATAATAAAAGACATGAGCTAGTGATGAGATAGGTTAATACCCAGCACTATGAGCTAACAAACATACTTTAAAAGAATCTTCAATGTCTGTTTTTTAAGGGATCTCTAAAATTTATTTTTAAAGACTATTTAAAATCTCATAATTTATTAGGCCGTAAAGAATGGGCAGAAAGGAGAGAGAAGCCTCACTCCAACAGAAAACTATTTAAAACCGGGAACTGTGCACAGCCACCATCATCAGTTCATTCACTCCCTTTTGGAGACAAGTTTTGTAAGACTCAAGGCTTTATATGTTTCCTTTAGCACATTTACTAAAAGGGGGATAGCGAGAGAAGCAATGAAAAGATCACACACATGGAAACTGTCTTTGACTTGAGGTACATCTATGTTTCAAATGCCAGTTCATCCCCCATAATCACTTTTAAGATTTGGTGCTGAGTGGCCATCTAATGAAGTAGGAAAGGGGTAGAGAAGGCAATTTCTTTCTTTCTCTCTCTTTTCTTTTTTTTTTTTGAGAAGGCACTTTCAAAATGCCTCTTTCAGTAAGAAAACTTATGAGAAAAAATAATTACAGGATATGAAAATGTCTGGTCCCTTCTAATCAGTGGTGCAAAATCTTCCGTGTGCTTTTTGTTTCTCTCCTCTTTACCCTCCATGAAAAAGTTACAGTTAAGGAAATTCTCTGGTCAAAGTGTAGCCATCCTCTTGAGGACTGTGAAAGACTAATGCTATCTCTGTGTTGAGATGTGTGCCGGCGTCTATGTGTGAAGGACAGTTTTTTTGACCAATTTAACAGTTCTAACTCTTCGTCCCAAAGCATAGCTTTAAATATTTATCCTATGAAGGTCAAAGCTGAACCTGATTCTTCATGATTTTAATGACATTATAAAAGATCTTTAGAGTAAAATTAAAAAAGAGTGACTCAGGAAGCATAAGAAAACCTTAACTGACACAATTCCTTTACTAACATGACATGTCTTTTTTTACTGGATAATTATGCAGTTGAGATCCGAAACAGAGGATTTTGTTGACTTTGTAATAGAATCCAGCTTAGAACTGGAGGCCCTTGAAAGGGAAATAATTTGTGGTTGACGATAGAAGGAGGGTACCTATAATACATAGTATTGTTCATTGATGATTTTTCAGTCAATATTGGTTATTTTTTCCAGCAAGCTAATCATCCAACATGAAGGCAAAAATCAGGACAACACATTTTTTTTTTTTCAACGAGAGCTTTTCTTTTCATTTCTTCCCAAACCTTAGCAAGGAAACTGTCCCAAATGGCCAATTTGAACACGATTGATTTCTCTGGTGCTGCTCTATTCCCCACAGCCTTTCTTTTTCTGACTGAGGCACAGAAGGCAGGAAAATAATTGATATTTAATGAAAAACCATCAGCAAAGCAAGGTAATTAAAGGCTTTATTTTTAGTTCAGCAAATGACCCCTCTGAGGTAGCTGTACACAAAAGTCATTGACTTCTCTCAGGAAAGTGTTGCTCTGAGGCTGGGCTTGGGGAAGTTAGGTAGAAAGATGGACATGGAAAATGCAGGGTTGCTATGTCTACAGGACAACCAATACACAGTAGCCAGTTATTCTGTTAAAAATTGACTGGGTTTTTTGTCATTTCAAGTAAAATTAATGGACATTTCCAAAGTGCAATTAAGAATTTGCTTTAAATTGAGAGAGTAGCACTGAAATATACACATTGCTGCTAAGTCGCTTCAGTCGTGTCTGACTCTGTGCGACCCCAGAGACAGCAGCCCACCAGGCTCCCCCCTCCCTGGGATTCTCCAGGCAAGAACACTGGAGTGGGTTGCCATTTCTTTCTCCAATGCAGGAAAGTGAAAAGTGAAAGTGAAGTTGTTCAGTCGTGTCTGACTCTTAGCGACCGCATGGACTGCAGCCTAACAGGCTCCTCCGTCCATGGGATTTTCCAGGCAAGAGTACTGGATTGGGGTGCCATTGCCTTCTCCGGAAATATACACATTACCATGTATAAAATAGATAGCTAGTAGGAAGCTGCTGTATAACACAGGCAGCTCAGTCCGCTGTGACCACCTAGAGGAGTAGGATGTGAGGTGGGGTGAGAAGGAGGTTCTAGAGGAAGGGGACACATGTATACTTGTAGCTGATTCATGTTGGTGTACAGCAGAAACCAACGCACCATTGTAAAGCAATTAGCTTCCAATTAAATTTTTTTTTAAAGTAAGAATTTGTTTTATTCTGTTCTTACACCCAAAGATACTCCTTTTATTTATTTATTTTTTAAAGGCAACCATCCAGAAAGAACTTTTACAGCAAAGATTGTAAAATTAATGCCAATATATCAATACCAGGAAATAGGATGAGTCATTTTCACAGGTAGATTAGAAAAAGAAATGAATCTGTAATGGTTATTCTGAAGCTCCCACATTCAAACCTTTACTATGGGGAGGGGGAGGACCTCACTGTCTCTCCTTTAAACATACACCATCCTCTTTTTTAATATCCTTATTCTATTCGCGTGTCAAAATGCCACATGGCTACCATTCAGCTTTTATCATGTATGGCTATCTTTCTCCAAGTATTTCCTGCTGGCAATGTGCTGACATTTACAAAATGAAAATTATTATGCCACCAACATCCCAGAAGAAAACGCCGTTTGTGGTTTATCATCTTTAAAACAATAGCTCTTTATTCACATGTATTGGCTTTGATAACAATACACAATTTTCACTGCAGACTTTCTTGTCTAAAAATCGGAGGGCAGGCCCTCTGAAAGCACAGTTATTTATCCTTTTTCCTTTACATCTTGGTTCAATTTTTGTTTGCCTTTTTCTAAAAGAAATTTCTTGTTTATGAAAGTTCACAGAGGCTGGGACTTCTCTTCTTAGTAGATGGTTAAGCTAAACTTGAGAAAAAAAATTAACAGCTAGGTGGCTATGTGACAGACTGAAGGGGTCTCTGGTTTTCTAAGATGTGTTAAGGAATCTGTGTCTCTTTTGGTAATTTCTTTGACTCTTTTTTGGTCAATGACATGGTGTGGTCATAAAAAAAAAAATGTACCCAGAGTTTTCGGTCTGAGAATCATTGTATTGGTCCCTGAAGCCGGAGGTAAGGTAACCCAGGCCCCACGGAAAGTAGGTACCTAATTGCTTGTTTGTTAAATTCTCATTTTGATGACTCTTAGCACTAGAAGAGAGGTGGGCTGGATATGTTCAAGGGCTACTCAGCCGCTTGTTACAGGATATGAGAAAGAGTTTAGACTTCTTGGACATTAGGATTTCAATACTAATTTCCTAGGCATCTTAATTAAGTCTATGTGTGACCATTCAGGTTATTTTAGCTTAAATTTTCATTGTCTAAAGAGAAGTGAGTGGTCGTGGTAAATTTCTTACTTAACTGAGCTGCGACTTTATCTCTGCATCACCATTACCGTCATCTTTTTCATGTGTCATCATCTTCATTATCTTGGGGACTCTGGTTGCCAAGGTAACCAGGTTTATAGTTCCTGATGGTGTCATAAGAGTCACCCACTCACAATTTACTCTGATCTCTAATCTAATCATGAGCCCCTTTCTGCATATCTGAGTCACCTTGTTGGGTCACAATCTACCATGTAATGTATTGATTATAAGAGTAACTCCTAGTCATTACCCACTCACTCAAACAGGAATATACATTACGGACATATCTTACATTTTTAACAGTGACTTAGATTCCCCTGCTAAGAGCTTAGGTGGGTGATTTTTTTTTTAACTTGAAAAGATAGACAGTTGTGCTTTTCATTGCTTAGGGATATTTGACGTGTGCATTACTTTGCCAACAAAGGTCTGTCTAGTCAAGGCTATGGTTTTTCCAGTAGTCATGTATGGATGTGAGAGTTGGACTGTGAAGAAAGCTGAGCACCGAAGAATTGATGCTTTTAAACTGTGGTGTTGGAGAAGACTCTTGAGAGTCCCCTGGACTGTAAGGAGATTCAACCAGTCCATTCTAAAGGAGATCAGCCCTGGGTGTTCTTTGGAAGGAATGATGCTAAAGCTGAAACTCCAATACTTTGGCACCTCATGCGAAGAGTTGACTCATTGGAAAAGACTCTGATGCTGGGAGGGATTAGGGGCAGGAGCAAAAGGGGACGACAGAGGATGAGATGGCTGGATGGCATCACGGACTCAATGGACCTGAGTTTGAGTGAACTCCGGGAGTTGGTGTTGGACAGGGAGGCCTGGCGTGCTGCAATTCATGGGGTCACAAAGAGTCGGACACGACTGAGCGACTGAACTGAACTGAGCTGAACTGAAGTGTCAGAACATCACTGTGGCTGTATATGCAGCTTCTGTGTAACCCCGATGACTTGCTTTGAAATTGAACAGGACTAATAATAAGGGTACATAATTTAGACCAGCTTCAGGAATGTTGAGTCCAGGAGGATTCCGTTTCTGATTCACAGACTCTATCCTATAGAAAGTGGGTCAGAATGGAATCTTAGGAGAAGAATGTTTCCTCCCACCACGAGGCTCTTGGGGAAACTAAAAAGGGTGTTAGTAAGTTACTCTTCTCTGAAGTGCCTGCTCCTTCTTATGCGTTGGGAAGACAGATCTTCATGTCATCATTCAACAGGTATTTATTAACATCTTCTATGGCTTCCCTGGTGACCCAGGGGTAAAGAATTCGCCTGCCAGTGCAGGAGACATGGGTTTGATTCCTGGGTTGGATTGATGCCCTGGAAAAGGAAATGGCAAGCCACTACTGTATTCTTCCCTGGGAAACCCCAGGGACAGAGGAGCCTGGTAGGCTACCGTCACGCGGTAGCAAAAGGTTGGAAACAACTTAGGGACTAAACAATAACAACACATGTTTTAGGTTCTGTGACTGATACAAAACCCAGTTTGAGCTTCAGTGAAGTTACAAATGAGAATTGTGAAATCTTTCCAAAATTTTTTTTTCTCTTTCAATTTAGGAACACTGTGAATGATTTCCTATCTATACTAATTGATTTTAAGGAAAACAGTTATAAGCTGAAGCATCCATAGAATTGCTGAATTCAACCACAGACATTTTTTAAAGATGGGAGGAAACTTAGACATCTCTGAATTTATAGAAAAGGAAGTTGTGTTGATGGTTCCTAGAAGATGCTACTGGAAGATGACATTGGAATGTTTTCTGGCACTTTGGGATGCTTTTAGGCTGGACCCATTTTACTTACCTAATCTATCTATCTCCTTTCATACCCTAATATAAGATCCTTAACCCTTTCTTATATTGTGGCTTTCTTCACTGTCTCACACACCTGTACTCATGTTTATGACCTTTCTGATGCTGTTTCCATTTTGGATTCCCTCTTCCTTTCCATGGGTGTCTTAGGTGGAAAAGGCAACCCACTCCAGTATTCTTGCCTGGGAAATCCCATGGACAGAGGAGCCTGGTGGGCTATGGTCAGTGGGATTGCAGACAGTCAGAAGCGACTTAGCAACTGAGCATGCATGCCTCCTTTCCATGCATCCAAACCCTAATCGACTTTCACTTTAAGTCTTTAGTGTAAGATCCATCTCCCCGAGGAAGCATTCCCTTGGTATTCAGTCTTTCCTATATCTTATAAGAGGAGTCCCAGTGGGAGTGTAACTCCATCTAACATATCTATTAAACTTCTCTTATATTTCAGCTTCTATTGGGATCTGAAGGAATATAAAAACAGGAAAAGAGATATAGACTTAATTAGCACACAAGAATTGCTTCTGTAATTAAGTAGTTCTCTGTGCTTTTAGAGACTTCAGCTCTAGTTGGAAAGACTATATATAACAGGATATAACAGCTGGAAACAGATAAATAAAACTTGGCAGTTTCCTACTTCATCATGCTATTTTGATGCTATAATGGATTTGCATATATTATTTTTGTAATCCATTATGTTCCCTACTCCTCTCACCTAAGAAGTTCTTCTCTGAGACCCTACATGGCAAACTGAGGGACTTCTTTCCTCATCAGGATTCCTAAAATTATTATTGTGTGCTGGTACATCCGTTTTTTCCCTCTAGACTGTGAGCTCCTTACAGACAGGATTGTATCGTATCCATCCTTATAACCTCGAAACTATGTGTAGTGCAGGATGTGTTGTGGATGTTGGGCAAATATTTATTGAAGAAGGAAATGAATGAACTAAAAAGAGGAAGTGTAAAATAATTAGTAACGTTAATATAGAAGCTTTTATGGAAATCTGGGAGTTAAGCTGGACTTTAAAGCTAGATGAGATGTGAATGCATGATGTTATAATAATAATTGCTAGCTAATATTTATTTTACACTTATATACACTGTTTTACCTGGCATTCCCTGTATTAAATCATTTATTCTTTTCCTAAATCCTTTGAAGTAGTTACAGTGATTATCTTGTCCGTAAGATGGGAAAACTGAAGCATAGAGCGGATAGAACAACTTATCTGTGGTCACACAGTTAGTCAGTGAGTCAGTCCAGGTGCTCTTGCTCCAGGGTTCATGTTCTTACCAATGTTATGTTGCCTCAGGATGGAGAAGAAATACAAATGAAGAAATTATGCCAGGATTATCATCCCATGTTCTTGGAATAGATGGCCAGTCTGAAGGTATAGAGGCTTGGAGTGATGGGTTTGAGTCAGGTCAAAAGGATTGAATGCTCATAATGGAAATTGAAACTTCATTTTCAAGACATTGGGAAGCAGCTGAAAGTTTGCAGAAGCAGGATGATCTAGAATGTGTGGAGACTAGTGACCAGGAGATCATGTCACTCTGTCACTTTGTCAGGAAGAGGGTCATAGGATTTGGGCAAAGGTGGAAATAGAAAGAAGTGACTATTCTGAGAGATGTTTTGAAAATAGATCTTTCAGGGCTTAGTACCTGGCTTGTGAAAGGGAAGGAGGGAGAAAGAATGATGTCAAGATTTTGGCTTAAGAGGAATGCTGGTATCACCACCTGAAACCAAGATTTTGTTATTCAACTGAGTTTTGGAGGAAAACAGTGTTTAAGTTTAGATGTACTGAGTTTGAAGTAAAGACTTGAGATGTCAGAAAAATGTCCAGTACATAGCTGAAGATATGGGAACCAGGTAAGAAGAAAACATTTAGGAATCCTCAACTTTGGAATAAAAGTGAAGTGATGGAAATTGATGGCTAGTAGAAAGGAGAGGGAACAACTATAGAAAGGCAGAGAGTTGAATGAAGTTTGGAAAATAGGTCTAGTTAGGACTTAGCTGAAGAAGAGGCTGAGCTAGTGAAGGGGACACAGAGTGTGTTGGAGAGAGAAGAGGGGAACGAGGCTCATGGAATGTCACCAGAGCCAGAAGAAGAGTTTCAGAAAGAGGCAATGGCTAATAGCATTGATTGTGTAAGGGAAGGAAGAGTGCATGTGCACACACACACATGCACAAAGTCATTGTTGTTGCTTAGTTGCTAAGTCATGTCAAACTCTTTTGTGACCCCATGGACTGTAGCCTGCTAGGCTCCTCTGTCCGTGGGATTTCCCAGGCAAGAATACTGGAGTGGGTTGCCATGTTCTTCTCCAGGGGATCCTCCTGAGCCTGGGATTGAACCTATGTCTCCTGAATTGGCAGGTGGATTCTTTACCACTGAGCCACCAGGGAAGCCCTGGAAAGATTATTGATTTTGGCTGAAAGGAGACCATTTGGGGTTTTTCGAGTTTAGGCAAATTGGTGAAGGAAGATAACTCTTCAAAGGGTTGAGAAAAAGATGGAGGGGGGATAAAAATGAGATAGTGAAAAGGAGAGGAAATTTCTAGATAAAGTGAAGACCATGAGGGACTTATATCACCTATAGAGTTTATCATAGTAATTTGTACATAGTCCCCATGTAATGTTTGCAAGCCAAGTGACTTAATTACATTTGACATGTGGAAGGAGCCACGTGTTGGTCTTGAGTGTGTGTGTGTGTATTGCATGGGTAGTAGGGAGAGAGGGCTATTAAGAAAGAAAAGAGGAAGAGAGAGAGAAACAAGAGAATGGAGGCAATTTTCTTTGAGGAGATGGGGATGGAGATTTGGAGAATGGGAGTATCAGAAAGAGGAGAAGAAAGAAGAATGGACTAAGAAGAATGGTCTAAGAAGAATGGGAGGAAGGGAAGAGATTTATAGAGGTAGAGATGTGTTAGGATGAAGCCAGGGTAGATGAGTGATTCCACACTGGCAAACCTGACATGGAAAACGTTTGTGAAATAGATATATGTGTGTGTGTGTGTGTGTGTGTGTGTGTGTGTGTGTAAATATAATTTATATATATATATATATATTTGATTTCTCTCAAGATAGGTCATTGTGTTAAACCTATCTCAACAATGGTGAACAATGGTGACTGGGACAGTACATACCTTAACTTTGAAGAGTTAGTTGGTTTGTACCATAAATTTGCTTGAGTCTTCAAAACTGTACATGTGGCTAGACTTGGCCTCAGCTCACAGCTTTGATAACAGTATCACAAGGTTCAGACCAAGCCTGCCCAGCATCATGGGCAGGGCTCCAGTTTCCAGTCAGGGATGTTAATCTTGGCCTCTGCATTTTGTTTGTTTGTTTGTTTTTTTCAGAGGAAGGACATGGTGGCTTGCCCTTGGCTTTAGGGAGAATGTGACTGTTATTCTTTTTCCAAACTCAAAAGCTAAAACCCATGATTTATCAAGAGAGGGGAATATGATGAAGCGTTTTAATTTGTTACACTATGACTTAACTTTTCTGGCCTTCATTTCTTCATCTGATACAAAACGGGATTGGGACGAGAAGACATCTCAGGTCTATTTCTGGGTTAAAAAATGCTTCTTAAATGGGATAAAACGTTTAGCTTTCATCAGCTCTAGCAAGGCAACCAGATCACCCCACCCATTTGTGGATGCTCTTATAATAGAGAAAACACAAGAACTGCAACCAGTCACCTTGGAAATTGGAGAGATTGTGAACCAGGGTCTTAGATGCTAATATGCTTAGAAATGACTGCAGGGTTTTGGGGAACAATATTGCCTTTGTTCTCCCCATCTTCCTATATAATGTTAAGGTTTAACACTAATTATTTTTCTAACTTCCAGGTGATGACTTACCTAGAAGATTCTGAATGAGTCAAGGTGACCTTAAGCAGACTTCTCAAAGGTGTAGACTTCCTGGGTGGCACAGTGGTAAAGAACCCGCCTGCCAGCGCAGGAGACACTAGAGATGTGGGCTTGATCCCTGGGTCGGGAAGACCCCCTGGAGTAGGAAATGGCAACCCACTCCAGTATTCTTGCCTGGAAAATTCCCATGGACAGAAGAGCCTGGTGAGCTCCGGTCCATGGGGTCACAAAGAGTTGGACACAACTGAGCACACACACCCAAAGATTTAGGGAGAAAGAAACAGGAAAAATATACTGTTGTCTTCTTTACAGAGTTGTTTTGAATGAGGACTCAGAATGACGGTGGCTCAGGAGGAAAACAAGTTTCCGAGATTTGGTTACCGGATTAAAATATGTATTTAGAATACAATATATTAATACAGCCAGCATTGACACCTATGGGCATCTGTTAACTGAATTACTGCCATAATATTTATGTAGAAAGTTATAAAATCCTGGTTCCTACCACTTGAACTATAAGCAACCTTTTGGGGTAACAGAATTTGACTTTTAGACTGGTCTGGTGGCTTTTCCAGTTGTGCAGCTTCATGGACTGCAGCCCACCAGGCTCCTCTATCCATGGAATTTTCCAGACGAGAATACCGGAGTGGTAGCCATTTCCTACTCCAGGGAAGCTTCCTGACCCAGGAATTGAAACTGTGTCTCAAACACTGTATTGGCAGGTGGGTTCTTTACCACTGAGCCACTGGGAAGCTCCAGCTTTTGTTATAGGTAACTCTTTCATATAAATTAAGATGCTCTGTCATGTTCTCTTAGATGATCTTTCCAGCATTAGGAGCTGAGAGGATAATGCAAAGCCTTGATGGTGGGGCCTGAGTCCCACCATACTCAAGTTTTTTCTTTTTTAAGATTTTTTGGTGTTGACCATTTTTAAGCGTCTTCATTGAACTTGTTACAGTATTGCTTTTGTTTCACGTTTTGGATTTTTGGCTGCGAGGCATGTGGGATCTTAGCATTCCGACCGGGGATTGAACCCACACCCCCTTGCATTGGAAGGTGAAGTCTTAACCACTGGACTGCCAGAAAAGTCCCACCACTCAAATTTCTGTTGCTTTGTATGTATATGGCTGGGTAGTGTCTCTGAATGGTAGGGATGGATTATGGTACAGGCAGTGTTTTCTTTAGCAGGTTTAATAACAACTATTGCCCTAATATAGATGACATTTCAATGTATGTGTCTATCTCTGATTTTCTTGAGGTCTAGTCCAACTAGTCAAACTCCTGGACTTTTCCTCTATGATGTCTTACCTACCCTTCAAACACAACATATGTAAAACCCAACAGCTTTTTTCCAAACAAATTTCCTCTCTTCATTTAGCTAATTTTGTCCCTGGTCTCCCCTCTAGTCCATGAGCTACACGTCATTTTGATTCCTGTTCACCATCACCAAGCATAACCCAACACCAACACCTCGCCCATCCTTTCTATCCCAGCTGCTGCCTCTGAGCCTCAGACCCTAGGAGCTCACAGGGATGCTGTTGGCTCAGATCTTACCTGTCTCTCCCTCAGCCCCACCCTCACTCCTAGCTAACGCGTTCCCTGCTATTGTGCTAACCTTGCCAAAGGAGAGCTTACTACCTTAGTATCAGCTCAGGTGTTTTCAGTGTCTCCCATTGCCTTTCTAGTAAAATCTATGTGCCTTTTTCTTGGCATCAAAAGCTCACCATGAGGCACCAGGCATCTTCACTTACTTTCCTTCTATGTAGATACAATGTTCAGCTGATCCCCAATAAACCCCTACACTAAAGGGCATTTCCTTCACCTTAGCCTGTCTAAATCTGCCCAGAAGTTCAGGGCCCAGTTAAAGCCCAGTCTTCACAAAAGCAGACTCATGTCTGGAAACAAGGGCTCTTCCCGCACAAGTGTCAGTAACCCTCTACAGGCCTCACACACCATACCTGGCTTTGGAGCATAGCTAATTGTGAGCCTGCCTTAGGATCTCTCCTAGAAGGAAGAGACTGCATCTTTTACATCTTCCCATCTCCCAGAAACCTAGTACAGTAGGCCTCATTACTTAATTGCTGAGTGAAAGCTTGACATTGTCAAGGTAGAAGTCGGAATACCAAAGAGTAATTTTCTGACACATCAAAATTTCTTTTCAGAAAGTATTCATTGATCGTATTGATAATTTTTCTCTCTCAAGAATTAGTGCCTTAGATCTAGGTGCTTGGATGGGACTTTTTGTCCCTCTCTGACCTCTGAGTTACTTTCTGACAATTGCCTGGAGCATAGCAAGTTTTTAAAAGGCCAAGGACTATTGTCCTCTACAGTACAGTGTCTGGCTGTGTGAAAACACAGATCAAGGCTAAAGGTGGTGCTTAGACTGGTGAGGGCCAATAGAAGCTTCTATTTCTGTTGCTATTATCATCTGTCATTGTAGGTACTTGTTTGAACTAAGGTCTCTTTAGGTTTTGTTTGAAAGTCACACTTGCTCTTGGTAAGACTTAATGTACATATATAACTTGACAGTGATGCTTACACAATCCTGGGCAGGGCTGGTGGCTTGACTTGACTGTTTTTCCCTACAGAAGTCATTGCTTCTGTCATGGTGGCCTCCTTTACATGACTCTCTTTTCCTTCTGATTCTGGGAACCTTGCCCTCCCCTTGTCCCTTTAGATCTGGGGGTGGTTATAACTCTGCTGCTTTTAGCTACGGTTTCTAGTATTGGGTTGGCCAAAAAGTTCATTTGGGTTTTTCTGTAAGCTGTGAACATTTTGGCCAAACTGATATATATCTTGTGCTTCCAAACCTTTGCCAACAGTCTTTTTCTATTATTATTGTAAATAACT
The DNA here is from genome assembly GCF_032452875.1 of Bos javanicus. Lineage (NCBI taxonomy): Eukaryota > Metazoa > Chordata > Mammalia > Artiodactyla > Bovidae > Bos > Bos javanicus. Next base: position 92,011,398 of record NC_083869.1, read on the forward strand.
CACCTCCTATTGCCCAGTTTTGAGTGTGCTGTTCTCTGAATGAGACAAAGCATACATACATGGACTATGCTTTCTCAAAGCCCTTTTGATGGGAGGGGCTTCCCATCAATATTTATTCCTTATGAAAATGAGGAGAGTTTCAAGATGACAGTCAATAGAAAACTAGATGAAATGACACCAAAGTTATTTTGAAAACATCGTGTGAATTACCCCTTTTTTAATTTCCCTGTTTTAATATGGATTTCAGAGAGTCTGGAGCCTTTCAAAGTTTGATAGCTTTGTTTTCCTCTTTGTTTTCACTGAAAAGGATGGTGAGAGACGCTGTAGCCTGAATGTTTTGTGTTCTTTCTCACATCTGTGTGACACCAAGCCACCAGCTAGAGTTACCAGAGCCTAAGATGGCTGGGTGTCCCTGACCTCCAAGGAAGCACAGTTTGTCTTCTAAGTTCCTGAGCAAACACTGGGCTGGACTGTGAGCCACCTGTCCCGTGTGGAGCCTGAAAAAGGAGTCAGTGGTCAGATGGCCACGTGTGGAAGGGTATCCCAGGCGTGAACAGGAAATGTGCTTAGAGGAAAGTTACGTAACTTCGTCAGCTCTGTGTGCCAGGGGAACCAGCGTCACCTTCATAGTTTGTTCACAAACATCGCAGGGCAAGATGGTTGAGAAGAGAAGGATTTCATTTTTTTTTTTTTTTGGTTCCCGCCTAACATGCTAAATTCTGTCCAGTTAGAATTTTTAAAAAGGAAACAAGGTGATTAAGATCTTTACAATCTGATTGTTAAATGGCAGAAGAAATTCTGATTGTGATGTTCAGAAGAAAAGTATTAGTTGCTCAGTCATGTCTGACTCTTTGTGACCCCATGGACTGTAGCCCACCAGGCTCCTCTGTCCATGGGATTTTCCAGGCAAGAATATTGAAGTAGGTTGCCATTTCCTTCTCCAGCGGATCTTCCTGACAGAAATGGGCTCCAATGAAGTTCTTAAGAAGTTCTGAAGAAAAATGATGTTGGTAAAGAAACATGTATGCTGTATAGCACAGGGAGCTCAGCTCTGTGCTCTTTGAAAACCTATAGGGATGGGATTGCAGTGGGAAAGGGGGGAAGCTGGGAGATAGGGAGGCTCCAGAGGGAGGGGATATATGTATACATATAGCTGATGTGGTTTGTTGTGCAGCAGAAATTAACACAACATTGTGAAGCATTTATACACCAACAAAAAAAAAGTGAAAAGAATGCACTATTTACAAACGACCAAAAAAGAAAAAACCCAACATGTATTCTATCTTCTTTAGTGCTTCCTTAACTTCAGTTAAGGAATACAGCCTTCAGTCTTAAGTGCTGTCTGCAACCCACTCCAGTGTTCTTGCCTGGAGAATCCCAGGGACAGGGGAGCCTGGTGGGCTGCTGTCTATGGGATCGCACAGAGTCGGACACGACTGCAGCAGCCTTTATTCCCATTTTGGTTCACCAGCCTCTGCATGCCATTGGATTTCTCTATGGTGCTATGGTAAAGAAATGGGAAGATGGAATATTGTAAATTAAACATGACAAATAAGTATAATTCACAAAGGCCTTGAAGTTAGGATTTGCCCAGTGACGTATAGACTGAAAGTGACTTTGTGTATTGACCGATGTTTGTCTTCAAACTCCCTTGGACATTTGAGCAAGCTGAAATGGAATTGTTTCAATGGTATAATTATCGCTTGTGGATCTGAAATAACTGATAAGAGATATTTCAGTGACAATCCTGTCTGTAGGCCTTATCTGGGCTCTATCTATGACCTTTAGGAAGTCTCTGACATTGTAAGCAAGATCTTTTGTGTAGAGACAAAGTGAGTTTGGTGACAGACTTTTTCTAAATATGACCATAAAATCAAGTCAATCTTGCTAAATGTACAAAATTGGTTTTCTATTCATTCATGATTTAATACATTACTCCTAGAATCCTGAATACGTAAATTATATCTTAGCTCTTCTAGAATTTGTGTGACCTTGTTTATAAAGCCATTTCCTTCCTTGGTTTTCAGTTGCCTCTTCTGAAAATAAGGGGTTGGCTGAGATCACCTCCAACTTTCCTTCCAGCTGAACACTTTTTGTAGGATGGTGCTCCGGGAAAATAGGGTAGAAAATGAAACTTATCTTGGTCCTGTCCTCTGCCCACTCCACCGACTCCTCTACTCAACAGTATTCTCCTCCCTAATTCTCACTTATGTGCCATCCAACTATCAAGTCCAACTTTGAGAAGGTCTAGAAACAATCACTGGAGAAGGCAATGGCACCCCACTCCAGTACTCTTGCCTGGCAAATCCTATGGATGGAGGAGCCTGGTAGGCTGCAGTCCATGGGGTCACAAAGGGTTGGACATGACTGTGTGACTTCACTTTCACTTTTCACTTTCATGCTTTGGAGAAGGAAATGGCAACCCACTCCAGTGTTCTTGCCTGGAGAATCCCAGGGACGGCGGAGCCTGGTGGGCTGCTGTCTATGGGGTTGCACAGACTGAAGTGACTTAGCAGCAGCAGCAGCAGAAACAATCACTGAAATTATGTTGAAATTTTGATGCAAACTAGTGGAGGGAATAGAACATGGAAATTTACAAATCCATATGTAAAATAGATTGCCAGTGGGAATTTGCTGTATGACTCAGGGAACTCAACAGGGGCTCTGTTACAGGCTTAAGGGTGGGATGGGGAGGGAGATGGGAAGGAGGTTTGGGAGGGAGGGAACATGGCTGCTATAGCTGACAAGAATCCTATAGCTGATTCTTGTTGATGTATGACAGAAAACCAGAAAATTCTGTAAAGCAATTATCCTTCAATTAAGAAAAAAAAGAACACTAGAAGTCATGAGGCATGAGCCAAGTCCTCAGGGTCACATACTTGTCCGGAAACCTTGGGGAAGAATTAGACCTTCTGGACCTGTTTCCTCATCTATGAAATGGGTGTAAAGATGACTGTCCTGTATTTCACAGGTTAATGTGGAGCTCATATGAGATAAAATAGGAGAAAGCACTTTGTAGTTGTATGAATATAGACCCTAGGTACTAATTTGTCAATATGTTTCTCACATTGCATTTTAGGCTTCACTTTATTTTGAAATCAAAGCATTAACTGAACAGTGGGGAGTGTCCTTTTAGGGTCAGGGTTCCTTCCCTGGTGTTTGAAACCACACCTTAGAGATGGTTATCCACTCCACCTGTTCAGAGCATTGTTTATTTTTATAGTAATTGGCCCATTTACAATAGGCCAAAAGGGAAAGTTTTGTTTTGTTTGTTTTTGGTAACCAAGCTCCCTTCCTCTCTTTCTCATGGAAGCACAAGCAACTTTCAATTTTCCAGAAGTCAGCTATATCACAAAATTCACAGATTATCTGTGGGAAATCTTTCAATTCTCACTGCCTTGCTCATAAGCAGCAGATAAGTACCTTCTCACCTCCCATCTTAACTCTTCATGTTGCCTGTTGTCAAGGAGGAGTTGTGAGGGAAAGAGGTTTGAGGTTACTGCTTCCTGTCTCCACACCTTTAGCTGGGTTAGCTGCTAGGAAAGGCTTTGAAAAGCAAAGCACTAAATTCATCATCAAAACAACTTGCCAATTCAATTAGAGACATGTCAGTCAAGCCAATCTTTTGAGATCAGAAGCCAATACAACTGATGGATTGACAATGTCTCTCTTTTAATCTAGTAGGTTTGACCTAGGTAGACCTTATCTAACTATTCACAAGATGGAAGACCAACTATTTCCAGGGAAAAGGGTGGGTCTGCTAAGAAAAAATTAATCTGAGAAGGATGTTTTCCACTCCTAGCACTAACTGGAAAGCAAAGAGGAATCAAACAGAACTTAGTGTGGGGAAGCTAAATATTTCTCTGGTTTCTTCTTCTGAGTCTAGATAGGTCCTTGAATTTTATAATATGTCCTAAATTATTTGAAGTACTGTGGAATCCCTAAAACTCAGAGAATCAAAATGTGTATCAAATCCAAATGTCATTTGGGGTTCTGGTTTTTGGTTGCTTTGATGGATCCATGTTATTACTTTAGTATCACAGAGTAAGGCGTGTGCGTTTTTTACACACGCTCCATTTTAAGAAAAAAGTAAGAGGAATCAGAATTATTGTGTCAATGGGAAGTCATAGTGATGACATATATTCAGTATTATTTAGAACAACTGATTATCTTTTTCTAGCACCAAAAGTAATCTCCTTCCTTTAGTGTTTCTCTAAAGCAGATGTAGATTTTGAAGTCCTATGAACTGGTTTCTCACTTAGGCTTCTCTGAATGATGGACATGAATAAACCAAGGTGGGACCAAGTACTGTAATATACATATTGAATAACTATTGACTATGACTCAATAGTCAATAACATATGACTATACATATTGAAAAACAAGAGGTTCTGTTGGCCAGAATGAATTCAACCTGAACCTTAAACTGGGAGGCTGTTGTCCACGCTAGCACATATTAAATGAACTACTTCAAGCATAGCTGCTAATTTTAAAAAGATATGTGCTGATATGGAAGAGAGAGGAAAGTAAACCTTGACAGATAAATTGGATAGCTCTTTTCCCTCAAATGGCCATTTAACCATTTTTTGAGCTTTTTCTCAACAAAATATTGGTAGAAAGGGTCATGCAAGAAGGCACTTTTCTATCCCTTGCTCAATTGCTGGATAAGCCATTAGCCAGGAGAATACTGATGGTAACAGCCAGCCTAAATACTAGGATCTTGGGTTGCTCTTCCTTAAGTAGTACTGGAGGAGAGTGGGCTCAGGAGAAATCTGATTGACCAGTAATAACACCACTGAGGTCTGAATTGGAGGTTTCATGATGAACAGAAAGAAAATATATCTTTCAGTTCTCTCACTGTATTATGCTTTGTGAAGGAAAGCAGAGGATGACCACTGCTTCTCCCTTCTGAAAAAAGAGCAAATACTGACTAAGCTCCATGGAGTTGACTGTGGGCCTGGGAAGCTTTGAGGTAATTTGCTTTTTCTTTGCAATGATCCCCTAGGCTGGAAGAATGTCTTCCTCACAGCCCACATGTCCAAAGGTCCCCTCAGTTTCTGAGTTGTCTATTCTGGTCATGTAATGAATGAAGACATAGGCAAAAGGAAAACAGGGTTACTTACTGGTTGGTCTGTGTGGTCTGAGGACAGCATTTTTAACTCCCTCACTCACCACATCTAAACCCATGCTGAGTTCTGCCAATTTTAGCCTGTAAGTGTTTCTTGAGTTCATCCACTTCTTTGTAACCATAGTTCAGACCCTTATCATCTCTTGCCTGCTGCTGCTGCTGCTAAGTCGCTTCAGTCGTGTCCGACTCTGTGTGACTCCATAGACGGCAGCCCACCAGGCTCCCCCGTCCCTGGGATTCTCCAGGCAAGAACACTGGAGTGGGTTGCCATTTCCTTCTCCAATGCAGGAAAGTGATCCTAGACTACTGCAATTGCATCCTAACTGGTCTCCATATTTTCACTCTTGTTCTCTTAAATTTACCTTCCACATTTACGCTACAGGGATCTATATAAAATGAAAACTTGTATGTATGACTCTTCTGCTTAAACTCCTTCAGCAGGTCCTCATCATCTGCAGGAGAGAGCCCAAGCTTTGAACTGTGCTCACTTTGCCAACCTTGTCTTTAACAACTCAGGTGCAGCAAATGGGGGTAGGTGCAATTCCCAACACCTGCCTTACTCTGTATTTTTCTCTTTGTCTTTATCTTTCCCACAGTCCCCTACCTCCTCCCTAAAACAAAGACTCAGCTAGGAAACTTTTACTTAATAAAAATGTGCTGAATCAACATATGCATAATCCTTAGAAGACTCAGGTCAGCAGTCACCTCGTCCAGAAATCTTTAGCTGGCTCCCTCGTTGCCCCCACTAATGCAGATCACTGTGCCACTGTTTTTAGAGTAGCTGTCTGTTCATAGCGAACGGACTTGTGGACACAGTAGGGGAAAGAGGGGGTGGGATGAATTGAAAGTAGTATTGACATATACACTCTACCATGTGTAAAATACAGCAGCTAGTGGGAAGCTGCTGTACAGGACAGGGAACTCAGCTTTGTACTCTGTGACAACCTAGAGGAGTGGGATGGAAGGTGGAGTGAGAAGGAGGCGCTAGAGGAAGGAGATATATGTATACTTAGAGCTGATTCACATTGTTGTACGGCAGAAACCAACACAACATTGTAAAGCAACTATCCTCCAATTAAAAAAAAAAAAAGGAGCTGTCTGTTTATGTATCTTTTGTTCCCCACCAGATTCTGAGCTGTCCAAGGACAGAAACTGAGCCCTGCTCCCCTTTGGGAAATTGGTTTCTCTCTCCCAGTGCATCTTGGAAGGGTGTCACACCTGGGTTATCAAGATGCACTAAGCAACTCCTGGAGTGTAGATGCTTGAGCTTCTCTTCCTGCTTCCCTCTCCATGTCACTGTGGGTGCTGGAGGAGGAAGCCAAACTGACCAATGACCCAGGATTTCTCTTTAGCCTTACTCAGTTTTCTTGCCCATGCGCCCGCCTCTGCACCCTCCTTTTAAAAAAATCTCTGCAAAGAAATTATATTCTCATGTTTTTTTCTTACATCAGCTTTCAAAGGAATATCAGGAAGAATTTGAATGCTCATTAGAATAAAATTCAAGTAATTAGTCATGGAACCACACTTTCTGGGGTCCTCAATAGGCAGAAATACAGATACCTAACCTGAAAAGGAGTGGCAATGCTAGCATTTCTTGCTGGGGTTGATTCTTCTAGTCAGAACCAACCCAGTGATTCTTTCTAAGTAAGCAAAGAAAAAGGCCATGGAAAATAAAACAAAAGATGAGTTGGATTTCCCAATCAAGACAAGCTGAACTTTTGGAGTCTTAACATGTTAACTTCTCAGTGCTTTTAGAGAGTATTTGTTAGGGTGAATAATAAATGAAGTTAAAGTTGCTATTGAGACACAGATTTTGAATAAGGACTTAATGAGATGCTAGGCAGAGTTAGCTGCTAAGAATCGTACAGTCCTATCACCGTCTTTCACTTGTCAATTATTTAATGAGACTCCCTTATTCAGACAGTATTGTACAAAAAAGTGTAACCTCTTGTCCTTGCTCAAAGGAGACTTGGAAACTAGGGGTGTAGAGAAAATACGTGCAGATCAAAAGCTAAACAACTGGAAGCCTCTGAAACCAGAGATATTCAAAATGTAGAAAAGAGAGTAATAGTTTGGAGACCTAAGAAGGGAGAGACACTGTAGGCCAAGGAGTCACTGAGCAAAGTACACAGAGAGTCCTGGGAAGACACACTACTCACAGTGTGTCCTGGGGAGGTACCTTAGATGATCTGGCTAACCTGGAGGCTTTTGGTTTGAGGAAATGAGGTTGGAAAAGCTTGTGGAAGCCCATGAATTGGGGGTAAGAAATGAGTTTCAACTGTTAAGCCACTGGTTCTTCAACTTGACTGCACATTAGAATCTCCTGAGAAATTTAAAATATACTGATGTCTGGGTCCTATACCCAAAGATTCTGATTTAATTGGCCCAAGAATCAAGAGTTTCTTAAGTGCCCAGGTGACTAATGTGCTGTCAGCTTGAGAACTCTGTTAGGCTATAGCGGTTTTCAATCCTGACTGAATATTAGAATCACCTGGGGGAATTATTAAACTAATACCAAAGGCGACACAGAATCAGGAGAAAATATTTGCAAATCACATATCTTGATAAAGGAACATGCGTCAAAAATGTAAAAAACTCCGACAACTCAATACTAACAAGATAATGCAGGTAAATGGGCAAATGATCTGAATAGACGTTTCACTAAAAAGGATATACAGATGGCTAACAAGTACATGAAAATATGCTCAGCATCATTAGTCATCAGGGAAATGCAAATCAAACCATAAAGAAATACCACTTCACAACTCTAAGATGGCTATAATAAAAAAAGATGGACAGCAACAAGTGTTGGCAAGCATGTGGAGAAATTGGAACCCTTATACGGTGCTGGTGGGAATGTAAAATGGTGCAGTTGTTTTAGAAAACATTTTGGCAGTTCCTTAACAAGTTAAATATAGAGTTTCCATAATGACCATCAGTTCCACTCCTGGCACACACCCAAGAGGATTGTTAAGGTTCATCCACACAGAAACTTGTGCATGTTCACAGCAGCCTTATATAAGATAGCCAATTAGTGGGAACAACTGATCAATGAAAAAACAAAATGTGGTATATCCATACAGTGGGATATCATTTGGCCACGAAAAGGAATGAAATTCTGATACATGGTACAACAGAGATCAACCTTGAAAACATGCTATGTGAAAGAAGCTAGACATAAAAGAACACAGACCGTATGATCCCATTTATATGAAATTCCAGAATACGTAAACCATAGAGATAGAAAATAGATTAGTGATTGCCAAGGGCTGGAAAAAAGAAGGAATGCGGAGGGGCGGCTAATGGGTATGAGACTTTTGGGGGGAGTAATGAAGTATTTTGGAATCAGTGATGATCCATTCACAACTTTGTGACTGTAATAAGTCATTGAATTGTATACTTAAAAGGGTGAACTTTTAAAAAAGGTGAGTTTTATGGTATATGAACTATATCTTGAACATGAAAGTCGCTCAGTCATGCCCAACTCTTTTCAACCCCATAGACTGTTCAGTTCAGTTCAGTTGCTCAGTTGTCTCCGACTCTTTGCGACCCCATGAATTGCAGCACCCAAGGCCTCCCTGTCCAACACCAACTCCTGGAGTTCACCCAAACTCATGTCCATTGAGTCGGTGATGCCACCCGGCCATCTCATCCTCTGTCTCCCCTTCTCCTCCTGCCCCCAATCCCTCCCAGCATCAGAGTCTTTTGCAATGAGTCAACTCTTCGCATGAGGTGGCTAAAGTATTGGAGTTTCAGCTTTAGCATCATTTCTTCCAATGAACACCCAAGACTGATCTCCTTTGGGATGGACTGGTTGGATCTCCTTGCAGTCCAAGGGACTCTCAAGAGTCTTCTCCAACACCACAGTTCAAAAGCATCAATTCTTCGGCCCTCAGCTTTCTTCACAGTCCAACTCTCACATCCATACATGACCACTGGAAAAACCATAGCCTTGACTAGACGGACCTTTGTTGGCAAAGTAATGTCTCTGCTTTTGAATATGCTATCTAGGTTGATCATAACTTTCCTTCCAAGGAGTAAGCGTCTTTTAATTTCATGGCTGCAATCACCATCTGTAGTGATTTTGGAGCCCAGAAAAATAAAGTCTGACACTGTTTCCACTGTTTCCCCATCTATTTCCCATGAAGTGATGGGACCAGATGCCATGATCTTCGTTTTCTGAATGTTGAGCTTTAAGCCAACGTTTTCACTCTCCTCTTTCACTTTCATCAAGAGGCTTTTTAGTTCCTCTTCACTTTCTGCCATAAGGGTGGTATCATCTGCATATCTGAGGTTATTGATATTTCTCCTGGCAATCTTGATTCCAGCTTGTGCTTCTTCCAGCCCAGCATTTCTCATGATGTACTCTGCATATAAGTTAAATAAGCAGAGTGACAATATACAGCCTTGACATACTCCTTTTCCTATTTGGAACCAGTTTATTGTTCCATGTCCAGTTCTAACTGTTGCTTCCAGACCTGTATATAGGTTTCTCAAGAGGCAGGTCCATAGACTGCAGTCCATGGAATTCTAAAGGCCAGAATACTGGAGTGGGTAGCCTTTCCCTTCTCTAGGGTATCTTCCCAACCCAGGGATCAAACCCATGTCTCCTGCATTGCAGGCAGATTCTTTACCAGCTGAGCCACAAGGGAATTCTAAGAATACCGGAGTGGGTAGCCTATTCCTTCTCCAGTGGATCTTCCTGACCCAGGAATTGAACCAGGGTCTCCTGAATTGCAGGTGGATTCTTTACCAACTGAGCTATCAGGGAAGCTGAATTATATCTAAATAAGTTATAAAAAATAAAACATGAAAAGAATCAATCCATCCCCCACCAGCATTAGCCAATTAAATTAGAATTTCTGGGAATGGGAGTCAAGCACGTGTTTTTCTTCTTTTGTGACAAATTTTATTTATTTGTTTATTTGGCTGTGTTGGGTCTTAGTTGGGCAGGTGAGATCTTCCATGCATCATGGAAGATCTTTCCTTGCAGCGCATGGACTCTTTAGTGGTGGCGTGTAGGCTTCGGGGCACTTGGGTTCAGTTGTTCCTCAGCATGTGGGATCTTAGTTCCCCAACCAGGGATCAAACCAGAGTCCCCTGCATTGCAAGGCAGATTCTCAACCACTTCTCCCTGGGAAGTCCCCAGGGACAGGTTCTAGGTGTGCAACTAGGACTGAGAACGATGTAGTGGCACAGTGGTAAAGAATCCATCTGCCAATGCAGGAGATGCAGGTTCAATCCCTGGGTTGGGAAGACCTCTGGGAGTAGGAAATGGCAGCCTACTTCATTATTCTTGCCTGGAAAATTTCATGGACAGAGGAGCCTGGTAGGCTATATAGTCCATGGGGGTCACAAAAAGTCGGCCATGACTGAGCGTGCAGGCATGTGCAGGAGATGAAAGTCTATTAGTGATCTATGCAGCTTTGTTTTCCCCAAAGCAGAAACAAAATACTTGAGTTCAGTTCAGTTCAGTTCAGTTCATTTTAGTCGCTCAGTCATGTCCAACTCTTTGCGACCCCATGAATTGCAGCACCCAAGGTCTCCCTGTCCAACACCAACTCCTGGAGTTCACCCAAACTCATGTCCATCGAGTCAGTGATGCCATCCAGCCATCTCATCCTCTGTCGTCCCCTTCTCCTCCTGTTCCCAATCCCTCCCAGCGTCAGAGTCTTTTGCAATGAGTCAGCTCTTCGCATGAGGTGGCCAAAGTATTGGAGTTTCAGCTTTAGCATCAGTCCTTCCAATGAACACCCAGGACTGATCTCCTTTGGGATGGACTGGTTGGATCTCCTTGCAGTCCAAGGCAATCTCAAGAGTCCTCTCCAACACCACAGTTCAAAAGCATCAATTCTTCGATGCTCAGCTTTCTTCACAGTCCAACTCTCACATCCATACATGACCACTGGAAAAACCATAGCCTTGACTAGACGGACCTTTGTTGGCAAAGTAATGTCTCTGCTTTTGAATATGCTATCTAGGTTGGTCATAACTTTCATGGATTCAAATCCAGTTTCAACTGTAAATTTCATTTTAAGAGATTATTTTATTGACCCTTCAGTATGGATATGTGGGTGTATTGCTTCAAATAACCCTTTTCAAAAAATGCAAATAGGTAGACAATTGTTAGTATACCTCAAAGCAATAGGAAAAAAAATGTATTTTGTGTTGAATTTTAAATCAAAGACACCAAGTGATTTATGACTTTAGATAATTTTGGAAAGTCTTGGTTGCAAAGTTGACTCTCAGTGCTTCAGTGGCCTCTTTTTCAAGTGATTGTAATTTACTTGGGATTTAGTCTTCACTTTGCTCACCATCTGCTCAGTGATACCAGGTAGATCATCCAATGTTTCTAGGTCTCATATAGTCACTACTAGAAAAGGGAATATAATGTCATGTGCTAGGGAATGGGGATATAGTGGGGAAAAAAACAAGCTAGAATAGATATGCTTTCTTTCCTTAAGCAGATTTCAGGTTCTTTGCTTAAAAGAGACAGAACTAGGCGGTCTCCAAATTCTTTGATCATTTACTGAGGATAACATAAAGGTATAAGACAGACTAGAGAAATAACTCTTGTGGGCCTCTTGGGCCTCTTCCATCTTCTGTGATTTAAAGAAATAAATATGCAAGTGTCTTGGAAGGTTGCCTTCAGAATTTGCTATAGAGGATAAATTCGTTGGGTGACATTTTTGTTACCTCCTTATCCTATTCTTGGAATGGACAATAAAATAAAAATGTTTCAAAACACTTACATTCCTTCATAAAAGGATGAATCATAGCTTAAAATATCAATACAAATCTACTTGTTTATCTATATCAGGTGTTAAAAGCCACTTTCAAGTAAACCACTTGATTAGTAAATTAATACAATTAAGCATGATTAACATGTTAGAAATCTCAGCATAGATTCAAAAATTCCAAATACATAGCTGTGGTGTTCAATACCAACAGAAGGCCACTTTCTGCCTTCCAAGTGCCTTCCAACATACTCCACTGTTCCATTCAAAGGAGAATGCAAATAATATCCAAATGTAAACATTCAGTGTAATTATCTCCCAAAGAGCTCCTGTGTCTTTGTCTGCCAAGAGAAAGTCTTTGTTGGAGATCTGTTTGTTAATTAACGTATCTTGATTTCAGGAAAAAAAAAAAGTTCGTATATTCTTTTTTCTGTGTGTGTTCCATTACTTTAATTACTTACAAATTAGAAAGTTAGCATGGTTTGTTAGAGTCAGAGCTAGTCTCTAAGTCCCAATTCTACTACAAAGTAGCCCTGGTTTTCAGTTTCATCTTATGATACATGCCCTCCTTCCTTATGGACCTGAAGGAAGAAAAAAATGAGATGTTATATTGAAAAGTGCTTCAAAATCTAAGAAATCACACAATACTATTATTAATTATTAATACTGGTTATATATGTTACCTATATTAACTTTTGAGTAACCTTAACACCCCATTTCTCACCCATTTTTCACTTAGAGAAAGTTAATAAACCTAGAATTTTTATTTTGCTCAGCAGTCACCATGTATTAAAAAATTGAGGCTAAAGAGAGGAAGCAACTTATGAAACAAGCTGTTGTTGTTTATTCGCTAAGTCATGTCTGATTCTTTTTCAACCGTGTGGACTGTAGCCTGCCTATGGGATTTCCCAGGCAAGAATAGTGGAGTGGATTGACATTTCTTTCTCCAGGGGATCTTCCCAACCCAGGGATCAAACCTGCATCTCCTGTGTTGGTAAGTGTATTCTTTACCACGGAGCCACCTGAGAAGCCCATGAAGCAAGCCAGTGACAAATAGAACTTAGGATGGAGTCCAAACTATCCATGCTTTCTTCTCCCCTTCTGTCTCTCCTCCCATCCCCATCTCTCTCTCCCTCTTTATCTTTCTTAAGTCTTTATACTCTTTTTTTAAACAAATGATTTTCTGCCCCTCCAGAAAACAAGATTTTGGTGAAGCAGTCGCCCATGCTTGTGGTAAACGACAATGAGGTCAACCTCAGCTGCAAGTACACGTACAACCTCTTCTCAAAGGAGTTCCGGGCATCCCTTTATAAGGGAGCAGATAGCGCTGTGGAGGTCTGTGCTGTGAATGGAAACCACTCCCATCCACTTCAGTCAACAAATAAGGAATTCAACTGCACCGTGAAAGTAGGCAATGAAACGGTGACTTTCTACCTCCAGGATCTGTATGTCAACCAAACAGATATTTATTTCTGCAAACTTGAGGTTCTTTATCCTCCTCCTTACATAGACAATGAGAAGAGTAATGGGACCATTATCCATGTGAAAGGTAATGTACCACTTGGCCAATGTCTGCTCTCAAGTAACGGTTTTCAACTACAGTCTTGAAAACTAGGTCATGATCAGTGGTGGGGGTTGGCTAACTCCCAAAGAGGAAAACCAGAGAGGAGGTCTACACATGTTAAGCTAGTGATATTTTGCGTATTTTGTTTCCTCTCACATTCTGCCCTGGGAAGAAGGAAGGAAATGTACTCAAATGCCATTCCCATATCATTTAATGTACTCTATTCTATTTTTCAGAGAAACATCTTTGTCCATCTCCCCGGTCTCCTGAGTCTTCTAAGCCATTTTGGGCCTTGGTGGTGGTAAACGGAGTCCTAGTTTTCTATAGCTTGCTAGTAACAGTGGCTCTTTCTAACTGCTGGGTAAGAGAAGCAACATTGCTTTCATGTAACTTTTCTATTGCATAAGCAATTGGACATATTCAAGAATTTTGCCTATGTGGCTTATTTTTCTTTTAACATGTGATTATTTTCTTTTTCTCTGCTAGGTTTGAGTAGGTTTCCCTGCTAGATTCTCTTTTAGACTATTCAGTTTTACCTGAAATAAAAATCTGATGTGAGTTTTATGTTCCAGAAGCCATTGATTAGGTGGCCAGGCAAGTAAGAAGCTAAACAGGCAAATTAGGGTGGGGGACAAATTAAGGTAGAAAGTTACTTTTCTTTGCCATTTTGCAATGTCATTATGACATATAAAATATGTATAAAAACATAAGTGACTTGGGAATCTAAGCAACTGAAGCCAATGAACAATTTTTGTTCATAGTCAAAAATCATGAGAAATTTGACTACTGAAATTACACATTCAAACCTAGCAAAGAAACTAGGTCTGTTTATCTGAGTCATATTTTTATCTCTTCTGAAGCAGTTAAATTTTGTGAGGCCACGTATGGTGCTGTCATTATGAAACTATAATGGGAGTTAGACTGTTCTGAGCTCTCACTGCTGAATTGGAGTTTACAAACTTTTGCAATTGTTCATGCAATTAACTTACAGTGTTTTTCTCTACCCTCAATATTGAAGTTTTGGCCTAGGTTTGAACACATATTGATAACCATATATACTGTGAATCAGGGACCTCCTTATTTTCTTTCCTTTTCTTACTCAGAAGCTTGCTGTTCTTGTGTACATGGGGTGGCACTATTCCATACTGTCTTTGAATTTTTTTTTCTAGAAGTCAGATGCATGCATGAATCATTTCCTCAACAAGAGATGTATGTTCCTCAAGGATAAAGACTATTTCTCTTGATATTCACCATCCATCTGGTAGTAAATACATTTAGTTTAGTGTTTCTAGAATACCTATGAATTGATAACCCCTAGAGAGGCCAAACTAAGGACTTAAATGAGTATGCCTGGAGCACCATACTCTTTTCGAAGGCACAGTCCATACATCTGATTTGTTCATGGACCAGTGATTTCTGGGAGTCATGTCACGTTGAAGCCACCCTGTTTACTATAGCCTTGGTGCTGGGCAGGCATGAGTAGAGGGGGAGGACAGTTGGGTTCACAGTCATGCCCAGGATGAATTCAGCCTGTAATCCTTTTAAACTCTTGTTGGTCTGTGGCCAAAGTTTGCCTCTCCCTTGTTTCCCACATGCTTCTCCCATTTGGGGAGACTAAGGGGCAGATGGACATTTGTCAGGCAGCCTGTTGCCTAACCTGTACCTCCAGCAAGATCTGTAAGCACCAAAGTGGCTGCTTGTTCCTGGAAATCCTTTATACCAGATATTATCTTGACAATTTGCCTGCCTTGCCTTCTGCAACTTGCCCAGCCTTGATGGGGGCCTTTTATGTAATAAAATTTTGCTCAGGTTCTTCCTCTGATGTTAGTTGAGTCCCTTCATCTTTGTGGATCTTGCTATCTTCATCCAAGATACCTTCCATCTTTGAACCTCTGTGGAGTTTGTCAGCAATATAATTTAGAAACTCAGTTCCTGTTTTTATCTTGATCCCCTTAAAATAACAACTTCTTAATTAAAATCCAGGTGCAGTGTCTTTGGGGGTACATTTTCAGGACAGGTACTCCCCTGTACCATGCTGACCTAGGTCAATGTACTTTCCTAGCTTTGTGAAAAGTAATTTTGGAAACTGTTTTAACTTTTTGAGGCCAGAAGGGTATTGCTCACCATTTAAAATGTATTGTCAATATGCAGTAGAGTATAACCAGGTTATATATTATATAACTAATTATATAACTATAATATATAAAAGTTATATATTATATAACTATAATATAATTATATATTATAATTATATTATATAACTAATATACTAAGTGGCTTGAATTACCCAAAGGGACAAAAGTGGCTTCTCATTTTTAATGTGTTTAAAAAGTAGATTTTCAACTTGGAAATATCATAATGCAATACATTTTTCTTTGGCAGCACTACTAATTCCTAGGGCTTCCCTGGTGGCTCAGATGATAAAGAATCTGCCTGCAATGTGGGAGACCTGGGTTTGATCTCTGGGTCAGGAGGATCCCCTGGAAAAGGGAATGGCTACCCAGTCCAGTATTCTTGCCTGGGAATTCCATGGACAGAGGAAACTGATGGGCTACAGTCCATGTGGTTACACAGAATCGGACATGACTGAGTGCCTAACACTAACTCCTAGTGAGGTTCATCTTGCTTTGTCTTGAGCAAACTTATTCTGGTCTCTTTCTGTCTCATGAGCTCCCTGAAAATTGGGACGTCTCGGTGCTTGGTATACCTTATCTTCTTCTGTGGCCTCTTGTGGTTAATGAGGTTACTCAATAAGAAGTAACTTTTATTTGCATCTCAAACATAGGTGTTTGTACTTTCTGACCAAAAGGGGATGAAATAAATATATCTGTATACTTTATTGAATAACACAGGATTTTTCCCTGGGCTTGTCTTTTCCCAATACTGTTACTGTTCAAGTAACCAGCACCTTACTGAGACAGGCAGGCGGATCATTAGGAGTCCCTAGAGTTTAGCCATTTCGGGGGCACTTTTCTAGGATCCTACTTTTGGCTGGTCTGCACTGTGCCTTGGTGTAAGCTGCTGTTTTCCGGAACTTCCCGAGGACCTGTGATGTACTGCCTTAAGCAGTTCTAGGCTGAGTGGGTTTTTGGGAGCAGCTGCAAATGCTATCTCAGTTCTTGACCTGTTGCTGACATTTGAGTAAACAAAGAGCTCCCCTCTGCCAGGCAGCCACAGACCAGCACCTGTTACCCTCACTCAATCCTCCATTTGCTCCATGGAGCTGGTAAGCCCATTCTCCTTCTTAGTCTAAAGGAACATTTGAAAAACAGTTTTCTCCTCCATAAATCACACTGTGGGGAATGTGGGGAATGTGTGTACAGGTAGTATCTGTCTTTAAATCCAGTGGGTGTGCTTTTAAAAATCAATTATTAATAATGAATTAATTTGGCTGCAACGGCTCTTAGTTGCATCATGTAGGGTCTTACATTGCCGCACATGGATCTGTAGTTTGGGCTTCAGTACTTGCTGCACCTGGGCTTAGTTGCTCAGCAGTATGTGGGATCTTCAGTCCCTGACCAGGGATCAAACCTGTATCCCCTGAATTGCAAGGTGGATTCTTAACCACTGGGCCACCAGGGAAGTCCCTCCAGTGGGTTCTTGAAGACCATGTCTTTTAAATACATTGTCTTATGTTTACCTGTGTCTTTCTGCTGCTTCCAAGAAATGAATGTGTAAGGATTGGGTAGGAGGAAGAGAAAGGGAGGAGTGGTCCTGAAATCAAAATCACATGTCTGTGGCAGAGAGTGAATGGTGAAGTGTTGAGTGACTTAGTCACCCAGGCATGTAAAGTCAGTGCTCTGCACACATTTACACATATGCTACATGCTCATGGACACTGTGGGTTCTGTTTACTGTTCCCAGCCATGCATGTGTCATTTCTATCCCACTGTTGTATTTACAGTTAGGGTGAAAATGACTAAATCTGCTATCTGATAACAGCAAGAGGGTAAGCATGGGAGCGGACTGCAGCAGATTTTTCATAATTTTGGTGCACTCCAGAGAACTTCAGAATCAAGACATCTTCATTATGGGGGTCCTTCTAATTGGCTATAGTTTAATTTGAGTGTCCAGAGGCAAATACTGTCCTTAGAACTCTGGCAAGAGGAGTGCTCAAAGTTAGAGTAAGTACTAACTTACTAAGTAAGTACTATCCTGCCTCCCAGGATATCAGCAGCAGCCTTTCACATTTATTTCAGGGCAGTTCCTTGCCTCACTTCTTCCCTGCCATAACCCTGTACTCAAGAGGACTCTAGTCTTTTATTTATTGAAAGGATGTAGAACCAAGATGTTTCAAGGGCAACTTCCCTCACACACTTGGTTTCCATAGCTATCTCTCTGAATGAATCCCCCAGTTATGTCTGTATAATGCTGTCCTCTTCTTACTTCCAGCTAGATAATCCGTCCATCATCTCAAATCCCAAATAACCAAAACTGAATTGAGAGCCGCTCTTAAATCTACTTCACCTCTCTTCTTGCCTTATACCAGTGGATGGAACACTATCCTCCTGGTCACCCAGGCTCTGATCATCAGTCATCTCTGAGTATGAGCGAGAAGAAGGACCCAAACAGTCTAACAATACTCATTCTAACTTGATGATGTATTTGTATCCATTGCTTCCTTTTCATTCCTTTCTTTGTCATTATCAGACTTTTCAGATCAGGATTTCTTGGTCTTGGCACTACTGACATTTTGAGCTGGATAAGACTTTGTCGTCAGGAGCTGCCTTGTACAATGTAGGATGTTGAGCAGCATCCTTGGCCTTGACCCACTAGAGACCAGTAGCACTCGTCCTATTTGTGACAACCCAGAATGTCTTCAGATGTTGTCAGATGTCCCCTGGGACAGGAGATAAGGGAACTGGAGGTGTCAAGGATGAGGCTTAGGAGGTCTAGCTTGGGCAACTATATGTAGAATAGTGTCACTCACTGGGATGGGAAACACCAGTAGGGACCAGCCTTCATGCCTTTGACCATGTAGAGTTTAAAGCACCTTTGAGGTCTAATCCAGAGATATAAATTCAGGTGAATAGGTGATAACTGAAGCTGTGAATGTGCATGAAGTTGCCTAGGAGAGAGGATGAGTAGAGGAGAATGCCTAGGACTATGAGGAACTCTAACACTGAATGTCTAGTTAGGGAAGAATGAGTTTGCAAAGGAGGCAAGGAGGCAGTGGCCAGGGAGGTAGGATGAAACCTGGATGGTACCATCTCACAGAAGGCAAAACAGAAGCGTTTCAGAAAGGAGAGAGTAGTGGATCATCTAGAATGCAGCTGAGAGTTCAAAAGATGAGGCTGAAAACAAGTGTTTTGCCAACCTTCAGCACTTAACTCATGGCCCTTTGACAAAGAAGATGGGAAGGGGTCAGGTAGGAGTGCATGGAAATAAGGCCAGTCTTTCGCTTACTTATTCAGGTGTTCATGACATTTCTGTCAAACGTGTTTACTTTTGTATCAGGCCTATGCCAAGAAATAGACTTTTTTTTTTTTTTTCATTTTAGAGAACTCTGAATCCAGAAATCTGGATGGCTTTCTATTTTTAGAATTTTTATGGGTCTTTTATCAAACAAGTAAATTTTACCAGCACATTGATCCAGAAAAGATGTTCTTAACCCTCAGTCAAAACTTTGCTAAGGTTCATGGTGTATATAGCTCTTGTTCCAGGGTTAGTATCATGCCTATTTCCCTCAGCCCTGGTAGAACTTCATCCAGAGGGAGCTGAGTCTGAGGAACGGAGATGAATGATGCTGTTGTCTTTAACGGAGTGGGTTGCCATGCCCTCCTCCAGGGGATCTTCCAAACCCAGGGATTGAACCCAGGTCTCCCACATTGCAGGTGGATTCTTTACCATCTGGGCCACCAGGGAAACCCTAATGGAAATGTACATACACACAAAGGAACAGGAATGTAACAAGTTGCCTAGAATGTAACACTCAATTAATCTGGACTCCACTGCTATATATTTGTGACCATTCCAGACTCTGGCGGGCTGACAGTCCTCTGGTTAATTATGGGGAAAAATGGCTTCTTTAAGCAAATGGTGAATGTAAGAAGATTGCCATGGGGACACTTAACCTTTTCAAAGGAGGAAGGACCTTTAAGAATATTCACGTATCAACGGTTGATATGTTAATTAGACATGCTTTTGGAATTCATTCACATGGCTGCATTGAGAATACACAGGTGCCTTTCTCTAAAACACTTTCTTCGATTCAAAATTTTCAAGTTAATTTGGAAAAGTCCAAAGTAGTTGGGTTGGATTAACCATCCAAGTCCAAGGTGCTCAGTGAACTCATGGCTTCATTTGACTGGCCATGCTCTGCGTGGTTGTCCCCAAATCTTAGAACTCCTCCCCAGACACCTCTCTCTGTGTCCTGCCCCCTTCTCAATGACACTTCTTTTTTTTCACAGATGAAGAATAAGAGAAACAGGATGCTTCAGAGCGACTATATGAACATGACCCCCCGCAGGCCAGGGCCCACCCGGAGGCACTACCAGCCCTATGCGCCGGCACGGGACTTTGCGGCCTACCGCTCCTGACACGGACGCCTATCCAGATGCAAGCCGGCTGGCCCCTCTTCACCTGCTCAACACCACTGCTCTGGATAGGAAAGGCCTGCCTTGTCTTCAGCCAGCCACCTTGGCCTCCTGTTAGGCCACTGATGCCAAATTTTCTTGAATGACTAGACCGAAGAACGTCATTTTGAGACTCGGAGATGAAGCGAAGGAATACTAGTGCCACAGTCCACATTCAAACTCACTGTGTATTTATTGACTGGATTGAGAGGTTGGGGTGGAAAACCACAAGTGAGTGCATTCTGTTAAGCCTAGAAATCTGCCTCCAGTTCCACTCCTTTCTAACTCACCCACACGTTGTGGTCAAGCGAAGTGTGATGTCGAAAGACGTTTTCGATGGAGAAGAAGTTAGGGAATCACTCCCTTTGAAGAAATGGGGATTTAAGGTGGGGATAGGTTAGAAATGGGGAAGGAGTGGTGAGACGTAAACATTTTTAAAACCATTAAAACACTGTCTCTCACTCATGAAATGAGCCACTTAGTTCCTATTTAATACTGTTTTAGTTTGTAAAGATGTAGATACTCTTTTTGAATTCTGGTCCTATTTGGTCATTTTGACCAAGAGATTCTCTCTAGTCATGGGAGGCAAACCAACTTGCTTTCTTTACTCCCTATGATGGGAACTCAATGTAGTCTTCACAATATGATTTTGAAAGAATAAAGTAGTCCTCCCACACCAAGGAAGAATGTGTCAGGAAATAAGGTCACTTTAGGTCAAAAATTATTTGAATACGATGAAGGGCTATTTATTCAGCAGCTCGTTTCAGTCCAATCATACAGGGGCCCCTTCTGTTTCATGTATTTTAGATCTGCACAGTTTGTTTCTTTATTGTCTGCATGGAAATCTAAAGTGGGATGCAGAGGGCGCATCCGGAGGGAGAAGTAAAGATGCTGTGAAAGAAGGATGTTAGCATCCATTAGAACAGGAGGATGAGTCCTGAGAAACTTCTGAAGGAGGCAGAACAGAAGGGAATGACACAGTTCTTGCCATGTGCTGAGGGGATGGCCAACATTTGGTGGGAGTTTTCCAGAAACAGCAGGCATAAGGAGCCATGATGAGAGCTCCTTTCTGGGATTTTTGGGCTTTAGGGCTCAGAGCTCCAGAAATCTGTGGTTCGGCTGCCTGTTTACCCTGGAGATCCTTCAACATGGAAAAATACTTGATGCTTTTGAGATAGCATCAAAGTTCTCAAGACACTCTGCAAGGCCAGACTCTGGACACACTATGGATATTTTTCTGGTTCCAGTTTGAGTCAACTGGAGTATGTCTGGGGACCTTGAAGAACAGCTTGACTGTTTCCATTATAATTTGTTCAGTGCTTTGATTCATTCAGATGTTGGAGAAGTCTAGGTTTTAGAGGCAGGTAGACCTGGTTCGTGGAGAAGGCAGTGGCAACCCACTCCAGTACTCTTGCCTGGAAAATCCCATGGACGGAGGAGCCTGGTAGGCTGCAGTCCATGGGGTCGCACAGAGTCGGACATGACTGAATTGACTTAGCAGCAGCCGCAGACCTGGTTCAAGTTCTATTGCTAGTTGGCCTCAGGAGAGTCTCTGCCTTTCTAAAACTCTGATTCTCCAACTATAAAATGAAGATAACGATCAAAAAAGTTTATTTCTATACTATCCTTTCCATGAGGGCATGTCCCCAAGTTTGTCTTTTTTTCCCTGCTTGTCGCTGACAAGTAGTACCATGCCTGACATATGTTAGCTATTATTATTGTTGTGTAGATAACCTATGTATAAAAATTAAACTGGGCAATGACCTGAGAAAGAAAAGACTGTTATAACACAAATTTAAACCCACTACCCAGGGATGAGGTGCTACAAAATTTGAGAGCCTCTAAACTCCCTCACATTCCCTGTTTCAAAATACTTTAGCTTGTAATAAAAATGTACAGCGTTCTGCCTCCCACTTTTATGTGTATAAAGAGGTCTCCTCTAACTTTTTTTGGTAACATGTGGAAGAATAGAAATCTTATAATTCCAGATAGAGGATATTGTACTTCAGTTGATTTTAAAATGGGTTTCCCTCCCATAAGTTTAATTATTTCAAAGAAGGTCAAACCTAGCAGTACTTGGGTGAGGAAGAACTGTTGAATTTATGTGACACATGTGACACATTGCCAGGCTCTTGGCATACAGAGTTCCTTAATCCAAGTGATCAGATTGAATTAGAAAAGGATAGAGCTAGAGAATTTTTAGAAAGGGTAATGACAAAAAATAATTTAAAAAGTGGAAAGATTTGCTCTTTGGTAATAAATGGTTTTATTTTCTGATGGGAAAAATAGGTCTACTGAAGATGAATCATACTTTAGATTTCTCTTACTCACTCTGAACAGAACCAAAGTAGAAATGTTAACAGGGAAGTCCGTTTTCACTATTACTATGAACCAAGAAATGGTTTAAAAACAGTGGTTGGAGCAAGGCTTTTACAGTTTCAGATATGGCAGTTGTGAAGAAAACAATGCCATTTGCTTCTATTTTTATAAGAGTCTTATAATTAACAGTGTTTCTGTAATTTTTGATTGTGAGCTCACTTATTTGGGGATGAACATGCCAATATAAAGAGACTTAGTGTACATGATGTTCTGTGTTCAGTGATAAAATTACTGAACTACCATGTACCTGTTTTTAAATTTGTGCTTTAACTGTTTAGAGCAGGTATGCTTTACTTTTGGTGATGAATCTAGAGAAAATCTGTTATTTAAAAAAAGTGTGGGATAAACCCTTCTAGTAAATCTCCGGTTTAGTCTTTAAAAAATCCCAGACTTTTAAATATTAGTTTTACTTCAAAGGGAAGTACACTTTTGGATTGTTTGCATGGCTTTAGTCACAGCTTCTCATCAGAGCAATGGTTTATGTCTCTGAGATGTCAGGCTGGGCTTACCTGTGCATTCTGTGTGATGTAAACGCTGAATCCGAAAGATCAAACTTCAGCCTTGATTCTGTCTGTTCCTCAGGTTAACTAACTGAGCCACTAGTTCTCACGGTTAATTCAATGGGGATGTTGGTGGTTAAATGGATATCAGATCCCTCATCTCAGCCTTCTGTACTGTTATAGAGGAACCATAGCAGGCCTGGGGACTGACTCCACAGTGCTAACTTTAACTACATGCTGGAGGTTGAGATGGTGGCAAGAATGCACCTGGAACCAAGGGCATCACTGCTGTAGACTTGTTACTATACAGGGCTTGGTATCTGCAAGGCCACTTGAGGCTCAGGAAATCTCTTTCTTATAAGTATACTTTCTGATGCACTCCTCCTCAAATATCACAGACATGTTCCAACCTCAGGGCCTTTACACATACTGTTTCCTCTGTCTGAAACATCTTCCCCAGATATCTACCTGGCTTCCTCCTTCCTTTTCTTCAGGTTCCTGCTCAAGAGTCACTTTCTACCATTGTGAAATCCCTCCAAGAAACACCTGATTTTCTTGCTTGTTTTTTTTCCATAGCATTTCACAATTTCTTACACATGATTTTTAAACTTATTTGTTTACTGCCTATTTCCCCAAACTAGATCTAAGATGGATGGTGCTTTGTCTGTTGTCACATCTCCAGTGCCCAGAACAGAGCCTGGTGTTTAACAAATATTGATTGACTGAATGAATGAATGTCACCAGCTTTTATGAATTAATGGCCAGTCTAAAGAAAGTAATCAGACTCTGAGAAGAGAGCCAGTTCTGTTTTCTACTTTCCTATTAGTAAGCTCAAAAATCTACTTTATTCATGAGACAGGAAGTAAAACATATACATAGCCAAACCTGGTGAAAGAAAACCTGATAGCCATAAGTTCATTCACATTTTAGAAATATTTGTGCAGTGAGAAAAACCAATACTGTTAGAGTCATCTTAAAAAGTCATGCTAAGTCAAGATTAAGTCGATTTCTCATTGAAGTCTCCAAATTGCCTCTTAATGGAGAATTGACTGTTTTAAACATGCGTTTAGTATAAATCATCTGAAAATGTTGGCTTTGCTGTTAAAATCCTATCCTACTACAAAATCACTGCTCTTTCTTTTCCTTTTTTCTTGACCCACTGAATTCTATAAATGCTTTGCCTGGCTGTGATTCTAAAAGAACTCAAGGATGGGAATGCTGAGGATAGACAGTTTAAGCTTCTCCTGTCATACTCTTGTCTTAACTGAACAGGCCAATGGCATGCAATAGTTTAAAAGAAGAACAGTAAACAAAACTGTGACATTTGGAGCAAGTTGAAAAATTCAAATAGGTATATTAATCACCACACACAGTGCTATCCTCTTGGGGGTAGGGAAAGGCCCTTGCACAAGAGACACAGCTATTACTTCATGTAATAGCTACCATTACTTGATTACAAATTGTGCTTTGAGTGTGGCCTGGAGTCACCTAGGTGTGCTATGACTTCATCTCTAAATAGACTATTTTCTTTGTGGAAATGGAGCTCATTAAACTTAAAGATAACCAAAATCTCCTACTCCAAGAAAGACTCAAGTTAGCTAGTAACTCATGAATTTGATTGCATAAACCAAATCAACCAGAAAAGGGTAAGTTGGTAAAAAAAAAAAAAAAATCAAGCATTAAATGAATAGCCTTAATAAATATTCCTTTACTGGGCTAATAAAACTAGTGTAATCTGGTTCTGTGAAAAGGTTTCAGCCCTTTGAAACTCAAGTGCAAAATGAAATAAATTGCAAACCTTTCATGACTTCACCTAACAGACCTCCCACCCTGTTCTAACTATGTAGCTAAGAGACCAGTGTGCCACAGCCCTGACTTCACTTTTTAAAATCCAGTCTGATAAGAGATTGATTCCTTTTAAAGCAGAACACTTTCTCCTCTCCTTGTCTGGAACAGAGATAATGGATGAGTGAGAAAAAAAAATCAAAGAAACTTCTGGATCAATCATAATAGGGGCCCTAACCCCTACCCTGGGCTTCCCTGGTGGCTTGACCACCAACCTAAGCAGTAGTAAATGGGATGGTTTGGGAGTTACCAGAAACTAGTTGGTCATCTTATCTGTGTCTCTTTAGCTGAGGCACCAACTCTTAGCTTTTCAATAGTGGTGCTCAGAAGTTTAGCTCTTCTGGAATGAATCTCAGTGGGTGGTTCTCGGATTTGGCATCCCAAAGGAATGTGTGGCTTTCTCTTTGAAGATTCCCAGGCTCTCAGCACTTAGAGATCTAGGCCACTGTCCAGGGCAAAGTGGAGCTCACTTCCTCAGGGTGACTTTTGTTCCTTTCAGAGTACAGACACTGGGCTCCATGCTTGAAAAACACTAAGGATGAAATATGGGTGATCCAAGAATATGTCATCTGTGTCGAGCTGATCTCATTATTGAGGCCATTCTAAAGGCCAGAATGTGTGCTTCCTAAGCCCGTTTCCTTATCTTATTTGCCTGTGTAAACTCAGTGAAAAGTTTTGGAATGCTGGGAATTTGAAGGGACAAAATGTCACAGAAAGGTGAATTTATCTTTGCGTAAGGGTGGATTGGATTCTACTTACACTTCAACAGGCAGAGCTATCTCAATGATAGATTGAAACACTCCTCTGGCTCCAAAGAACAAATTGTGAGAGCTAGGTGGAAATGTCAGTTGAGACAGAAGAGCAGCAAACAGCTTTGTTTTCCTATAGTTGTGGTTTTGCTTGGTGATGATGACACACGCCGATGAAAATGTGTAGCATGAACTCCAGT
This sequence comes from Bos javanicus, assembly GCF_032452875.1. NCBI lineage: Eukaryota > Metazoa > Chordata > Mammalia > Artiodactyla > Bovidae > Bos > Bos javanicus. Next base: position 92,037,075 of record NC_083869.1, read on the forward strand.
TGTTATCTGAGTGAGCATCTCTGCCAACACTGAAGGATATGTGTGGGTGTCACCTGCAAGCACAGAGAGAGAGAGAGAGAGAGAGAGAGAGAAAGGCCTTGGTTCGGAAAGAAGAGCCAGTTAATCAAAGATCAACAGTGACAAGTGGTGCTGTTTATTTCGTGAGCGTCAGATTTGACTTCCTTCCCCTTGCTAATCTCCAAGTCTGAATTTAGTCTCTGGACTAAATAGATGAGTGTCTGGTGACTGAGGAAGTGGGTGGGACAAGGTGGGCTTGAGTAGGCGTCATGGCAATTACCATGGTTACTTAGTCATATCTTGGTCTTCTGGGCGCACACTTAGTATTAGATATGTTAGCTTCCAAAATGTGCATTCTTGCTAACTTCCAAGAACCTGTTACATATTCCAAGAGGGTAGACAAATCTGAGGTTTTCTTGGGGTCCCCTTTGCATTTCCAACCCTATGCAACTCTTGTTTCACTTGTTCTATATCTCTTCCTCTTCTCTTTTTTCCCATCCACTTTATAACTATTTAATGAGCACTTGCCCAGCTCTAAGAAGTAGGCTAGGATGGAGACAGCAAGTGGCAGCAAGTAACACAGTGTTACTATCTTGATGCTCATCAAGTACAGAGTGTAGATGTTGTATGTCTCTTCTTTTTAAAAATACCCTAATCAGGATAACCACTTATTCTTAATTATGTGTTCAGACCTGAATGTGGCTATTTGATTTCAGGTTTGCTTGAAAAAATTTTTTGAGATGTTCTTATTTCCCGTCTCTAACATGTTTCACATCTTAGCTCAGGATTGACAAATTTTTTTCCTGGAAATGGCCCGATAGCAAATATTTTAGGCTTTGTGATCATACTGTCTCTTCCAGTTAGTTCTGCCACGGGAGTCCAAAGGCAGCCACAGACAAGATGGAAACTAGTGAACATGTCTGTGTTCTCATCAACCTTTATTTGTGGATATTTGAATTTCATGTAACTTTTGCACATCACACAATATTAATATTCTTTTGATTCTTCCCTCCCCCACCCCCAGCCACTCATAATGTAAAACCGACTGTTAGCTCATGGGCTGCTCAGAGGCAGATGGTGGGCTGGATTTGGCCTTTGCTGGCTCTGGACTTGGATCCAAGCCACAATTTTAGCTACAAGCTTGTCTTTGAGTTCCAGTCACTCTCCACACTTTTAGAGCTGGAAGGAGTTAGTTTGGATGTGTGTGAACTTGGGAGTGGTGAATGGTAAGTATCTGTTTTGAAACAAGGACCTGGATCAGTGGAAGAAGAAGAGGAAACTTCCTCTGAGGGAAAATCACTTTTGACAGAGATGGGAAATTATAAATAGGGAGAGAAGCCAATTCGGGATGATAGCGTCCCCTGTACATTATGGCTAAAAGCTTACCAATCTTTGGAATTGTGGCTCCTCTTCTCTCAAGTCCTGTTTGCCCTTTCTCTTCTTTTCTCAGCATCACATCAGTTTAATCTCCAGGGGAACAAAGCACATTTTGAGTCACAGCACGAAGAGGCAAAAAATGACCTCTGTCCTATGTAATGAAAGGGAAGGACCATTTTCCTGTTAATTCATCCATACCCAGCCCCCTCAAATCCAACTTCGGGTGGGAATGACAGAGATCAGAAGCAGCTGGCACAACATTGGCCTCCTATTTTCTGTCCATCACATTCTTTCAGTCTGCACTTGGCTGCCATTTAATGGGTGACCGAGAGTGACCCCTCTGAAATTCAAACTGAGACTCAGCATTTCCCAGGTAACTGGTGAAATCACTTGTACTCAGATAAGAAAGGCCCTGACCTGACCCTTACCATTCCCTCACCTCCATTCCCTTCTCCTGTCTACAGCTGCTGGTTACACCCAAGGTACAAATAGTCCTTGGAAGTAGCCCAGCCTGTGTGTGGACCCTGAGCCACACACCCATTCACACCATCTGGGCAATTTAAAAATAGGGCCAAATGTAGCATTTAGCCTGATCTATCCAGCCAAGATGAGGAAATCGCCTCTAAAAGGTCAGATGATTAAGATGATTGTGCCAACAGTCAAGGATGCCAGTAATGAAAACAGATTCTGGTAGACTGGATTTATCCTCATTTTGTACATGGCATTCAAGTTCTGGGTCTGGATGAACAGCCACAGGAATTCCAAGAGTTTTCTTCTCCAGCACGCAGGGCCACTGTGAACTCTTATGTGTTGTGTGCCCTGTGCGAGGACTCTAGCCAAAGGGATGAGGAGGCTAAGACACAGTAAGGATCTGATCAAAGCAGTCAGTCCTAAAGGAAATCAACCTCGAATATTAATCCGAAGGACTCATGCTAAAACTGAAGAGCCAATCCTTTGGCCACCTGATGTGAAGGGCAGACTCACTGGAAAAGACCCTGATACTGGGAAAGATTGAAGTCAGGAGGAGAAGGGGATGACAGAGGATGAGATGGTTGGATGGCATCACTGACTCAGTGGACCTGGGTTTGAGAAAACTCTGGGAGATAGTAAAGGACAGGAAAGCCTGGCATGCTGCATTCCATGGGGTTGCAAAGAGTTGGACACTACTTAGCAACTAAAGGACAACAAAATAAGCTACTCCCCTAGAAGAGCTATGCCCACCTGAAAAGTGTACCTTTCTGTAATGACAACATCTAAGGGTTATTGAAGTCCTAATAGAACGCTTGACTTTCTGAAGCTTGATTACTGAGTTCTTTATGGAATAGGTTAGATCCCTATCTCAAAACAGGAATGATCCAGGATGAACAATAGTTAAAACAAAAAACATGGCATACCATAACAATTTCTCTCTGGGGGCCCTTCTCTAGTCTTCTCTTTCCTACATTTCTACAGAGTTTAATTCAATTGGTTGGTTTTTCTTGACATTCATCTGGTGGGGTTGTCTTTTAGGAGTAATGTGAGAAGTAACTTCCTGGTTCAGATTTCAGAGGAAAACAAATTTTTGTGACCTGGAGAGTATCAGGATTGGGGTTTACTCTTAGGATGTCCCTGAAATTTTTCACTTAATGGCAGGGTCTTCTCTTATTTCATGGTTATCAGTAGGTGAAGGGGCTAAACCAAATAACCTCAAGTTTAATTCCTATGAGTTTTCAAATTTTTTATTATAACTCTTCCAGGATAATTTCCCCAAAATAAACGCCATTGTTTTGGCTTTTCTCCCATCATCACATTCCCAAGTTTTACAGATATAAATATTTTATGTTTGATATTTGTCAATCAGGTTTATTGGAATAAAGCTAAAATTTCCTATAACTTTTAAATTTAATAATTTATTAAATAAATAGGAAAGACAGGCCTTAGAAAGTATAAAATAATAAGTATTTTAAAAAATATATTAGATTTTTACATTAAACATGTATGAAAATATAAAATAAAAAATCACATTGTTAATTTAGATCAGTGGCTTAAACTTTTCTTTCCTTTTTCTTTCTTTAGTGGCTTCACTGAGTCCTCACTGTGGCTCACAGGCTCTTTGCTGCTGTGAGTGGGTTTCCTCTAGTTGCAAGTCTAGTGGGGGCTACTCTTTAATTGCTGTGCACAGGCTTCTCGGTGTGATTGTTTCTCTTGTTGCAGAGCATTGGCTCTAGGGCACGTGCGCTTCTGTAGCTGTGGTGCACAGGCTTAGTTGCCCCAAGGCCTGTGGGATCTTAGTGCCCTCACCAGGAACCAAGCCCAGGTCCCCTGCACTGGTAGGTGGATTCTTAATCACTGGACCATCAGGGAAGTCCCCCAATGATAATTTTTTTTCCAAGTGGCAGAATCTTTCTCCATTTTTCTCCTGATATAATCTTATCAGAAAGTCACAGTCAGTATACATGGCCTGGCACCCTCATCTTTTCAGTCTCTCTTAGCTACTTGTAGTGGCTCCCCAGGCAAAACTCATTTTCCTTGGGGTTCTGATTAAATGAAACAACTTATTTGTATTCATTGTCATTCTTAGTCTCAACTGAGATTGTGTCTTTATCTCAAATGGCCAGAAAATAGTCCCTAGAGGATTTAGCTTCAGGATTATTTATATGTGAATCTTTTCCTTCATATCCACACAAACAGTTTTGCTTTTTGTTCTAGTTTCTTTATATTTTGTTAAAATGCCTCTTTTTTTTTGCATTTGCATTCTTTTCATCTAGAAAAATAATTTACTCTAAAATGAAAATACTTTAAATTTGTTTTAAAACATCCATGTTTAGATCTCTTTATTTTTGTAACAAATGATAAGTAATATATCATGCCAAATAACCAGAACAAGTACAGAATTAATCTCATTTTCTAACAAAGACCACAATCCGCTCTTTACTTGAGGATCTTCTACTGTTTCACATAATTCTTCTAATGTGTTATCTATTTGAGATTTACCTATTTGCTTCAGTGCAACGTTAATAGTATTTAGTCGCCATTCTCATCATATACTCAAAGCAGTTATATGGTTGAATTTGCTATGTATTTCATCAAGATTTATCTCTTATAAGTTAAGTTTAGTCGCTCAGTCATGTCTGACTCTTTTCGAACCCATGGACTGCAGCACACCAGGCTTCCCTGTCCATCACCAGTTCCCAGAGCTTGTTCAAACTCATGTCCATCAAATCAGTGATGCCATCCAACCATCTCATCCTCTGTCGTCCCCTTCTCCTTTCCAGGAGGGCTTCCCAGGAGGCTCAGTGGTAAAGAATCTACCTTCCAAGCAGGAGACCTGGTTGGGAAGATCCCCTGGAGAAGGGACCCGCTACCCACTCCAGTATTCTAGCCTGGAGTCGCAAAGAGTTGGACACAACTGGGCGACTTTCACTTTCTCTCTTTTAGAAGATCCATAAAACATTGTGCATAATCTTTGAGTTTTTCCAAAGAATGTCATTATTTTCAGCGCATTTGAACTCACAACTCACAGTGCCAAGTATAAACAGTGAGACATATGTGACTTTTGTATTTTGGGCCAAAATTCTGGCTTGTACACATTTTTATTTTCAACCACGTTAGTGTCACTTTCATAGGCTTTCCTTTTACAATTAAAAACAAAGAACAAAATAAAGCTAAAATTGTTTAATTTTTTGAAGATTTAAATATAACACACACACACACACACACACATATATATATATATATATATATATACTTTGTATAAAATAGATAACTAATGAGAACCTACTATACAGCACAGGGGAAAAAATCTGTTTGTAGGACATATACTGTGCTATGTTGTGCTTAGTTGCTGAGTCATGTCTGACTCTTTGCAACCCCAATAAATTGTAGCTGGCCAGGCTCGTCTGTCCATGGGGTTTTTCAGGCAAAAATACTTGAGTGGGTTGCCGTGCCCTCCTCCAGGACATATATTAAGTTAACCTTAAAAATGTAATCCCATATACATTAGGTGCAGACAATAGTGTTCGATTCCACTTTTTGAGATACCAGAATTGTCAAATTGATAGCATCAGAAAGTGCACTGGTAGATGTCAGGGGTCAGGGGAGTGGATGAAAAGGGGGACTGGGGACTTGGTGTTTAATGGGGACAGAGTTTCAGTTTAGGAAGGCGAAACATTCAGGAGATGGACAATAGTGAGAGTTGCACAGCAGTATGAATATACTTAATGCCTTTGAACTATACAGCTAAATATGGCTAAAATAGTTTGTTTTATATTATGTGACTTTTATCACAAAAACTTTTAAATTTAAATATTTAAATAGATAAGAATTTGCAATTCTACCATCTAACTTCCATTTAGTTGCCATGTCAACATGATGGACACAAAGATGTGCCATCCAGACTCCATGCAGGACTGAGGCTTCATTTCTGCAGCTGCTGTGTTTGCTTCTTATGGTCCCCTCTCCAGGAATTGCTCTCTCCTCCAAGGACCTGAGTCACCCTGGGTTATGCCTTCTCCCCAGGAACAGACTATTCAGCGCTAGGTCAGGTTGGCGGTACCACCACTGGGATAATTCTAAAGGACCAGCCATTGATGTTCTGAAACTTGTGGTAGTATTGACCAAGGCTCTGTTTTAACAGGGACTGCACCACAGTTCAATTTCTCCCTGGGCCCCATCCTGCTTCCTTCACTGCTCCTTTCCACTGAGCATTTTTTCCTTGTAAAAACTCTAATAAATTTCAGGCTATCAGAGTTTGGTCCCAGGAAACCAAACCTATGATAGTAAAAGACCAGCATCAGTTTTCGTGTATGCTCTCTAGGTTTACAGATTTACATATTTTAGATCATTTAAATGGCTTTATATTGCAAAATGGTCCAAAATATCATGTGAATCTGTAGCAAACACTGTGCTACTTTGTGAGAACCTCTGGAACTGCAAATTGGAGCCCAAAGAGAAGAAAAAGGATGTTTAGCAGTAGTGGGAAGTGAGATCTTCTCATAAAAGAATCTATTGCTTTCATGATATCTGAGATGAAGAATTTAAAAGGCTACTTTTTCCTTTCCTTTGATGAAAAGTTTCCAGATCTCAGTCCTCCCCAAACTTGGATGCAGTATCTGTGTCTGAGATTGGCAGAGGTGCAAACTACAGAATTAATGGCATTTGGAGGGCAGTTGCCCAGTATTTTGAGGTCATAGGTCAAGAGACGTGGAAGAGCATTTTTCTGGAGCCTGATATGCAGAATTCTCAGGGCAGAATTCTTTTTCCCATGGGGGTTTTCATAGTGAGATGAAAATACAGAACCCTGGAGAACACCAACAGCTAAGACAGGAACTGAGGGAGGTAAGCCTAAAAAGACCTAGCAGGAGTAGCCAGAGGAAGAAAGTAGAACTGTTAGGTTGAACCACATAAAATTGCTGACATTTGACCTTTTATTAAAAAAAAAATTAATAGACTCATTTTGAAAAGCACTGTTAAATTTACTGCAAAATTGAGTAAAAGTACAGGAAGTTCTCATAAATTCTCCCCACCCCTGCTTTACCTCACCCCATACAGCTTCTTGCATCATCAGCTTCTCCCTCCAGAGTGGTACGTTTATTGCAATCGATGAACCATCGTTGACACATCATTACCAGCCAAATCCATAGTTCAAATTAGAGTTCACTCTTGCTTTTATACTTTCCACAGATTTTTGACAAATAAATAGTGATGTGTATGCAACATTGGGCTTCCCAGGTGGCGCCAGTGGTAAGGAATCCATCTGCCAATGCAGGAGATGCAAGAGACATAGGTTTGATCCTGGGGTTGGGAAGATCCCCTGGAGCAGGAAATGGCAACTACTCCAGTATTCTTGCCTGGAAAATTCGAGGACAGAAGAGCCTGGTGGGCTATAGTCCATGAGGCTGCAAACAGTCAGACATGACTGGACACATGCATCATTATAATATATGGATAGTTTCACTTCCCTAAAACATTCCCATGGTCCACCTACTCATCCTTTCTTTCCCCCAAATCCTGACTATTTGACTGTTTTTGATTTACTGAAACTGTTACTTCATATAGTTCAATGTAAAGAAGAAAAAGAAGAAGAAAATCCTAAGTCTGAGAGTGTGCTCAACACTAGGTAAGTGAGATGAGCGATGAGTCAGCTCTTGGAATTAGCAACTAAGACCTTGGCAAGACTGGTTTCCGTAGGATAGTGAGGCTAAAAGTGAGGTCCTAGCAGGGAAAATTGTGATCAGACAATGAACAGGAGGTCAAAAGAGCAGAACTTATGGCAAGACATTTCTTTGTGAAGAGAAGCTTCTGGGCACCTTTATTGGTCTGGGAACTCCTTGGTGGTATTTCCAAGGTCTAGCACACTATGCAATAACCGGGGCCGTGGTGGGCTCACAAGTATTTGTTGATTGGAGAGCAAGAGGAAAACGATAAGGTGAAGGAAAGTTTTGCTGATGTTAGAAGGCAAAGATTTAAGCTGTCTAAGGACAGGGGGCGTCTAGTAGAAACAGAGAAATGAAAGCTGAAAGAATGAGAAAATAACAGATGGAAAAAGACTCTTGAGCACTGAGGTGGGGTGGTAGAGTTGGAGAAGATGAGACAATAGGGAGGGAGGAACAAGAATCTTGGCCTGGAGAGGGTTGCTGGTCCCCTTCTCACCCATACATACGTGCAGGGTGCAGTGAGCATCATTATTTTTAGCATGTGGGTAAAGGCCATTGCATTCATTTGCTCTCAACTCTTTTTGCTGCACTAGGCAATGAATGGACTGCGGGGGATTTGCTTCCTGCAAAGCAAGCTCTTCTATTCTTCTCTTGGTGCAAAGTGCACAGGGTGATTTGATATTACAGGGGCAAAGACAAATCATCAGAGCTTGCATTATATTTCTTTTATCTGTGGGAAGAGCAGTAGAGCCTTCCCTTCGTGGGATCAGTTGGCTTTGTGAGGGCTTTTGCCTACATCTACAAATGGTACCCAAAGGGGTGAGTGCCGTCTCCTCTCTCTGCACCACTGTTTCCATTCTGTTACCTACATAACGGTTAATGTGTAACAAACCATCCCAGACTTAGTGGCATACAACAACAACAATATATTATTACTATGTCTTACAGTTTGAGGATTGACTGGGGTCGCACAGAGTCGGACACGACTGAAGCAACTTAGCAGCAGCAGCAGCAGCAGGTTCAGCTTAACAATCCTCTCTTGGGTCTCTGGGGCCATCTTGAAAGCTTCTTTGTAGAATCTGGCAGCTGATGTTGGCTTCCAGTTGGGGTTTCAGAGAATGCTGTTAGCTGGAGGCTGTTGGCCTATGTAGAGCTTCTCCATCAGCCCTGGGCTTCCTAATAATATGGCAGTTGGGATTCAAGGGCAAGGATCCTTTGAGAGATCCAGACAGAAGTAGTTTGCCTTAGAAGTTAGAAGTGAGTCACTAAGACGAACTCATATTCAAAGGGAGGAGAATTAGGCCCTAGCTCAAGATGGAAGGAGGGGCAAAGAATTTTTAAATAGCTATATCCCAAATCAACAACAGTACCATGAAACAAGCAAAGTGGATAGGTCACAGAATTTGGCATCAGGGGACTTAACTTGGTGATACTAATTTGCTGTGTAAGATCATTTTAACACTCTCCACAGCCTTAAACCTTGGAGGGAGAGATGTCAAAAGACAATATAAAAGTCAGTGTTGGCTGGAAACCCTTCATTCAGCAGCTCCTATAAATCCTAAATTCCTTTCAAATGCCATGTATATAAGTATAGCTTTCATATCCTGGCATTCAAGAAGCAAACATATGAAGCTTCCATCATAATATTATGGTCCATGTTTAGAGAAGCGCCATAACATGTGCATTACACACAGGGTTTTATCCAATCTTTGCAACTCTTCTATGCACTTGGCTTTGTTATTAGAGTATTTTGTTTATTTTATAGTCAATGAAACTAAAGACTTAGAGAATCTAAATGACTTGTCAAGGATTCAAACTCAGAGCCAGAGTTTTTAATCATTTAATCTTTTAAATTAAAGATTAAAGTTTTAATCTTTCCAGAGCCACATTTTTAATCATTTTGCTTTACATGGTCTTTTTCTTTCAACTTGTTGAGAACCATCAAGGCCCATGTCTTGTAGTAATTTGTATTTCCCCCACTTACCTAGAGAATGAGCTCTGCCAAGGAGTTTCGATTTTTGTGTGTGTGTGACCCAGGGACTAAATAGAATGAGGACCAATGACTTGAAATCCTAGCTGCTGCTGCTGCTGCTGCTAAGTCACTTCAGTCATGTCCGACTCTGTGCGACCCCATAGACGGCAGCCCACCAGGCTCCCCTGTCCCTGGGATTCTCCAGGCAAGAACACTGGAGTGGGTTGCCATTTCCTTCTCCAATGCAAGAGGAATCAATTTAAATTCAGTAAGATTATTGAAGCCTCTGTCCCTCTCATTCCAAAATGGCTAAAGATATATGTTGTTTAAAGCAAGAATGTGGTGGTTTGGTTGGGCTCAGGAGAGGTAATCTGTTTAATATGTGGGACCAGGATGCAAGGTCCTCAAATTCCTTACTCTAAGCCAAAGCGATAGGGGAAGTCACCTGATCTTATTAATGACTTTGAATAAGTATTCACCTATTTGACATCAGAGCTTTGGCTAACAACTCATGCCTTGTAAGAGGGAAAAATAGCTAGTATCTACTAAATGTCTTCAAACTTCCTCAGATGGCAGCATGGGAAATAATGATTCCTTGCTGAGGCTTCTCAGGTGGCGCTAGTGGGGAAGAATCCGCCTGCCAATGCAGGAGCCATGAAAGACGTAGGTTTGATCCCTGGGTTGGGAAGATACCCTGGAGGAGGGAATGACAACCCACTCCAGTATTACTGCCTGGAAAATCCCAGGGACAGAGGAGCCTGGTGGGCTACAGTCCATGGGGCCATGGAGAGTCGAACACAACTGAGCGACTAAACAGCAGCAGCTTCAATTCAAGCTGCCTTTCCCCCTCCAATCCATCCACACAGAAACGGCTGGAGAGTGAACTTTCTTTGAACAAGTCTGTGGGGCTTGAGAGACAGGTATGCATACATGTGTAGGAGAGCTGGAAAGGGGCACGGCAACCCACTCCAGTATTCTTCTCAGGAGAATCCCATGGACAGAGAGATGCCTGGCGGTCCATAGGGTCACACAAAGTCGGACATGACTGCAGTGTCTCAGCATGCACACACATAGGAGAGTTAATGAACACGCTGACCTGACTGAGCCTGAATTTTTTTCTCTTCTGATCGATCTGAATCCACAGTCTCTTCTGCTATTCTTTAATGTAGCCCTCTCTACCATTTACCCCAATCTCATCCTTGGGAATTTGGCGACCCCAACAATAAGGAGCTACTTTGTAATTCTTGGAGGACTTTCCAAAGATGGAGTGGGCTGACTAAGGAAGCACAGAGTTTCTCATCCCTGAAGTTAAGACAGCAGGATGATCATTTATCAAATACGTAGAAATTAAATAGCTAAATAAATGAGATCATAGCTACCATTTGGTGCTTGGCACAACTTTAAGCATCTCAAGTATGTAACCTCATATCTTCATTATAACCTTTGCACATTACTTTCTTCATTTTTCATTTGAGGAAGTTGAGACTCAGGGAAGTTAAGTAACTTGTCTAAGCCCATTTGACTAGGAAGCAGCAAAGCCAACCCATTTTGTGGCTTTAAGGTCTACTCTCATTTCACTAGTACACATATTGATCTCATCATGGGTTAGGTGCTTAAACCATCTTGACCTTAAGAAACCTTCTCATTCAGAGATTCTACAAGTCTGTGAACTTTTGTGTCAAGGCATGGTAGCAAAAGGAGATGAAACAATACTGTAGGCTTCCTTCCCACTTGTTTTTTCCTTCATTTTTAGGGGATGTAGGGGGGTCCAGAAATAGAAATGATTAACACATCTTCATAAGTATTTTAACAAACAAGTGAGTACGTTGGTTTTCACACTCAAATCAAACCCAAGTTGTTTTCTGACTCTAGACAGACTTTTGCAGATGTAGTCATTTGTAAATTAGGTGGAGCTTGTGTCTGGCTGCCCTAAAGGGAGTGGAGAAAATGAGCCATGAGGGTCTGTGGGAGTGTGGGGGTCGCACTAGGGGAGGTGTAGGTGAAGTTTAGAAAGACAACTGCCACGATCAGAGACACTCCACACCTGGGTGGCCTCTGGGTGTTTGGGAAGGATTATAAGTAATACTAAATATGATACAAAAGGAAAAAAAGAGGGGTAGGGGACTTGAGTTTGGCCCAAGAACTTGAGATCTGACTCATAGACGTGAAAACATTTGAGAGAAGAGGAAGGTGCGTGCTTCAGGCAGATATGAGTGCATGCAGAGAGTACAGTGAGCTGACGACTTTGACAGCACGCTAGAACCTTTCCATGCCCCAAATAAGGAAGTGAGTGTCACTTAGGCTATGCTAGGGCCTGAAATGTGCCATGTGAGAAAACTTACTCTGCACTCTGTTTTTATATTAGTGTAAAACCAGTGCCTGTAGAGCTCCATGTCAAAGAGTACAAGCTCCTAAAATTACCATGAACTTGAAAACATGTAGCTGAGATGATAGGTCTTAAAAATCTAGCATAAAGAGACATGTGATTAAGATTTCATATCATAGTATTGCTTCATAAGAAAGAATAATTAAGTATAAATAGTGATGGTTGATTAATTACCTTTACAAAAACCTGCTTTGTGGGTCGGAGAGGGGTAAAGTATTGCTACAGTACAATTCATGTTTTTGATGGCTTTGGTTTCCTGTTAATATTTTGTTCCCTTGAGTTCCTGTAACTGTATTATATAGAGTGGGCTTAGCCATGGTGTTTTTGCTCCAACAAAACACTGTTTTGGAAAAATTTGTTATTCTCCACCTGCTAACAGAAATCCAACAAAACAGAAATTAGAGAAAATGCTCTAATAGTTAGGAAACAGAAAATAGGAGTGCAGAAATGGAAGAGAGTGGGCAAAAGATAAAATTGTACTTCCTAAAGTTTGCATTTTGCAAAAATAAAATGGGGAGGGTGCAAAAATTTGGAGTAAACACTACAGATGATATTTCTTTCAGAGTATCACTGAGTACATTGCATATTAAAGGTTCTGAGAAGTCCTGTAATTAAAAAAAAACAAACCCTGATTTATCTTTTAAACAAGTATTTCCTATCTAATTTTGATTCTTTTACTTAAAACACACACACATACACAATATCTATTAATAACTCATGGAACTAGTGTTCTGTACCGTATTTGGGGATTTTGGTCTGGGACCCTCCTTGGTTCTACCCTTGACCTCTTTAGAAGGTTGCCAGTCTGATTTTATTTGAAGCTGAGAATTAATATAATACTATCATATTGCATTTTTCATTTTGTGAAATGCTATCACATATACTTTCCCTGTTGATCATGGCAACACGCTGAGGTAGACATTATTGTTTTGATTTTATAGATGGGGAAACTAAGGCATTCACTCTAAGTTGCTTCAGTTGTGTCTGACTCTTTGTGACCCTACGGACCGTAGCCTGCCAGATTCCTCTGTCCTCGGGATTCTTCAAGCAAGACTACTGGAGTGAGTTGCCATTCTCTTCTCTAGGGGATCTTCCTGACCCGGGCCTCTTACGTCTCCTGCATTGGCAGGTGGGCTCTTTACCACTAGCACCACCTGGGAAGCCCAGGAAACCGAGGCATAGAGAGTTTAAGAAATTGTCATGGTAACACATGCAGACGAGAACAGGGCTGAACCCTAGTCTTCTGCATCTAAATGACAAGTCCATATTGGCCATGCTATTTAAAATGTTTCTTGTGAATCTACTAACCTGATTAAACAACTGTAACTGATTTGGGTGGAGATTGATGAGAGACAGGAGAGAGAAGTGTGTAACTACATATATATCAGTGTCAGGATCCGCCTTTGGGGAACTGCCTTAAAGAAGCCCAAAGTGTTTAATAGTTTAAGGAGAGAAGAGATATTGAAGATGGGCAGACTCTGCATCCTTTGGTCGGCCCTTCCGGAGCAGCCCAGCCTACTCTTCACTCCTTAAACCTTAAACACTTTGGGCTTCTTCAAGGCAGTTCCCTAAATGTGGATCCTGACCTGAAAAGGACAAGGAATCTTTAGCAGGGAGTGTTGATCATCCAAAGAGATACTGGGCTGTTCATTAATATGTATGTAGTTACACACTTCTCTCTCCTCTCTCTCAACAATCTCCATCCAAATCAGTTACATACGTTTAATCAGGTTAGTAGATTCACAAAAAACATTTTCAATAGCATGGTCAATATGGGCTTGTCATTTAGACGCAGAAGCAAACAAGTATTTTGTTTATTAACATGGGGACTTCCCTAGTGGCTCAGATGGTAAAGAATTCTCCTGCAGTGCAGGAGATGTGGGTTCGATCCCTGGGTTGGGAAGATCCCCTGGAGAAGGAAATGGCAACTGATTGCCATTTCTCCAGTATTGGAGAGTACTGGAGTATTGCAACTCCAGTATTCTTGACTGGAGAATTCTATGGACAGAGGAGCCTGGTGGGCTACAATCTTCAGGGGTCGCAAAGAGTCAGACACAACTGGGTGACTCACGCACATTGACATGAATTCCATAATGACTCCATGCTTATTATGATTTGAATTAATCAATCTCAAATTTTAAAATCTAAACAGTTTAGTCATTGGGAAGAAAGAGCACACCAAGGACTGCTGCTGAATTGCAGACCGTCTTATTCCTGTATCTGGTAATTGTATGTGCTAAGTCACTTCAGTTGTGTTCAACTCTTTGGGATCCCATGGAGTGTAGCCCACCAGGCTCCTCTGTCCATGGGATTCTCCAGGCAAGAATACTGGAGTGAAAAAAAGAAAAAGAATACTGGAGTGGGTTGCTATTCCCTTCTCCAGGGGATCTTCCCAACACAGGGATCCAATCTGCCTCTCTTATATCTCCTGCATTGACAGGAGGGTTCTCTACCACTGTACCATAATTAGACGATGGCTAAAACAAGGACAGTAATGCTTGTTAGTTTCCAGTAGGATTTCTGAACAGTCAGAGCCAAACATTTTAACAAGAATTCTTAATGGCATGTGAATTTTAAAATTGCATAATACTGTTGTCAAGAATCAAAAGTTTAATCTTTATTATGTATCCATGTGCCTCTGTGTGTGTACAAATGTGAGTGTGTCTGTCTATAGCTGTGTTAGGCATGATATAGTTAGAGTATGAGATCTTCATGAGTCAAGAAACATACTTTTTTAGGTCAACCTATTGAATTCAAGGGTGGGAGGAATTTTCATAGTATGAATCAAAAAGCAACCATAAAAAGGAAAAGGCTTATGAATAATGGAGGAGAGAAATTCAGGTCACACTAAGCCCAGAAGCCACACGTTTTTTCTGCCTCAGGTAAGGAGATCTTTAAAAATATCATCTTTATAGGTATAAAAAACATTTTCTGGAGGTCTTTCCTAGGAGATAGTTTAAAGATAATATTCTAAAATGTATTCTATACAAGCTTTGCTGAGTTTTCCTGAATTTTCAGCATTTGCATGGAATATATGTAATAACATTTAGGAGTATTATGAACTATACTAATAGACACAGTTAATTAGACAAGCGGTTGAATTAGAAAGTTTGGGTTAAAATGGAACTTGGGGAAGCGAAATTGGGGATGTGTTGTAATTTGTGTGTTGCTGTCAGATTTGATACAAGAATGTGGTTGTTGTTTAGTTGCTAAGTTGTGTCCAGTTCTTTTGCGATCCCATGGACTATAGCCCACCAGGTTCTTCTGTCTGTGGAATTTCCCAGGCAAGAATACTGAAGTGGGTTGCCACTTCCTTCTCCAGGGGATCTTCCCAACCCAGGGATTGAACCCATGTATCCTACAATGGCAGGTGGATTCTTTACCACTGAGCCACCTGGGAAGCCCATAAGAATTGGGTGGCAACCCACTCCAGTGTTCTTGCCTGGAGAATCCCAGGGACGGGAAGCCTGGTGGGCTGCCGTCTATGGGGTTGCACAGAGTCGGACATGACTAAAGTGACGTGGCAGCAGCAATATATCACATTGACATGAATGTGATCAGAGCATCTAGACAGAAGACTCTAGTAGGGACTGGAATTCTCAGAGTTTCATTAATACTCTATCTCCTAAGATTTCATTCAGCTGTGAGTGAAAGACAGTCCTGCTTCAATAACAAATTGCTCACATCACCAGAAGTTTCCTAGGCTGCGCAGGGGTGGTACAGGAGCCCAACCACATGTTCAAAACCAGGCTTCTTCTATCCTCCTGTGCCACTATCTTTAGCATGTGGCTATTGTCTCCAAGTTTGTATGTTATTTGCTTCATTTCTTGAATCATGCCTGTGTAATATTCTGAAAGAAGACTGAAGGGGCAAAAGCCTTTATGAGCAATCCTTTGTGGGGGGGTGGTGGGAAGCCTTCATGAGCTTGTCTTTCAAGTGTTTCTTTTTTTCATTTTAAAAGTCTTCATTGAATTTGTTACAATATTGCTTCTGTTTTTTTTTTTTTTTTTTTTTTAATTTGGCCAGGAGGCATGCGGAATCTTGGTTCCCTGACCAAGGATTGAACCCATATCTCCTGTATTGGAGGGGAAGTCTTAACCACTGAACTTGCAGGGAAGTCCCTGTCTTATTTAAGTGTTGTATTTATTGTGAAATACATCATACTTACAAAAGTGTTCAAATAATGTAAATGCAGTATGTGTGTGCCTGCGTATATACAGACACGTGGGATGCACACGCCCAGGCTCTCAATGCCGGAGTCCACGCTGGTACTGGAGCCGCTGGAGTCCTCCTCCGCCTTGAGCTGCTCCAGTTCCTCTGCGCTCTGCAGGTGCATCACCGCCGTCTCATTCTCAGTAATGAACTCCTGATTGTCCTGTGTTTCCGCACCCTGTGCTGCTGCCAGGCTGCAGCTGGTGGTGGGAGAGGGCTCCTCGTCTGGGGCTGGCGGGCAGCTCACCTGCCGCTTGTTCTCCAGCTCCAGCTTCATGATGGTGTGGAGGTAATGAGTCCGGACCCGGATTGGATTGAATTCAATGCGCCCAGCCATGTTGCCACAGTCATCCAGGGAGCAGCCACATGGAAAGGACATGCGATACACCTGGCATTTAATTCCAGCCTGGCTGCAGGCACATGCTTCTGGGTCACAATACATGTGGTTCAAACTAAAATATACAACGAAGACCTGTGTATAGCTGTCCTAGAATAAGAACTAGAACATGACCAGTATTCTGGAAGCTTCCTGTATCCCTCCTCTTCTACCTTCGTCTCTCCTTGCCAGAGAAAAATATTGGCTTGTGTTTTTGTCATATTCTTGTTTTGTTTTAATTTATCATGTATGTATGCCTCTTTAAACAATATATTTTTAAATTTTGTATGTTTTTGGCCTTTATGTAGAGTCATGTTGTATGTTTCATAGTGCAATTTGCTCACTATTAGACTTGAGATATTTCTCCATTTTTATGCTATTCATTTTCACTAAATTACAATTTTTCTATTGTCTTGACGATTTATCAGCCCAGTCTCTCATTTAAGTTGTTTTCTGAGTCCCTCCCGCCCCAATTTTAAGGATAAAGCTATTATCTTTTTGTGTGTGCATGTAAGATTTTCTTCAAAAAATATATACACCTAGGAGTGGAATTGTTGTGTTATTGGTTATACTAATTTTCTTCAGATAGTGGTAAATGTTTCCAGTTACTGTGCCAATTTTCATTCCCATCAGCAATGTTTAAGATTTCTGTTTCTCCATACCATGGCCAATGCCATTGTCATTTAATTTTTGCTAGTCTTATGGGTATAAAATAGTATTTTAATGTTTTACTTGTATTTTTCAGATTACAACTGAGCACATTTTCTTCAATTTGGGGTACAATTTCTGGTTTTTCTTTTCTGAAATAGCTCCATTAAAAAATTTTGGGGGGCTGTTTTCTCATTTATCTAAAAAAATTTCTTTATATTTTTTTGAGTCCCAGTTCTCTGTTATGTGTGTTATAAATATATTCTCCCATCTTGTAGCTTACCTCTACCTGATTTTTATGGTGTCTCCTTATAAATTTTGCTAAGATAAAATTGATAACTTATGTTTATAAGTTTTTCCCTTCAGTTTTGTGTTTTCTTTTTCTCATTTAATAAATTTATACTAAAAAAATTTTTTTCCCTCTCACCTGAGATCACAAATATGTTTTCTTCTAAGAGTTCTCAAGTTTTGCTTTTTACATTTAAGTTCATAATTGATTTGAAATTGATTTTTGAAAATAGCATGCAGCTGGGGTACAATTTTATTTTCTTCTGAATAGATCCCATTTGTCCCACGATTACACTGATATTAAGTGTTGCCTTTTCATCAGGTTTCCATATGGGTATGGATCTATTTATGGGCTCTCTGCTGCTAAGTCGCTTCAGTCGTGTCCGACTCTGTGTGACCTCATAGACGGCAGTCCACCAAGCTCCCCGTCCCTGGGATTCTCCAGGCAAGAACACTGGAGTGGGTTACCATTTCCTTCTCCAATGCATGAAAGAGAAAAGTGAAAGTGAAGTCACTCAGTCCTGTCTGACTCTTAGTGACCCCTTGGACTGCAGCCCACCAGGCTCCTCTGTCCATGGGATTTTCCAGGCAAGAGAACTAGAGTGGTGTGCCATTGCCTTCTCCACTTTGCTCCAATTGTCCAGTTGTCTATTTTGATGAGCTAAAACTACCCTCCCCTAATTATAATGGCTCTATAATCTTGCTTTCTGACCTTCTTCATCGAGGGTACCTTAGCTATTTGGTCTTCTATATTAATTTTTAGTTTGTCAAGTTTATGAGAAATCTTGCTGGGAATTGGATTGCAGTTTCATTGAATTTAAAGGTCAGTTGGGGAGAATTAGCATATTTATAATAGTAAGTTTCCCAAAATACACCATTTTAAAAAACAAAATGTATCCAGGAGTAAATCTGGAGAAAATAGTCAATATAATAACTTAAAGGAGAAATAAACGTTTATTATAGATATATTTTTCTGATGTTTTATTACTGATATACAGTAATGTAATCAACTTTTATTCACTGATCTTATATCCAAACAACTTGCCCAGCCCTCTTTGTAATTCTTTTAATTTTCTGGCTATTATTTTGTGTTATATATGTTATATAGTCACACGTCAATAATGATGGCTTCCTTTCCAATGCTAATGCCTTTTGCTTCTTTTCCCTGCTTTTCACTGTAATAAGTAAGAGCTTCAATACAATGCTGAATAGAAGCAGTGAGAGTAGATATTCCTATGTTGGTTTTTATTTAAAAGGGAATGATTTCATCACCATTAAGCTTGAAATTTGCTCTAGTTTTATTTTGCTGCTCTTTACCAGTTAAATATGTTCACTTCTAATCTTATTTGCTAAGGATTCTTTTATTTATTTATTTATTTTGGTTGTTTTGTTTTTTAATATAAATTTATTTATTTTTCAGTTCAGTTCAGTTGCTCAGTCACGTCCGACTCTTTGTGACCCCATGAATTGCAGCATGCTGGGCCTCCCTGTCCATCACCAACTCCCGGAGTTCACTCAGACTCACGTCCATTGAGTCAGTGATGCCATCCAGCCATCTCATCCTCTGTCATCCCCTTCTCCTCCTGCCCCCAATCCCTCCCAGCCTCAGAGTCTTTTCCAATGAGTCAACTCTTCGCATGAGGCGGCCAAAGTACTGGAGTTTCAGCTTTAGCATCATTCCTTCCAAAGAAATCCCAGGGCTGATCTCCTTCAGAATGGACTGGTTGGATCTCCTTGCAGTCCAGGGGACTCTCAAGAGTCTTCTCCAACACCACAGTTCGAAAGCATCAATTCTTCAGTGCTCAGCTTTCTTCATAGTCCAACTCTCACATCCATACATGACCACACGAAAACCATAACCTTGACTAGATGGACCTTTGTTGGCAAAGTAATGTCTCTGCTTTTCAATATGCTATCTAGGTTGGTCATAACTTTCCTTCCAAGGAGTAAGCATCTTTTAATTTCATGGCTGCAGTCACCATTTACAGTGATTTTGGAGCCCCCCAATATAAAGTCAGCCACTGTTTCCACTGTTTCCCCATCTATTTCTCATGAAGTGATGGGACCAGATGCCATGATCTTCATTTTCTGAATGTTGAGCTTTAAGCCAACTTTTTCACTCTCCACTTTCACTTTCATCAAGAGGCTTTTTAGTTCCTCTTCACTTTCTGCCATAAGGGTGGTGTCATCTGCATATCTGAGGTTATTGATATTTCTCCTAGCAATCTTGATTCCAGCTTGTGTTTCTTCCAGTCCAGCGTTTCTCATGATGTACTCTGCATGTAAGTTAAATAAGCAGGGTGACGATATACAGCCTTGACGTACTTCTTTTCCTATTTGGAACCAGTCTGTTGTTCCATGTCCAGTTCTAACTGTTGCTTCCCGACCTGCATACAGGTTTCTCAAGAGGCAGGTCGGGTGGTCTGGTATTCCCATCTCTTTCAGAATTTCCCACAGTTTTATTGGAGGCTAATTACTTTACAATATTGTATTAGGTTTGCCATACATTGACATGAATCCACCATGGTGTATATGTGTTCCCCATCCTGAACCCTCCTCCCACCTCCCTCCCCATCCCATCCCTCTGGGTCATCCCAGTACTCCAGCCCTGAGCATCCTGTATAATGAATCAAACCTGGACTGGTGATTCCTTTCACATATGATAATATATGTGTTTCAATGCCATTCTCCCAAATTATCCCACCCTCACCCTCTCCCACAGAGTACAAAAGACTGTTTTATACATCTTTGTCTCTTTTGCTGTCTTGCATACAGGGTTATTGTTACCATCTTTCTAAATTCCATATATATATATATATATATATATATATATATGCGTTAGTATACTGTATTGGTGTTTTTCTTTCTGGCTTACTTCACTCTGTATAATAGGCTCCAGTTTCATCCACCTCATTAGAACTGATTCAAATATATTCTTTTTAATGGCTGAGTAATACTCCATTGTGTATATGTACCATAGCTTTCTTATCCATTCGTGTGCTGATGGACATCTTGGTTGCTTCCATGTCCTGGCTATTTTAAACAGTGATGCAATGAACACTGGGGTACATGTGTCTCTTTCAATTCTGGTTTCCTCAGTGTGTATGCCCAGCAGTGGGATTGCTGGGTCGTATGGCAGTTCTCTTTCCAGTCTTTTAAGGAATCTCCACATTGTTCTCCATAGTGGCTGTATTAGTTTGCATTCCCACCAACAGTATAAGAGGGTTCCCTTTTCTCCACACCCTCTCCAGCATTTATTGCTTGTAGACTTTTGGATAGCAGCGATTCTGACTGGTGTGAAATGGTACCTCATTGTGGTTTTGATTTGCATTTCTCTGATAATGAGTGATGTTAAGCATCTTTTCATGTGTTTGTTAGCCATCTGTATGTCTTCTTTGGAGATATGTCTGTTTAGTTCTTTGGCCCATTTTTTGATTGGGTCGTTTATTTTTCTGGAATTGAGCTGCAGGAGTTGCTTGTATATTTTTGAGATTAATTCTTTGTCAGTTGCTTCATTTGCTATTATTTTCTCCCATTCTGAAGGCTGTCTTTTCACCTTTCTTATAGTTTCCTTTGTTGTGCAAAAGCTTTTAATTTTAATTAGGTCTCATTTATTTATTTTTGCTTTTATTTCCAATATTCTGGGAGGTGGGTCATAGAGGATCCTGCTGTGATTTATGTCAGAGAGTGTTTTGCCTATGTTTTCCTCTAGGAGTTTTATAGTTTCTCGTCTTACATTTAGATCTTTAATCCATTTTGAGTTTATTTTTGTGTATGGTGTTAGAAAGTGTTCTAGTTTCATTCTTTTACAAGTGGTTGACCAGTTTTCCCAGCACCACTTGTTAAAGAGATTGTCTCTTCTCCATTGTATATTCTTGCCTCCTTTGTCAAAGATAAGGTGTCCATAGGTGTGTGGATTTATCTCTGAGCTTTCTATTTTGTTCCAATGATCTATATTTCTGTCTTTGTGCCAGTACCATACTGTCTTGATGACTGCAGCTTTGTAGTAGAGCCTGAAGTCAGGCAGGTTGATTCCTCGAGTTCCATTCTTCTTTCTCAAGATTGCTTTGGCTATTTGAGGATTTTTGTATTTCCATACAAATTGTGAAATTATTTGCTCTAGTTCTGTGAAAAATACCGTTGGTAGCTTGATAGGGATTGCATTGAATCTGTAGATTACTTTGGGTAGTATACTCATTTTCACTATATTGATTCTTCTGATCCATGAACATGGTATATTTCTCCATCTATTAGGGTCCTCTTTGATTTCTTTCACCAGTGTTTTATAGTTTTCTATATATAGGTCTTTTGTTTCTTTAGGTAGATATATTCCTAAGTATTTTATTATTTTTGTTGCAATGGTGAATGGAACTGATTCCTTAATTTCTCTTTCTGTTTTCTCATTATTAGTGTATAGGAATGCAAGGGATTTCTGTGTGTTGATTTTATATCCTGCAACTTTACTATATTCATTGATTAGCTCTAGTAATTTTCTGGTGGCGTCTTTAGGGTTTTCTATGCAAAGGATCATGTCATCTGCAAACAGTGAGAGTTTTACTTCTTCTTTTCCAATCTGGATTCCTTTTGTTTCTTTTTCTGCTCTGATTGCTGTGGACAAAACTTCCAAAACTATGTTGAATAGTAATGGTGAGAGTGGGCATCCTTGTCTTGTTCCTGACTTTAGGGGAAATGCTTTCAGTTTTTCACCATTGAGGATGTTTGCTGTGGGTTTGTCATATATAGCTGTTATTATGTTGAGGTATGTTCCTTCTATCCCTGCTTTCTGGAGGGTTTTTATCATAAATGAATGTTGAATTTTGTCAAAGGCTTTCTCTGCATCTATTGAGATAATCATATGGTTTTTATTTTTCAATTTGTTCAGGTGGTGTATTACATTGATTGATTTGTGGATACTGAAGAATTCTTGCATCCCTGGGATAAAGCCCACTTGGTCATGGTGTATGATCTTTTTAATGTGTTGTTGGATTCTGATTGCTAGAATTTTATTAAGGATTTTTGCATCTATGTTCATCAGTGATATTGGCCTGTAGTTTTCTTTTTTTGTGGCATCTTTGTCAGGTTTTGGTATTAGGGTGATGGTGGCCTCATAGAATGAGTTTGGAAGTTTACCTTCCTCTGCAATTTTCTGGAAGAGTTTGAGTAGGATAGGTGTTAGCTCTTTTCTAAATTTTTGGTAGAATTCAGCTGTGAAGCCATCTGGTCCTGGGCTTTTGTTTGCTGGAAGATTTCTGATTACAGTTTCAATTTCCATGCTTGTCATGGGTCTGTTAAGATTTTCTATTTCTCCTTGGTTCAGTTTTGGAAAGTTGTACTTTTCTAAGAATTTGTCCATTTCTTCCAAGTTGTCCATTTTATTGGCATATAGTTGCTGATAGTAGTCTCTTATCATCCTTTGTATTTCTGTGTTGTCTGTTGTGATCTCTCCATTTTCATTTCTAATTTTGTTAATTTGATTTTTCTCCCTTTGTTTCTTGATGAGTCTGACTAATGGTTTGTCAATTTTATTTATCTTCTCAAAGAACCAGCTTTTGGCTTTGTTGATTTTTGCTATAGTCTCTTTTGTTTCTTTTGCATTTATTTCTGCCCTAATTTGTAAGATTTGTTTCCTTCTACTGACCCTGGGGTTATTCATTTCTTCCTTTTCTAGTTGCTTTAGGTGTGCTGTTGCTGCTGCTAAGTCGCTTCAGTCGTGTCTGACTCTGTGCGACCCCATAGACGGCAGCCCACCAGGCCCTGCCGTCCCTGGGATTCTCCAGGCAAGAACACTGGAGTGGGTTGCCATTTCCTCCTCCAATGCATGAAAGTGAAAGTGAAGTCGCTCAGTCGTCTCCGACTTTTAGCGACCCCATGGACTGCAGCCTACCAGGCTCCTCTGTCCATGGGATTTTCCAGGCAAGAGCACTGGAGTGGGGTGCCATTGCCTTCTCCGTGCTTTAGGTGTAGAGTTAGGTTATTTATTTGGCTTTTTTCTTGTTTCTTGAGGTAAGGCTGTATTGCTATGAACCTTCCCTTAGCACTGCTTTTACATTGTCCCATAGGTTTTGGGTTGTTGTGTTTTCATTTTCATTCATTTATATGTATATTTTGATTTCTTCTGTGATTTGTTGGTTACTTAGCAGCATGTTGTTCAGCCTCCATATGTTGGAATTTTTAATAGTTTTTTTTCCCCTGTAATTGACATCTAATCTTACTGCATTGTGGTCAGAAAAGATGCTTGGAATGATTTCAATTTTTTTGAATTTACCAAGGCTAGATTTACGGCCCAGGATGTGATCTATGCTGGAGAAGGTTCCATGTGCACTTGAGAAAAAGATGAAATTCATTGTTTTGGGGTGAAATGTCCTATAGATATCAATTAGGTCTAACTGGTCTATTGTATCATTTAAAGTTTGTGTTTCCTTGTTAATTTTCTGTTTAGTTGATCTATCCATAGGTGTGAGTGGGGTATTAAAGTCTCCCACTATTATTGTGTTATTGTTAATTTCCCCTTTCATACTTGTTAGCATTTGTCTTACATATTGCAGTGCTCCTATGTTGGGTGCATATAAATTTATAATTGTTATATCTTCTCCTTGGATTGATCCTTTGATCATTATGTAGTGTCCTTCTTTGTCTCTTTTCAGAGCCTTTGTTTTAAAGTCTATTTTATCTGATATGAGTACTGCTACTCCTGCTTTCTTTTGGTCTCTATTTGCATGGAATATCTTTTTCCAGCCCTTCACTTTCAGTCTGTTTGTGTCCCTTGTTTTAAGGTGGGTCTCTTGTAGACAACATATATATGGGTCATGTTTTTGTATCCATTCAGCTAAGGATTCTTTTAAAATCACAAATAGACATTGAACTAAAATAAGCTTTCTCTCCCCTTTATCATTTAAAGCTAATGCTATAGCTTTTCTTGTCCTAGTCTATTAATGTGGTTGTGATGACCATGAAAACGTGTCACTCAGCTATCCTGTTTCAAGGACCATGCTTGGCTATGCACTCAGCTGTCCTCTTATTGGATTCAACAGCATTCACACCAAGGCCTAAATTTCCAATGAGCTGCTCCCTGCAGATGACTAAACAGGGTGAGAATAGTAATACAGGCTATTTTACAAAATGTGGGACTCCCTGATGAATCACTGTGGCTTGAGGACTCTACATCGGTATGTTTATTATGTTGATGTTTATTATCAGGTATATATTAAGTTAGGAGGATCCCCTGGAGGAGGGCATGGCAACCCACTCCAGTATTCTTGCCTGGAGAATCCCATGGACAGAAGAGCCTGGCAGGCTACAATCCATGGGGTCACAAAGAGTCGGATATGACTGAGCAACCAAGCACAGCACAGCATTTATTAAGTTTGTTTATTTTATGCACAAAATAGCATAAAATTGAGAGACACTGATATTAGCCTCAATCTCCTAAAAGAAACTATTGATATGCTCTTTTTCTAAACATAAATTCCTGGTGACCCAATCCTTCAGAATAAAGAGTACACAATAAGAAGAACCATAACTCTAGAGTAATTAAATAGCAATGAAAAAATAGTTACACTGAAAGTTAAGCCAACATTGGGGAAAAAAGTGACTATTCCCATTTTAGAGCTCATAAAATAGTCAATGAAGACAATGTCGGGCTTAGTCTGTGTTACATAAACTGACTTTAAATATTTCAGAGGTTTTTCTCATGTTCAGAGATTCCAAGGGAGAGAAAGGATTCTAAGTGGATGGCCATCCCTTAAAAGGAAATGTTGACAAAGTGATATAAAATGATTACAAGAAGGAAAACACAGAAGCAACTAACAGCACCAATGAAGTTGCAAGGAGGGCTTGCTGGTGAGCTTGGAGTTTAAAAGTTCACATCCAAAGGATGGAGGATGAGAAAGTAGCCAGATGTCACTGGGCCATAGTTCTAGTCATCTATTTCTTGCTGGTACCTTGATTGATTCAAGGTCTTACTAGCTTTTCATCATTTCTGGTGCTTTGCCATCCATGTTTGTTTCCTTAACCCTGCTCACCTCCCTGCAAGTAGTCTTTCTATTAAAGTCTCTTCCTTTGGGAGTGAGGAGGGGATTCTTGTTCTGCCATGACTCTGACAGATGCAATAAGTGAGGCTATAGTAAGACGTTTCCTTTCTGCTTTCAGGACATTTACATTCTCAGACACATACAGATTGTGACCCATGGAACTGAAATCATTTGCATCAGCACTTTAGGAATTATTGTTCAGTTCAGTTCAGTTGCTCAGTCATGTCCGACTCTTTGCGACCCCATGAATCACAGCACGGCAGGCCTCCCTGTCCATCACCAACTCCCGGAGTTCACTCAGACTCACGTCCATCGAGTCAGTGATGCCATCCAGCCATCTCATCCTTTGTCGTTCCCTTCTCCTCCGGCCCCCAATCCCTCCCAGCATCAGAGTCTTTTCCATTGAGTCAACTCTTTGCATGAGGTGGCCAAAGTACTGGAGTTTCAGCTTAAGCATCAGTCCTTCCAAAGAAATCCCAGGGCTGTTCTCCTTCAGAATGGACTGGTTGGATCTCCTTACAGTCCAAGGGACTCTCAAGAGTCTTCTCCAACACCACAGTTCGAAAGCATCAATTTTTCGGCGCTCAGCTTTCTTCATAGTCCAACTCTCACATCCATACATGACCACACGAAAAACCATAGCCTTGACTAGACGGACCTTTGTTAGCAAAGTAATGTCTCTGCTTTTCAATATGCTATCTAGGTTGGTCATAACTTTCATTCCAAAGAGTAAGCGTCTTTTAATTTCATAGCTGCAGTCACCATCTGCAGTGATTTTGGAGCCCCCCAAAATAAAGTCTGATAGTGTTTCCACTGTTTCCCCATCTATTTCTCATGAAGTGATGGGACCAGATGCCATGATCTTCGTTTTCTGAATGTTGAGTTTTAAGCCAACTTTTTCACTCTCCTCTTTCACCTTCATCAAGAGGCTTTTTAGTTCCTCTTCACTTTCTGCCATAAGGGTGGTGTCATCTGCATATCTGAGGTTATTGATATTTCTCCCAGTAATCTTGATTCCAGCTTGTGCTTCTTCCAGCCCAGCATTTCTCATGATGTACTCTGCATATAAGTTAAATAAGCAGGGTGACAATATACAGCCTTGACGTACTTCTTTTCCTATTTGGAACCAGTCTGTTGTTCCATGTCCAGTTCTAACTGTTGCTTCCTGACCTGCATACACATTTCTCAAGAGGCAGGTCAGGTGGTCTGGTATTCCCATCTCTTTCAGAATTTTCCACAGTTTCTTGTGATCCACACAATCAAAGGCTTTGGCATAGTCAATAAAGCAGAAATAGATGTTTTTCTGGAACTCTCTTGCTTTTTCCATGATCAAGTGGATGTTGGCAATTTGGTCTCTGGTTCCTCTGCCTTTTCTAAAACCAGCTTGAACATCTGGAAGTTCAAGGTTCATGTATTGTCGAAGAGTGGCTTGGAGTATTTTGAGCATTACTTTGCTAGCGTGTGAGATGAGTGCAATTGTGCGGTAGTTTGAGCATTCTTTGGCATTGCCTTTCTTTGGGATTAGAATGAAAATTGACCTTTTCCAGTCCTGTGGCCACTGCTGAGTTTTCCAAATTTGCTGGCATATTGAGTGTAGCACTTTCACAGCATCTTAAATTGTGGTGGATAGGAGGCAAGACAGGAAGCTAGAGATGAACAGCTGTCCCCCGAAAGGACAGAAAAGTGGCTTCCAGAAAATTCATATCCATAGCCTCTCCCCAAAATGACAGAATGAATTGTTAAGCGGATATTTTATGATTACTTAAAAAGAAGTCATTTTGCTAAAAAGCCAGCATAGGTTCATTAAGAGAAAGGAATAAATAAACTCTATACATTTTACATAGGATCTTCATTCTGAAGATAGAGAATTGTTGGCCCAAGGTGTATGTGGATTTCAAGTAAAATTTGACAAAATATCTTGGAATATTCTAGTGAAGAAATAGATGAGAACTGAGAAATGTACACATGAATCAAATCATAGGTGAACACTTGCCTCCAAAGAATACTAGTTAATGATTAGTTTCAACTTAAAATTAAGTTTTCTGGGGGCATTCTCCATGCCTTTATCAGTTTTTTCTTGTTTAAAAAATTATTTTTGGACACTGATTTGAATGAACACATAAAATGCATGCTTATCATTTGCAAATCTGAGAAATTGTTGGGGAAGCAGCTTACATTCTGGATTATAAAATCATGATTTGAAATTACCTCAACCCACTGGAATTTTGGATTTAAAACTAAAAGATAAAATGCAATAAAGATAGGCATAAGCAGTGCAAAGAAAGAAAAAAATTGTCATTATTCACAGAAGACATGGTTGCATATTCAGAAAGTCCAAAAGAATCTACAAACTATATTAATATATGAATTTAGCAAGGTCTTTATATACAAGATATATATATATATATATATATATAATCTATTGTATTTTTATATACCAGCAATAAACAGAATAAAGTAAAAAAAATACCATTTATAAAAGCATCAAAATATGTTAAATACCTAGGAATAAATTTCACCAAATGTGTGCATGACTTTTACCCTTTACACAATACTGTTAGCTAACACCACCATCATGTCATATAATCACTATTTTGTGTGTGTGTGTGGTGAGAATGTTTAAGATCCATTCTCTTACCATCTTTTAAGTATTATAATACCATGTTATTAGCTATAATCACTCTAGGGTATATTAGACACCCAGAACTTATTTATCTTATAACCAGAAGTTTGTACCTTTTGATTAACATCTCCCTGTGTGCAAGTGTGCTAGGTTGCTTCAGTTGTGTCTGACTCTTTGTGACCCTATTGACTGTAGCCCACCAGGTTCCTCTACCAATAGAAATCTCCAGGCAAGACTACTGCAGTGCCCTCCTTTGGGGGGTCTTCCAGGCCCAGGGATCGAATTCACGTCCATTATGTCTCCTGCATTGGCAGGTGAATTCTTTACCACTAGCACCACCTGGGAAGCCCCAGCATCTCCCTGTACTGAATTCTTAATCATTTAATCACATCAACCTCAACCTCAACAACTCTTGAGGTAGTACTATTATAAATATCCTTACTTTTCAGATGAGGAACCAAGTCCCAGAGCAGTTAAGTAACTTGCCCAAGTGACACACAGATGGTAAGGAGCAGAGTCAAGATTTGAATCCTGTCTTTCTGACCCAAAGCCTGTGTACTTAAACCTATGCCATACCATTGTTAGGGACCTAACACTTTTGCGGATAGCAGTCAGCAGGGATCCTTTAAAGACGATTTCTTTGTTGAGTCTAAAATGGATAGATATGGAAGGCATTCATGATAGGAATGTATGAAAAGCTTCTGGGAACATTGAGGAGCTCTGTTAAGTAACAAGAGCTTTTGTGTTGGAGGGTGCTGAGGAAACTGAGGAATCATACAGGGAAGTAGAGTTAAAATCTACTGCTGGTCCACCTCAAACTTTGCCTTAAGGATGTGGTTGCCAACTCCCATATGATAGGATTTAGCCAGTATCAAAGTGAATTTTCTGTTTTTTCTAACATGCACTAGATTGATCGGGGAAATACCTGTGAAGGAAAAAAAAAAGGAAGGGACATGCAGAAAAGTGAAAGTGAAGGAGCTCAGTCATGTCTGATTCTGTGGGACCCCAGAGACGGCAGCCCACCAGGCTCCCCCATCCCTGGGATTCTCCAGGCAAGAACACTGGAGTGGGTTGCCATTTCCTTCTCCAGATAGAATCTTGATAGAGCCACGGTCAAAAATGTTGCTGGGCATTCACTGGATGCTCAACATCTCCCCCTGCAGGGTTTGGAGGTGCGAATTATCTATCCTGTGCTGACTCCAGTGATTAATTTAGTTCACAGCCAAATAGCAGCAGGCTCTGGCAGCCTTAGTAATTTTTTCAGGTAGCCATGGAGACACTTTGTTCCTTCAGAAATTCATAGCCTGCAGAGAAAGAATATATTCTATATGCATTGGAAACGCATTATAACTTCCTGTCTCTGGCTTGTATTTGTAAAAGTAGACATGTAAAACACTAGGCCCAGTATGCAATCTAATTAAGAGACTCAACTGGACAGAATGCAGTATTACTAATCCGCATGTTATAACAAGCAAGTTTTTAATCTTGATCCAAGTGGCCATTCAGAAATTGCTTCATGCCAAGAATTGAACCTGGGAGAAAAATGTACACTGTCTAGTGTTAAAAATTTATATCCTTTGTCAGTGGTTTAGAGGTCATGACAGAGCACAACAATATGTCATTTAAATGTAAAACAAAACAGTTCACCTGCAAGGAGGAGAAAGAGTAAATACATATAAACCACAACGTTGAACAGATTGCCACACTTGGGCAAGAAAATTGCTATAAGATTTCCAGTTGCTAAAGCTACAAGAGAAACACAGTGTTGTATATTTTTCATTTTCTGACAACAGGAAGCAAATCCATCAGCAGATAGATTCCCACTGCAACCCCCCGCCTCCCCCTGAAACCAAATGAAACCACGAATGAATGGCATGGAGTCCTTGTAGAGAACATAAAGATTTACAGAGTGAACAGAATCTTAATTTCAGCAGTATAGAGGATATTGAAACATACCCTCGGATGGCTTATTCAGCCATCAATAAATATAGAGGGCATAACTTTAAGATGTAATGATAAAGTCATATTTTTTGCAATAGGTTTTGTTGATAGAGAGCAAAAAATTCTTTTTCAAGGGTCTAAGTTAACAGAGGGCTAGAACCATGAAGCTCTACATCAGGAATTCTCAAACTTTACTGAATGACCTTGGGTGCCTGATAAAAAGGTGGATTCTTAGGCCTTTTTCCCAGAGCTGTGGATTCAGTTAGTCTGGGACAGGACCCAGAAATCTGCCCTTTTAACCCTCACTCCACCGAGTTTTTGAGATGGAGGTTGTCTGTGGATGTGATTTTGAGAAACACAGATGGGATGACATAAGTGGATTGGGGGCAGGTGCTGGATCAAGATCTGTTTTCAATGAGTGAAAAATTAACTGGAGGCGTTTCACAGCCTCTGTGGAGTTGAAGTTCAGCTGCAAGGAGAAAGTTCCAAAGTCTGATGTGGGCCAGGCAAAATGCACTGCATGTACTAACCCATTTACAGAATCAAGCAGCCACAGGAAATATTTCATGGCATATAATATTTCATGGCATATTATATTAGATGTCTCCTTAGAGTATCTACCATGAATTGCTCAAAGCAAAGAGTCTACCATATCATTCCACTTTCAGAATTAAGTGAGGTTAAGTTAATGTGTGAGGTTAATTAAGTTAGGTCCAGGGTCCCAGGAATGTTACGTGTATCCTCAAATGGTTGCAGGTTTTCTGTTGTTCTGTTGCTCATTTATGAAACACAGACATTTATAGGCTGCATCCTCATGGAAAGAAGTCATGCTCTGAAGTTCTTTCTCCATCTGAGAAGTCACAACATGCCAATGGTCATCATGACCGGGAGGACACACAGGTGATGGTGATGAGTGGGAAGTTGGGGGCAAGATCAGAGAGTTCCTTCAACTTCCCTCACAGCTGCCGACACAGGCTGGTCCACGTTTTAAGCAGAAACAAAACAAACAAAACCTGACTTGGCTCTTTGGGTCAAAGGTTAATTTTGAGGGACTTGGCATTGGTTCACAAGATGGTGTGCAGGTCAGAGAACCTGCATGGGAGAGGAAAAGACTCTTGACTCCTTGGGAGAGTCTAATCTACAGCCCCAAAACAAGGTGTTAGAACATGACAGCTTTGAAGGTAAATTTAGGTCCACATAAGAGATTTCCACAGAGAAGGCAATGGCACCCCACTCCAGTACTCTTGCCTGGAAAATCCCAGGGACGGGGGAGCCTGGTGGGCTGCCATCTATGGGGTCGCACAGAGTCGGACACGACTGAAGCGACTTAGCAGCAGCAGCAGCAGCAGCAATAGATTTCCAAGTCATTTTCTTGTTGTTGTTCAGTCACTTAGTCATGTCCAACTCTTTGTGACCCTATGGACTGCAGCATGCCAGGCTTCTCCATCCTTCATTATCTCCAGGAGTTTGCTCAAACTCATGTCTGCTGAGTTGATTATGGCATCCAACATTCCAAGTCATAAATCTTAAAAAAAATTTTTTTCATTATACCAGAGCAACAAGACATTAATTTTGGGGCAAAGTTATAGAAAATAAGGAAAAACCCAGTCCTTTGGATTCAGACCACATACCAAGTTGGAAAGTTAAAAATCTTATCATTGTCATTGCATTTGTTTTATTCTTCATAACCGAAAACAATTAAATGAGCCACTTCTACCCCCTCCTCTATTAGATGGCTGATTAACCAGCTGTTTCAGTTCAACTCTCTGATTTTCATTATTTATCGCTTAACATCTGGCCCTGTTGATATTATCGATTCTAAGTGCTAAGAATATGTTTAAATCAACTAAAATATTTCCGTTATGTTCTATTCGGGGATTTTTCCCTGCTTGTCTTTTGACCTCCTAAAAGCAGGCAGCCAACCTATTAGTTCATCTATTTTGGCACACTAAAGCATTGAATGGTTTTAAAAGCTTGGAAAATAAACTTCAGACAAATCACAACCATATCCAGCTTATAATGCTGTTTATGTACTTTCTATGGGATGTATAACTGCATCCTGTGGAAGGATTTCCTTCACTACGAATCCCCCAAGGTCTCTGACTGATTTCCCTCTTCCTTCAGCACTGTTTGTGTTTAAAAATAATGCCCAAGAGAAAGATAACCATCATGCTGATGCTTTGCACACATGCATTCTCAGGCAATGTCTATTCCCTCTTCCTCAGAAGTGATCAGATGAAGAATGGAATTTAAGCATATCATCAGAATGGCACAGTAAGTGGTCAGGAGTCTTTCAAATAGCACTAAAAGAAGCTGAGTTTCCAGAGGAGGAAGGTGCAGCTGGAAGCTAGCTATTGCATCATCTGGCTTTCCTCTGCTGAACAAAGGACATTACTTTGTAAAGTATTTACAGATGCTCTTACTTCAAGTGACATAATGCATTTGTTTCAATGGAGGTTTTCAATCTGCAAACTTGGAAATTTTCCTTAGTATGGAAAATCCCATAACCATTCATGGTACCCTGGTGTATATTTGAGGGAAAAGAGTTGAATCTTAAAGCTAAACTAGCAATTTTGATAACCTCCAGAGGCCATTCTTTCTGAGACATTTCCATTTTCTATTACAACACAGAAGTTCTGTCTTTATGACCAAGGGAAGAAAAATGGTCTCTAGAAATGGCAACCCACTCCAGTACTCTTGCCTGGAAAATCTCATGGATGGAGAAGCCTGGTAGGCTGCAGTCCATGGGGTCACTAAGAGTTGGACACAACTGAGCGACTTCACTTTCACTTTTCACTTTCATGCATTGGAGAAGGAAATGGCAACCCACTCCAGTGTTCTTGCCTGGAGAATCCCAGGGACAGGGGAACCTGGTGGGCTGCCATCTCGGGGGTCGCACAGAGTCAGACACGACTGAAGCGACTTAGCAGCAGCAGCAGCCGTGACACTAGTATTGCTGTGTGATTTAAAATGTATATTACACACTATAGTGTGAGTATTGGAACTGATATTCTTAGAAACTGTGAATTTTTGCAGGAAAGCAAGGATCAAGATGGGTTGCTAAAATTAAAGCCATTGTTGTCATTAGTCGGGTTATTAGCTTATCAGTTTGAAATCTCCTTCAAAAATCCTGCTTGATGCAGAGTCACAGAGACTGATGAGAAAAATCTAAATATTTTCACGGTGAATCTAAAGATTAATGGTAAATACATTGTTGGTTTATCTTATGACCCTGAATCAATTGGTCGAGAAATAACGCTTTGACTGAATAAAGGAGAAGAGGTGGGTTCTCTAGAAACCTATTCCGATAATGAATGTGCCCCATCACCCTTCGCTGTCATTTAGGAAAGAACCCTGTTGAAAGGAGAGGCATGAAAGTCATTTAAGCAGACCTAAGAACTGAAAACATGAAATAGCAGAAGGTTATCTTGACTGGAGTCACTCATATCTTTCTGCTTCAGAATCTTGGGGGAATTTCTTTGTATATCTCCTGGCCTTTACTTGACAGGCCCGAGTAAACAGGAATACCAGGAAGAGTTTGTT
This sequence comes from Bos javanicus, assembly GCF_032452875.1. NCBI lineage: Eukaryota > Metazoa > Chordata > Mammalia > Artiodactyla > Bovidae > Bos > Bos javanicus. The sequence goes on from NC_083869.1 coordinate 92,070,623, forward strand.
CAAATAGTTTAGTGTTTAGTTTCAGTTTCCTAGTTTCTCAGAATTGGTGGCCAGTGATTTTCTCCCCACCTGATGATTCATCCCTTCAACCCCCTCATTTCTCTTTGGCTTTATTTCTTATTAGAGTAGTTCAGTTCAGTTCAGCCACTCAGTTGTGTCCGACTCTTTGTGACCCCCCATGGACTGCAGCACAGCAGGCTTCCCTGTCTATCACCAACTCCTGGAGCTTGCTCAAACTCATGTCCATCAGGTTGGTGATGCCAACCAACCATCTCATCCTCTGTTGTCCCCTTCTCCTCCTGCCTAAGTTCTAGATAAAATACGTTGTATTGGAGTCAGGCTAAATCAATCAATCAATCAATCGACAAGCATTTATTCATTACTTACTTCGAAAATGGCCTGTGCTAGGTTCTATGTGCTAGATCACATGGAAGTGTCAGATGTATCATTTTTAGTAGGGACTTGATCTTTCCATTCTAGATCACGAGGGTCCTTTAGCCAAGTTCATTAATTTGCTGTCTGCACACAGGACTTAGATTCCTTCCTCTGGAAAACTGCTTGTGCTTTCTGCTTGGAATGCTGTCCCCACATCATGTTGGCAACTCACACCCTCCAAGAAGAGCCCAAAATTCAGAAAGCCTTTACAGATGAAACTTACTCCACTTTGATTTTTTTCTGTGTCATCTCTTCAACTGATTATTCCCGTTTTGTACATTCTTAATGAATTCTTTGAATATGGGGACCATAACCTATTCATTTTTGCATCCCAACTGCCAAAAGAAAGAGTCCATTAAGAAAGTCTATAAAAATGATAGCTACATACCTTTATTTATTTTCAGTAAAAGGCTTGATCTAAAAATCTAGCTTGACATTATTGGAACTAGACGTATGAAACTCTTTTAAAAATATCATGTACCTTGGGTCTTCCCTGATGGTTCAGTGGTTAAGAGTCTGCCTTCCAATGCAGGGGGTGTGGGTTCAATCCCTGGTTGGGAGCTAAGATACCATAGACTGTGGGGCAACTAAGTCTGTGCACCACAACTAGAGAAGACCGTGTGCTTCAACGAAGACCCAGTGTATACATATCACCCAGGGCAGTGAGACATGTATATATGTATATCATGTACCCCTTTATTACTGTTTCCACAGAACAGTAACTTTCACTTAAGAAGATAATACAAGAAGAATTTGTATTAGAATTTGTCTATCAGAATTTGTCTAAGAATTTGGTAACACTTTGAGAAAGCTTGTTTTAAGAAGCCTTTGAATGAAATTTACTTGAATTTATATGAATATAATTACAGCAGCATTTTTTTATTGATACTACATAAAGAGAAAGGTGATAATACCTGTATCTATAGATTTATGTACCCATGAACATAATTCCCCAAGATCTTTAGGAGTTTTCTGCCCTCTGATTGGGAAACATTGGTTTAAAATATATATATATTTTGACTGGATTTAGTGGAGTTGTATAGCACAGTTTTAGATTAACTCATAACAAATGCCAGACCTCAAAAAATAATCTTTAGAGTCAAATTAAGGTTCTGAATTTTGTTTCCTTATTTCCTTCTTCATTTTCTTTCTTCATCTCTCTCTCCTCCTTTCTTCTCTCCTTCTCTTCTTTCCTCTTTATTTGCTAAACTGAATGCTTTGACCTTTGAATGACATATCAAGTCTAACTTATTTTGGCTGATGCTAAAGTGAAGTGAAGTGAAGTCGTTCAATTGTGTCCGACTCTTTGTGACCCCATGGACGGTAGCCTACCAGGCTCTGTGATCCATGGGATTTTCCAGGCAAGAATACTGGAGTGGGCTGCCATTTCCTTCTCCAGGGGATCTTCCCAACCCGAGGATCGAACCGGGGTCTCCTGCATCGCAGACAGATGCTTTACCATCTGAGCTAAAGGCAGACTTAAACCTCACTAATAATAATAATAATAATATTATTATTATTATTTACACAAGATTTCCCATGTGTTAGGCAAAGGCTTTGGAGAAGGCAATGTCACCCCACTCCAGTACTCTTGCCTGGAAAATCCCATGACAGAGGAGCCTAGTAGGCTGCAGTTCATGGGGTCGCTATGAGTTGGACACAACTGAGCGACTTCACTTTCACTTTTCACTTTCATGCATTGGAGAAGGAAATGGCAACCCACTCCAGTGTTCTCGCCTGGAGAATCCCAGGGATGGGGGAGCCTGGTGGGCTGCTGTCTATGGGGTCGCACAGAGTCGGACACGACTGAAGCGACTTAGCAGCAGCAGCAGCAGGCAAAGGCTTTACATGTATTACCTCATTTAGCTTTTACACCTCTAGGAGGTAATTACTGTTACTATTATAATGAGCATTGGTATCCTTTTCTCCTTTTATATATAGTCCAAATCAAGATTCTCTTATTTTCATTATCCAGGTTGCAGATTTAGCTCTTGTTAAAAGCAAAAATCAATCGAGCTCCTATTTCTGCTCCAAGTATCTCAACTGTTGTGAGTACATGTTTACTATGGGTCTTGATGTGCTTCTCTCTTCTGTCCCCAAAACATGCTTGGAACTCTTTCCACAAATGTAATTTCTAAAGTTTACTTAGGGAGTCGTGTTCTGGGTTTTATTGTAGGGGTAAATGCTATGATGTCCAAACATATGTTCTGTCAGCATTAGCATCAGTGCAGTCGCTCAGTCATGTCCAACTCTTTGCGACCCCATGGACTGTAGCATGCCAGGCCACCCTGTCCATCACCAACTCCCAGAATTTACTCAAACTCATGTCCATTGATTTGGTGATGCCATCCAACCATCTCATATTCTGTTGGACCCTTCTGTTCCCACCTTCAATCTTTCCCAGCATCAGGGACTTTGCGAATGAGTCAGTTTTTCACATCAGGTGGCAAAAGTATTAGAGTTTCAGCTTCAGCATCAGTTCTTCCAATGAACATTCAGGACTGATCTCTTTTAGGATTGCCTGGTTGGATCTCCTTGCTGTCCAAGGGACTCTCAAGAGTATTCTCCAACACCACATTCAAAGCATCAATTCTTCAGCTCTCAGCTTTCTTTATAGTCCAACTCTCACATCTATACATGACTACTGGGAAAACCATAGCTTTGACTAGATGGACCTTTGTTGGCAAAGTAATGTCTCTTCTTTTTAATATGCTTTTTAGGTTCATCATAACTTTTCTTCCAAGGAGCAAGCATCTTATAATTTCATGGATGCAGTCACCATCTGCAGTGATTTTGGAGCTCAAAAAAAAGAAAAATAAAGTCTGTCACTGTTTCCATTGTTTCCCCATCTATTTGCAATGAAGTGATGGGACCAGTTTTCTGAATGTTGAGTTTTAAACCAAAATTTTAACTCTCTTCTTTCATTTTCATCAAGAGACTCTTTAGTTCTTCTTCTCTTTCTGCCATAAGGGTGGTGTTATCTGCATATCTGAGGTTTGATATTTCTCCTGGCAATCTTGATTCCAGCTCGTGTTTCATCCAGTCCAGCATTTCGCATGATGTACTCTGCATATAAGTTAAATAATCAGGGTGACAATATACAGCCTTGACATACTCCTTTTCCTATTTGGAACCAGTCTGTTGTTCCATGTCCAGTTCTAACGTTGCTTCCTGACCTGCATACAGATTTCTCAAGAGGTAGGTCGGGTGGTCTGGTATTTCCATCTCTTTCAGAATTTTCCACAGTTTATTGTGATCCACACAGTCAAAGGCTTTGGCATAGTCAATAAAGCAAAAATAGATGTCTTTCTGGAACTCTCTTGCTTTTTCCATGATCCAGCAGATGTTGGCAATTTGGTCTCTGGTTCCTCTGCCTTTTCTAAAACCAGCTTGAACATCTGGAAGTTCACGGTTCACGTATTACTGAAGGCTGACTTGGAAAATTTTGAGCATTACTTTACTAGCATGTGAGATGAGTGCAATTGTGTGGTAGTTTGAGCATTTCACAGCATCATCTTTTAGGATTTGAAATAGCTCAACTGGAATTCCATCACCTCCACTAGTTTTGTTCATAGTGATGCTTCCTAGGGCCCACTTGACTTCACATTCCAGGATGTCTGGCTCTAGGTGGGTGATCACACCATCATGATTATCTGGGTCATGAAGATCTTTTTTATACAGTTCTTCTGTGTATTCTTGCCACCTCTTCTTAATATCTTCTGCTTTTGTAGGGTCCATACCATTTCTGTCCTTTATTGAGCCCATCTTTGCATGAAATGTTCCCTTGGTATCTCTAATTTTCTTGAAGAGATTTCTAGTCTTTCCCATTTTATTGTTTCCCTCTATTTCTTTGCATTGATCACTGAGGAAGGCTTTCTTATCTCTTCTTGCTATTCTTTGGAGCTCTACATTCAAATGGGTGTATCTTTCCTTTTCTCCTTTGCCTTTTGCTTCATGGTCCACTGGAGAAGGGAATGGCAAACCACTTCAGTATTCTTACCTTGAGAACCCCATGAAGAGTATGAAAAGGCAAAAAGATAGGACACTGAAAGATGAACTACCCAGGTTGGTAGGTGCCCAATATGCTACTGGAGATCAGTGGAGAAATAGCTCCAGAAAGAATGAAGAGATAGAGCCAAAGCAAAAACACCCAGTTGTGGATATGACTGGTGATGGAAGTAAAGTCCGAAGCTGTAAAGAGAAATATTGCATAGGAACCTGGAATGTTAGGTTCATGAATCGAGGCAAATTGTAAGTGGTCAAACAGAAGATGGCAAGAGTGAACATCGACATTTTAGGAATCAGCAAACTAAAATGGACCGGAATGGGTGAATTTAACTGAGATGACCATTATATCTACTACTGTGGGCAAGATTCCCTTACAAGAAATGGAGTAGCCATCATAGTCAATGAAAGAGTCCAAAATGCAGTACTTGGATGCAGTCTCAAAAATGGCAGAATGATCTCTCTTCATTTCCAAGGCAAACCATTCAATATCACAGTAATCCAAGTCCATGCCCTGTCCAGTAATACTGAAGAAGCTGAAGTTGAATGGTTCTATGAAGACCTACATGACCTTCTAGAACTAACATCCAAAAAAGATGTCCTTTTCATTACAGGGGACTGGAATGCAAAAGTAGAAAGTCAAGAAATACCTGGAGTAACAGGCAAATTTGGTCTTGGAGTACAGAATGAAGCAGGGCAAAGGCTAATAGAGTTTTGCCAAGAGAATGCTCTGATCATAGCAAGCACCCTCTTCCAACAACACAAGAGAAGATTCTATACATGGACATCACCAGATGGTCAATACTGAAATCAGACTGAATATATTCTTTGCAGCCAAAGATAGAGAAGCTCTCTACAGTCAGCAAAAACAAGACCAGGAGCTGACTGAGGCTCAGATCATGAACTCCTTATTGCCAAAATGCGACTTAAATTGAAGAAAGTAGGGAAAAACACTAGACCATTTAGGTATGACCTAAATCAAATCCCTTACATTTATACAGTGGAAGTGACAAAGAGATTCAAGAAAGTAGATCTGATAGACAGAGTGCCTGAAGTACTATGGATGGAGGTTCGTGACATTGTACAGGAGGCAGTGATCAAGACCATCCTCAAGAAAAAGAAATGCAAAAAGGCAAAATGGTTGTCTGAGGAGGCCTTACAAATAGCTATGCAAAGAAGAGAAGAGAAAGGCAAAGGAGAAAAGGAAAGATACACTCTGTAGACATTGCTAAAAGTCATTCTGACAGTTGTCCTGTGGCCCAGGTCTAAGAGCAGCTCTCAACCTACCCCGGATTTCACCTACTGCTCCTTATGAGAGAACAAGACAATTTTTTATGATCATAGGGCAAGTCAGTGAATGATGTTTTGACATCATCTTTAACATCTTCACAGTAACTACAATAACAAGTTTCTTTACACTGTATCTTGATATCTGACTATGGCTCAGTGAGGCCCAAACTCACATCAATAACTTTAATTCAGTAAAGGGCAAAACACAGGTTGCACATTTCTGAAGTTTTGATTTAATCTAAGGATAAATGTTTAGTGTATCCAGTGCAATGAAGAAGTCCTTCCAAATATTACCTCTTGAACAGCAGTGAATTTTAGGTTACATCCTAGGAAGAGGAAAGCAATTCATGCTGGCTATTGCCTTTAAGGCAGTGAGGAACTGGAGAAACTCACTGAAGATCTGTATTTAAATAGATTGTGTACAAGGGGAGAATACAGGTCTGCAGAAAGAGCTTCTGGGTGTTCTTATAAAAAAAATTGGGGCTTGATTCCAGCACACAAATTCTTCTTTCAGAAGAATAGATGACTGTAGAACTAAAAGAAAAACACAAACCCAAATTTAGTAATTCAGTCTTGATTAAAATCAAGCTGAAATCAGAAATTGAAAATATTTAGTAACAGAACACTTGAAATAATGAAGAGCTATTGATACATGGGCTTTGGGAATAGAAAACACTGAGCTGGTTTTTTAACATCTTGTTTTGAAAAATAAGAAAGTATATTAGGAAATATTTGCATACCAAGCACCATAAAAGTTGTGTTAATTTAATCTTTAGTCTGTTTCTTAGCATTATGCTAAATTTCTATCTATTGTTCTGTAATTAAAAAAGCAAAAAAGATTTTCAAAATATTGAAATTTTAATAGTTTAATAGTTTCAAAGACTGCTGACTTATTATTCTAGGGGTTTGAATGCTCAAAATAAAAGATTATATTCATGGCATTTCTGATGGAAAAAACTGTTAAAGTAGAAAATTCCGTGTTTCCTAGAAAATTTTATTTGTGAAGTGTAAAAAGACTTTTGTTGTATGGATGTTTACCCACCCCTCCTTTCATAGGAACAGAATTTTTAGCTGTGTATAGGAATACCTAGAATAGAGGCAGTGAGGGATAGCCACGTGACTGAACTATAAAAAGATCATTTTAGAAATTGAGCAAGAAATTGTAGAAACACAATTGTTAAGATCCCAAAGTTGTATGCCTTAGACCCAGAGCTGTCCAATCCAACTTTTGCAATTATGAAAATATGCTATATCTGTGTCACCTGATATTGTAGCCAGTAGCTATATGTGGCTATTGTGCCCTTGAAACATGGCTAGTATAACTGAGAAATCGAACTTTTAACTGATGCAATTTAACTTAGATTTAAATAACCATAATCTTAAATTATAGCCATAATGATTTTAGTTTTCAAAACATTTAATGCTCAATAACATATCCACAGAATATCTCTCTTTGAGAATTTAAACCTTCTAGAGAAACCTCCAACATAAATGGATTACAAAATATGTGCTTAGGTGCCTTGACTTGATTTGTTTTATAAGATTGTTAGCCATAAGTCAATTAAATACTGGAGAAAAACATTTGGTTTCCTACTAAATACAATGTTTTTTGATAAAGTTGGGCTTTACTTTGGAAGAGTAATTAGAAGGTGGGCCAGTGATGGATTGAAAGCTGTCCTAGACAATGAGAGTTCAGTTCAGTTCAGTTCAGTTCAGTTCAGTTGCTCAGTCATGGCTGACTCTGCAACCTCATGAATCACAGCACGCCAGGCCTTCCTGTCCATCACCAACTCCCGGAGTCCACCCAACCCATGTCCATCGAGTCGGTGATGCCATCCAACCATCTCATTCTCTGTCATCCCCTTCTCCTCCTGCCCTCGATCTTTCCCAGCATCAGGATCTTTTCAAATGAGTCAGTTCTTCACATCAGGCCAAAGTATTGGAGTTTCAGCTTCAGCATCAGTCCTTCCAATGAATATTCAGGACTGATTTCCAACCAAGTAATTAACTAGAGGGGAAAGCTTAGCTTTCTGTACTTTTTGCTGGGAATGGGATGTATACAGCTCAACTGAAAGAGGCAAAACTCTTCATGGTTATAGCACAGATGAAATTAGAAAAAGAATCCAGTTCTAGCTCAACTAACTCACTGTGTGATCTTGGGCAATCTACCTAATGATCACCTTCAGTTCATTATCTATAATTTGAAGCTAGCAATAATTCCTATTTATAGAGTTATAGGTTCATATGAGATAATTTTCACTAAGTACTTGGTGCAGCGCCAGGATAAGAGTAACAGAAAGACAGGTCACCATCTAGTTTTAGAACCAAAGGATAAAAATGAAAAAGATGAACAGCAACAACAAAATTCCCCGAATGACACAGACTCAGCCACCAACAGGAACGCATTGATCTTGTAAAGGCTTTGGGATACTTCTCTGTAGAGGCAGAGTAGAATTTATAAAAGTTAGGAGATTATCAAGTAATTAGCATATGTCCAAATAGTCAGCATATGACTAGAGGGATCATGTAAGTGTTAAGAAACATTATATCTACTTTTCCAGTAAGTTGAATCAGAACCAGAGATTTCTATCACATGAGCCAGAAAGCTTAAAAACAGTCTCATTAGGTTGAAAAGACAAAAGTTGGTAAAATTTACCCTAATTATATATTTATTTCCCTGGAAACCAGAAGAGATTAAAGGTCAAAATCATTGTGTATGGAAAACTGGATGCTCTCTCGTCCATGTCTCTTACATGCACATAACTAATTAGAAAATCAAATACACTCTGTCTGTAATAATAAAATTCATCAATTTTAGTTTCTAGTTTATATTGAGGTGGTGAGATAGGGTAAGAAACTTCATGGAAGAAATTAACAAATTGAATATCCTCACTTTCCAACACTGTTGGTATTGAAATATTTGCTAGGCATTTGCTGTTTTCTTTGCTTAGGTATGTAGAAGAAAAAAACAGAAGTAAGTCAGGACTAAATGAATTATGGTTGTAGTAAAACTGGGTGACTCTGAAAAAAACTGTGTGAGCCAAATAAAAATTTTACCAAATAACCTCTAATAACCTCCTTACCCAGTTTCAACCTGATATTTTATTATCTTAATATTTTGTATATTCTAGCACTAAAGCCAAAGATATCCCAGAGGATGTTATTATAAAATCGTAAGACTCATCTTAAAATAAAAATACAAGCAAAAAAAAAAAAAGTAATCTGAAATGTTGGGTTTTCTTACTTCTATGACCTAATCTGGCTGCATTTCAGGAGAGGAATGTTGGTCATTTTAAGAGTTTTAGTTACTGGAAGATAGGAGTTTGTGGTGTGGGGAGGTATGGATTTAAAGGGACAGTGATGAAAAGCTGGTGTTGCTTAGAACTGGCAAAAGTTATAACTACAAGTGTAGTATACCCTCCTGGATTTGAAAAGGAAGTTGATCTTGTCTGAGGCAGAGCCATCTAATCAGTTCTTGGATATAGAGCAGTTTTCTGGCTTTCTATATTCAGCAGGGTAAGCATCAGAAATCATCCCCAGATAACATACGATAAAAGATTGTTGGGCAATTCACAGAATCAATGGGAGGTCTAAAGAATTAGGCTTGGAAAAGAAACAAGAGCCAAGAGAGGGTTGACTGCTGCAAACGTGGCCAGGGATTCACCACCTCCAATGTCAACCTCACTAGATTTGTGACACTGGTTCTGTCACCACGGACAACTCTCAGTCTTCTCTAGATCTTTGTGTCACTGCCTTGAGAGCCAAAGTCCCTGATGACAGCATCTGATTAGTAGAATCGACATCTTTTACCTTATCTCTCAGGGCTTTTAGCTTTTACTTCAAGATATAGACAGTGAGGCATTACCTCCCAGAGAAAGTTGTACAGGAAAAAAGAAAGATAAATGTCCACCATATTTCTGGACCAGGTACCCTGGAGTTGGATTTATTGGTTCCTCAACTGAGCAGTACTGCTCTTCAAGGAGGTGGAATTGGGCCAAGTGGGGGTGGATAATTAATGTGAGGGAGCTGCTCAAAGGAAGGGCACATATTATGTCTGTGAATGATAACTTTAAATTTTTGTAGAACTGAAAAAATAAAGGTATATATTAAACATGGCACAGGGCATGATGGGAAGATGATGGCTCAACAAGTCCCATCTTCTCTTCCCTTTTATTGCTAATAACTCCAACCTAAAGCCTCTTCTGGGTTAATAGGGAGCTAGGGCTGGAAGGCAAGTAGAACATGGAGGGCCGTGCTTCCCTTCCTCCACCACCCTAAAGCCAGAGGAAACTCAGATATAACCTGGGGAAAGATTTGGAAGCTGCAATTTCTGGGGAGAGGCTGGCCCCTGGACATTCCTGAGCACCCAGGGAGAAGGTTGACACTGGCTACCACGAATGTGCCTTTCATTTTGGCCTTCAGGAAGCCAAAGAAGAGGTCAAATCTTCTCCACTTCTGAGGTTGAGTGAGCACGAGAAGCCCCTAGAGAAAAGAGGCATCCTCCCAATTCTTCAGCAGGGAACTGAAAACATTTTCATCAATGCAATGGGCCACATGGCCAGAAACTGCTGTGCTTCCATTACTCTCAAGATTCTGTCCTAAAGTACCTCCAAGACTAGACAAAGGAAAATAGCACTACACTCCATATATATATTATAGTATATATTACTATATATATATAGTATATTATTATATTTATATTATAGTATATATATATACTATAAGATCTTTTCCTAACCATTGTTTTCTCCCCTAAATATTTTCCCCTGTCTTGAGGTCTTTGGGTTTTTATTTATTATTTGCTTAAAGTCTTGCCTCAAGCAAATTCCTCAGACTTTGTTGGGGTCTGTTCTGATTATTTATTCTTCTCTGTGACCCCTGGAGTGTAGTGCTATTTTCCTTTGTCTAGTCTTATATTCAAAAGCAGAGATGTTACTTTGCCAACAAAGGTTCGTCTAGTCAAGGCTATGGTTTTTCCTCTGGTCATGTATGGATGTGAGAGTTGGACTGTGAAGAAGGCTGAGCACTGAAGAATTGATGCTTTTGAACTGTGGTGTTGGAGAAGACTCTTGAGAGTCCCTTGGACTGCAAGGAGATCCAACCAGTCCATTCTGAAGGAGATCAGCCCTGGGATTTCTTTGGAAGGAATGATGCTAAAGCTGAAACTCCAGTACTTTGGCCACCTCATGCGAAGATTTGACTCATTGGAAAAGACTCTGATGCTGAGAGGGATTGGGGGCGGGAGGAGAAGGGGACGACAGAGGATGAGATGGCTGGATGGCATCACTGATTCCATGGACGTGAGTCAGAGTGAACCCCGGGAGTTGGTGATGGACAGGGAGGCCTGGCGTGCTGTGATTCATGGGATCGAAAAGAGTCGGACACGACTGAGCGACTGATCTGATCTGATCTAATCTGATAGTTAAATCAAACTGGATAACTATAGAGTATTTGAATGTGTAAAAGCTAAGAGAGAACTAATATGGAAGGAGGTTGAAATTAATGAAATTTGAAATGATACAAAGTCTAACTACATCTGAAATCTGGTTCTTCGTAAAATTCAATAAAATAGATAAGTTCTTTGAGGACTTCACTAAGTAAAAAAAAGAGCAAAAATACATCAAATTAGGAATGAGAGAGGAAACGTAACCACAGCAATGTACAAGATTAAAAGAACTGTAAGATAATGCCATATATAATTCAATAAATTTGGAAACTTAGAAGAAATAAGTAATTTCCCAGCAAAATAAAGTTACCTAAATAATTCCAAAATTAACTGGAAAACTTGACTAGACTAATTACTATAGAGTTATGATAAGAATTGCCTATTCTTGCTAAAACTATAGCTGACTATATCCCAAGCCTAATGAATCAGAATCTTCAGTGTTGAGATCTAGTCATTTCTTCATTTATCAAGAACCCCAGTTGATTCCTATCATCAGTAAAATTAGGGAATGCTGCCATAGAAGATTGAGGCTGGATAATTGCAGATCTACTATTTAATAAAAAGGCTTTAGAACCTGATGTTTTATAGCTGAGTTCTATGTAGCCTTTAAGTAACAGATATTTTCAATTTTATGTAGCTATTCTAGACCACAGAAAATAATAGAATAATTCTTATGATATCAGGATAACGTTAATACCAAAACTTGATATAGTGCAAAACAAAAACAAATTATAGACCAAACTAGCAGATATATATTAAATAAATAAAATAAAATAGCACTAGTATCCAACAATGTATCATATTAGTAATATACCATGCTGCTGCTAAGCCACTTTAGTCGTGTATGACTCTGTGTGACCCCATAGACATCAGCCCACCAGGTTCCCCCGTCCCTGGGATTCTCCAGGCAAGAACAATGGAGTGGGTTGCCATTTCCTTCTCCAATGCATGAAAGTGAAAAAATGAAAGTGAAGTGGCTCAGTTGTGTCTGACTCTTAGCGACCCCATGGACTGCAGCCCACCAGGCTCCTCTATCCATGGGATTTTCCAGGCAAGAGTACTAGAGTGGGGTGCCATTGCCTTCTCCGGTAATATACCATAACTATATAGAATTTCTCCCATGATTACACAGGAATGATTTCAAACAAGACTCTATCAGCATCACTTATTTCATTAACAAATTGAGAGAGAAAGAAACATATGATCATATAAATAGATGCTAAAAAGACATTTGATAACATTGATTAATCATTTCTAATAAAAAGTATAAGCAAAACAGCAATGAAATGTGATTACTCAAATATGTAAAGTCTTTTTAAAAGCTAATGGCAATGATAATTACAAGCAATAATTTAAAAATTCACATGCCCTTTGACTCAGCAACCTTCTTGTGGGGAACCTATCTCATATAGATAAAAGCAAGATGCTTAGTGAAAACTTTGCTATAGTCACAAAAAACTAGAAACAAAGTGAATGCCAAATGGGTAGGAAAAAAAGAATAAATAAGTTAGAATACATTTGCATCATGGATTGTCACACAGGCATTAAAAAGAATGTGATTTCCTTTCAGGTACACTTTGTTGTACACTTGAATCTATAACAACTTGTTAATCAAGTATACTCCAGTATAATTTAAAAAGTTAAAAAAAAGAAAAAGAATATGGTTTCATTCAAGTGATTTGTTGACTCCTAAGGATCAGCAGTGGCCACAGGACTGGAAAACGTCAGTTTTCATTCTAACCCCAAAGAAAGGCAATGCCAAAGAATGCTCAAACTACCGCACAATTGCACTCATCTCACATGCTAGTAAAGTAATGCTCAAAATTCTCCAAGCCAGGCTTCAGCAATACGTGAACCATGAACTTACAGATGTTCCAGCTGGTTTTAGAAAAGGCAGAGGAACCACAGATCAAATTGCCAACATCCGCTGGATCATGGAAAAAGCAAGAGAGTTCCAGAAAAACATCTATTTCTGCTTTATTGACTATGCCAAAGCTTTGACTGTGTGGATCACAATAAACTGTGGAAAATTCTGGAAGAGATGGGAATACCAGACCACCTGACCTGCCTCTTGAGAAACCTGTATGCAGGTCAGTTAGAACGGGACATGGAACAACAGACTGGTTCCAAACAGGAAAAGGAGTACGCCAAGGCTGTATATTGTTACCCTGCTTATTTAACTTATATGCAGAGTACATCATGAGAAATGCTGGGCTGGAAGAAGCACAAGCTCGAATCAAGATTGCTGGGAGAAATATCAATAACCTCAGATATGCCGATGACACCACCTTTACGGCAGAAAGTGAAGAGGAACTAAAAAGCCTCTTGATGAAAGTGAAAGAGGAGAGTGAAAAAGTTGGCTTAAAGCTTAACATTCAGAAAACAAAGATCATGGCGTCTGGTCCCATTATTTCATGAGAAATAGATGGGGAAACAGTGGAAACAGTGTCAGACTTTATTTTGGGGGGCTCCAAAATCACTGGAGATGGTGATTGCAGCCATGAAATTAAGAGATGCTTACTGCTTGGAAGGGAAGTTATGACCAACCTAGACAGCATATTAAAAAGCAGAGACCTTATTTTGGCAACAAAGATCAGTCTAGTCAAGGGTTTTTCCAGTGGTCATGTATGGATGTGAGAGTTGGACTATAAAGAAAGCTGAGCACAGAAGAATTGATGCTTTTGAATTGTGGTGTTGGAGAAGACTCTTGAGAGTCCCTTGGACTGCAAGGAGATCCAACCAGTCCATCCTAAAGGAGATCAGTCCTGGGTGTTCATTGGAGGGACTGATGTTGAAGCTGAAGCTCCAATACTTTGGCCACCTGATGGAAAGAAGTGACTCATTGGAAAAGACCCTGATGCTGGGAAAGATTGAGGGTGGGAGGAAAAGAGGACAATAGAGGATGGCATCACTGACTGGATGGACATGGGTTTGGGTGGACTCTGGGAGTTGGTGAAGGCCTGGCGTGCTGCAGTTCATGAGGTCCAAAGAGTTGTACGTGACTGAGTGAGTGAATTGAACTGAAGGATTGCCACAGAGTGTTGTCAAAGACAGTAAGATATAGAGTTACATAAAATGCTATGGCTGTATTTTTGTAAAGCAAATAATGCCAAAAACCTACTACGTATCTGGCAATTTATGAATATTTACACATATGTATGTGAACAAATATATTTATATACAGCTATGGGCTGTGCTTAGTTGTTCAGTTGTGTCTGACTCTTTGTGACCCTATGGACTGTAGCCCGATAGGCTCCTCTGTCCATGGGATTCTCTAGGCAAGAATACTGGAATGGGTCGCCTTGTCCTCCTCCAGGACATCTTCCCGATCCAGAAGTCGAATTGGGGCCTCCTATATTGCAGGCAGATTCTTTACCAACTGAGCTACCAGGGAAGCCCCATATGTAGCTATAAGTATATACAAATCGCAGAGGGATACACATTGGTAGCTAACATGAGGTATAAGGGTGAGTAGAGAGGGGATGGAGGTGGTCGATAGAAGTTAAAATTAAAAAAGCAAAACCACAGCAAAGATAATTTTCCATAATGGTCCAACATGTAAAATAGAATTCTAGGTATGTTAGTAGATGTATGTGTGTGTGTTTATGTATATAATTAAATTTTTAAGCAGATTAAATTAAGCAAATAAATAATTTTAAGCAAATTCCAATGCCATATAACTATATCCAGAAATATTTCAGTGTGAATTTCCAAAGTATATCTTTATGTTTGCTTGTACTGGTATTATGAACCAGACAAATGGGAAAAAGGTAGACACCAGATTGTTTTTAATCAGTCACTTCAGGAGGTGGAAGTGGAGAAGTGGGGGCACAGGGATATAATTAGCTTTGTTTTCATATTGCTTCAAAAGTGTATTGTTTCACTTACTGCAGTAAGCATGAAAAAAAACAGCAGTTTGGTCCTTTGGTTGGTCTTAGGTTTGGAAGACACCTTAGAAATGTCTACCTTCTTTACTCATGGTCAAGGCAGCATGCTTGAACAGTTGTGGATATGAATTAGTTGAATAGCAACATATTAGTGAGGAAAAAATGGATTTTTTTTTACCAAACCTGTGAAAGTTAAGGTATCTATCCATTTATCTTATATGTATAATATATATATATATTAATATCTTATATGTATACATAATATCTTATGTGTATAATTTCTGTACCTAAAGAAATACATCTAAAATGTACTTGGACTAAATGCTTTCAAGTAGATATCTTTAAATTCTCCAATTGTTGGACATACAGATTATGTCCCAAATAATACTGCAATGGGTATCTTCTATGTGCTGTCTTTAAAAATGATGTTTAAAAAGATGACCAAAAACCTTTCCAAGATTAAATGTTAAGATAAACAAAGAATGATAGCTTGGAAATACCCTTTTCTAAAAAAAATCAAAAAACATATGCACAGAAAGGAGACAGGAAGGAAATATAGTGCAGCAGAATGCTAACAAAGGCTGTCTTTCAAAAGTGATGTCACATTTATAAACAGTACTTCCTACTATTTTCTGTTTTATCAAAGTTATAATTAGTTTGCAACATTTTAGTAACAAAAAATCTAAAAACCTTTAAAAAATACTTTTCTAATTCAAATGCAATAGTTGCTTTTGACACAAAGCCTTTATAAGTATTTTGTGGAGATTATTATTAGAGTCATTCTTCCACCATTTCTGGCATTATATAGATTTGTGGAATATTAAATAAAGGCAGAAATACCTATGTTGTTAGTAAGTTGTCCTTAGTTGGGTCAAAAATCTCTGTGTTCAAAAAACAACTATAAGAAATTGCAAACAGAAAATTATGAGAATGCTCTGAAATTAGCATTTTGGATCCATTATCAAGAAAATCTCAACTTGACATGAGCTATTGAAGAGAAGCAAAAGAAAGAGATGGTATTTCTGAACTAATATGAAAGAAAGTAGTGCACGCGTGCTAAGTTGCTTCAGTCGTGTCCGACTCTTTGCGACCCTGTGGACTGTAGCCCGCCAGCTCCTCTGTCCATGGGATTCTCCAGGCAAGAATACTGGAGAGGGTTACCATTTTCTACTCCAGGGGACCTTCCCAACCTAGGGATTGAACCTGCCTGTCATATATCTCCTGCATTGGCAGGCAGGTTCTTTACCACTAGCGCCACCTGGGGAGCCCCTCTGAAAGAAGTAGAAGTTTACCAGATCAGCTTTAGAATAGTCCCATTTACCTTTTCATTAAAATCATTTCATTCATTCAAATATCATATGCTAAGTTAGGCAAGGTAATCTCTGTGAATGGCAGTTTCCTTATATGTAAGATGGTGTTCCTATGGAGTACTTCTTACCATCTTACAGAATACTTCTGAAGGTTAGGGATGATGAATGTGAAGTTTCTGGCACATAAAAGTACTCAAAAAATAGAACTTATTGTTGCTGTTATTGTGATTATTATTATTACTCTTGCCCCCTCTATTGAGGAGAAATTGGTATCACAGAGGGTTAAATGCCACTTTTAATGAATAGTGTATAAAACTGTATATGTTTTATTCCACAAAGTAGATTTAGTATTTTACTACTTTTTTTCTGCCTTTTTATTTTTTAATTGTATTTGTTTATTTTTAAATTGGAGTATAATAGTTTTACAATGCTGTGTTAGTTTCTGCTGTAAAATGAAGTGACTTGTCTGTATGTGTACATATATCCCCTCCCTCTTGGACCTCCCTCCCACCATCATCCCATCCCACCTCTCTAGGTCATCATAGCGCCCTGAGCTGACCTCTCTGTGCTATATAGCAGGTTCCCTCTAGCTAGCTATTTTACACAGGATACTGTATGTCAACCCTAATCTCCCAATTCATTCCACCTTCCTCTTCCTCCCTGTGTCTACATGTCCATTCTCTATATCTGCCCTGCTAATAGGTTTACCTGTATCATTTTTATAGATTCCATATGTATGCATTCATATAAGATATTTGTTTTCCTCCTTCTGATTTACTGCACTCTGTATGACAGATCCTAGGTCCATCCACATCTCTACAAATGACCCTTAAACTAGTATTTTTTGTCTGTGTCAAATCCTTAATTGAAAGATGCCTTTGGTTTCTGAATCAGTACAGCCTGTATTTTCAGTAACCCTGCCACTGAGACAGGCCAGATCCCTTGCCCAGTGGGAGCTGAAAGGCTTCATGCTGGTGTGAGAATCATCCAGGTGATGATTACTCACAAGCCAAGTGATGACATGGACCTCTCAGAGATTTCCAAAGTCTGTTGCTAGGCTTCTTAATAGAAACTGCTAGTGCAAGTTTTTCTGTATGTACCTGGTAACAGTAACCATGTGTGTCAGTGGCTAATGCATCCCATGGCCACTTGGAATAGCAACAAGAATCTCCAGATGGAAGGATGCTGCAAATGAGATTTTATATAGTTAAAAGAACACTTGAAAGTCAGAGGATACAGGTACTTTATGTAAATCCAAATTCAATTTGGACAAACACCATGACCTTCTGGCACCCAGTAAAGGAAGGCAACTCAGACACATGTTCCCATCAGGTGGTAACTCTTATCAGCTGGAGTAGTCTAAGCTTTAAGTGGTTATGGTGAGTTCCTGGTGTGGCCAGCTGTCAATAATGGTAACCATTATTTCTGTTGTTGTCGGCATTGTGATCATTATTACCATAGTCCTGTGGTTATTATTTCAGGGTTCAGCCAAGAAAGAACTTGCCCAGGCCTCATTCAAGTTAATTGCAGGATGAATTTAGAGCAAGGAAGGCTGCTTTTCTAGTTTAGATAGAATCTAGTTTAGGGAGCAAAGGGATTGTGACATATGGAGGCATCGTGCTGTGGTTCCTCTAACTCCATGTGCTGGCAGCTCCTTTCTGTCCTAGAAATCACTGTGTTTTAGAACAGCTCTTCTTAATGCTTACCCCTCTTTTATGCTGGGATACACATGAGTGCTACTTCCATTGCATGTACCCAGATTTGATAAAACGCAGCAAATTGCAGTGAAGCGAAGCACACAGTAATTCATGCATGCCACATCGGTGTATTGCAGACGGAAATGGCAGCCCGCTCCAGTGTTCCTGCCTGGAGAATCCCATGGACAGAGGAGTCTGGTGGCCTACAGTCCATGGGGTTGCAAAGAGTTGGACACGACTGAGCAACCAACACACACACGGATATATAGTTCACCAGAACTGATGGGTATTTTAATTTGGGTCTTCTCTGAAGCAGAGCCTGGGACGAGGACTGGGGTGTAGGTAGTTTATTTGGGAGATGATCCTTTGGAATAGGAAAAAAGTAGTGGAGAGGATGAGGTGGGAATGGAGGAAGAACTAACAAAAGGGTGCCTTAAGCAATGGTTGTCCTTGAACCTGGGAAAAATAGACAGATGCCTCAGAATTCATTCATCTGAAGGACTGGCACCAGTCATCCATTGTTGAGGGTCTTCTGGGAGCTTAACTGCCCTGAAATCCTGGGCTTATTTTGCACACAGTTGGGGTGGGATTTGGGGGTAAATAAACCCCAAAACAAACCAGGGGTGAGGGGGTACTGAATGAATGATGGAGTGAAGTTCTTAAAAAATCTGCTTTTCCACATAAGTAAGAAGGACTGTCAAAATTAACTATTTTAGAATTCTGAAAATTCAAGGCTTGCAATAATCTAAGGACTATTTATTAAAGCAAAATGGCCAAATCTTAGTGAGAACAGCAAGATTGTGGCATTTCGAGACTGACCACAAAACTGGAGAGGAGAAACTGGTGAACTAAATGTCCAGAGAGGGTTTTGAAACTTTCTGACATATTTGACAAATCCAGAAGCCCACATGCATACATAGGTCTGTGCACCTGCTCAAGAAAGTCCTGCGAGGCCCTAAGCTCTCACCTTGGGGTTAACTCAAAGCTCCATGCAATCAGGAAATGAAGGCAAAGGCAGAGTTGGAAATGGCCTGCTGGAGTGTCGAAGTTGTCCCCCCAAAGAAACACAATCCATAGGCAAGGACTGGGGACTTACTGGTTCAAGACATTTAAGGAAATCTCTGTCCAATTATTAACTGGCCACTAAGCCAGCAGAGCACAGACTCCAGGGGCTGCGCAGGACAAAGACTATAGACTTCACAGGATTCATCCAGGAGAGTCACCAAACAGAGCAACAAATCCTGGGAAAATAGAGGAATCTGACTTTCAGAGTTGACACATTATATATTTAAAATGTATGTACAGTTTTCAGCAAAAGATTATGAGATGTGCAAAACAAAAAACTGAGGAAGTATAAGCCTTACACAGGAAAACAGCAGCCAATAGAAACTGCCCCTGAAGAAGCCCAGATGTAGTACTTACTACACAGACAGCACGGATGTCCAGCACCAAAGAAATCTATTACAGTAGCTTGTGACTATATAAACCAAGAAGCTGGTTATATGTTATTTCTGGAGTTTTAGGAGTAGATTTGTGCTCTGCTTTGCTAATCAATTTAATAAAAGAGAAAATAAATGAATGGAAGTGGGGCAATTGATAGTGATGACCCTGAATTCCCAATAATTAAATTTCAAATGTAATTCTAAATTTTACATTCTAATATTCTAAACAGTAATAATTTAAAAAATTATTAATAAAACTTTTTTCTTTACAACACATCTCGCAACAGATAGTAACTTGTTACTGCATGGTGAGACCCTGGTAGGGAACCATGACTTACCTGGTCATCTATCTCAGTGAATCCCTAATTTTACTAAGTATAAGAGTCACTTAAAAAAAGAAAGAGTTACTTGGAAAACTATTACAATGCTGATTTTGGATTTCTCTTCCTCTCTAAAATCCCTTCACCTCCCCACCCTCGCTGAGTGTGATTCAGTAGGATGGGGAGGGGCCCAAGCTGTCTGCATTGCCAAAAGGCATCCCTGGTGATTCTGATGTAGGCAGCCTGTGGATGCCAGATGGAGAAACACTGGTGTTTGTCCAACTCACTAATTTTAAAGATGAGATAATTGGGACAGAGAAAGGGAAATGACTTGTTTAAGGTTTCATGATAGAGATAAAGAGTGAGAGTCTAAATTCAGGCCTTGTCACCTATAGTCTTGTGCTTTTTCCACTATATCACAGTTCTTCTTACATATTTGGGTTAGAATAGCCCTGTGCTCCTTGCTTGCTCCTTGGAAGAAAAGCTATGACAAACTGTGGCAGCATATTAAAAAGAAGAGACCTCACTTTGCCGACAAAGGTCTGTATAGTCAAAGCTACGGTTTTTCCAGTAGTTATGTACTGATATGAGAGTTGGCCCATAAAGAAGGCTGAGCACTGAAGAATTTTTTTTTTTTTAATTTCTTGTTTGTTAAATCAAGCTTTATTGATAAAATGGAATTCAGAATATCTTACTAGGAACAGCAGCAGGCCCAGCCAATCATGATAGCAAAAATGTGGCAGTCTCCTACTATTTGTAGGAAGCTGCTGCTTATCAATTAGTAATTAAATGTAAGGACTTGTAAAAGAGGTGCAAAGAATCAAGGCATTTTAGCCCCAAGATTGATATTCTTATGAATATATTCTATTACCTGCAATACTCATGGCAACAAGGAGAGAACCTAAAAGACAGTTAAATGAAGGGATCAACTTTATCAAGAAGGCTGAGCACTGAAGAATTGATGCTTTTGAATTGTGGTGCTGGAGAAGACTCCTGAGAGTCCCTTGGACAGCAAGGAGATCAGTTAATCCTAAAGGAAATAAACCCTGAATATTCACTGGAAGGACTGATGCTGAAGCTCCGATATTTTGGCCAACTGATGTGAAGAGCTGACTCATTGGAAAAGACCCTGATGCTGGGAAAGACTTGGGGCAGGAGGAGAAGGAGGCAACAGAGGATGAGATGGTTGGATGGCATCACCAACTCGATGGACATGAATTTGAGCAAACTCTGGGAGATAGTGAAAGACAGGGAAACTTGCATGCTGCAGTCCATGGGGTCACAAAGAGTCAGATGTAGCTCAGCGACTAAACAACAGACAGCCGTGTGCTCACTGGTTAGGTGTGCCAGGGAGGCAGTGGATCATGTGTCAGAGAGCATTAAAACCACTACACCCCTATCCATGGCTCAGGCAATCAGAATTTGTGCTGCCACAGCCCATAAGAAGAATCTTGTGCAAAGCACCAGAATGTGAGTGATGCTGCTGAGGCTACTGTGAGAGAGTCAGCAAATGAGATGATGTATTTAGAAGTACTCAGAGAGTTCAGAGAGTGGTAACCCAAAGACTGGCTAATTATTCATTTCCTCTTGGACCAGAGCTACACAGTGCTAAGCATTCACATATTTTCAAACATGTGGATCACTGATTTAAGGGTTCAGTTTTCTGCTGGCATCTGACATCATGAAACCACAACTGTAGAGAATTCTAATTCATAGTTATAAATAAACTTGGCTACAAAGATCAGAGACAATGAAAGGTCT
The DNA here is from genome assembly GCF_032452875.1 of Bos javanicus. Taxonomy (NCBI): domain Eukaryota; kingdom Metazoa; phylum Chordata; class Mammalia; order Artiodactyla; family Bovidae; genus Bos; species Bos javanicus. Next base: position 92,092,216 of record NC_083869.1, read on the forward strand.
GAGATAGAATATACTCTTCTGGGATAAAAGATTAGCCTTGAGACTATATTATTACAGCTTGATGCCAGTGGGCTGGGCTAGAGGAAGAAAGGGCATACCAGGCTGAAAAAGCCTCATGTACAAAGGCATGGATACCATCTTGATGACAAAGGGGAACCACAGGAGAATTTCACATGATAGAATTCAGTCTAGAAAGATCACAGAGGTTAGAATATGGAGAGAAGTTAGAAAGGGTAGAAAGGAGGGGAGTCCAGAAATGAAGACCAGTTAGAAATGGTAAGAGCCTGAACTAGGAAGTGGAACGCTGTTCTCCAGTGCTTGAGGACCATCGCTTTCTGTTGCTGCCACTGGCCTGTACTCAGCAGACCAGATCCTAAGAGTGCCTATACTGCTTCTTTACTTAGAAGACATTCCAAGAAGCAGATTCAAGAATCAGATTTCAGGCATACAAACTTGAATGATGGGTACAAATGTTCCAAAAGAAACCAGTAAAGAGAGGAATGGAGAAGATGTGAAAAGGCCAGGAGAAAGAAAGAAAAGTTATGTGAATGTGTGAAACTTGGAAGAAGAATCATCAAGAGGTCATTCTTTGGCTACAAAAGTATCTTTTAAGGGTTGCTTTAAAAAAAAATATTTGAATTTCAAGATGGATATCTTTTTTTAGTGTTAAGAAGATAAATTTAAATAATGTTTTCTTTTTTAATGTTGATGTACTTTTCTTTTTTAAAGTTTTATTGAAGCATAGTTGATTTATAATGTTGTGTTAGTTTCAGGTATACAGCAAAATGATTCAGCGATATATATATATATATTTCCATTATAGGTTATTACAAGATACTGAATATAGTTCCCTGTGCTATATAGTAGGTCCTAAAATAAACTAATTCCTAAGTGTTTTTCAAAAGAGCTCATAATTAAAATAAACATGTCATAGTGATCTCATGCATATGTATCACACTAAAGGGTAAAGATTATTAAGCTGCACAAAGGGAGCAGATCAATGTCCTGGGGATTGCTACGTGCATTTTGAGCAGCAGGCAGAGCCTAACTTCACATCACAGAGGAGTTAAGATTTTCTGAGAAGGGGCTGAGAAATGTGCACTCACTGGGGTGGCAGAGGAGGTTGGCGCTGGAAATCAGGTTACTAAATCCTTGTCTGGAGCACGTGGGCAGATGTGAGAAGTGGGAGAACTGTTCAGACCACCTTGTTTCCTAGTGAAAATGCCAATGCAAACTTGCAACCATAGCAACACAATAGCCCTATTAAAGCCCTATTAAAACAAAAGAGAAAGCAAAAAAAAAAAACAAACCTCTGTGAATTGCATTTAATTGATCGAAGAAACACATAAAAACCCAAAAAACAAGTTGCCCCCAAAATACCTTCCCATTGTTCACTTTTTACTAATAAGTAAAGTTTTTTGTCTGTTTTTATTTCCCTTTTATCTAGTTGATTAATAAGAGTGTATTGTTAGAAAATTTCTTGATAATAGTTGCTAACACAGAGGCAAAAGTTTTAGAAATATAATATGTACTTGCAGAAGATAATTCTCTTATGTCTCTAGGAGCAGAGAGACAAAGAGAAAAAAAATCAAACTAATGAGAAAGTTGGGGATGGCTTTAGAGGTTTCTTGTCTAGGCATCAAAATAAAATCTGAGTGGAGGGTGAGTAGAGGGCTGAGTTAACATGGGTAATGCAGAGGGGCGATGAGATGGAAGTTCTCTGAGGATTTCAGGACTCTTTCTAAAGAGCAGGGCTGGCACTGAGGAGACGGAGGCATTCAAGTACCTGGTGGGGTCCCATCTTCATTCAAACTTTTGATATTTTATCATGGATTTGCTTGTATTCATTCTGATTTTAAAACATTACATTAAAACATTGTCTAAATTATTGAGTTTTTGGTATCCCAATAAAATTTGTGCCTCAAGGGAATGCCTCACTTGCTTCACCCTAGTTCCTGCCCTGCTGGGGAGAAACAACAAAGAGAAAATTTCATAGTGCACATCAGAAACTGTCTGCATTCTGAGCTGTGCTTGAAAAGGAAAGCTTATGTTGCCGAGGTGCAGAGGTCCTGGGCTCCACCACCTATGGTTTACAAGGTCAGGATGTGTAGAATTGAGCATTACACAATCTAGAGGAGATACTGCATTTTAGGGTGTTTTTCTTCTCACCGTATTGAAGATTTCTTTCCTGTTCTAACCAGTTTGTTTATGTTGTGCCTTAATGGAGGTGTCTTCTTGTTTTTAAATTTTCTTTATGCCAGGTTAGCTGAAGCTTCTTGGATTGTGGGTTTACAGTTTTCATCAAATTGAAAAAAATTTAAGTCATTGTTCCTTTAAATATTTTTCTGTTCCCCCACTTTCTATTAAGGACTCTAGTACTCCAATTATATGTGTACTAGGCTGCTAGAAGATTTCTGATGCTCATTTGTTTTCCAGTCTCTTTTCTTTCGGAGTTTTTCTATTGCTATGTCTTCAAGCTCACTAATTCTATTTTTTATAATGCCTAATCCATTACAGTTTTAATATTCAGAAGTTCTGTTTGGGTCATTTTTATATTGCTGTTCAGTTCCTCAGTTGTGTCCAACTCTTTGCGACCCCATGGACTGCAGCACACCAGGCTGCCCTATCCTTCACGATCTTCTGGAGCTTGTTCAAACTCATGTCCATCAAGTTGGTGATGCCATCCAACCATCTCATCCTCTGTCGTCCACTTCTCCTCCTGCCTTTAATCTTTCCCAGCATCACTGTCTTTTCTAATGAGTCAGCTCTATGCATCAGGTGACCAAAGTATTAGAACTTCTGCTTCAGCATCAGTCCTTCCAGTGAATACTCAGGACTGATTTCCTTTTGGATTGATTGGTTTGATTTCCTTGCTATACAAGGGACTCTCAAGAGTTTTCTCCAACACCACAGTTCAAAAGCACCAATTCTTCGGTGCTAAGCCTTCTTTAGCTCTCACATCCACACATGACTATAACTCTCATGTCCATACACGACTACTGGAAAAACCGTAGCTTTGAATATATTCCATGTCTTTTGAAAAAACATACTTAATCCTTCCTTTTTGAACATATGGAACAGAGTTATCATAACTGTTTTCATGCATGTGTCTACTAATTCTAAAATATCTTTTGCCATTTCTTGATCTGTTTATATTGATTGCTTTTTCTCTTTATTTTCTCTTTATTATGGCTTGTACTTCCTGCTTCTTTGCATGCTTTGTAATTTTGGATTGGATGCCACACACTGTGAATTTTACCTTGTGGGTGCTGGTTATTCCTATAAATATCCTTGATACTTATCCTGGGATGCAGCTAAATTACTCAGAAAAAGTTTGATTCTTTTCCGGCTTGCTTTTAAGCTTTGTGGGTGGGACCAGAGCAGCCTCTAGTCTAGGGACAATTTTTCCTCACTACTGTTTCTTCTAACCAGTACATCAGGAAACATTAGTTTATCAATTCTGGCTGGTAGGAACAGGAACTAGTTCCAGCCTAGCTCGATCAACAAGTATTATTTCCTCTAATCCTTTCCCTGGCCTCAGGGAGTTTCCTAATATGTGTACACTGACCAGTTCCTAGCTGAGGACTTAATGAGGACACTCTCAGATCTCCAGAGCTCTCTCTGTGATACTTGTCTGATACTCTGCTCGTGAAACTCTAGGTACCTTGGCTCCTGGACTCCCAGGTTTATCTCCTCCCTGACCTGTCTTGAAAACTCTCTAGGCAGTAAGCTCAGACAATCAGAGAGCTCTCCTCATTTGTTTCTTCTCTCTCAGAAATCATTGTCCTCTGCTGCCTGGTGTCTAATATCTAAAAATTGTAATTTCACATACTTTTCCCCTTTATTTTTTAGGTTGTGTGTGTGTATGTGTTTTAGAGAAAGAGTTTGTTAGGTTCTTGTTACTCCACTTTGCCTGAGGCAAAAGTTCCAACTTCATGGCTTCTGAACGTGGTTGAAGAGTAATTTATTTGGAGTACAGAATACATTACATCCTGAATGATCAGTTAAAGTCTCATAATGGTTTAGGACATTCTAATAAAATTTACATCCTTTTCCACTGTTGAAACATAATTTTCTTCATTTTACACTCATAATTTTTATATAAATACTTAGTAAGCAAGTGTCAAAGTTTTATTTCTCATTAATGAGGTAAACAGAAAGATGATAAAAGCAGTTAGAAACCTGAAACACAGAGAAAGTAAATGATCTATTAAGAGGGGAGGAGGCAGAGAAGGAAGGGGAGTGAGAATATAAATGGAAAAATGTATTGGAATAAGCTAAGTAAATTAGACATAAAACTGGTTAATATCCCAATAAAATCATAACCTTTGAGTTTATCTTCCCAGTTGAACAGACATGATTTTTGTTTCTATTATATGAAAATTCATTTGTATAGTATTCATTTTTACAAGCTAACATCCAACCTTCATAGAGTTAAAAATGTCAGGACCTTAGTTAAGAGTAATAGTAAATAAAATCAAAGTTACTTTCCCCTGGAAAATCAGTCTTTTAAGAAAGCATTAAGTGGACATATATTTTGGACTTATTTCTAAGTTTTGGAAATCTTCTTAACATAAGTATTACATAGAAGTCAATGAGATCTGCTGTTATCAGCTGGTCACTCTGGGTCTACATTCCACTCTTTAAATGATAAGATTAAAGTAAAGCTGCTGCTGCTGCTAAGTCACTTCAGTCATGTCTGACTCTGTGCGACCCCATAGATGGCAGCCCACCAGGCTTCCCCATCCCTGTAGTGGTTTCAAATTGTGGTTACATGTTAGAATCATCTGGGGGAGTTTGCAAAAATACCAAAGTCAGAATCCCTTACCAGACCCACTAAATTCAGTGGTTTGAGGGTGAAGACTGAGGATTGTTACCTGTTTCTAATGTGCAGCTGGGGTTGAAAACCACTGGTCTAGACTGGGTTGTCCAGACCTCTTTCAATAATCATGCCCCATGATCCCATGGCTTGAAATCTAGGCAGATCACTTTACACTGAAGAAAATAGACAAATAAAAGCTCTTCTAACTTGTTTGCATTGCCAGTGACTTGGAAATGATTCAGGGCTGCTCACATTGACTCATGGTGTGGAAGCAGAGGGAAAGGCCAAGGGTGGGAGAGATGAATGACTGGTTTTTGTGGTCCAATTAGATACAGTCAGCATGAGTTGCTAGAAAGAGATAGGAATGCCAGTAAATTCTTTAAAAAAAAAAAAAAAAGGAAAAGAAATATCAAAATTTTTAAAAAAAATAGGACAAGAAATATCAGAATTCATTTTGTGCTTCTATACTCTTGAGCTTATCTTTGCTCCCAGAGTGGGTGTTCTTTCACAGATGTTATTGGAGATTGCATTTCTGATTGAAGACTTTGCACCCATAAATTAAGACTATGCCAATAATATTCACACAAAGAAAATAATGCAATAAAAGCCTTTAAGATGATTTCAAATAAAATTCTAATTCAAATTCTATTCCTTCATGCTTGTCACTGAAAAGCATTTTTTGGCAGCTTTTCTTTAACTGAAAAGAATTTTTGAAAGCATTGGCTTTTGAAGATTTCACCCTAAAACTACCCTTACGAGAAACACATAACAAATTAACTGAGCAAGCCAAGAATTAAAAGAAAAGTTGCTTAACTTGGTAAGAGTTTTTAAAATCACAAATTAACATTGAATTATTTTAAATTGTTTTTGGGAATCTTTCTCAATGATTATATGATTTCTTCTCTTTGATTTGTTAATGTAGTAATAGTAATAGATATCCAAATGTTAAACTATGTTTTTACTCCTATTATAAACCCTACTTGGTCATGACGGATTATTCTTTTAATATTCTATTTGATTCCATTTATTTCCTCCCTGACACTTTTCATGATAATAATCTTTTTTCCTTTACACTGAACTTCCTGTGAGTTGAGTAGGAATTGTATTACTTTTCATAGCCATTTGGCAGATTAGAAAACTGAGACACAGAGGCAGCAAATGATTTATTAGCTGAGAACAAATGGCAAATAAGTGACAAAGCTTATACTTCAAATTTGGCTCCTAATTTCTAGTCGAGGGATTGTTTTCTCTTCTCTAGGAGATTTATGTTCTCATCAAAACATATTCCAATCACTAAATATTTCAGATAACCTCACAATACTTCACATAACTTTAGTGTCTTAAGAACAGGATTTTCAATTCCACTAAATCATTAATGCTGTTTAAAATCCTAATGCCTAATGCTCTTCTGTTTTTTAAGTCTCCATAGTGACAGTTGTCATAACCACATTTAACCATTATGGAGCTTGGGGAAAAATGTGGGGTGGAAGTGGGAGGAGATGAGAACAAGAGAAGGCAGATGGATGGTTGAGCAGTTTGATAAGCTGCAGAACCCACTAGGATGAGTAGACTTGAGGCTGAGCTTGCATGAATGGACTTAGAGAGTCATGGGTACATTAGTTGAATTTCCAGGTGTGAAATCTACAAGGCAGTTGAAAATACAGTTCTGGAATGTCAACTAAAAATTGTCACTTGCCATTTAATTATCACTTGCTTCTACAAGGATTAAACCACTAGTCACTGTAGTCACTGACCTTCAATACACCCTGAAAGGAGTTCAGGAATGAGGCATTCTGTGCTCTGGGAAAAACTGGCAGAATAGTCCTTCAGATAGATATTTTCAGGAGAGGATTTTATGAGCCCAAATTCTTGTATCTTCTCACATCTAGTAAAAGCACTAAAATCATTAATAGAGACATTTGCTCATGACTAGCAACAACTGCCTGCCAAAATACGTGCTTGATGGCACGTATCCCTCTTCACCAAAATTACAAGTATACTGACACCCTCACCTGCACCTACCCACCTCTTCAGAGTAGTTCCTCCAGGCTATCTTAGGTGACGTTTCCCAGTCTAGAGTCCTCATTTCTGCTTCAAAACTTAATTCACAATTTTCACCTTGTGCATCTTTTTCAATGGACAAGAATGTTGAAGAGAGTTTGGATTGGACATGCACAGTCAGAAATGATTGGCAGATAGGTGCTACCAGAGTCTAGGGAATGGCTGAAACCATCCAGAGAGAGTGTAGAAGCAAGGATGAATAGAGAAAGAGGAGCCAGGAAGAAATGTAGAAAGAATACAGAGAAGGAAGGAGAAAAGCAGGAGAGAGCAGTGCCCTGAAAGGCAAGGGAAGAAGAGGATTCGCTTCCCTTCTTATTTTAAACTTGTCATCTCCAGGTTTCCCCATCTCAGTAAATGGCTCACCTTCCACTCAGTTGGAGGAGGAATGGCTACTCACTCCAGTATTCTTGCCTGGAAAATCCCATGGACAGAGAAGCCTGGGGGCTACAGTCCATGGGGTTGCAAAGAGTCAGATACAACTGAGCGACTAAACGCACCACCCACTTGCCTAAGTAAGCAAACAGGTGACTTTCTGATTATGCCCCTCTTCTCTCATCAGCAAATTTTTATCAATTCAACTCCTATTTATATCTGAATTTGTTCACTTCTTCCATGTTTCTCTAGAATTCCCCCTGCTCATGATCCAAGACCCTCCTACCTCTCCCCTGGGTGACTACAACAGCCTCCTCAGTGGTCCCTCTGCTTCTATCTTGTCCCGCCCTCAACCAAGACCGTTCTCCACTCAGAAGACAGAACGCTCTTCAAAGGCACAAAGATCATATCATTCCCTGATTAAAATCCTTTGGTGATTTGCTATTGCACTTTCACTAAAATCCCAAGACTTTTATCATGACCTAAATGGACTGAACTGAAATGGACCCACATTTGGCCCTACCCAGCTCTCCGACCTCATCCTGTACATTTCCCCCTTGTTCACCAAATCCAGCCACAACAGCCCTCCTCTTAGTTTTTGAATGTACTAAGTCCACCCCCCTCCACAGGACCCATGCCTTTGCTGCCCCTCTTGTCTGAAGAGCTCTGTCCCAGAGCAATGCACTCGGGCTCTGTCTTTGGTCAGGCCTCAGCTTAAATATCACTTCCGCAGAGAGGTCTTCTCTGAGCATCCCATCTCCGTAGCAAACACCCACTGTATTAGTTTGCTTGGCCTGCCATAATAATCTACCACCAACTAGGTGACTTAAACAACAGAAATTTGTTGTCTTGTTTCTGGAAATTAGATGCCCAAAATCAAGGTGTTGGCATGGTTGGTTTCTTCCTCAGACCTGGGAGAGAGAGTCTGCTCCTGGCTTCTCTCCTCAGCTTGCAGATAGATGTCTTTTCCCTTTGTCTCATCATACTGTCTTCCTTCTAGGTGGGTCTGTATGTCCATATTTCCCCTTTTCATAAAGACACCAGTCATAGTGGATGGAGGTCCACACTAATGGTCTCACTTTAGCTTGATTAACTCCTGTCTCCAGAAAAAAAGGTTACCCTCTGAGGTACTGGAGGTTAGGACTCCAACAGATATGGGGACACTATTCAACCTGTAACATCCACATTCAATCCCCAGTTCATCACATGGTTTCATTATCTTCATAGCATTTGGCCCTATCTGCAATCACATTGTTTGTTTTTTGCTTTCATTTTTTTCTTTGTCTCTGGACATTCCACAGAACAGGAACCTTGCCAGTCTTTGGAGCAGACTCTGCTGGCGCCCCTGACACACCCCTGTTACCATAGTTACCAGCATCTTCTCCCTGCAGCACCTGTAACTTTCTGAGGCTTCCTCTAGCACATGAGGTGTGCTGCACGTGCTGGGAAGTTACTTGCAGGTGAGCGTTGGTGGCAGAGTAGCTGTATTCTCACCTTCTCAGGGGTACAGCGCTGAAGTTTACTTTCTGCTGTCTGCTGCCCTGGTCCAAAGCAGGGCTGAGTTGAATTATTCATACTGCTTGGCTTTTTTACTTCCTCTGTTCACTTTTTCACTCCTGATCAGTGTTTCCAGGGATCTCTTCCCCAAAAAGATACTTATACTGAGTTCCTGTCTCTGGGTCTGCTTCCTGGGGAAACACAACCTTAGAGGGTCTTTATCACTATATTTCTGGTACTTAAAACAGTTCATAATACATTTATGGTAAATGCTCCATAAGTTATGATGAATTAGTTAACAGAAGGAGGTGGTAATTGATATTTTCAAGTGCTATAGGAAGAGGTTTGGTAGAAAAGAACTAAAAAAAAAAAAAAGAATTTGATAAGTGAGATCAGAAGCTGCTGCTGGAGGAGCTTATTAGAATGGCAGGGGTGAAAGTCTGATTTTGGTGGGTAATATGAGGTGAGAACGGTAGGCAGCAAGGGACAGGAAAGAGTTAACTTTATATGAAGGCAGGGTGGAAGGAAATGTATTCTTCTGAATGAGAAAAATTTGAGTATATTTGAGGCTGAACCAATGGAGAAGGGGAGAATGAAGATAGAAGTGAGAAGGGGGACAACTAGTGGGTCAGAGGTTTAGGAGACAAATTAGAGGCTGAGTTAATACGTACAGATGGAGGCACTAGCATAGGGAAAGAGAGACCTTTGGATATGTGAACATCCATATATATGTGTGTAATAATATTCATTTGTTCTTATTTCAAAGTATTAAGTGTTCATTGCAGAATATTTGCAAAAGACAAAAACCATGAGATTTACTGAGCTCTTACAATATTTCAGACTCTGGTCTATGTGCTTTGCATATATTAACTCATTTACTTCTCAAATAGTCATATGAATTATGATTGAACAGTATGAATCATATTGTTACTATCTCTGTACTATAGAGGAGAGAGATTGAGTCAATTGCCTGAAGTTGCAAGACTGGTAAATTGCCAGTCAGGATGTGAACCTACCTCATCTGTACCTTATGTACATATGCAAAGAAAATCCCAAAGAAGAAGTTTATCAGGAAAAATAAATAAACATGTGTGGGATACATAGATATAGAAATCACCAGGCGTTAGTGACTGATGCTTCTCTTTTCTTGGGGAAGTCGGTGGTGACTCTGAAGGAAGGAGATGATAGTAAGCAGGACTCTAGACTCAAGTTTAATAATAGTTTGAAGATACTGCTTCCAGTAAAGGAGAAAGAAGCTGACTAGGAATTTTCAGCAGCATTGAAGAGCCAGCTTGAGTTTGTAAGTACTGAGTTTGCAGAGGGTTGGTTGGCATGGTTACGTGATTTTCTGAAGGGCACTGGACTGCTTGTTGTTTGGGGTAAGAGCAGTTGTAGATTAGCCACAGGAGGAACACAGACAGGAGAAATTGATGGTATAGTTGAAATGACTGCATCTTTGTTTGCGATCTCTCAAGGCAGATGTTGGGATAGGGATTCAAGAGCAAGAAGGTTACTGGGAGGTGAGTCCAGGAAAAATGCTTGTAGGTGAGAGGGGGAATGAGACAAGTCAGAAAAGGGAGTACCCGGCAGACATGCGAGGGGAGCTTACTCCTGCAGGGGGACTCTGGGAGCCAGTGTGAAAACTCATCTTATAGTGATCTCCCCAGCATCCTTGCACATCACTTCCCATTTGCCATTGGTTAGCACTGCTCCGGGGTAATCATGCGTGGATCGAGAGCTGCCACACACCTGAATACAGAGAATTCTGGTGGCCGGAAGATGGCCTCAGGCAAAGAGATGCTGACTGTTGGAAGTCTGGTCTAGCAATGCCTATCGAAAGAGAAGCCTGGGAGGATAAAGACGGGGCATCAAGAGTGTCTGTTACACACATGGAACTCTGCTCAGTGTTACTACTATGTGCCAGCTTGGATGAGAGGAGGGCGTGGGGGAGAATGGATACATGTATATGTATATCTGAGTCCCTTTGCTGTTCACCTGCAACTACCACAACATTGTTAATCGGCTATAGCCCAATACAAAATAGAAAGGTTAAAGTTTTTTTTTTTTTTTTTTTTTAAGTGTCTGCTACAGATAGACCATGGATTTGTGTCAGGTAAGGGATGCAGCAAACCTATGGGGAGACTAGGAGAGCAAGAAAAAGTTCTGTGATGAACTTTTTTTTTGAAAATAGTTGTGAATAGGTAATATTAGTACATGGAACAAAACTGAAGCATGAAAGAATATAGAGTGAAAAATAAGTCTTCCTTTCTCACCATCCACCTCCATTTTCTAATATTGTTAGTGTCTTGTATATCCTTTCAGAGATAGTATAGTAGGGATTATGTATGTGTAAATGTATTATAGGCATGCTGCTGCTAAGTTGCTTCAGTCGTGTCCGACTCTGTGCGACCCCATAGACGGCAGGCCATCAGGCTCCCCCATCCCTGGGATTCTCCAGGCAAGAACACTGGAGTGGGTTGCCATTTCCTTCTCCAATGCATGAAAGTGAAAAGTGAAAGTAAAGTCACTCAGTCGTGTCCGACTCTTGGCGACCCCATGGACTGCAGCCTACCAGGCTCCTCCGTCCATGGGACTTTCCAGGCAAAAGTACTGGAGTGGGGTGCCATCGCCTTCTCTGATTATAGGCATAGGTATATGTATATACTCACATTATAGATATGGGTTTTATATATGTGTGTATATGTTAAACATACAGGTAATATATATGTTAATTATACCCACACAGGTGGTACAAATAAAATACTGTCTTTTACACATGTATCTTGGGGACCTTTTCATATCATTGCATACGGATTTGCCTCAATTTTAAAAATAGGTGCCTAGCATTTAATCTGATGGGTGTGTGTGTTCCCTTTCAGTTGCTCAGCCGTGTCCAACTCTTTGCAGACCCATGGACTGTACCCTGCCAGGCTCCTCTGTCCATGAGATTTCCCAGCTAAGATACTGGCATGGGTTGTTATGTCTTACTCCAAGGGATCTTCCCAACAAGTTTCAAAAAAACCCCAAAACAATAAACTTTCTTCTGGGTATGTTATCTTGTATGTGTGTTACTGACCAGATGCCAATGATCTGTAAGATAAATGCCCAGGAAGAGGGTTGCAGAGTCAAATTTGAATTTGATAGACAGTACTGAATGTCTTTGAACCAATGTACACACTCATGGGATTGACCATCAAGAGGTCAAAGAAGGGAAGTACAGGGGTGAGGGAGTTGAAGAGGAGAGAGGGGCTGGATAACAGTAAATGTCGGATGTGGAGATTCTGGTGGAGCAGTTCCTGCCGCTGACAAAATCCAGGGTGTGGCCGCAGCCGGAAGTTGTTGGCGTGGGCTCGAGCACAGGCAAGGTCGAGGAAGTAGAGGAAGTTAAGGAACTATGCGGTGTCAGAGTGACTCACTGAGATGATGAGCCAGTCAGTTCATACTGGTTAGTTCGTCATTATCTTGAGAAAGGCGGTTGGAGAAGCCTTCAGCTTCCCTTTAACTCTGGCAAGGAAAAGATGCCTATGCCTCCTGATCCTCTTTCCACTCTGTGGAGCAGAAAACTCTTCACCACTGGAGCTTGCTGAGGAGGAAATGCATCGAAACCACGTGGCTGCTTCCAGGGACAGGCAATGATATCTCCAGTTTATATAGGCCTGTGTGGCTGTGGAAGCAGGTGGGTCTGTTTTACCAGATCCTTTGGCTTTCTAGTGAGTATCCATTAGGCCTGGGGATAGCTCATTTTATGACAAATCCAAACTTACGGGTGTTTATGACATTGTCAAATGAACACTGGCCTGGGGAGATACTTCCTTGGTAATGAAATCACTAACAATAATAATAACAATAGGGATTAAGGTGCTGAATCAGTTAATAATTGTGTTCAGTAGGTAGCAGAGAGAGACCTTAAAATCACTGGTTTAAACTAGAGAGGAGTTCTCTTTGCTCTCAAGTAATGTGTAAAGTTCAGGGATAAGCCTTCCACAAAAGGCGTAGCAGCTCCACAATGCCCTTGATGTCTCAGGTTCCTTCTCTCCTTATGCTCTGCCTCCCCGGTGCTGACTTCCATCCTCATGGTTTCTGGATGGCTGCTGAAGTTCCAGCCATCATACCCATGGTTTCATGCCGGAAGGAGGAAAAGGTCAGAGGTAAAAAGGATTATGCCAGATGAATCAGCATCTCCCACCCCCACCTTTTAATGAACTTTCACAGAAGTTTCACTCAGTAAAGAGAAATTTTCCTCTCACTGCACAGCTTACAGTCACATGGTCATCCCTATCTGCAGGGAGCCTGGGAAACGTAGACTTTAGCAGGACTCCTTGCAGCCCCCAACAGGTTGGATTCTGTTAGTAAAGAAAAAGAGAAGACTAGGTTTTGGCTCTGGGAGACCAGGTATTGGCTAGGTAACTGGCAATATCTCCCAAATTTCCTAGACACTTTACATTTTAAAAAGTGATTTTAATAGTGGTAAAATCTACATAACCTGAAAGTCACTATTTTAGCTATTTAAAAAGATATTATTTATTTGGCTATGTCAGGTCTTAGTTGTGGCGTGCAGGATCTTTCAGTTGTGGCATGTGGGATCGAGTTCCCTGACAAGGGATCGAACCCTGCCCCCCGAATTGGGAGCACAGAGTCTTAGCCACTGGACCACCAGGTTAGTCCCACTATTTTAGCTATTTTTTAAGTGTACAATTCAGTGACATTAAGTACCTTCACAAGTGTTGTATAACTATGACCACCATCCATTTCTAGAACTTCATCAGCTGCATCAGAAACTCTGTATCCATTAAACAATGATTTGATCACCATCCCCATCTCCCCTCAGCCACTGATAACCTCTATTCTACTTTCTACATCTTTGATTTTGCATATTTTAGGTACCACAGGTCATACAACATTTATCCATTTGTGACTGACTCCATTTCGCATAATATTTTCAAAGTTCATCCAATTGCAGCACGCACCATTACTTCACTCCTTTCTATGACTGAATAACATTCCATTGTATGGATATGCCACATTTTGTTTATCCAATTACATGTCAGTGGACACTTGGGTTGTCTTAGTCCATTCAGGCTGCTGTAATGAATTACCACAGACTGGGTTGCTTATAAAGAATAGAAGTTTATTTCTCACAGTTCTAGAGGTTCAAAGTCCAAGATCAGAGTGTCAGCATGGTCTGGCTCTGCTGAAGGTCCTCTTCTGCATTGCGGAAGGCTGACTTCTCATCCTGGTGGAAGGGGCAAAGGATCTCTGTGGGGCCTCTTTCATGGCAACACTAGTCCCTTTCGTGGGTGCTCTACCCTCATGACATGCTCACCTCCTAAAGACCCTGGCTCAGTACCATCACATTGTGCATTAGGATTTCAAGATAGGAATTTTGGGGAGACAGAAACATTCAGACCATAGAGATTGTTTCCAAAGTTTCACTACTGTAAATAATGCTGCCATGAACATTGGTGTATAGACATCTGTTCAAGTTCCTGCTTTCAGTTCTCCGATTCCACCCATGTGGTAATTCTCTGGTTAACTTTTTGAGATGCTATCAAATGCACTTTACATTTTATTTATTCTTCACAAACTGGCCATTGTTGAAATCACACACTAAAATCCTGATGGAGAGCGGCCACCTACTCTGGATCCAGGTTATCCCCGGCAGGCTGATACTGCCCATTGCCTCCATTGGGGGACTCCTACGAATTATATGCCTCAGTGAGCTGGATGGAGTTTTCATTTTAGAAATGGGAAACAAATGTAAGAGGCTGAATCAGCGGTATTCCCCACTCTTCTCCGGGTAATGAGAGCTCTGCCAACTCTCCCGGACTCTGCCCTTTGCAGCCTTATTGGGTCTATACTGGATTCCCTAGACCAGTGGAGACTTGGAACCATGAAGTTCTAGGAGTGAGCTGTTTTCACTCCTATGTTCGAGCTCAAGCCAACCTGTCACAGATTTATCGAGGAGGAGGAAGATGGCCTTAGTTCATTTCATGCTCCAGTAATAGTTCTAAGTGTGCATTCTTCCAGTGGATAAGAATGTGGTCACCGGAGCCAGATGGCTTGTGTTCAGATCCCAGCTCTACTATTTGTTGTGTGATCTACATTAAAATTATTTCGAACTTCTCTGTGCTTCAGCTTCCTCACCTATAAATAGGGGATGAATGACAGTGCTTTACGTATTTCACATGATTGCCATGAGGGTTGCCTGAGTTGACGTGGTTAAGCAAGTACTTTAGAAAGGTGCCTACACTCTGGAAGGGCTCTGCAAGTGGGGGTCATGTTAGCAGTACTGACCTTATGATTATGCCCAGGAATGTAAATTCTCTAAACCGTAACAGTTAATAGAGAACTGATTATAGATTACCACTGTAGCTCTGGTAATTAAAAAAAAAAGAATAAAATTAGGAGGACACAGATGAACGAAGCATGGAGAGACACAGTCATATGGTTTGAAAAAGCCTTTAACTGTCTTTGGCCTGATGTCACAAGCCTAGAAAATGCTAGCACTTGGCCTCTGAAATTTGTTAGACCTGTCTGATTCTGTGATCTGTATCTGTAACAAGATATTTATTCAGTAGTCACCTTGCGCCATCTATAGGTCAGTATGATTTATTGCATTATCTGAAGAGTAGGCTGTGATCATCTTCAGACACAAAATGATTGACTTGATTTTTAAAAACTACTCACACCTCCTTTTTGCTCGGGAAAGCCTTTCTCCTTTTTTGGTTTGTTCTTTGCTTTTGTTTTTGGTAGATGCAGTGCTTTGCGTGACTATAAATAATCCTCTCTATGCAACAAGGGGAGAAATTTTGCCTTGAGATGCAGCTGTGAGTGAGGAGGGCATTGCATGCCCAGATTCTATTTGCTCACATGTTCCTCACAACCAGGAAATCCTTCCTTCTATGTTAAATGGCCAAGACGTCATTTTAAAAATCCGGTGAAGCTTGCATTTTCCCACAGTAAGGGGGGTGAACCAGGAATTGGAGCGATTTCTGCTTTCTATTGTCCTGGTGTTTTATTCTTAGCAGCAGCTGGCATAGGGAAGGCCACTGATTGTGATGTAAGGGGCAATGCAGGCAGGGGAAATCAGGGAGGACTGTCTGGAGGAGAGGAGGTGGGCTCTGGATTTTAGAAGAATGCGGGTGGCGGTAAAGGGGTTGGCTGGTGGCGATGATGACCTGTTGCCCTCTATACTGTACTCTGTGTTTACCGATTAAGAAAGCCTCAGCATATAAAAAGAAGAAACTTGTTTCTCATAAGTCTGCCTCATATCAAGCTTTTTCCTTTGGGTCTTCATGTCTTTGTCTCTTTCCTGTTTCCATTCTAAGTTCCCTTACCCTCTTCCTGGTCCAAACCATTCTAGTTTCCTTTAGTTTCTGGAAAGCATGCTATCCATCACCAGAAGTTTTTGCATCAGCTGCCCAACCCCACCCCCTGTCTGGAACCATCCTTAGCTTGGTAACTCTTCTTCATCCTATAGATCTCAGATGAAAAGTCACTTCCAGAAGGAGGCCCTGCCTGATTCCCTAGACTAGGTGGAATCTCCTTGTACATGCTGTGCTTTGCATTCTTCCCTCTCTTTTGGAACTCCCATCACACTTGTCAGGTTACAGGTCTAACAACTGTCTTCTCTATACTGCAAGTATGGGGCTGTCTGTATCCCCACGGACCAGAAAGAGGCCCATGCAAGGGTCAGGAAGGAAAAAATAGCAGAAAAATTGTTCATCTTCCATTATTAAGTTTTCTTTGATGGTTTATTTTAGAGGCCAAGCTAACAGTGCCCATTCACCAATGCCTGGTAGTATTGGTGTGGGAGAACGTTGTGGGTACCATTTTCTCAGTCCAGAAATGGGGCAGGTGCTCTGGTGGCACTCTGTGGGCAGAGGAGGGACAATGCTCTAGGGTGGAACTTCTGCCGTCACTCCTGCCCCTGGGGATGGAGTAGGATGGTGACTGTGTAGGGTCGGGGTGGGGGGGGGGGGGGCGAGTGCTGGTTGGAATATAAGACCATCAAACTCAGGAAAAGGGAAAGTGGACTTTCCCCATTCAGTTAATTGAGAAAAGCCATTTCCCAGAGTGCAGAGGAGAATTGGAAAGATGGATTATGTCTGTAGTGCAATCTTTTAAAATATACACGATATTAGACAATAAGCTATACATAAACCACAAAAAAGATTGTGCAGAGGCTTAAATGGGTTGACTCCAACTGCGGATCCAAGCATTATGAACTGAGAGGAGATAGGAGGAGAAAGACTAAGGGACCCAGTTCTAAGCCTCATCTTTTGTTTTATCTCGAATATAATAAAATCCTGAGGTCTTGTTAAAAAAATAACGTCTATACTATTTTGAAGGTGAGAAAGAGAAAAGGTATCCTGTGAGGTTAATTTGGCTACAGTATTTAGGGTGAATTAGAGGAGACTGGTCCGGGACAGAGGAGTGAGTGTTAGGGCTGGAATGGACTCCACGAAGCAGTGTTTGAAGGAAGACCTAGGACTCAGAGTCTTTGGGGTGCTAAGGGTCCCAGTGGGGCATCTGGCTTAGTACTTAGTGTCAGGATAGTCCTGTGAGTGTCCTGCCAGAATTATTTGAGGCTCATGAGAGAACTGCTTTGGGTTGCCAGCAGGAAGCCCCTGGCTTGGCAAAGCTGAGATAAAAGTAGGAACTGGTGTTAGCATGCCATCCTGGTCTTTTGATTGGCCAAAGAGATGTAAGATTGACCAAGAGGAGGGCAGGACACTAGGTCTTGAGGGCTAGACCATGATAATAGTATGTTCTGTGGGTAACGAAGTCAAGGCACAAGGAAGCTCCCTGACTCTCCTTTAAGTTTTAGGAAAACCCTCATAGGCTCAGAGGAAGTTGCTTAGGATGTAGCCATGGAGTTGACTATGACCTTTGAATCCAGCCTGGCTAACACCATGTTGCTTATTTTGACAAGGGAAAACCCCAAGTGCTCGATTTAGGAACATGTACTGGGTTTTTTTTATTGGCCATATGGTTGGCTCCCCTAAGGGCAATGTTTCATTGTCAGGTAGCAGGTCATGTTCGAAAGCCATTCCTTGCTAGTCAAGTTCTTCAAAGTTTCTTCTTAGGAGCTACCCTTTGGAAAAAGCACTGACCTGGCAGAGGAGAGTCTGGGTTCTACTCCCAGCCTCACTACTCTGAAACTACGTCAATGAACAAGTCACTTGACCCACTTGGAACCCAGTTTCCTCCCTATAGCTTCCATCTCTCACATCTTATAACTCTAAATATGGTGCAGTCACTAGAGATAGTGATGAAGCTCATCTTGGTTCTAGAAACAAATACAGGTTCTGGAAAACAAATATATCACTATGATGGACTGTGTCCCCTTAAAATTCATATGCTGAAGCCCTAACTCCAAAGAAGAAAATAAACTCGATTCTGGAAAAGAAGCTACTCCTCAGCTGTGACACTTATAGTCTGTGTCTCCTAAAGCTCTAGTGATTTGCCTGACATGTTTTCCCCGACTCCAACCAATTCTCTGATGCCAACTGGGTCTCCAACAATTTACCCCATCTACCTGGAGTCAGGAAGCAACAGTTAGAACTGGACATGGAACAACAGACTGGTTCCAAATAGGAAAAGGAGTACGTCAAGGCTGTATACTGTCACCCTGCTTATTTAACTTATATGCAGAGTACATCATGAGAAATGCTGGGCTGGAAGAAGCACAAGCTGGAATCAAGATTGCTGGGAGAAATATCAATAACCCCAGTATGCAGATGACACCACCCTTATGGCAGAAAGTGAAGAGGAACTCAAAAGCCTCTTGATGAAAGTGAAAGAGGAGAGTGAAAAAGTTGGCTTAAAGCTCAACATTCAGAAAATGAAGATCATGGCGTCTGGTCCCATCACTTCATGGCAAATAGATGGGGAAACAGTGGAAACAGTGTCAGACTTTATTTTTGGGCTCCAAAATCACTGGAGATGGTGATTGCAGCCATGAAATTAAAAGATGCTTACTCCTTGGAAGGAAAGTTATGACCAACCTAGATAGCATATTCAAAGCAGAGACATTACTTTGCCAACAAAGGTCCATCTAGTCAAGTCTATGGTTTTTCCAGTGGTCATGTATAGATGTGAAAGTTGGACTGTGAAGAAAGCTGAGCGCTGAAGAATTGATGCTTTTGAACTGTGGTGTTGGAGAAGACTCTTGAGAGTCCCTTGGACTGCAAGGAAATCCAACCAGTCTATTCTAAAGGAGATCGGTCCTGGGTGTTCTTTGGAAGGACTGATGCTAAAGCTGAAACTCCAGTACTTTGGCCACCTCATGTGAAGAGTTGACTCATTGGAAAACACTCTGATGCTGGGAGAGATTGGGGGCAGGAGGAGATGGGGACGACAGAGGATGAGATGGCTGGATGGCATCACTGACTCGAAGAACGTGAGTCTGAGTGAACTCCAGGAGTTGGTGATGGACAGGGAGGCCTGGCGTGCTGCGATTCATGGGGTCACAAAGAGTCGGACACGACTGAGCGACTGAACTGAACTGAACTGAACTGAACCTGGAGTTAGCATCAGATCCCACAAGCTAAAGGACTACCCCCTTTCCAGATGTCAGTTGCAAGTTCTGAGCCACCTGTCCTCTGTATAAATTGAGGGTTCTGATGATCCTCTCTTCAGGTTTGACAATTTGCTAGAATGGCTCACAGAACCCAGGAAAACTTTATGTCTACAGGTTTATTGGGGCTTTGCAGGTGGCACAGTGGCAAAGAATCCACCTGTCAATGCAGGAGGCACAAGAAACTCGGGTTCAATCCCTGGGTTGAGTCTCAGGGTCCCTATGAGGAGTCCCAGGAAGCTGATGACCCCCAACTGATAACAAACATGTGTCCATGGACTTGATCTGGACCTTGGGTGTCTGTGGGGCAACAGCAGGTCTTGCCTGGGCTTTCTTGGTGCAACAGGATGTTGACATTACTCAGTGGAATAGAGAATGCAGGGCCGATAGCCAGATGCATGCTCCCGTGAACACGCTGTTTCTAGTTCCTGCTGTGAGCCTGTGAGCCTGAGATTGGCAGGCCAATCTCCCGAGGCTTGCAGTGAAACCTTCTTTATTCTCGTTCCTGTTTTTGGAAGTATGTCTAATTTGGAAAGAGATCACACTGCCATCTGACTCCACGTTGTACTCTCAAAACTGTGTGTTAAGCAAAACTATTTCCTTCTCTTTTATCTGGCATTCACCCAACAGAATCAGAGTTCCGAATGTCATGCCAAAGGCACTTGCTGAGGAATCTTGAATACGAAGGATTTTTCCAAATTCTCATAGAAAAAATTATTTCATTTTACAGAAGTTTTTACTTTTTTTAAGATTTTTTTTTTGACATGGACCATTTTTTAAAGTCTTTCATTGAATTTGTTACAATATTGCTCCTGTTTTATGTCTTGGTCTTTGGCTGCAAGGCATGCGGGATCTCGACCAGGGATCAAACCCGCACCCCCTGCGTTGGAAGGTGAAATCTTAATCACTGACTGGATCACCAGGATGTCACCTAGAAACAGATATTTTAAAAAGTATGCACATCTAAAATGTGTAATCTATGGGCCAGATAGATTTTTCTATACTTAGAATTTTTGATTTTCCAGGATGTCTGAGATTTTATTGGTTAGTGCATACAAAATTGCATATATATATTTTTATCTCCATAGGAGAATAAACTCTTTTCACCCATGTCAGAGGCATTTAAAAAAACAAGATTACCTTGCTCATGAAAATATTTATCATAGGAAGCATTAAAAACTATAGGGGCTTCCCATGTGGCGCTAGCGGTAAGGAACTTGCTTGCCAATGCAGGAGCTAGAAGAGTGTTCAATCTCTAGGTTGGGAAGTTCCCCTGGAGTAGGAAATGGCAACCCACTCCAGTATTCTTGCCTGGAGAATCATATGGACAGATGAGCCTGGTGGGCTACAGTCCACAGGGTCGCAGAGTCGGACATGACTGAAGCGACTTAGCATGCATGCATTAAAAACTATAACACTTGGAATTAGTTGGAGTACTGTGTAAGCATGCAGCATGACATTTTTATAAATGTACAGATGTTGATGCCTGCATCTAATTCACTTCTGAATCCTTCACAAACCCCACTCACTACTCTGCATGATACAGCCTTACTAAAGCTTTGTTGAATTAGTTTTTTTAAAAGTAAACAGTCTGAACCACTTATTTGCATACCCTTGGAGTTACCTTAACAGAAATGGGAGCCTTATTCAAAACAGACTAAGAGAAAGACCCAAGGGAGCACAGATTTTCAACTTGTGGTTTCCGATATTCACAGTTCATGGGTGCCAATGCTTGCTGTCTCTTGACACTTCCACATTCAGTACAGTGCAGTTCATTGCTTTGATCTATTTTCTTTTATGCTTCACTGAGCACATAGTTGCAGGCCAGATTTTAAAAGCCATCCATAGGTGGCCAGCTGTCTGGTGGTGGATCTGAAAAGAAGGAGCTATCACTCCCTGAGACACTCACTGAGACACTCGTTCTGGAGACGAGGACAGCCCAGCTTCAGCTTTCTGAATTTCTGTTCTCCCCTTAGGCTCTCAAAATCTGTCAGAATTCTTGGTTGTAGGCAATAAAAACAGACATCAACTGATTTAATGTCACTAATTAAAATGACATTGGGCTGCTTGTAGGGAGACCCAGGCTTGGAGGTAGAGGAGCAAGGCACAGTACCCACAGTCGGGCCACTCAGTGCTCGGGGGAGGGCACCACTGCCGCTTCCAGATGCTGTGCTCTCTTGCTGACGTGGCAGCACTTCTGCACCACGTACAGAATGGGGACAGCATATAACCACTGCTGCTGTGGAACTGTGATCTTGCCACCACCTCTGGAGAGGGAGGGCCTCAGAGTCACCTCTTCTTTGCATCACTAGCACCGGATTCACAGTCCAGAGTGGGTGCTTCTGATTGGTGGGTCCTGCATCCTAGACCCATATAGCTACTTGCAGGGGGTTCCTGGAAAGGTAATGTCTCACATTTCAGTTTTTATAATGGCGAGCAGCCTCTGCCTTTCTTGAAGACTCATAAGAAAGGCAACTCCTCAAATAAACAGTAGGCAGCTAAAAGAAATGACAACTGTCCGTGATATGAACTAAACTATACCAACATTGGGTTTCTGAGGTGGCTTAGTGGGTAAAGAATCTGCCTGCAGTGCAGGAGCTGCAGGAGATGTGGGTTTGATCCCTGGGTTGGGAAGATCCTCTGGAGTAGGAATGGCAACCTTCACCAGTATTCTTGCCTGTGAAGTCCTGTGAAAGAGGAGCCTGAGGGGCTACAGTCCATGGAGTCACAAAGAGTGGGACATGGCTGAAATGACTGAGCACTCATACCAAAGTCACCTCCTCTAAGAGAGAGGATACAAACTTCACTGTATGCAGATTATTAAAAATCAAGCCAAACAAAAACTACCAGTAGTAACCATGATAGCAAGGAGATACTTTATTCCTTGCCTTTTAAAATGCTGCTTATCATGAGAACCATTTCAAATGTAGTTGTTTATAATTTACTATCAGTTCAGTTCAGTTCAGTTCAGTCGCTCAGTCATGTCCTACTCTTTGCAACCCCATGAATTGCAGCACGCCAGGCCTCCTTGTCCATCACCAACTCCCAGAGTTCACTCAGACTCACGTCCATCTAGTCAGTGATGCCATCCAGCCATCTCATCTTCTGTCGTCCCCTTCTCCTCCTGCCCCCAATCCCTCCCAGCATCAGAGTCTTTTCCAATGAGTCAACTCTTTGCATGAGGTGGCCAAAGTACTGGAGTTTCAGCTTTAGCATCATTCCTTCCAAAGAAATCCCAGGGCTGATCTCCTTTGGGATGGACTGGTTGGATCTCCTTGCAGTCCAAGGGACTCTCAAGAGTCTTCTCTAACACCACAGTTCAAAAGCATCAATTCTTTGGTGCTCAGCCTTCTTCACAGTCCAACTTTCACATCCATACCTGACCACAGGAAAAACCATAGCCTTGACTAGACAAACCTATGTTGGCAAAGTAATGTCTCTGCTTTTGAATATGCTATCTAGATTGGTCATAATTTTCCTTCCAAGGAGTAAGCGTCTTTTAATTTCGTGGCTGTAGTCACCAT
The DNA here is from genome assembly GCF_032452875.1 of Bos javanicus. Lineage (NCBI taxonomy): Eukaryota > Metazoa > Chordata > Mammalia > Artiodactyla > Bovidae > Bos > Bos javanicus. The sequence goes on from NC_083869.1 coordinate 92,115,074, forward strand.
TTACAGTGATTTTGGAGCCCCCCAAAATAAAGTCTGATACTGTTTCCACTGTTTCCCCATCTATTTCCTATGAAGTGATGGGACTGGATGCCATGATCTTTGTTTTCCGAATGTTGAGCTTTAAGCCAACTTTTTTACTATACGAGGAGCTTTTAATTTTGTCTAAATATTTTACTTAAGGGAGTTTTGCTTTTTCTTTTTCCCCTTTAGAAATCTACATTATTGGTGGGCTATGTTATCGGGTTGATGTGGGTTACTTTTTGTTCATGGAGGTAGATTATGCTTCTAGAAACTTCCAAATGGAAGAACTTCAATCCTTAAAATCTCTGTGGGGATAATCAGGTTTTTCTTAACTCATTTAGTCACTATCTCCTTGGATTGAACAAGAAGTCAGAATTAGAGCCTAATAGGCCATTTCTATTTAGATGGGGAAAAAAGTGTCCTATTTCATTAGGTTTGTACTATGTCACTTTGTCACCAAAGGTTTCCAGGTCATGTAATTTCACTCGTACACAGAGGTGCAGACTCAGAGTGCTGGGTGAGTGGCGTGGTGGTGAGAAAAGGAGAGAGTGAAATGGTGGGAAGGGTGAGAAGTCAGGAATGGAGGTTCCTGAATTGTGCTGGACGAGATTACCCCCCAGAGAGCAGCCTCCCAGCCTAAACCCTGCTGATGCTGGACCAGTTATTTCAGACGGTCCAACATAGTCCAAAACATTGCTACAAATGAATTGGGGTTGTTCTAAAATGATTTTCACCTCTTCATTGACAACAGCAAGTCTCGATCCAAGGGCGCATAGGGAGTAGGTATTAATATATACACTCATATATAATACTTCTATACATCATTGTTTAATTAATTAGCGAATTAATTCACTCTGTAACTATTTACTAAGACCCTATTATGTACTAAGCATCACACTGTTTTACAATTGCTACCTCATCTAATAATCCCTCTAACAACCCTATCCTCTGTAGATCTAATTCCTTCCCCTATTTGAAAGATAAGACAATGAGGTTCAGAGAGCTCAAGAGGCAGAAGAACTTGAATCCACATCACTTGTCTCCAAAGTCTGTGATTCTAGCCACTGTTTCTTGTGATCTGAACACCACCTCTGAATACTGAGGTGACCAGCAGACAGTATCTACCCTCCATGGTGGCTGGACATCAGAAAAGAAAAGACACATCACCATATGGTGTAATTTTTTCTGTAATACTATTGTGTGGATTTTGAGGTTTGTGCTTGCTCAGTTGTGTCTGACTCTTTGCAACCCTGTGGGCTGTAACCCACCAGGCTTCTCTGTCCATGGGATTATCGAGCAAGAATACTGGAGTGGGTTGCCGTTTCCTACTCCAGGGGATCTTCCTGACCCAGGGATCGAACCTGCATCTCTGCATTCTCTGCAGCTCACTGCATTGGCAGGCAAATTCTTTACCACTGAGCCACCTGGGAAGCCCAATACTGTTGTATCAAGAGCCCAGAGGAGAGATATCTAAGCCAGCCAAGGTTTGGATGGGAGGTAGTTCATGAAGATTTTTATGTTTTCAAAGGTTCTTCTTTTTTTAGTGATAAAATTTGATAATGAGTTTGATATCCTTCTAATTAAATTATTTATTTAGGCTGCACACTGTGGCATTTGGGGTCTTAGTTCCCTGACCAGGGATTGAATCTGTGCCTTGTACATTGGAAGCTTGGCGTCTTCACCACTGGACGACCAGGAGGTAAAACGAGCTAAGTGATGAAGGGTGACCAAGATGTTTCACAGGAAAAACATATGTACAGGCATAGAAGTGTGACATGGAACAGGGGCACACCTGTTCCATGGCTCGTGTGCATAAAAGGAAACACACACAGAGAAGGAGAATCTGAAACATGGCTAGAAGGATATGCAGAAGTAGTGTAGGTGAAGAAAGGGTACAGATTTGAGAGCCACTTGGAAAGTAGATTCAACAGAGCTTGGTGACTGATTATATATGAGGAATGTGGGATCCACAAATTTTTAAAAGAGTATCTTTTAGAGTAGTATTAGGTTTACAGTAAAATTAAGAGGAAATAAAGATTTCCCATATATCCTTCCCCCCACATGCATAGCCTTCCCATTACAAACATTCCCCAACTAGAGTGGTACATTTATTATACAGATGAACCTATGTTGACACATTACTATCCAAAGCCTGTAGTTTACATTAGGATTCACTCTTGGTGTACATTCGATGCATTTGGACAAATGCGTAATGGCGTGTACCCATTATTATAGTAACATATACTTATATGTATCATTGTTTAATTCATTGCCCTTTAAATCATCTGTGCTCCATCTATTTATCCTTCCTTTCTTAATACCCCCTGATAACAATATCCATTGTCTGGACCTACAACAGTTTATTTATCACTCACTCACTCACTAGAGGATATCTTGGTTGCTTTCAAGTTTCGTTGTTGTTGTTGTTCAGTTGCTAAGTTTGTCTGACTCTTTGTGACCCCATGGACTGCAGCATCCCAGGCTCCTTTGTTCTTCACTATCTCCTGGATTTTGCTCAAAGTCATGTTCTTTGAATCAGTGATGCTATCTAACCATCTCATCTTCTGGCACCTCCTTCTCCTATTGCCTTCAATTTTTCCCAGCATCAGGGTCTTTTCCAATGATCCAACTCTTGCATCAGATGGACAAAGTATTGAAGCTTCAGCTTAAGCATCAGTCCTTCCAATGAATTCAGGATTGATTTCCTATAGGATTGACTGATTTGATCTCCTTGCAGTCCAAGGGACTCTCAAGAGTCTTCTCTAGCACCAAAGCCTTCTTTATGGTCCAACTCTCACATCTGTACTTTACCATTGGAAAAACATAGCTTTGACTATATAGACTTTTATCAGCAAAGTAATGTCTCTGCTTTTGAATATGCTGTCTAGGCTTGTCAACGCTTTTCTTCCAAGAAGCAAGTATCTTTTAATTTCATAGATACCATGGCTACAGTCACCATCTGCAGTGATTTTGGAGACCAAGAAAATAAAATCTGTCACTGTTTCCACTTTTCCCCCTTCTATTTGCCATAAAGTGATGGGACCGGATGCCATGATCTTAGTTTTTTGAATGTTGAGTTTTAAGCCAGCTTTTTCACTCTCCTCTTTCATCCTCACCAAGAGGTTCTTTAGTTCCTCTTTCACTTTCTGCCATTAGAGTGGTATCATTTGCATATCTAAGGTTGTTCATATTTCTCCTGCAATCTTATTCCAGCTTGTGATTCATCCAACCCAGCATTTCACATGTGTACTCTAGAGTCAGGCATGATTGAGTGACTAACACACACATACACACACACACACACACACACACACACACACGCACACACTGTGTATAAGTTATATAAGCAGGGTGACAATATATAGCCTTATTGTACTCCTTTTTCAATTTTGAACCAATCAGTTGTTCTATGTCTGGTTCTAACTGTTGTTTCTTGACCCACACACAGGTTTCTCAGGAGACAGGTAAGGTGGTCTGGTACTCCTATCTATATAGGAATTTTCTGCAGTTTATTGTGACCCACACAAAAGCTTTAGCATAATCAATGAAGCAGAAGTAGATGCTTTTCTGGAATTCCCTTGCTTTCTCCAGGATCCAGTGAATATTGGAAATTTGATCCCTTTTTCTCTGCTTCTTCAAAACCAGCTTGGAAGTTCTTGGTTCACATAGTGCTGAAGCCTAGCTTGAAGGATTTTGAGCATTACTTTCCTTGCATGTGAAATGAATGCAATTGTACAGTAGTTTGAACATTTTTTGGCATTGCCATTCTTTGGGGTTGGAATAAAAACAACTTTTCCTGTCCTTTAGCCGCTGCTGGAGTTTTCCAAATTTGACTCAAAACTGACATATTGAATGCAGCACTTTAACAGCATCATCTTTTAGGATTTTAAATAGCTCAGCTGAAATTCCATCCCCTCCACTAGCTTTGTTTATGGTAATGCTTCCTAAGGCTTTCTTGACTTCACACTCAAGGATATCTGGCTCTAAGTGAGTGACCATGCCACAGTGGTTATTTGGGTCATTAAGACTTTCCTTGTATAGTTCTTCTGTGTATTCTCGCCACTTTTCTTAATCTCTTTTGTTTCTGTTAGGTCCTTACTATTTCTGTCCTATATTGTGCCCATCCTTACATGAAATGTTCCTTTGATAGCTCCAATTTCTTTGAAGAGATCTGTAGTCTTCCCCATTCTATTGTTTTCCTCTACTTCTTTGCATTGTTCATTGAAGATGGCCTTCTTATCTCTCCCTGCTATTCTCTGGAACTCTGCATTCAGTTGGGTATATGTTTCCCTTTCTACCTTGCCTTTTACTTTTCTTGATTCCTCGGCTATTTGTAAAGCCTCCTCAGACAACCACTTTGCCTTGTTGCATTTCTTTTTGTTGGGGATGGTTTTGGTCACTGCCTCCCGTACAATGTTATGAACACAGTTCTTAAGGCACTTGGTCCACCAGATTCCAAGTTTTAGCAGTTAGGAATAAAGCTGCTATAAATATCAGTGTGCAGATTCTTGTGTGAACATAAAGTTTTCATCTACTTTGGATAAAGAAGAAGGCGTGTGATTGCTGGATCATATGGTCAGAGTATGTTTAGTTTGTTAAGAAATCACAAAACAATCTTTTAAAGTGGCCATACCATTTTGCATTCCCACCAGCAATGAATGAGTGTTCCTGTTGCTCTTCACCAACCGACGTTGTTAGAGTTCTGCGTTTTGGCCATTCAAATTGTGTAGTGGTATCTTATTGCTTTAATTGGCATTTTTCTGATAACATATGATGTGGGACATCTTTTCATACGCATATTTGCCATCTGTATCTTTTCTTTGATGAGGTATCTTTGAAGGGCTTTGGCCTATTTTCAGACTGGACTGTTTCTTTTCTTATTGTTGACTTTTAAGAGTTCTTTGTGTATTTTGGAGAACAGTATTTTATCAGATGTGTCTTTTGCAAATATTTCCTCCCAGTCTGTGGCTCGTCTTCTCATTATTTTGACATTGTATTTCACAGAGCAGAAGTTTTAAATTTTAATGAACTCTAGTTTATCAATTATTTCTTTCATATATTGTGCCTTTGGTGTTGTTTCTGAAAAGTCATTACCATACCTAAGGTTCCATACCCTAGGTTGTCTCCTATGTTATTTTATAGGGGTTTTATAGTTTGAAGTTTTAAATTTGGGTCTATGATCCATTTTGATTTATTTTTTGTAAATAGTGTAAAGTTTGTGTCTAGAGTCTTTTTTTTTTTTTTTTTTTGCATATGGATGTCCAGTTTTTCCAGCACCATTTGTTGAAAATAGTGTCTTTGCTCCACTATATGGCTTTTGATCCTTTGTCAAAGATTAGTTGACTATATTTATATGTGCCTGTGTCTGGGTTAAATTCTTATTTTATTCATAGTGTTAATGGACACCTGCTTTAAGCCAAGTACTGTAGTAAATTTTGGAAATACAGGCTACAGTAGGAGAGATGTCATCCCTGTTCTCATGGATTGTACAGTGTATAGAAAAGAAAGGGTCAAAGGTAACTCAAGATTTCTAGTTTGGATGATGGGTCAGGAAATCCAGAAGCAGCACTAGGTTGATGTGGGAAGATGCTTAGTCCTGGGGAGTTCGACATTTCTGTGTTTCATAAAAAACAGCCAGTAGGTAGTTGGGCATTCAGATGTGGAGCTAGGAGAGCTTGAGCTTGAGATATAGATTTGGGCACCATCTTGCATGGATTTGGTAGTGGAAACCATGCATGTAAGTGTAATTGCTCAAGGAATGTGTATTGGGGTTGGTGAGGAAGGGAAGGACTCAGACAATGGAATTCTGAGGAACTCTAGTATTTGCAGGAAGAGAAATGGAGAGGACTACAGAGAAATTGCAAACCGGTGGTCAGAGAGGTAGGAGGGAACTGTGAGAGAGTCATGCTATGGAAGTCAAGTTGTTATGAGCCGAATTGTGCCCCTCTCCCCCTACCCTACACCAAAATTCATTTGCTGGGGCCCTAATTCCCAATGCACCATGTTTAGAGGTAGACTTTAAGGAGATAAGTGAAGTAGCTCGGTAGTGTCTGACTCTTTGTGACCCCATGGACTGTAGCCTACTGGACTCCTCTGTCCATGGGATTTTCCAGGCAAGGTTACTGGAGTGGGTTGCCATTTCCTTCTCCAGGGGATCTTCCTGTCCCAGGGATCAAACCCAGGTCTCCCACATTGTGGGCAGACACTTTACCATCTGAGCCACTAGGAGATAAATAAGGTTACATTGGGCTTTCCTGGTGGCTCAGATGGTAAAGAATCCACCTGCGATGTAGGAGACTTGGGTTTGACCCCTGGGTTGGGAAGATCCCCTGGAGGAGGGCATGGCAACACACTCCAGGATTGTTACCTGGAGAATACCCATGGACAGAGGAGCCTGGTGGGCTACAGTCCATGAGGTCACAAAGAGTCAGACACGACTGAGCGACTAAGCACAGCACAAGGTTATATTAAGTCATACTGATGGAACCCTAATCCAATAGGACTAGTGTCTCTATAAGAGGAGGAAAAAACACCAGAGATTGCTCTGTCATACTCCACATGCATAGAGAGGCTATGTGAGAACTCAGAGGGGCTTCCCAGGTGGCGCTAGTGGTAAAGAACCTGCCTGCCAGTGCTGGAGATATAAGAGACATGGGTTTGATTACTTGGGTTGGGAAGATCCCCTGAGAAGGAAATGGCAGCCCACTCCAGTACTCTTGTCTGGAGAATCCCATGGACAGAGGAGCCTGGTGAGCTACAGTCCATGGAGTGGCAAAGAGACGGACACAACTGAAAAGATTTAGCACACGTGCCCAAAGACTGAGAGAGACAGTGTCATCTCTAAGTCAGGAAGAGAGGCCAAACTGGGAACTAGCCCTGTCAGAACCTTGATCTTGGGGATTCACCCTCCAGAACTATGAGAAAGCAAATGTCTGTTGTTTGAGCCACCTAGCCTATGGTATTTTGTTATGGAAAGTTGAACAATTCCAAGGGAGTAGAGAGTTTCAAGGATAGTTTAGAGAAAGATAAATGTCAACAAAGGTAAGAATAGACATGTGCTCTCTGAATTTGGTAATCCTGCGACCCTAGCAAGAGCAAGGAAGGACCAAGTCTGTCAGAAGACAGACTGAAGTGAGATTACATCAGCAGGAGGAGGGGACCGCATGTTTTATACACAAGCATAGCCTCCAGGCTGGAGTCTGGCAGCTCCTACCACCTGTGTTTGTAATTCTGTAAACTCTTTGTGCAGATTCCCCCAGGGACCAGCTTTGCAGTGGTTCATGATTGTGAACCATGTAACAGGTTCACAATCATGCCTGCTGAATGGCTTCCTTGGCCATGTGCCGGCTTAGGTGTAAAGTCATCTCGACCAGTGAGGCAGCCTTATTTAATAGTATGAGGGATGTGAATTTTGTGCTTTCTAGGCACCAGGCATTTGTCCTAAACCCTTTGCATATATTTTCCCATGTAATTTTTACAACTTTATGAATTAAGCACTATTATTATTATGCTCATTTTTCTTATGGAAAAACTGAGCTATAGTTTCAAACAACCTGACCGCAGGACTCAAGCCTTTAACCACTATATTCTGTAGCTCATATCCTTTTAGCATCTGCTTCCCAGGTGACCTGGTGGTAAAGAATCTGCCTGCCAATGCAGGAGACCCAAGAGGTGCCAGTTCGATTCCTGGGTCAGGAAGATAGGAAATGACAACTGCAGTATTCTTGCCTGGAGAAGTCTGTGGGCAGAGGAGCCTGGCAATCTACAGTCCATGGGGTTGCAAAGAGTCAAACATAGCTGAGCAACTGAGCATGCATATCCCTGTGTGCAGACCCCTGGATCTGCCCTGTGGAGGCTTGAGGAACTGACTTGTGTCCTCTGGGCCTCAGGATCCTAACATGCACTGTGTAGACTTTGGGGAAGATGATTATCTAAGGTGCTTTCTGACTCTAATGGTCGGTGATCTGATGGTTTGGACTAAATTATACTCTAGTGACCTGGCATTAACCTCTGCAGAAAAGTTAACCAGACGTTTTCAGTCAGGATTGGTTATCAGTCACCAAATGGGGAAGGGGAGAATGGGGTGAACTAGGAGATTGGGACTGACATATATACACTGTTGATATTATGTATAAATAGATAATTAACGAGAACCTAATGTATAGCTCAGGGAACCCTACTCAATGCACTGTGGTGACCTAAAGGGGAAGGCAATCCAAAAAAGAGGGGATATGAGTATACTTATAACTGATTCACTTTGTTGTACAGTAGAAATTAGCACATTGTAAAGCAACTGTACTCTAATAAAAATTAATTTATGAAAAAGATCAGTTATCAGGACCCTGAGAAGATCCTGTATCGAGTGTCTTGCCTATGACACACCACCCCCTATTTATGCAGCCAGGGAACATGGGGAACCCCCCAACAGTTGACAGGGAGTGGAGGCATGTACACAGGGTGACTGAGAGGCTTGATGTAGGCTCCACTTCAGGCAGGATGGTAGTGGGCTTGGGAGAAGCCCCTGACTCTTACCCCATGTTGCTGCTTCCACTCCTTGGCTGGGAAGTGAGGAGAGTTCTGGCTGAGGGTCCGTGATCAAGAATTTCATGGAGGAGAACAATCAGCCGGTCACCACCACAGCTGTTGAAGGGTTTACCAGTGCCAGTGCTGCCTTGGGGTACGTAAGGGTCTGGAGAAATTTTTCTTCCAGTGCCCTTGTCCATCTAAGCAATTTGATTAAAAGCATCTCACAGAAATTGATGGATTCATGTGAAGTCCATATGATTTGTCAATGAAGACATAGATTGGTGAGTAGAGAAGAGATACTTAAGTATTTACTTATCGTCCTGTTATTGTACATAAAGATCCCTGGTTAGATCTGGCAATCACTTTGTAATCTTTGTTGTCAGATTCATGATTCCTGGATAATTTTTTGTATCTGCTGTGATGAAAAGGTAGCAATGCTATTATCACGTCATGGCTCCTCAGAACCTGTTTGTATCGAAACTCTATAGACCTTCTAGCTTCTGTCTTCTACTCATTTCATTTGTTTAATGTCAATTACAGCATTAGTCATTTTACTGCATCATCCATCAGGCTGCCTCTGAATACTGGCTTCCAGTGCTTGTCACACATGTTGTTATTGCACTTCTCTGAGAATGATCACAAATATAAGTCATACTCAGAGAGCACAGGAAAATGTGAACAATCATTTGGTTTTTGGTCATGTTCAGAATTTTGTAGCATAAGATGGAACAGCATATCTTTCAATTGCATCTTCTTTTAAAATTTGTAGATCATTATCATTCCGTTCCTAGAACGTGATCTTCTTCCACGATGACTACACCTCCGTCTTTCATACACCACGCAAGCTGGGAGGAGAGGCAAAGCGCTCATAGGCAGGTGGGGGAGTGTGGTCTCATTCATGTAAGGAATCAGTGTCCCATGCCAGGCACAGCTTAAAACTGACCCAAGAGAGCATGAGGTCACCAGCCAGTTGGAGGCAGGGTGGGGGGGCCTCACTTGGAAGGATCTGTAGTGGGAGGCAGAATGGTGCTGGGGGAGGGGTGCATTACATAAAGTACACCTGCCCCATCCTGCCTTCCTTAGTGCTATAGCTGGAGGCAGCACTTTGGTCAGGACATGGACAGATTAGAGTCTGTGCACCTGTCTGCACATGTGACTCAAACTGGAAGATTGGTTGGTAGTGGTCTGTAATTGTTTGCTATTGCTGCCATAACAGACTGTCTATATATTTAGTGGCTTAAAGCAACTCATCTATTATCTCACAGTCAGAAGTCTGGGCGCTCAGCTAGTTCTCCATCCCAGATTTCACAAGGCTAGAGTCAAGGTCTGGGCAGGTCTGTGATCCTTTCTGGATGCTCCAGGGGGAATCTGCTCACAAGCTCATTCAGATGGTTGCCACAATTCAGCTCCCTGTGGTTACAGGAATGAGGGTCCCGTTTCCTTACTGGATGTTGACCAGGTGTCGTTCTCAGCTAGAGGCCACCTGCATTCCCTGGCCCATGGCCTCTTTTCACCCATCGTCAGTGCCAGCAGCAGTAGGCTGTCTTCCTCATGCTTTGAATCTTTTGGATTTTCCCTTTCATCTCTTTCATCTTCTGCCTCTGGCTGGAGAAAGTTCTCAGCTTTTAAGGGCTCATGTGATTAGATTGGGCCCACCTGGATAATCCAGCATACTCTAATTTCTCTATTAAGGTCTATACCTTAATTATATCTGCATAGTCCCTTTTGCCATATAACATAACAGATTTAGAGGTTCTAGGGTTTGAAGTATGAACATCTTTGGAGGCCATCATTCTGCCCACCCCCGGGATCACTGGTAGCCCTATCCTACATCTGATATGAATAAGCTTCATCCAAATTAGGATGTTAGCACCATTCTGGCAGTTCAATACTGCATGGACCTGGGAAAATAAATACCCTACTGGCCAGCAGGAGCAATCTGCTTAGCAGTCCACCCTCTTGGAATGAACCCTGGCCATTGTGTCTGGGGCCACCCCATGAGCATGGTCCCAGAGCTCCTTGGATCTTGTAGTCCCCTCTCCAGGTGGGTAGGGGGTTTGGGACAGAGGGCTGGAGTGTGTGAGAACATCCCCAAAGGGAGAAGCAGGGACAGACCAACACAGGTCCCTGTTTGGGTTCCTGCCTAGATGGTACTGCTAATTCTGGGTGTTCCCAGGCAGTGGAGAAAAGCTCTTGAGATGGGCCAGGATAGGGGCCCTGCTTACTTGGTCCCAAGGGCAAGAAGTGCTGCTTCCAGCAACTAAACTGATAAGAACTCCACTTTCATTTTCTTTGTGTAATATCTCCAGAGTTCAGGCCAATACCCTGTTGGGTTTGTCCTGCTCAGGCAACAGTGTATAACAGAGCCTCCAGAGGCTTTCATTTCAGCCTTTGCTCAAGTCCCAGATATTATTTCAAGAGACCATTCTGGCTGGATGACCTTAGACAAATTACTTCATTAGGTGAGCCACAGTCTCTTCATCTGAGTAGTGAACTGAGGGCAATGATAGTGAACACTAACACTCTGAGGGCTGACAGATATCATAGATACTTTACACTCGTATCTGCCTCATTATTTTCACCTTTTAATGTTGTGATGATCAAGTAAGTTGGCATATTGTAAAAATTCCTGGAATACAATAAGCAATCCATGTGTGCTATGCGCTCAGTCGTGTCTGACTCTGTGACTCCATAGCCTACCAGGCTCCTCTGTCCATGGGATTCTCCAGACAAGAATACTGGAGTGGGATGACATTTCTTATCTTCCTAACCCAGGAATTGAACCCATGGTCTCTTGCATCTCCTGCATTGACAGGTGGATTCTTTACCACTAAGCCACCTGGGAAGCCCCCAAGCAGTCCAGACATTCAACAACAAGCGTTAACCGAGCTGGTAAATGGTTAACAACTGGCTCTCTGGGGAAGGCGAGGAGGTGGATTTGGAGTATTGCCGATGGCCAGGGTGTACAGACACCCACCCAGCTAACTTCAGACTAACAATATAGTGTCACTAAATGCGGAGTTGAGAAGTGATGCTAACCACTGGCTCCATGGGCAGGGGGATCCAGATCCAGCACCCACCAGAAGGCTGAGCTCTTCATTTGTGCCAGTTACGGTGTTCACACTGGAGATACAGAAACGCATATGATGGCGCTTATAGTTCTCCTCCTGGCGCTCTTTTTCCTTTCCCCAACTGAAAGTCCGAGTCTCCCAAATGCTTTGTAAAGGAGACCTAGTTCTAGGTAGAGAAGCATGAACCTGGTAACCTCTCAAGGTGTCTGTCGGCTCTTGCCTGAACCAGAAGAGGAAGTGTTATTTCTGGTTTCTTTGCAAGCCAGCAGTCTTGTTTCCACAGAGCTGAGTCGAGTAAGATTAAAGCCAGAAGCGTGCTTCCTCTCATTGGTTTGGGGTTTGGTGTCGGTGGAGATATTTCATTTCCTGGAGGCCCATTCTCTCGTGCTAGGAGGGGAAGGTGCTGGCTCATCCATTCATTATCATGAGGACTGAATGACCCTGGTGAGAACCAGAGTCATTTCCCAGTTGTCTGAGGTCTGACCCGTAACCAGGCTCACGCGTCATTCCCCCAAGCACGGCAAGAATGCCAGGGGTTCCATTAAATTAGCATGTGGTCTTCTTAATACAGAAGCCATTGAATGGTTCTCAAGTGGGAGAGAGATTTTTTGCAGATTGTAGAAGGAAGCAGGCTGTGAAACATCTATGTAGAATACTTGGAAATGCATAAACTGGTAAAACTGGAGAGCAAGTAGAAGTAGGTTGTCTCTACCTCACCATCTTGAGTCATTGAACTCATGTACTGTAAGTTGTTTTATATCATTTCTCAGAAGCCAATCCCTTTTCTCACATTAAGTTTCCATGTAAGATGGTATTGTGAGGGAAGGAAAGCATAATGCAAGCACTATTGTTACTGGTGTATAAAAAGGGCCATTAACACAACATTGCAGGTCAACTATACTTCAATTTTTAAACAAATGTTTTTCTTTCTGGAGAAAAATATTAAAAAATAAAAAGGGCCGTTAAAACGAAAGTTAATATCTGCCTTTCTTAATATACCCAAATGGAAATTAGCATAAAAGCTGGGATCCTGATGGTGTGCATGTGTGTTTGTGTGTATAAACTTATAATATTTGGGATGTTTGAGCTTGTTTTATTTATTCATCCTTTAAACCACATTTGGAAAATTAAAATGTGTATTCATATGAGTTCAAGCTAAATACCTAAGTTTTAGAATAAAGGACAAATTCTCAGAAATTCAAAAGGGCTCTTAATATAAAGAGAAAGAACAAATTAAGACTCAAGGATAGTAGAAAGTAGAAAAAGAACTGCATCTTAGTTTCGGAGCAGCATTTTGGGGATGAGTGGGGTGTTTGTTTTTATTTCACTAACATATAGGTGCCAGGTTTTTCCATTTTTGGATAACTCAACTGATTTCTCATCTGTCAAGGATTTAGCCTTGTGAGTTAGTTTCCACGATAGTGTTTACATTTAATATACAGTAATATATCCTTTCCCAGGTTGGAGCTTTGGGGTTCAACATGGTAAATGTGCAATGTACATGTTTAGTCTCTCAGTTGTGTCTGACTCTTTGTGATCATTTGGACTGTAGCCTGGCAGGTTCCTCTGTCCATGGGATTTTTCAGGCAAGAATACTGGAATGGGTTGCCATTTCCTTCTCCAGGGGATCTTCCTGAACCAGGAATCAAACCTATGTCTCCTGTGTCTGCTGCATTGCAGGTGGATACTTTATCCACTCAGCCATGGGGGAAGCCCAAATAAACAATCCCCATTAGACATTAGACATGGCTCAGATGGTAAATAATCTGCCTGCAATGCAGAAGACCCAAGTTCAACCCCTGGGTTGGGAAGGAAATGGAGAAGGAAATGGCAACCCATTCCACCAGACCATTAGACATGGAGATAAATCTTATTGGATGTGAATGGTTGGGGAAATGTGCACTAGGAATTGAATTATTATTTTGCTGCAATTCAAAAAAATCTCATACATTTTCCTTTTTTTCCTTGAGGTCTTGGAGACAATCTGATCATTATAATTTTGCAATTAAAATGAAAAATTAATATCTATTAAGTGCTTTCTGTGAAGGTAGTATTACTCTTTGTTTCTGAAATGAATCTTTAATATTAAAAAGATATTCTAAAAGTTGGCTTATGTTGACAAGATATGGCAACAGGAAAACATGGAGCTCTGGGGTCAGCAAGCAGTAGAAATTCAGTTGTGAAGAATGAAGTGCCAAAATGTCATTGTAAGAGGGTACTGTGATAATCTTGAATGTTATAGGGTAAGGTGCCCAAATTTTAAAATCATCAGTGACTTCTTTTTGTCTGAAAAATTCAAAGCAGGGAAAGGGTGATATAATGGTGTGATATTATCAGTACTTTTTAAGACATATGTAGAAATATATAAAGGGTAGATCAGAAAAGGAGAGGATAGAAACATGAGTTACGAGTAAGACTACCAGATAAAGTACAAGGTGTCCAGTTAAATTTAAATTTAAGATAAGCAAAAAATATTTTTTTAATTTTAAGACTATCCCATGCAATATTTGGGACATGCTTGTACTAAAAAATATATTTGTAGTTTATCTGAAATTTATATTTAATTGAGTTGCCTGTATTTTTATTTGCTTTTGGCAGTCCTTATTTAGAAGGCTACTGCAAAACTCCAAGTAAGAAGTAAGTAACGAGGGTCAACCAGAGACTGCAGGAAGAGACTGGTAGAAGGGTATGAATGTGACAGAACTGAGGAAGATAAAATCAACAGGATCTCACAACTGGGAAGAGAAAATTACGTGGCTTGAAATACTGTAATATGGGAAGATGAGCTAGGATCTAATAGACTAATTTTCTAATAGAAGATTTAAATATTTCAAAGAAAAAAAGTGGTTAACTTGACATAGAGTAGTGATTCTGTGAACTGATTGCCTTGACAAGTACAAAGACACAAACATTAAAAGAAATCATTGCAATTTTAAATTAAATGGAAATAAAAATTTAATAAAAGTTATATTCTTGGAAGAATAATTAACTTTTTCATAGAAGTATTTCACAGTTTAAATATTTTATTAATACCATTGGGGCTATAAGTCTGTGTTTTCATAACCCAAATAAATGAAAGCTCATGGATTTTATTCTCCCAAGACATTTAAAGATGTACCTTAAATCAGACAATGGCTGTGTGCTCCATTTCCACTGAGGAAATAATCTTTGAAAAGGAATCCATTACCAAGCTGGGCAAAGCAACTTGTGCCTCATATCAACTGGGCTTCCCAGGTGGTGGTAGTGGTTAAGAACCTGCATATACATGCAGGAGATGTAAGAGATGTAGGTTCAATCCCTGGGTCAGGAAGATCCCCTGGAGGAGGGCATGGCAATCCACTCCAGTATTTTTGCCTGGAGAATCCCATGGACCGAGAAGCCTGGTGGGCTACAGCCTATAGGACACAACTGAAGTGACTTAGCATGCATACATATCAACCAGTAGGATTCAAGAGTGTTTTTACAAAATCTTGCAGTAAAATTATTAGACAGTATTCCCATGTTATTGTAGCACAGTTATTTGGGCCATTATATTTTTCCAGACTTTGATTTCTAGACATATCTATTTCTAAATACATATGTTTAGAAAGATGATGGTGGAATAAATTAGAAATTGTAAAGATGTTCCTTGAGAACATTTAAACTCTTATAAAGCCTATTTAAATGTATCCAATAAATATTAAATAAAAAAATAAAAAAAATATTTATTAGGTACCTTTTGTAGCCTAATTTCTAGTGATTACTACAAGAATAGGGACCCTCTCCTTATAATCTTAAAGACCAAGTCAATAACGGAGCAGTCAAGATGGAATAGAAACTTCACATAAAAAGCAATATTTCCCCATTTTCCTTGTGATGTCTACTCCTAATTATCTGCTATGTCAGATAATTAGGTGCTGTGTCAACTTCCTATATCTGCCAGAGTCCAGTAAGGGGACAGAAACCACACTATTTGGACAGAGGGAATTTAACATAAAGAACTGTTAACCAGACAATAATCATGTGAATTAGGCAACTGAGAAGCAACAACAAAACTCAAATGTCTCTGGGAGGCAGCAAGTGCAATGACCACCCCTGGTACAAGGGAAACAAGAGAAGATGTTAAATTGACTAAAACTTTAGAGGCTAAGAGGAGGAAGCTTGTATGCCTGGGACCCAAACCTCTGAGGCCCGTCTCCAGTCCAGTTGGTGCTGGTGCCTCTGGGGAGTGGGGTGGGGATAAGGAAACTAACTCTGCACATCTTGGATGCAATAAAAAAGTGGATTCAACAGATGCTATGGAAGGCATTCTGCCGCCATGGTGCCCTGGGGTGATGGTCGCACAAATGTGAGGCAGATGGGGAAGAGCAAGAGCCTTCCCCCTGCTTCCGTCTTCCAGTCTCCTTCTAGTGCCTCTACTGGCAAGAGCCTAAATGGATCTAGTTATCAGAAGGAGAAACTTGGTTTTCAGACTCCCAGACTCAGCATCACAATGCATAGTATAGAAGAATGGGTTTGAACTGAGAGATCATCACTTAATGACCATCTCCTAAATGCTTCTCCTGGGCTGCCTCTTGCCTTCTTCCATGGAACCACCTCCACTTCACACCAGAATGATCTTTCCAAAGCCCTCCAAATCTTCTTGAGATTTTAGCAAAGAGGAAAAGATGCCAACCATGACCCCCAGACCTGCATCATCTGACTTCTGCACTGTACTTTGGTATCTTTGAAGTCTTGTTGGGCTTGCCAGTTAGTCCTAGAATATGCCGCTTTATTTTCTCCTTCAGGGCTTTTGTACACAGTACTGCTGGGAATTTTCTTCCCCTCCTGTTTGCCTAGAGTAGTCTATTCAGTGTTGAGATCTTGGCTTGAGAATGGTTACTTCTTTGGGAGAGCCTCTTCCTCTGCTCTGTAGACTAGATGATGCCTCTGGTTAAACCTTTCCATGGCTTCCATGCTCTCTTCTGGGTTGTTATATTTGACTAGTGTGTCTTTCCCCACTAAATAGTAGCAATTCAAGGGTAGGGGTAATGGCTATTTTGCTCACCACAGTTTTCTCAGTGTCTACAAGATGTCTGGCACGTGTGTGCTCAGTTGTGTCTGACTCTGTGACCCCCATGGATTGTAGCCTGCCAGGCTCCTCTGTCGATGGAATTTTCCAGGCAGGAATACTGGAGCAGTTTGTAGGTGTTTAACAAATATTTATCACATGACCAGATGACTGAAACAAATTATTTTGTGAGGATGAAGGGTTTATTATCATAATTTAGGATGCTATTGTCACAAATACTGTTATTTCACAGTAAAGAAAAACAATTGGTAAGGAGCATTCTGAAAAGATGTTAATTTTTCAGGGTCCAGGTTCAGAACAGTGAGTCCCAAACAGTGGGAGACTTTTCCTTACCGACTCATTCCAAGGTCCAGTTTCCCAGTGCTCCTTTTAGACTGGTTTATTTCTAATGGAGATCACTCCTGTCCACAGGATAGATTATAGACAATCAGAATGAAACAGGCCACTATTGTTATAGATAATTCACATACAGAGGTGTGTGTCTATGTGTGTGTGTCTATGTGTGTGTGTGTGATCTTACATTTTCCCTTTCTGAATTCCAAAAGCAAAGGGCAGCTTGCTTATTGATTGATTGATTTAAATCTTTTTTCAGAGCTGAGTTGGCACAGATTTCTACAGCATCACAAGTTGGGCTGTGATGATGGTGTTCTGATTGCATGCTGCCAAGCCCAGGCCAGTTGACTTTTCTGTGAAGTGAAATAAAGTTTGTACATCCTGGATTTTCAAGGTCCCAGCAGCCGATTTTCTGCACACCTCTCTTCATACAAAACCCTGCTCCATGGGAACCAGAGCAAACGTACAGGCGCAGCACCATCCAAATTCATTCTTAGAAAAGAAACATTTCTTCAAAGGAAGCATGGTCTGCCCACCCTATAGACAACCTTTTACATTCTCAGAAGAGCATTTCACTTTCCAAGTGCAATGTCGTATCTAAGACACCTGTATTTACGATTAGGGTCTTTGTTCTATAAACTGAAGTCCTACTCCGATGATGTTCCCAGAACCACAGATTGGTCTCTACTGTTTGAGTCTCCACCTTGCAAGACAGAGAAGTGTTTACAACCTTAAATTGGTGGTTCCAGCTTTTCCCCTTCTCATCAATGCCGCAAAGATGTGAAGGCTAAGTTACGGTCAAGGCTTAGGTTTAAAGTACCGTGAGTAACAGCCCCACCCCGCCCCAGCAGCCTCCGCAAGAAGAAAGGTTTTTTTTTTTTTTTTTTTTCGAGCGTGTTTATTCATTCAGTCATCCACTTATTCAGCCCACATTTACTGCGTGTTTACTGTGTATGAAGCATTGTTCTAGGCACTGAAACCATTGAGTTGATAGGGAGAAACAGATCATAAATAAAATAACATCAGGCCATGATAAGCACCAAGATGAAAACAGAGAGTGACCTGTGGGCCTGCATTGGGATGGGTGGTCACTGACGTCATTGATGAGATGAGGTTTAAGTAGAAATCTGAATGATAAGAAGGAACCAATTACTAAGATATGTGGGAAGTGAATTTCAGGCAGAGGGGGCAAATTGTGCTAAAGCCATCATGTGGGAGTAAATTTGGCTAAGTGTGGCTGGTGTGTAGGGAGTGAAGAGCCTGGGAAGAAGAACCCAGTCCCTCCTCCATACTCTGTCCCATTGTGCCTTTTTACTGTGCTGGGGCTAAGTGCATTTTCTGTTATGTCCATTCATGACTTCTGCTTAGGTTCAGCTGGAGCGCCTATTTGCTCTACTACTATATTCCGTAATGCTCTACAGCTTTAAGTTCAAGTATAGTTTGAGAAAATGTTAATACAGTTCTGAGCTTACCCTCAAAATGTTGTATAAGCCAGCTACTGTATAGTACATTTGGGGTATTAGAAAACAAGATAAGTAAACTTAGCTATGGGGCTACATGTTCTGCCAGATACACGCCCTCCCCATTAATTCTCTGATAGATTCTATAGTCCAGAAGAACAAATTCATGTGTATATTAAGCCTTCAACAAAGCTCTTCATTCACTGGCTTCCCAGCCTACCCTAGAAGCGTAGACTGGGTTGGTACAAGCCTTAGAGGTCATCTAATAATCTACACCAATCCCTCCTCTAATTCTAATTGCTTGTGTTGTGATGCGTGATCATCTTGTCTTTGCTCGAACACGCCCAGTGATGCTGTCTACTTTTTGAGTCAACCTGTTTCATTGCCAGATAGTTCTGGCTTTTAATACAAAGAGTGGCTTTCTAAGTTGAACTCTACCACCCTGTCATTCACCCTTGGGCCTAATTACACCCTAGATGATCACAGATGTCTGTTTCTTCCTGCATGATCATGCATGAATCACTTCATTTTTTGAACCTTACTTCTCCTGTAAAGCAGGGCAATAATAGCTACTGTTCAAGAATTTTATGAGGATTAATGAGACAATATTCATTAGCTCAGAGAAGGCAATGGCACCCCACTCCAGTACTCTTGCCTGGAAAATCCCATGGATGGAGGAGTCTGGTGGGCTGCAGTCCATGGGGTCGTTAAGAGTCGGACACGACTGAGTGACTTCACTTTCACGCGTTGGAGAAGGAAATGGCAACCCACTCCAGTGTTCTTGCCTGGAGAATCCCAGGGACGGGGGAGCCTGGTGGGCTGCCGTCTTTGAGGTCGCACAGAGTCGGACACGACTGAAGCGACTTAGCAGCAGCAGCATTCATTAGCTATCTGGCATAGCAGCTGATACAGTAGACATTAATATATTTTCATTTTCTCTCACTCTCTTTGAATAATAGCCTTTCAAATAATTGTTATTGGTTGCCCCTGTTTCTCTCTCTAGCAACATCTTTTCTTGTTCATTCATTTGTTCATCCATGTATTCATCCCCTTCAGTTCAGTTCAGTTCAGTCTCTCAGTCGTATCTGACCCTTTGCGACCCCATGAATCGCAGCATGCCAGCCTCCCTGTCCATCACCAACTCCCAGAGTTCACTCAGACTCACGTCCATTGAATCAGTGATGCCATCCAGCCATCTCATCCTCTGTCGTCCCCTTCTCCTCCTGCCCCCAATCCTGCCCAGCATCAGAGTCTTCCAATGAGTCAACTCTTCGCATGAGGTGGCCAAAGTATTGGACTTTCAGCTTTAGCATCATTCCTTCCAAAGAAATCCCAGGGCTGATCTCCTTCAGAATGGACTGGTTGGATCTCCTTGCAGTCCAAGGGACTCTCAAGAGTCTTCTCCAACACCACAGTTCAAAGCATCAATTCTTCGGCACTCAGCTTTCTTCACAGTCCAACTCTCACATCCATACATGACCACTGGAAAAAACATAGCCTTGACTAGACGGACCTTTGTTGGCAAAGTAATGTCTCTACTGGTTCTCAAATGTTTACTGAAGATCTACTATATGAAAAGCCCTGTTCTAGGCTGCGAGGGTACATTGGGTAACAGGCCAGACAGGGTTCTAACCCTAATCACATGGAGTCTGAAGACAAGTAAGTAGTTGATAATATTTGAGTGCTGTTAAGTGCTTTGTGGGTTGTGCCATGGGAGAAGAGGAAAGGGGAACCTTTTCAGTTTGGAGAGTGTTGGTTTCTTGGGGGCTATTTTAACAAATTATCATAAACTTGGTAGCTTAAAAACAATAGAAATTAAGTCTCTCGGTTCTGGAGGTTAGAAATCCCTCAGGGCTGCATTCCCCCTAGAAGCTCCTTGCTTCTTCCGGCTTCTGTGGGCAGCCCTGGCATTCTGGGCCACATCACTCCAATCCCTGCCTACCTGGCCATTTCCTCTGTGTGTCTTTATATTATCTCTTTTAACTTCTTTCTTATAAGGACACTTGTGATGGTATTTAGGGCCCACTTGGAAAATCCAGCATAATGTTATTATCATCATAAGATTCTTAATTACATCTGCAAAGACCCTTCTTGTAAATAAGGAAATTCCAGGGATTAAGAAATGATGTCTTTGGGTGTCCTTTATTCAACTTGGTATGGAGGGGGAAGGATGAAGGCAGGCTTCCTAGAGGAAACAGTGTCCAAATGGAGATGTAAGAGCTACATAGAAATTCTTCAAGAGGAGAGGTGCCCAGAGTGATCCAAAATGTTCCAACTGGAGGAAGTCAGAGGGAGTAGTGACTCTGGGGATCTGAATGGAGTGTGCTTGCGACTGAAGCACGTAGTAGGTGTGTGTCCATGTGCGGAGGAAGGGCTGGAGAGAGGAGAGGCAAGGGTGAGTATGGAGAGAGAAAAACACTGGTGAGGTTGTGAAGGTCCCGGAGAGCCATGCTCAAGTGTTTGAAAATAACATGAAATATAATGATGGTCTTAGAAGAGGTTTCAGAAGGCACCTCACATAGTCAGGTCTGTGCCAGCCTCTGGAGAAGGGGGGAGGTGGGCTACCAGAGAGCTGCCTGTCCTTCCTTTTCCTCCTATCATATGACTCCAGATCCACCACCATTCTTGTTTTAGGGATCACACTTCATTGACCACTGCCACTGTGGTTCCCACCCCATCCTTGAAAGAGGAAATTAAGACAGAGGTTGTTTGGCCATGGAATGCATGGTCAGTTTATTGTTATTTAGCTTACTATCCAGTAACTCGACTTCCCTGGTGTCTCAGATGGTAAAGAATCTGCCTGCAATGTATGAGCCTCAGGTTTGATCCCTGAATCAGGAAGATCCCCTGGAGAAGAGAATGGTTACTCACTCCAGTATTCTTGCCTAGAAAATTCCATGGCCAGGGGAGCTTGGTGGGCTATAGTCCATGGGGTGGCAAAGAGTCAGGCAAGACTAAGTGACTAACACGCTGTTTGGTCACAGACTGCAAGGTCAGTTTATTGTTATTTGATTTCCAGTAAGTCATGGGGCTCCAAGCCTGTCTGTGGAAGAGAAGTTGACTCAAAGGCTCTGTAAGTGACTTTTCTTCATCTTCTTTCCTGTGCCAGCCTCTTCCCAGCACCTCACCAAAGACAGGGATGAGAGACAGTGGTGGAGGGCAGTCAAAGCAGACAATGCAGGAACTTCCCAGGATGTTTTTGACTTTGTTGGACTTTTTATAGGCTAATTGGTGGTACAGTATGACGGAACACACACATGCACACACACATACGCATTCAAAGGCATCTGTAAAATTGGAGTTAGGTTAAAATTGTATCAGAGGACCTTAGGGGAGGGTCCTGCTGTCACTGTTTTGTCTCAAATCCTTTGCTGTTTTCAGAACCAGAAGAACTGATTAGGCCTGACTGATAAATCAGTCTCTGACTGACTATATGTTCTGGCTCATCCTATAGCTAAGAATCTGTAAGCACCAAGTCCTTTTCTCTGGATTTTGGGATCTAGAAGCAGATCTTTTATGTTCCTCTCAAAACAGGGCCAGGGATTCCAGAGGATGGAAGACTGAAAGTATTGAGAAAGAGTGAAAACACATTTGCAGGATTCTGTACTTTGGCAAAAAGGTGATTCTCAGAGTGTCTGCCCACCTCCACCACAGATGAATCACCTGGGATCTTTTTACAGTGTACAGGTTCTTATGACTGGCTTCAATCAAATGAATTTGGATTTCTAGGGGCTGGGGTCCAGAGTCAGAATCGTTAACCAGTTCTTCAGGCAGCCACCATGCTCATAAATGTATGCGAATACTTCTATAAAACACAAGGAAAAGGAAGACAAAGAAACAAGGAACAGCTCTGATAAAGGAAGATAAGGGAGGAAAGGCCTCCTACAAAGGGTTCAGATAGAAAAAGAATCACTTATGTAAATCACTTATGTATGCTACAAACAATGATCATAAAATATAGCAAACAAACGCTGTAGACGGATATATATTGACAGGAAAATATATCAATGATATACTGTCAAATGCAAAATACTGTGTATGGGATAATTCCACTTATATATACACACATATATATAAATTGCTCAATTATGCAGCCCAAGACTATTCATTAACAGTGGTGAACAAGACTGCTACAGTCCTTTGTCCACAGTCTAGTAAGTACACAGAAAATTGTGTTAGCACACTATTTATGGATATAGAAATTTCTATTGCCTTTATGAATTTTCCAACTTGTACATAGCTACCATGTTCCTTATATAGTAAAAATAGTAAAAAATGAATATAAACACTTTCCTCAAACAGGACATGCCTTAGATATTATGAATCATGTTCTTTGCTGGTACATTAACAGAGTGCTTTTCTGCCCTTATCTTCTTTTGTACTGGATTCTGTTGATCATGGTTTATCCTTTCTTTTCTATATTCAAATCATCAGTCATATTCCACCAACTCTGTGTGGAGAAAAATCAAGTTCATTTCGCTTATTACCCATATGTCAATACCATGTATGGGTATATCAATATCTGGCTGCATAAGTATTGCTCATGACATCTTTCCTGTTGTTTTCTCTCCACTCTGGTGCTTTTTTTCTGGTTCAGACTACATGATACACAAATGAGTAATAATTCCTGGTAAGGGAGACAGGAGTCAGTGGCAGGCCATCTCAGTGTATTTCATTCATGTCGGTCCGTAGTATGGGAGTACTCCCTGAGATTTCATGTCCAGTTCTAACTAATCCCTTTTCCAGGACCAAACAAGACTGGACGTGAACTAAACAGAGTCAAATGACTTTAACAAGGAAGCACCTTGAACTCTCTGTACTGGCTGAAGGAGGGGCTATTGAGTGAAAAAGGAAAAGCTGGAATTGTGTCAGGGCAGCCTATCTGTCTTCCCTTCCCTCCTCATTAGACTTTTTAAAGACTTTCTTTCATTTTTTAGGCATTGTTTCAAAACTCCTGAATTTTATAGGCTATAGGAAGACTGAACAGGTACAACATCTTTTAAATTCAACTTTTTTGGAGCCTGAGACCTGAGGAAGTCTACTGGACAACTATTTGGTTACCTTAAATGAGGCAACTCAAGAAGTGAAAAATGTGTTTTCTTTCCTTTTTTCCTTCTTTCTGGCTTAGCAAAGCCACTGAAACTTTAGGTTATCATGTTGTAACATGTTTTCAACATATTTTCAGCTTACAGATGCTTTTGCTTGATTTCCTTCCAGCACACCCAGTTCCTCGTACATTTCTAATGTTAAGTTATGGCTTGCAGTCAAGCATATGATAAGCCTTATGTTTCTTCTGGACCAGTGTGAGTGAGGCTTAGGCTGAAAACTGTGGGAGAATGTAGATGAGAAGTAGGGTGGGAGATTTCTTGGAGCCTCCCTCCCACACTCCATGCTCACTGTTAAGCTATTACTATTCTGGGAATGATAGAACATCGCTGAGATGTTTGCTGTGTGGGTCCTGGGTTGTGTGTGTGTGTGTGTGTATTGACAGTTATAACTTCACTTCAAGTTTGCTTTAAAGCAACTTGTGAAGAGTTTGTGATGCAGGAATCTTAAGAATATCATTTTATTATTCTTTTCTTAGCCCAAAGCCATTGAATAGCTCTTTCCATAGACACCTGGAAACTATTTAGGACCTCATTCTTGTGCATGTTGGAGGCTCAACAAGTGCTATGAACTCTAAGGCAATTGGGAAGTTGCAAATTCATATGAGCCGCCTGAGATTCCTTTATTAGGAAACTGATTCCAGGTTCCTAGTAAAAGTAGGGCTATGTCCAGATTAAAATGGAAAGCTCTGATTTGGCTTCCACGTGTTTTTCAATTGAACATTCCACATCTAGATATTTTAAAAGTCTCAGTGTCTGACTGTTGGAATATTCATTGTGATTTTTGACACCTGCCTGGAACCTCCAAACATGTAAACTCAGACTGTTGGCACTTATGGAAAAGTTTTCTTATTGCCTTTCAGAAGCCACCATAGCGGGAGGTAGTCTGATAATGGATAGATGAGTGTGATGACTGACCAAAGAAAAGAAATGCAAAGAGGGCAGATTAAAACAAAATATGAATGTCAAGTTATGCTACATGTTCTCATCTCCTCTGGGAGATAATCTTCAAGCATTTTATTTATTATGTGCACACTTACTGTTCAAAATGATGACATGAAGATGAAAGTGATGTGGTCCCTGTCTTCAAGGAATAGAATATAATGAGGAGACCTACAAATTAGCAAAAGATGCTGATAAGGTCATGGCAGAAGAAAGAGTGGTAAATCTGTTGGGATGGAGATGAAGGAGAAGAAAAGAATTCACAGAAA
Source organism: Bos javanicus (assembly GCF_032452875.1). Taxonomy (NCBI): domain Eukaryota; kingdom Metazoa; phylum Chordata; class Mammalia; order Artiodactyla; family Bovidae; genus Bos; species Bos javanicus. Next base: position 92,139,851 of record NC_083869.1, read on the forward strand.
GAGTAGGCATTTACCAGGCTAATGAAAAGATAAGGCAGCCCAGGCAGAAGGAGTTACATGCACAAAATAAGTTTCAAAGAGACTGATAGGTTAAGTGGATTGATCTACAAAAAAAGCAGGTGTGGGACTGTGGATGATTCAAGAGACAGGCAGCAACTTCCAGAGAAGTTGGATCTCCATCTTCTCCTGGCCATTCTGTGGAAGATTATTAAACATTTCCCAGGCAACAACAGCTCAGATCGCTATTTTTCTTTAATCTGTTAACGTGCAGTTTTATGGATTAGTTGACTTAAGAGTACTTTCTTGAGATACGGGATTTAACACCATAGTGAAATTAGGGGATGGGTCAAACTCACCTAGAGGCTGGATAAAGCAAAGGCCACTACTAATGAAATGGAAATGCTTGAGTTGCCCTTGAAGATGGTAAAGGAAGGAACAAAGAGCCTGATGAAGTGGGCATGGACAAATCATTCACCAAGGTCATAGAGAATGTGCTGGGGAGAGGGACATCAGCAATGCAGTAGTTGCCTCCTCTGTATGGAGGGATTATGGTAGGACAAGGACAAGCCATCACAGGTCTGGGCTTATTAACATCCATGGGGATGACAGAGCTCTGGAAAGCCATGAGACTACAAGAAAAATGAAGCAAGAGTGGAGAATCAGGAGTCTGAGGACAATCACCCAAATAAAAGTCAAAATCCCTTTCTCAATTCCTTGACCTGAGCCAATTTTCAGATCTAGAATCCATTGACTGAAGAGGTGACCAGGTGCCTAGGAAGAAGGACCCTTCAGCACTGTGGTAAGAATATATTGTGACAGTTACCTGAGTCTTTCTCCCAAGGGACTTATGACCACTTACTCAGATGAGGGAAAGGGGAATAACCAGATATATTGAAGGTTAATGGATATAGGGTCTAATATAACATCAATTCTTGGAGTCCCCAAGTGTCATCATGGTACCCTTTGTTAGAATTAGAGCCCATGTGTTGTTAGTTGCTCAGCTGCAACCCCAAGGACTCTAGCCTGCCAGGCTCCTCTGTCCATGGGATTTTCCAGGCAATAATACTGGAGCGGGTTGCCATTCCCTTCTTCAGGCAATCTTCCTGACTCAGGTCTCCTGAATTGCACGTGGATTCTTTACCATCTGAGCCACCAGGGAAGCCTATGGGGGCCAAGTAATAAATGGAATCCTTGAGGATTACAAAATAGAAGTTGATATATTTGGAAGTTGGAGTAAGTTCATACAGGTTTCCTGGTCTGTGGAATAAGGGTTATCATACAGGGGAAGACCAAGTGGAAACCTTTGAAATTTCCCAACACCCTTTCTTCCGTATCCAAGATAATAGACTCCTCCCAGCCACCAGTGTCATATCTTGGGGAGAGGTGATAGTGGGGATGAGTGCCATCATTAAAGACCTAAAAGACACAGGAATGGTAGTTGCTACCAAATCTCCATTTTAATTTCCCAGGATAGTCCCTTCTAGAATATGGATGGATCCTAATATTTCTGCAGATTACAATAGTAGTAGCAGCCTCACATGCAGCTGCTGTACCAGATGACAAATCATTCCTAGAACAGATAAGTAAAGACTCAGACTTAAGACATGTAGCTAGCGTCTTGGCAAACGCTTTTTCTTATTCCAATTATAAAAGAGGATCAGAAACAATATTCACATTGGATGGACAACAATATTCACTTAAGATTTTTTCTCAGGTCCACCTCTCTTACATCCTCTGTCATTGAATAGTCTGAAGAGACCTGGACCACCTGGACATCCCACAGAAGACCACATTGATCTATTTCATCAATGACATCATGATGATTGAACAGGTTAAGCAAAAGATGACTGGTATTCAGGGCCTTGGTAAACCATATATGCTCTAGTGGGTGGAAAGTCAGGGCCAGATTTTAGAGTCCAGTGTTTAGGTCCATGCTGAAGTATCCCCTCCAAAGTAGAATACACACACACACACACACAAATATGCACAAAACAAAAAAAGAAGAGAAATGACATCTGGTAGACCTCTTTGAGTTCTAGAGGCCACACATCCACATCTAGAAACATTGCTCCTTCCCCTGTAGTGGGAGACAAGAAAGGCTGCCAGCTTTGCATTCAGTTCAAAGCAGAAAAAGACACTGTAGAGGTACAGGATATAGTACAATTAGTCCTGCCACTTGGGTCATGTGATCCAGCAGACCTTGTGGACAGAAGGTATCAATAGTATCGCAAGCTGTAGTGGGAGAAGTATAATGAGGGCCTCTGGGATTCTGGAGCAAGGCCATGCCACTGCCACACTACTTTCTACGAAACAGCTCTTTATTTGTTACTGAATACCAACAGAGGTAGAGAACTTGACTGTAAAACTCCAAGAGACTATGTATTTGGAACTGCCCTTTATGAGCTGGGTTCTGTTAGATTTACCAAGTCATCAAAGTCATATGGCACCAAAATAGTCAATCATAAGTTGTAAATGGTATATCTGTGACTGAGCTCTAGAAGAACTAGAGAGCATGAATAAGCTGCATGAGCAGATGGCCCAGAGGCCTTGCCATCTACCTCAGTTGTTCCAGTGCCCCTCCCCAGTTTACACCTATGACCAAATGGGTATTCCAGAATGACCAGTTGAAAGTGGGGGGAACAGCCAGAGTTTTGTTTATAAGTGGCTCTGCTTTGTATTTGACTGCAAGCTGAATGTTGACAGTGGCTGCATTAGAATCATATTCAGGAGTAGCCCTGAAAGACAGCGAGGAGGAACAGTCCTTCCAGTGGACAGGTCTGTGTGCTGTGCTCCCAGCCACCCACTTTGTGTGGAAAGAGAAGTGATATGAAATGAAAATATAGATCCTGGAATGTGGTCAATGGCATGGTCACCTGATCAAGAAAGAGAAAAACTAGAAGACTGGAGAGAAGGTCTGAGGCAGACCTCAATGTAGTCTTGAGGCTACACATATGGAAAAGAGCACCGGGTACAAAGATTTGTGTTTCATACATTAATGCGCATCAGAAAACACTCACCAAGGAAGAAGCACAGAACAACCAAGTGGACAAAATGACTTGGCCAGTTGACATTAGCCAGACTTCATCACTGATTGCTCCAGAACTGGTCAAGCGGACATACAAATAGAGTGAGAGAGAGAGACAGGACATATTGGTCTGATAGTATGGATTCTACTTACCAAGGAAGATCTAGTGAATGCGGTCTATGAATGTCCACATTGTTAGCAATACTGAGTATCCCATATGGCACTATTCCTTGGGGAGATCAACAGGCCACTTAGTAAAAATTTGACCACATTGAGACCTCTCCATCCTTGGAAAGTCCAGTGGTTCATCCACACAGGGACAGATAACCTATTCTGGGGACAGATATTTGCTTCTTCTGCCTGCAGAGACCCATACCAACACTACTATCCATTGTAGAACGTTGAATCCACAGGCAGAGAATACCATTCTGAAGGTCATCTGGCCAAGGGATGTATTTCACCTTGAAGGTGGTGTTGGAATGGGTTCATATCCACTGGTTGTATCATTTAACGTTCCTGGAGGCAATCTGTCTCATATGGTGTTGCTGCAATGTCCCTTGAAAGGAGCAGCTGAAATGCCAGCTTGGAGGAAATACTCTGGAAGGATGGGGTATCATCCTTTAGGATGCAATGTATTTATTAAGTCAGAGACTCCTATATTGTGCTGTGTCCCCTGTAGGAAGGGAACATGAATCCAAGGATGAAAAGGTAGAAGAAAAAGTGGGCCCATTTACCATCATTCCCCATAAATGACCCACTGGGGGATTCTGTGTTTCATGTTTCTGCCACTCAAAGGGAGCACATTCTTGCTAGAAGACACAGCAAGGATCTCAGCTGCCAGGAGGATACCTTGAAATCCTGTGTCCTGGGACCAGCGGGCAGGAAGGAGAGTCAACATATTGGTAGAGATAATTGACCCTGGTCAGAGGAGGAGGTAGGGATGCTGTATACAGTGGGACAGAGGAACACAGATGGAACACAGATGATCCACTTCCTGGGTCTTGCCACTTTGTAACTATGAACAGATATGTGTAGCAACCACAAACTGTGAAGGGCATGATTATCAAGGCTAAGACCCCTCAGAAACACAGGTTTGGGTCACACCACCAGGGAAGGCCCTGAGACCTGTAGGTAATAGGTGAGGATGTGGGGAAGAAATTTAGAGTGGAGGGGGGAGAGGGAAAGACTAGTTGTGGCCTTGAGATCAATTGCAGGGTTAAAGGTGGTGGTTTATTCATTAATCTTCCTCTTTTGAGTTTTCCCTCAGGAAGAAAGGCCCAAGGAACTGTGAGACAGGAGCTACCAAACCTGTGTGAAGTGGATCCACATGGCACAAGGGGTAGACTATGGCATCCTTGAGAATGAGCCTCACAGACACCTCCCAACACCCCATTGTAATGTAAGGAGCGTAATGGCCAAGGGCTCTGACAATCACTGCCCTGTTTAGGCTGAAGTCTTGCCTCCCACAGTGCGTGGCAGGGATTGTAAAGCAAGTTTGTTCCAGATGGTCCACCTTGGCTCAAGGACCTTGACAGTCTGGCCAAACCTTTCTTAGACTGCACAGGGGTCTAGAACACTTCCACCCAAACTTCCTGCCCTCTTTCCTTCCCTCGGGGGGTCAGATTTACATCATGATCTGATGTTTCTCCCAGCAATCCCTGCCTCCCTCCTTATTTTCTAGTCATGGATACTTCTTAACAAAACCCTTACAGGTTTAATCCCATTTTGGCTCCCAATGTATATAGTCCTGAAGCTGAGAAACGCTGACTTAGAGAGATAATAATAGTGGGAGTTGGGTATTGATATTGGCTCAATTACTTTGTGATTTCCTGGAGACAGAACTCTTAGAGATTGGTCCAGATGGTACATTCTGCACCAAGGAAAATGATGTTTCTCCATGGACAGAGGAGTCTGGCAGGCTAGAGTCCATGGGGTCTCAAAGAGTCAGACATGACTGAGGAACAAAGCACACAGGGGAACAGTCAGGATAAGACTAACAGTATTCTGTTCCTGGGGGATTTGGTCAGAACTGAGTCACTCTGAGAACACATGGACAATAATCCTTGTCTGCTTGTGTGCCTTCTTTCCTTTCTCCCTCCTTACCTCTCCACCTTCTTTCTCTCCTTCCTCCCTCCATCTCATCTCTCCCTTTCTTCCATCCTCCTTCCTTCCCTCTCTTCCACATTCCTTCATTTTCTCTCTCTCTTCCACTCCCTTCACACCTTCTCACTCTCTCTTTCCCTTCTTTCTCTTTTCTGGCCTCACTGACTTTTTGTCTTTTACCTCAATATTGTAGTTAGACAATAACAATGATTACTCGATAGTTCCATCCTGAAAACGCAACTCTCATGCAAGCAGTTACCAATGACTTTTAGTTTGAATTTTCTCATTGTTCAGTTTCAGATAAAGGGTGAATGTTCTTGGAAAGTTTGAACTTAATCAGAAAAGTTACTTTAGAATTATCATCTTAGAGTAATTGCTGGGTTTTTAGATTTGGAAATATTTTCTTACCAGTTATTGTCCACTCATTGTTCTGAAATTTGGGTTAATAATTTTATCACTTAATAATTTTTTCCTCCTCTTCGGTTTAGTTTCACTTCTACTGTGAGCACTGCACCCCCAAATTAAAATTGAATTCATTTCAGCCTCAAGTTCTAACTGGGTCAGGTTTGTTAAGAATCAAGCCCAGTTTAATCAACTTTTTCATAAAATTGATCTGGGTTTCAAGAACGTAATGAAACCAGAACATGGGGGAGTTTAGAATATAGTCTGGTCTCAATTTGTCTACTCTTTGAAAACCACGGTCTGGTTTCAACCCAGCTAAACTTGGATACTTTAATTGAAAAAAATAATGACTGGAAAATCCCATCAACAAATGGAATACAGAAGCACCCTTCGAGGAATGATATCCCAGAGGCAAATGTTATTTTTCTTGTTAGGTTTATCAATAAGTGATAGATACTCTAAAATAAATGGATTAGATTTATATCTGGTAAAATAAATGTACCAGAATCCTGGTCTCTCTAGAAAGTGACCTTGGACATCCAATCAGCCATTATCTATATCTCTTACCTCTATCTTGACCAGTTTCTTTCATCTGTGTTCTCATGTACCTACCCTCACCTACAGGCTCTGTTTTACCTCTCTTCTAAAATTCTTAGTCCTTCACTGAATGAGGCTTTGCATTTGTAACTATCCAAGACTTGGATCCAAAGAAGCTTTGATAACTGGGCTCTGTAATCTTGGGAAATAGCCACTGGGCTCTCTCCATACTCATGTAAATCTCATTTTCCCTCCAAGTCCTTTTGTCTGAATCTCAGAGGACTGAGTTTCTACTTTGAGTCTTTTGACTGTCTTCTTCTGTCTTGCCCTTTTCCTGAGGCCAGAAACTTTCTATCTTGGGGCCTGGGGCTCCTCAGTCTGGGGAGAAACCTTCTGAATGAACTATCCAGTTACCATCTACCTGGATTCCTATTTTTTATTTTCTACTCAGTTTATATAATCTCTTTTTCTTTGGCTCCTGTATTGCTACTTGGATTGTGCCTTGCGATGGTTTGGAATACCATGATTCCAAACCATCTGATCCTCCAGGGGTCTGAAGCTTGTCTGCAATCCAGCACCAGTGATAGGCAATGAGAGAATCAGGCTCCCTCTCCATCTCCATGTGCTTTGGGTGGCAGGATCCTATCTCCTGCTCACTCTCCAGATGTATTAGCTCATCCTTTGCTCTAGTGATGCTACCATTACTGAAAATGTTCTTGTTATTCAGAGCCCTGTAGCATGATCCTTCCAACATTTTCCAAGGCAGCACTTATTTGTTTTCTGAATTTGGTGATTTCTCTCAATGATTTCTTCATTAACTGAGGGACTTTGGTGACCAAACCAGGTGTTTCCAATGTTGTATCAAAACCAAGATGTAATTGTACAGTAACAAGACACTGAATTTTTTTCTCCTCCATAAAAGTGAAAATAATTTCAAAAGAAGCATCTCAGAGATGTCTTGATCAATGACAGCATCACTGGAAATATACAGTCTTCCAAGATGACATATTTGATGGGCTGCCATCATCTGGATTTGTGGTTTTATGCTCATCTCCAGATGAAGATGAAGCAATTGAATTTTTCATCACTTAGAGGGTTTTTTTAAAAATTTTCCATCTATAATGAGCTGTGGGGTGCCAGTCATCTTTATATTTCCTTGAGATTCTCCTTGTGACACTGTGCCATGTCTCCTCTAATGTTACAGTATAACCTAAGCATGAATAACTAACAGGGCTCCATGTGCTAAAGAAAGCTGGGTCTCTCATTTTTCCCTTGCCTCCTTCTGCCAGAGAAGAGGCTGGCATGGTTGAGGGCCTTAGACTATATTCTCATACCATAATGAAAAAAGTACCTTTAAGTAGGAATACAATTTTGACATAGAGAAATTGGCCAGAGAATTTCTAAAATTGCTTAGGATTGGTCCCTTAATTTTCTGTCCTTGGTATGCTTAAGGTCATGCCTAATTTTTATATCCCTGAACATGGGAATTTCTAGAAATTCTGATATCTGATTCTGACATTGTATCCCCTTGATGCCTGCATTCCACATTAAACTGAAGGTCATCTGTTTGAATGACCTGCCTGTGTATCTTGTGTAGTTTCTATGAAGTTAGAAACCAAGGACATGTATTCAGAGAATGGAAAGTCTGAAGCGGAATGTGAAGCCAGGCTTACCTATTTGCCCGTGTGGGTCAGTTTCTCCTTGTCACAACCAGTAAGAGATGGACGTTAAACTTATGATTCCTACGTTCAAGGTCTCAATGAATTAAAACCTGAGGAGCTCAGACTACATTTAACAAACATTCTCTAGTAAACTTAGCCCACTAATGTCTGTCTCCTATGTTGGTCACATTACGTATTTATTTACATGTCTAATTAACCATGCCCATGGCTCAGCAGTAAAGAATCCACCTGTAATGCAGGAGATTTGGGTTTGATCCCTGGGTTAGGACGAATCCCTGGAGAAGGAAATGGCAAGCCACTCCATATTCTTGCCTGGGGAATCCCATGGACAGAGGAACCTGGAGGGCTATAGTCCATGGAGTCTCAAAAGAGTTGGACATGACTTAGCGACTAAACAAAACAACAAAAAATAAACATCGTTTATCTTTGGGAAAAAGAATGTATTTCTTAATGTGCACAGTATTTTTCATAGTATTCTAGGAAAATTAACACGAGAAATACTTTTAAATGATTGTGATACTGATGCGTATCTGATAGCATAATATGTTGTGCTGAAGAAATTCTTCTTTGGTTGATATTTCAGAAACTGAAGTTCCTGAATAGACTCATCTTGAATTCAAATTTCTGCATGAGGAGGAAGCTATATCCATATCTTATCTCCTTTAAACCTTTTACAAAAGCAGAAAAGTTCTGATAGCCTGGCATACACTTAGTGCACTATAAACATTAGAAAGACTTTTAATTTTTATTGCTTGTAGTATCTGTTTTTCTGACCACAGATAATACATGTACATTCATAACAATGGAATATATAGGTGGGTGAAATAAGAAAATAAAAATTCTATGTAATCACTGTTAGCATGTTGCTATGTAAAAGTCTGCATGTATTTTCACTTTATTTTTACAAAATGGATCATATGCTAAATATAATATTCTAACTTGTTTTTCCACTTACATGTCATGAAGGGAAAATATACTTTTAATTAGAAATTATTTAGAATTGAAAGAGATTTTCCTAATTGAGTCTCCTCATTTTCATAGATGAGACAGTTAAACTCTAATAAAATTATATGGCTAAAGTAATTCCTATTTAGGTAGCAGCAAAGCAAGAGAGTTCCAGAAAAACATATATTTCTGCTTTATTGACTATGCCAAAGCCTTTGACTGTGTGGATCACAAGAAACTGTGGAAAATTCTGAAAGAGATGGGCATACCAGACCACCTGACCTGCCTCTTGAGAAACATGTATGCAGGTCAGAAAGCAACAGTTAGAACTAGACATGGAATAGCAGACTGGTTCCAAATTGGTAAAGGAGTATGTCAAAGCTATATATTGTCACCCTGCTTATTTAACTTATATGCAGAGAACATCATGAGAAACACTGGGCTGGAGGAAGCATAAGCTGGAATCAAGTTTGCCGGGAGAAATATCAATAACCTCAGATATGCAGATGACACCACCCTTATGGTAAAAAGTGAAGAAGAACTAAAGAGCCTGTTGATGAAAGTGAAAGAGGAGAGTGAAAAAGTTGGCTTAAAGCTCAACATTCAGAAAACGAAGATCATGGCATCTGGTCCCATCACTTCATGGCAGAGAGACGGGGAAACGGTGGAAACAGTGGCTGACTTTAATTTTTTGAGCTCCAAAATCACTACAGATGGTGATTGCAGATATAAAATTAAAAGATGCTTACTTCTTGGAAGGAAAGTTATGATCAACCTAGATAGCATATTCAAAAGCAGAGACATTACTTTGCCAACAAAGGTCCGTCTAGTCAAGGCTGTGGTTTTTCCAGTGGTCATGTATGGATGTGAGAGTTGGACTATAAAGAAAGCTGAGCGCCGAAGAATTGATGCTTTTGAACTGTGGTGTTGGAGAAGACTCTTGAGAGTCCCTTGGACTGCAAGGAGATCCAACCAGTCCATCCTAAAGATCAGTCCTGGGTGTTCATTGGAAGGACTGATGTTGAAGCTGAAACTCCAGTACTTTGGCCACCTGATGTGAAGAGATGACTCATTAGAAAAGATGGTGATGCTGGGAAAGATTGAGGGCAGGAGGAGAAGGGGACAACAGAGGATGAGATGGTTGGATGGCATCATCGACTCGATGGACATGGGTTTGGGTGGACTCTGGGAGTTGGTGATGGACAGGGAGGCCTGGCATGCTGCAGTTCATGGGGTTGCAAAGAGTCGGACACGACTGAGTGACTGAACTTATTTGAACTGAACTGAAAGCCACATCTGTAACTCCAATCTCTTAAATCCCACACCACCATTTTACGCATTTTATCCCTTATATACTGTGACTAAATTCCGACTCAATAAATTGGAATTACAGAGCACAAGAAAGTCTTTATCTTCCTCTAATGTATTGTATCTTGGCTGAATATTTGCTGGGAAACACTGTGGGAATGATCGATTAACTCAGAATTTATTTAAAGTATTTTGTAGAGAATAATTTGTGAATTTCATTGATTGGTTTTTGATCTTTAAAGCTTGAAACTGAGGACAGAACAATCGTTTTTTTTTGGCATTAAATCTTGGTACATCCCAAACTGCTATAAATCTTAAAACATTCTTATTTAAGTCAGTGTCAATAGAAATGTGGTTAAATCTAAGTAAGAGTTTCCTGACTTTTAAACTAGTGAGTTAAAAAAAATTACTATTTATGTTGTGGTAATTTGAGTTACAGAATCTAAAAAAAGGTTCTATAATCACCAATTACTATCAAATTTATTTGCTAAATTTAGCACTAGAGTGACATTATCTGTACATTCTTTCTATAAAAACATCTAACAGAGCATCTTTTTTGGGGTTTTGTGATATTGAGAGCTTTCTGGAATTTTACCAAAGTTCCACCCACAATCAAAACCAATGATCTGTGATCGTTGATTAATTCTGTCAGGTAGGTCAGAATTGATACTTTTTTGAATATATGCAAATTATCCTTCGTTTAAAGTTTCTGTTTTGTCTTCCTCTTCTCCATTTATGTTTGTCTTCTTTCTTTTCATTTTCCTCTTTATTTCCATTCTCTTAAAAATCTTGAGGTTGTTTCCCCCAGTTTTTCTTTATTATAAGAGATATTGAAATTAATCAATATATTCAGATTATACAAATGGCATTCACGTAAGCAGACATTTTATAATGCTAATTTTAAAAAGGCCTGGATTTCTAGGAAGGGAGCCAGAGAATTGGAAAGTGATTTATTTTCTCAAGTGAAAATAGCGATTTCAAATGATGAGAAAAAATTGCATTTACTCAACAATATTTATCACCATAACCTTGGTTACTGAATTTAGCATATAAATCAAGATAATAAACTCCAGTAGCAAAGATTTAATTTTTATAAATCATAACTTCCTTTAGCTCTTTTTTATACTGTGAGTCAAAAATTCCTAACAACTTCATTTGTTCTTAAGCACACACTTGTCTCTTTTATCAGAGGGTGAAAAGCAGGGGAGATGGTTGACCAATGCTTCTTGACCTGCATATTTTGGGGGAGGACAGGGAAAAAATGTTTTTGGTATTTTCTAATTGTTAGCATTTCTTAACCAATGTAAAGAAATGACCAGAGATGACAAAGTTTGCATGTGGCAAGAACTTGATGTGATCAGAGTAAATTTAAGTAATGCTGAGAAGTAACAAAAATATAAGAAATGATTTCCTTAGAGTTTTAAAGGCAACTTCTTTGCTGTAATGATGCTCTTAGATGAATACAGAAACTAGGCTCCATACCTGTGCCAGACAAAACCTAAAGACCCTGTGTTTTCATCATAGTGTATCATCTTTGCTGCCTTCAGTGGGTCCTGATGTGACCATGTAAGTGCAATCATTTAGCTTCCTACTCATGGATGAAACTCTGGGCCAGAGAGTTTTCTCTTGGAGCATAATCCATAAATAGAGCCTGTGAAGGAAAGCTGCTAAATGTAACCAGCTGTTTCTAAATTATATTCTCCTAAAGCATGTGTGAATAATACAGTTCTTTGAGCCAAAGTTTCTTGCCACAGCCTAGCTCCATCTCATTTAATTATTCTACAACCATAAGTAACCTATTATAAAATTGTGCCCGGGAGAAGACAGAGCCAAATGATCCATATCTTAGATTCTGGCTGGTGATGGTTCAGTGTGACTTGTGGTCACAATTGTAGGTGATGAGGAATAATCAGAACTTTTTCTCTTTGCCTCAACCAGTTGCAAGCCTCAACCAGTTGCAAGTTCATTCCTTTTACTCAAGGAAAGAAGGAGAACTGCCTATGTGTTTCATCTAGATTACACTCAGAGAAGAGGAAAAATGTATGGCCAATACATACTGTAAGATCAGTGATATGCTTTTTAAGGTGGTAAATGCCAACCGAATGCATTGGCATGACCATATATTTGTGTGTGTGTATAGTAAACCTAAACATAACATGAAATTTACTAAACATATAAAAGTGTATGATTCAGGATATATTCACATTTACTATGTTGCACAACCATCACTAATATCTAGTTCGAGAACATTTTCATCATCCAAAATAAATCCCATGTCCATCAGGCAGTCATTCTCCATTTCCTGATTCCCGCCCCCCCCCCCCCCCATCTCTTGTCATCCACAGATTGCTTTCTATCTTTATGGATTGGTCTGTTCTGGATATTTCATACAAATGGAGTTATATGATATGGGACCTTTTGTGCATTATTTCTTTCAGGGTACTGTTTTCAAGGTTCATCTATGTTGTAGCATGCATCAGTACCTTATTCCTCTTTATGGCTGAATATGAAAGGTTTCCCAGGTGGCTCAGTGGTAAAGAATCTGCCTGCCATTGCAGGAGACACAGGAGACGTAGGTTTGATCCCTGGGATGGGAAGATCTCCTGGAGGAGGAAATGGCAATCCACTCCAGTATTCTTGCTGGGAAAATCCCATGGACAGAGAAGCCTGGTAGGCTACAGTACATGGGGTTGTAGAGAAACTTGACTGTGCAACTGAGCACACGCACATACACATGCATATACCACTTTTTCTTTATCCATTAATCACTTGATGAACACTTGGGTTGTTTCCATCTTTTGACTATTGTGATTAGTACTGCTATAAGACCAAGTTTTCTTTTTTTTTTTTTTTTTTTTTACTTAAAATTTGATTTGCTGATTTGTCTTCTCAGAGACCCAAGACCCACCAGGAAGTTTGGTGGGGCTGTATTTCAAGTTGCAAACTAGCAGGAAATTAGAGTCAGAAGCCCTTGGGAAGACGGTGAATGACATTAAAGGCAACCCACTCCAGTACCCTTGCCTAGAAAATCCCATGGATGGAGGAGCCTGGTGTCCATGGGGTCGCAAAGAGTCGGACACGACTGAACGACTTCACTGTTTTTTTTTTTTCTTTCACTTTTTATGGACTTTTGAGCTCTCATCTTAGTTCTGCCACTAACAGGTTATGCATATAATTTTGGGTAGATCAGTTCACCTCGCAGGGGCTTTGTTTACTTTCTGTAAAATGGGAAGGCAGAACTCACATTTCTTTTAGGATTCAGTGTCCGCAACAGACTGTGCAATTGCCCTGTGTTCCTCATCATCTAACACAACTTTCTGCACCATCACAGCTGCTATCACTTAAACTACAAAGGAGTAAAGATGCTCCTTTTCTATGTGCAAGGTGTGAACATAAGAGTTTCCTTTAAACTGGAGGTGTGGAGGAGATCATGGCCTGAAATCATTCAAATGGTGCAATGGCAGCAGGGCTTGAAATAACATAGCTCAAAATATGGAAACAGTGATTGTCTCTGCCACCAAGAATCTGAAATAAATGCTTCAGGCTGAGATTACCTAGCCACAAATAACATGGGAGAAATGGGTTCCATTAAATCTTTGACATTTCCAATGCCCACTATTTATAGCTAGCTAGCAACTTTTTAGAGGTGGAGTGGATTATTCAGTATCAAAGACAATTTTGACTTGTGCTCCAAGGTTTTCTTACTCCTTTCACTAAGGTAGGTAAACAGTGTCTGGTCCTGTTTCGTCTTTAGTAAAATGAAAATGATACTAGGCCAATCTCAACTTGTCCTAAATGGCAATCAGGCAGGCTGCGAGTACCTTTCAGGTGGAGAGAGCTGGGGTGCATGATAGATTAAATATCGACTATTTACTCTTCTCTTTCTATTTCTGCTCGATGATTAAGGAATAAGATCTAGATGTGTGATCCTGGGCAAGCCAATTTTCTTCTCAGCAAATCAGTTATCCAATTTATAAAATAAAAGGGTCATCTATTTTGAAAATATCTATTCTTGGTTTTGGATAAAGTCACTGACCTAAACTATTCATGGCTGGCAGTGTTGCAACAAGGGTGAAGGATTAAGAATAAAACACAATCTAACTTAATTGTACTTTTAGGTGTGAAATGCTAAGACGACTGAGAGATAATCAGAGATGATAATGGCTAAAACCGGAAATATGAGACCGTTATCCATAAATGGAGATAAAACATTCAAAAGCACTCAATCATATATAGTAAGCAGCTTGAATAATTAGAACATAGATCCCCCCTTCAAATTACTTTGTGACAATTGTAGTCACAGTTGACTTTAGTAGTCACAGTTGACTTTATCATTTATTCATTCAAAAGTATTTGTCTTTGCCTCGGCGTAAATAAAGCTCTGATAGGTGAGAATTAATCTTCAGCTGAAGCAGCCTCTGCATTTCATTTTGTCAATAAGACTAGTAGATAAAACTTTGCTTCTCTGGCAACAATTTCCACATCCCCCCACCCCATTCTTCGCTCCCCCAGTGAGGGGACCCTGTAGACTAAAAAGTCAGCAGGACCTACTCTATTTCCCCACTAGGGGATGGGCAGGAAGTCCACAGCCCAGAACCGTCCATTTTTACCTGACTTTATGATGTAGATTAGTTTCCTAGGGCCTGAAAATTCACCTACCACGTTTATTTAAGTAAGTTCTTGGCCAGCCCATATTTTCACCCTTTCATGGTAATGAAGCTAAAATTTCTTTCCAGTCACTTTGCATGTCATTTCCTTTCTCTTTAGCTCTTTCTCAGTGAGATGATTGATAGATCCTTCTTTAGCGATCACTTTGGTAGATGATTTTCTTTTTCCTTTGAAGTCGATTTTGAAAGGAGTTGTACTGTGATGAGCTAATTAGCATAAAAACACAGTATATAACCTTAATTAGGCATGATTATAGGCTCAACGTAATGGGATGTCCTGAAACTGCACGCTATGCAAATATTAGACTTTTCATTCTTCCCGTTACATCTGAAACCATCAAGTAAAGGATGTTTTGCAGTATGTACCACAGTCAATGCCAGGTGCAAATTTTTCAACAAAAGACTTTTTTTGAGGGGTGGTGTACTAGTTGGGGAAAGGATTATAGGAGGTTTAGAAAAAAAACCTTTACAAGTTCAGCTAAGCTCCGGATGAGCTTTACAAATTCAGAGGAGTTTTACAATTAAGTAATAATAACCCAGTTACCCTACCCAACCCGTATCTCATCTGGAATTCTGAAGGCACTTCACTGTAGGCTTCACTGTGAGTTATGCAAATTGAGAGATCTTTCAAATCCAGTAACCACTAAGAGTACTACAAAACCAGTCTGGGGTTTACTCAAATTAGTAGGATATAGGAAGATGGTGAGGAAATGAAATCACAGTGAATCCCCGAACCCTAATTTTAGCCAATTATTTTCATTTCCTTTACCACCAACCTTTTTTTTAAAAAAAATATTAGAGTGGTAAAAGTAAATAACAAAATTGATTTTCCCTTTCCTACCCTGAAATGAAAACATCCAAGGATGTGATACCCTCAGACATTTGAATATTCAACCACTGAATATTTGAGAGCTCACAATACAGAAATCTTTGATTATGTCTAGAGTTGAGTTTTCAGACTCAGAAAAAGAAAGAAAGTGAAGTTGCCCAGTCGTATCCAACTCTTTGCAACCCCACGGACTGTAGCCTGCCAGGCTCCTCTGTCATTGGGATTTTCCAGGCAAGAGTACTGAAGTGGGTTGCCATTTCCTTCTCCAGGGGATCTTCCCGACTCAGGGATCAAACCCAGATCTCCTGCATTGCAGGCAGACTCTTCACTGTCTGAACCACCAGGGAGACACTTTTCAGACTCAGTCATTTGATTCCAGATACTGATGACATTGAAAACAGCAAAAATTGAATACATGTGTGAGTGTTAGAAAAGTAAGAACCTGATATTAGTCTAATGTACCATCCAGTCACTAGTAATGATAATGTGTGTGTGCTCAATTATTTTGCTTCAGTCCTGTCTGACTCTTGGTGACCCTAGGACCTGTAGCCCGCCTAGGCTACAAGGCTGCTCTTGTCCATGGGAATTTTCAGGCAAGAATACTGCAGTAGTTGCCACGCCCTTCAGAGTGGTGATAATAAAAGAAAGGTTTATATATGAAACAACTGAGGTTTGAAATCCATACTTTTCTCTGTATTTAATTGATGAGTTAACATTTACTGGGCATGCACTACAATATGCTAAGCACAGCTTTCAACATTTTATTGGCATAGTTGAATGTCAATAACCATTGTATCATTACAATAACCCTATAAGATTATTGGCTACCATAACTAGCCATATTTTATAGATGATGAAGCTGAGAATCAGAGAAGTTTGAAAACCTCACCCAGGATACATCTAGTAAGCAGTGCAGGCAGGATTTGAACTCATGTCTGTCTGACTCCAGCCATACTCTTAACCACTGTGCTGGGCTCACTGGTGCTTATCAGTCCTCTGATGGAATCCTTACTTATTAGTACCTTCCCTAGAGCTGGAAATGAGGTGCAAGAGCAATAAAAATGTTGAGAATGAAATCAAAATGCAGAATTCCCCATTGCCTATTTTATACAAAGTTCTTAGATGCTAAGAACTTTGCATCTAAGTGAAGTGAGGATGTTGCTGTTGTTTAGTCACCAAGTCATGTCTGACTCTTTGTGACCCCATGGACTGCAGCATGCCAGGCTTCTCTGTCCTTCACTATCTCCCAGAATTTGCTCAAACTCATGTCCACTGAGTCAGTGATGCCATCCAACCAAGTCATCCTCTGTAGCCCCTTTCTCCTCCTTCCCTCAAGCTTTCCCAGGGATGAGGGTGCAAGATAGAATTTGAAATAGGGAGACAGAATTGTACACAACTGTAATAAATACAAACTTACATGATAGGACTTACTATTATTGCTCATGAGATAATAGGGGAAAAGAATAGGGTAGGATGAGGCCAGTATTTAAAGCCAGTTTTCACCACATACTAGCTTTAGGACTTGGTCAATGAGAGCCTCTACAGGAAACAGGTGATTCAAATAAGAGACTCAGTGAAAGAACTACAACTGACCCTTGAACAATGCGGGAGTTAAGGGAGATCTACACATAATTGAGAGTCAACGTTTGGTATCTGTGATTCCTCCATAACTCTGGTTCTGCTTCTGTTGATTGAATCAGCTAAGCTTGGTGTGGTACTGTAGCACCACTGGGAAAAAAACCACATATACACGCACCATGCACTTCAAACTCGTATTGTTCAAGGGCCAACTGTATTTTAGAGGTATTAAGGAGGGTAAGGGGCAGAAGACATTAAAGCACTCAGACACTAGCAACAGTAGAAGCTGATACCACTTCCAGGACTGAAAGGAGCAGAGGAAGAAGCAATGAGAATTGGCATTATAGAAGTGTCGGGGTATACCGCAGGAGCTATAGCTGTTCAGAGCTACTGTTTCTGCCAGAGGCAGGGCCTGAATCTGGGAGAAAGCAGGGAAGAAATACTCTGACCTCCATCTTCATGCCCTCTGACCTTATGCCAGTGCCTTAAATCAGCTGATTCCTCCCAGAGGCCAACCTGCCTGAGAATCAAGTCCTCTACAGGATCTGTCTCCTAGGTAGGGAACAGATGTGAGGAAAGGGGATGGAGAATAACCTTAAATGAGCCATTCCTCTCTCTAAATTTCAGTTTGCTTATCTGTGTATCTACTATATTAATAGTGGTCTTAAAATTTCTACTTTCAACATTTTACTTTGCAACTTTGCTGTATAACACAGGGAGCCTAGCTTGGCGGTCTGTGATGACCTAGAAGGGTGGGATGGAGGTGGGGTTGAAGGGGTGCTTGGGAGGGGAAATATGCATGCTTATGGCTGATTCACGTTGGTGTATCAGTCAGTCAGTCTGTTCAGTCGCTCAGTCGTGTCCGACTCTTTGCGACCCCATGAATTGCAGCACACCACCAATAAATATTATAAAGCAATTATCCTCCAATTAAAAATAAAAAAGAATTTATAAGAATAGTACCATGAGCACACCGGTATAGTCTTTACCTTAGATTCTCCAGTTGTTAACATTTTGTCATTGCTGTCTTATTAGTATTATTCTGTCTACTAATACAAACATATACATATATCTTTGCTGAACCATTTGAGAGTTATTTACCAACTTTATTCCTAAACATTTAAGCAAATATCACTCCAAAACAAAGATGTTTCCCTATATAACCCCAATAAAACAATACTTGGCAAATTTAAAATTAATGCAATTTTATCATCAGCTATAGTCTATATTCCAAATTTGTTCAAGTATATCAATAATACACTTCATAGTTGATTTTTTCAATCAAGGCTTGCACATTGGATTTTGTTGCCATGCCTCCTTAATTGCATTTAATCTACAACAGTTTTTTCAGGTTGTTTATTTTTTAATCTTTCATAATATTAACATATTTGAGGAATCAAAGGCCAGTTTTGAAGGCCAATTGCTTTGCAGAATGCTCCCACTATGAATTTTTCTAGTTGTTTTTTCATAATTTGATTCAGTTTAAGCAATTTTGGCAGTAATGCTACAAAGGCGTGTTCTTCTTAGTGTATTGCATCTGGACATGATGTCAGAATGGCCCATCATAGATGATCTTCAGTTTGATCACTTGGTTAAAGCAGTATCTGCTAGATTTATTGATTATTTTCTCTCTTTGTAAATATCAAGTCATCTACCAGATGATAAATGTGAACATATCTTTTTCACCAACATTCTTTCATGCAGTGGCTTTTACAGCTGTTATTTGGCAGAAATAGTTTCATAAAAGTGTATTTAGGGGACTTGGTAAGAGTCCTTTACAAGTTTCTACTGTGATTCTCATTTCTTTTTATGTTAAACTGTTTTCATTGATTTATCTATTAAAATAGTCATAATGTGTTCATCATGTGCCTTGGGCCTGTGGAATTTTCACCTGTGGCTTCATAGCTGACTAAGTTAATGTCTTTAGCTCAGCTCCTTCTCCTGAGCTCTAGATCCACATGGCAATTGCTTTTGAGTGCCTTCACCTTACCATCTATGGATACCTTAAACTCAACATGCCTGAATGAAACTCACCATCATCACTTTCTGGTCTGCTTTTCTTATATTTTCTATTCCAATGAATTATACTTCTGTTTTCTCAGTGACTCTGTAACTCAGATGGTAAAAAATCTACCTGCAATGCAGAAGACATGGGTTTGATCCCCCGGTTGGGAAGATTCCCTGGAGGAGGGCATGGCAACCCACTCCAGTATTCTCACCTGGAGAATCCCCATGGACGGAGGAGCCTGGCAGGCTATAGTCCATGGGGTGGCAAAGAGTCAGACATGACTGAGCGACTAAGCACAGCACACATTTACTGAGTAGCCAGCCACCATAATAGGTCTTTAACATACCTGACATACATTATCTCATTTAATCCTTGCCATAGCATTGAGGCTATTTTCTGAAAGTCATAGCCCCAGGTTGACAGGTAGCAAGTCATTGTACTAGAATTCAAACCCAGCTCTCTTTGACTTTAAATCCTTTGCTTTAGTATAGTGATTAACAGCATCATTTGGCTTCAAATCCTGACTCTCCTACCAATGACAGGGGATTGGATAAGTCTCCTTAATCCTAGAAAATTTCATGGACAGACCATGGGGTTGCAAAGGCTAAGACATGACCAAGAGACTTTTACTTCACACTCCTTAACTCTCAGTGCTTTGGTTTTCTCCTTTATAAATTGGGAAAGCCAGTAATCCCTGCCTGGTAGGGTTGTTTTAAGACTTGAATGTGATAAAACTTGACAAACATTTGGACAATTTCTGGCAGCAGCAAGTCATAAATCTGGTGTTATCTTAAACGTCACTGCTTGTGGATTCGTCTCCTTAGGGAACCACATCACCACTGCTGCCATTGCCTTAGTTTAGACCAGGAGATGACAAACAATGTCTTGTAGATCAAATCCAACTTCCTCCTATTTTTGTAAATTTTGTTTTTCACTGAGGTATGATGGACATTAAAAAAATATTTTATTGGAACACAGCTATGCCCATTCATTTATGAGTTCTTTGTGGTTGCTTAAACCTTACAACAGGAAAGTTGAGTAGTAGCAACAGAGACCATTTTGTGTGGCCTGTGAAGCCCGTTTGACCCTCTATAGAAAAAGCTTGCCAATACCTGGTTACCTGGGTGTTGCAATAGTGTCCTTCTGGGTTTTCCTGGTTATATCTTATTCCTCCTTGAACTCATCTTACCCATCCATCCTCCTGTGTTGGGGGAATTCCTTAAATGTGAACTTAATTATGCCTATTTGCTCCTTACGGTGCATTGAAGACTAAGAACCTAGTCTTCTACCTACCAGTCATTCCCATACTCATCTTGTTCTCTGGCTGTAATGAATATTAATACTTTGTGCTCTTTCCAGCCTGGCATGGGCTGTTCCTTTTGTTTGAATATCTGTCTCTTGCCCCTTGTCCTTAACAATAAGTTCAGGGCTTACTTCCTCTGAGAAGTCCTTTCTGACTTCCACAGGCTGAACCAATGGCTTCTGCTCCTCTGTGCAATACTTCAATTCCTGCACTTATTCCCAATTTCCCGATCATGGGTTTAATCATCTGCCTTGTGACTGCCTTGGCTTCCTCTCAAGATTAGGATCATACATTTTTCACTTTTGTATCTCCAGTGCCCAGATTGGGATCTGACCCTTGATAAGTGACCATTAGGTTGGTATCACCTGCTGGCATTTTAGCTGTGGTTTGAGGGCTTCTGTAAGGAGCTTGTGGAGGATAGAAAAGAGCTAGGTCAGGAGAGATTTCCGGGAGGAGGTGATGTCACCTCCTGGAGGATGAGGAGGAGGATAAAACAAAGTAATGGGAGGAAGAAGCCAGGAGGAACAGTTTTGGCAAAGGTGATGAAACTTGAAAGAGGTGTGCTGGAGAGAGGACAATCAGAGGAAAGGGACACGTGAGGGAATGCTGAAAGATAGGCTAAGATGAGACGCGTCAGGCCTGTATTCCACAGAGCGCCCTCCGCAGGGCTGAGGAGCCTGGCCACGCGAAACCACAGAGGACTGCAGGAGGCCAGCACCACACCGTCTGCTGTGGGTCAGTCTTCCAGAAGTCCTTTAAGGTGCTATGTTTTTGTCTGCTCGTCATTCAATTCTATTCGCACACAATTTCTGGCATCTCAAAGCCTCTCAATAAATGTTTCTTTCGTCATTGAAATACATGAAAACTCCTCAGTTTTAAGAGTGATATAGTCCCCAATGCTTAGCATTTTCTTAGAGGATGAACACTTATTCTCTTTACAGCTTTCATAAATTTAAGCACTTCAGTCATATTTAACTTCAGTTCCCCATTTTCTGCTTGAGAAGTTCCCATTAGAGGAAAAAAAAAAACTATCCTCTGATGGAAGGTTCGAATATCTTGGATCATTGACTTTTTCTGGACCTTATCCAACTCTGTTTTGTCTTTGTGGAGTTAGATCTCTTAAGAATGCATGAATTTTTTCTTAATCTTCAAAACTAGAGGCAGATCAATTTATTTCTTGTAATTTGGATATTTTCTCTTAACAGAATGCTAAATGGAGCTAGGAGAAATAAACTCTGCTTTGCAAAGCATGCCAAGGATGGTGTCTCACAGGTGGAAAGCTTTTATGAATGGTGTCCAGACTCATTTGGGAGGCTTCCCTGGTAGCTTAGTTGGTAAAGAATCTGCCTGCAGTGCAGGAGATTCTTGAGTCTCTGGAAGACTCAGGAAGATCCCCTTGAGAAGGGATAGGCTACCCACTCCAGTGTTCTTGGGCTTCCCTGGTGGCTCAGACCGTAAAGAATCCATCTGTAATGGATTCCATCTGTAATCCATCTGTAAAACAAAACAAGACTTGGGTTTGATTCCTGGGTTGGGAAGATCCCCTTGAGGAGGGCATGGCAAAACTTCCAGTATTCTTGCCTGGAGAATTCCCATGGACAGAGGAGCCTGGTGGACTACAGTCCATGGGGTTGGAAAGAGCTGGACACAACTGAGCAACTAAGAACAGCACAATAGACTCATTCTGTCTTTAACACAAGGGCTCAGAGGGCCAGCAGCTTAAGCAGTTCTGGGGGTGTCAATGAAATACTGGGTGGCAAAAGATGCCTAGACGATCGGATAAAACTGGGACTTAGGGGGACTCCTGCGCTCCAGGAAATTCTCCAAGTCTCCACTTATCCTCAAAGTGAACAAGAAGCTTCAGTTTCAAGTTGAGTGCATTTTCCATCCATGGATTGGCTTGTTTTGTTCAGTTTTACTTTGAGTGTTTGAGGTTATCTCTTCGACGTAGCAGCTAAACCCACGTCTTCCTTTCTCGTAAAACCAAAACAAAAAGGCTAGAAATTCATGTGCCTTCTGTGTGTGCACATGTGTAGTATATACCTGGGATCAAAGCCAGCTATATAAAGTCCTTGATTCTGTGTGGGTTCAAACACATTTCAAAGCTTCAGGATCCTGAAAGTTTTTGCTCTGCTTCCTGAAGACCTGAACAACTGCTCCCATAAAGCCATGGCTTGCTCTGGATTCCAGAGTCATGGGACTTGGCGGACATCTAGGACCTGGCCCTGCACTGCCCTATTTTTTCTTCTCTTCATTCCTGTTTTCTCTAAAGGTGAGTGAGGCTTTTGGAGCATGAAGGTGGAGGAGGTGTTTCTCCCACTGGGTTTCATTTCTTTTCTCAGTCAAGGGCAGAGATTTACAGCAAAGCCAGAAGCTAAAGGTGAGACTCCAGTCTCCTGGTTTGGGCAGCTCTGTATTCCAAGGCAGGCAAGGGACAGCTGGAAGGAGAAAACCAGCAGAGACACAGCTAGTAACAGCTTACTGGGCATGGAGTGGAAGCTTAGTGAGTACATGTGAGTTGGTCTGGGAGACAGGAGAAATTTCAGACACTTCTATAAGACTGGAAGAAAATACTGTAAAGGTAAGTGATGTAAGAGAGAAGAGAGACCATCCTAAATCCATCTGGGCTTGGAATAAGGGTTAGCTCAAGGTTTCCTTTTTAAAAAACATTGATTGAATAAAATTATGAGATATTTCTTTCTTATCAATCAAGGTTTTAAGGTCTTCTGATTCATTTTTATAAACAAATGAGCCTGCTTGTTTAACATTGTGGCCTTCTTTACTCAATGCAAGGTTTTAAGATCCACTTAGTCAACTCTATAAACTAGTTAGCTAGTAATTATTTTTAAAATTAAGCAGTTTGAAGTAGTAAAACAAAAAAAAGGCGAGGGGAAGAAAGAATGAAAGAAATAAAAAACGAAAGAATAAAAGAATGAACAAAAGAAAGGGCCATCGGTCTGTTTGGCATAAGATACTTAATTGTTGCCTGACTTATCTCTGAACTTTAGGGGCAGGTCCCCCAGTTTTCAGCTGAAATAAAGCCCTTTAAAGGCTGATACTAGGTTTGTTACATGGTGTACAATGGTGATCTTTTCTAATACATTTCTGCCTTCTATCTCTCTAGACCTCTGTTGAAAAACTATGTGGTTTGTACAAAGTAGGGGCTCAAAAAATATTTGTTTATTTAATTTTTCCTGTATAAGAAATATTCACACGTATTTTCTTATTTTATATGTTTTAAATATGCAAAGGTTAAATGCCCAGAGAAACAATCAAATTTACTTTTAAGAAAATTTCTCAATCTGTATCTGGGATCCGCTCCTGGTGGATATTGGAAAATGAAGTGTGACCAGATTTAGTGGTGATAATTGGAAGCTTGCCTTGGGGGAGGGCAGGAAACTTGGTCTCCTTTAGGTTTAGAGTCAACACAACAAATGGGCAGCATACAATGATGCACAAAAAAATCCTTTAATACAGGGCAGAATTTAAGTACTATGGTGGAGTTGTAATAGTACAGAGGATGCTCGGAGGGCATCTCTGGTAGACAGAAATGAGGGCTGAGAAAGAAAACTGTTGTCTAGCCAACCAGGGTTGCTGCATTAACCATGGCAATGGCTGCTGCCATATTATTCTCTCTTCTGGGTGTCCATACAGGTGCTTGGGGGAAAGACTAGTGCTTTCAGTATAAAGGAAGAGGTGTCCTGGAAACTCAGACTGGAGTAGTAGGTTAGGATCAGGTTATAGAGACAGTGAGTATTATTTACTTTGATTTTGCAGTCGATGGCTCAGTGGTCAAAGAATCCGCCAGCCAATGCAGGAGACATGGGTTTGGTCCCTGGGTCAGGAAGACCCAGGAGGAGAGTCTTTTGCCATTTCCTGGAGGAGGAAATGGCAACCTACTCCAGTATTCTTGCCTGGGAAATCCTATGGCTAGAGGAGCCCAAAGGACTACAGTGTGCGGGGTTGCAAAGAGTCAGACGTGACTCAGCAACAACAACCAAGTGTATAAGGCATGAAAAGGTTTGAAGAGAATGAGTTACACGGTTCCATCCAAGTTTTGAGTGTCACTTGTATGATGGGTGGACTAGAAAGGGGCTGAGTTACTTATAGGAAGGTAATTTGTCACGAAGCCATCATTTTTTATATGATGTGAGTCCTTTTGTATGGAAAGCTGGGCTCCCTTCTCCTGTAGAAGCTAGAAGACAAAGGACAGAGGAATACAAGGTGTTCAAGTGAAGGAGAGAGGGTGGAGGAAGGGGTGATGGCAGTGGCAGGGGAAGCCCATAGAAGTGAATGGCAGGGTTGCCTCAGCCTACAGAGGAAGCGACCCGGTGCCCTCCCTCTGCGGCTTCCTCCATCAAGCAGCATCCTTCCCTCTGTGGTAATAACGCAGGGAAGGGGGGTGGCCAGCACATTAGCCAAGGCTCGGCTCCCTGTGGGCAATCAAGATCCAGGGCCAGGTCAAAGTAAGCAGAGGTAATAAAGGTGTACTTTGAGAGGTAAGGCAAGATTCTCTACCTCAGCCTCCAAAATTTCCTCTACTGCTCTATTATAACTTTAGAATACCAGAGTTGGGAGGCACTGTGATGTCATCTGAGCTAAACCCCTCTTTTGCATGGGAGGGAAAATGAAGGCTATGAGGGAGGCACAGCTTTCCCCAAACCATCTATTTCATGGTATAGCCAGCCCTTTTGTTTGTCACATCAGTGTTCTCACTGCCACAACCAACTGCCTTCCAAAAACTGTTTTCCAGTAAGGAAGCACCTTTATGGAAGAGAAGCCAGAAGGCAGCAAGAGATGGAGGGGGCACTGGGGTGGATGGAAGAGGGGAGGGGTGGGGAGGGTGATGGGTTTGTTGATGGGGGGAGAGAAGGGTTGACAGGTGAAGTTGGACAGGGCCATCAGAGATCAACCACCCTGCCCAAGGGTTTGCCTGGACCTGGTGGTGAGTGAGCTTGAGTTCATTGATTTCCCTTTGGTTTTCCCACATTAGGGATGAATGTGACCCAGCCTCCAGTGGTGCTGGCTAGCAGCCGGGGTGTTGCCAGCTTCTCATGTGAATATGAGTCTTCAGGCAAAGCTGACGAGGTCCGGGTGACAGTGCTGCGGGAGGCAGGCAGCCAGGTGACCGAAGTCTGTGCTGGGACGTACATGGTGGAGGATGAGCTAACCTTCCTGGATGATTCCACTTGCATTGGCACCTCCAGAGGAAACAAAGTGAACCTCACCATCCAAGGGCTGAGGGCCATGGACACTGGGCTCTATGTCTGCAAAGTGGAGCTCATGTACCCGCCGCCCTACTACGTGGGCATCGGCAATGGAACCCAGATTTACGTCATTGGTGAGCGTCACTGACCGACACTTTTTGCACTGCTGTCTCTTCTTTGCCATGCAAACAAATTGGCCCCTTATTTTTTGGGTCCTTCATGTTTAGGATTGTGGGAATTCTCTTTAAGAGTTTTCTGGCACAGACATAGAGAACAAATATATGGACACCAAGAGGGGAAAGAGGCAGGTGGTAGGATGAATTGGGAGATTGAGATCGACATATATACTCTGTGGATATTATGTATAAAATAGACAACTAATGAGAACCTACTGTATAGCTTGGGGAACTCCACTCAGTGCTCTGTGGTGACCAAAATGGGAAGGAAATTAAAAAAAAAAAGGGATATATGTATACATAGCGCTGATTCACTTTGCTCTACAGTTGGAACTAACACAACATTGTTAAGCAACTCTACTCCAACAAAAGTTAATGAAAAACAGACTTCTCTGGCATAACATGTGGTAGTCCTGCTTAGTATGGATGGTGAGACAACAGCATTCCGACTATAAAATGAGTCGAGGAAGGTGTTTTTCCTCCCAGCAGGTAGGGGCACTCATTCTGGAGTGATGGCCAGCATGAAATTTGGCCTTGGCCTTTGATCTGAAATTCCCAGCCAAGTAGCCCCAAGAGACAGACTTATCTAGGGGCCAGCGATTCTATTTACGGGTGGACATCAAGGTTTGGCAGCTTGAACTTATTCCTTTTCTCACCAGTCAGGGGAGTAAGGCGCTAGAATTTAGAAAGCATCTCAGGGAAGCTCTGCTTTGTTCTCTATTGCAGATCCAGAACCATGCCCGGATTCTGATTTTCTCCTCTGGATCCTGGCAGCAGTTAGTTCAGGGTTGTTTTTCTACAGCTTCCTCATCACAGCTGTTTCTTTGAGCAAAATGGTGAGTGCAGTGCGGGCAATGCACCATCCTTGGTCTGGATGCCTTTGGTGATGATAAATGACCAAGGGACACTGTTGAGTCGAGTTCTCTTGAGATGAAGCAATAAATGAAGAAGAGCAAGGACAGTGGTAAAGAACACACTAGAACCCGTGGCACTGGCCTTTGAGGTTTCAGGATGACTAATATTTTAGATGAGTGTGTTTGACATTGAATGTTTGTGTGCTTTTGCACAAGGTTTCAGTTTGAGTAACTGTGTGAATAACACGGGGCAGCTGTTTTGCTCTTTATCTCCATGACAATTGTACTTGAGTTATCATAACCTTGAAACCCGAAATGAGGTTGGGCAAAATGTTGCTGGAGAAGATCACCTGGGTGGTTAGTGTCCCTCATTTCACCTGGAAGCCATCTCTCTGTGCCCCATTACTTGAGCCCTCCTTGTCTAAGCTGTAGGTGTCCACGTAACCCCTGCCCAGGGCTCCCTGTTACCCAGTCTGCTTGACTGGCAAACCTGACCCTCCTTTCCAGCACAGTAGAAGAGAACCCAGTTTTTATTTACTGCAGTTGTTGTAGAAGAGACAGAGGTATGGAATCAGTGCTCCTGTCACCATTTCTCTCTGATAGTCACTTTCAGCCTCCTTTGCCTATGGCTGGCTTTGCCATCACAAACCTTCCCCTCCTCTCCCTGTTTCCCTCCCTCACCTCCACATTCTATTCCCAGATCCTCTATAATCTGTTCTGTGGCAGTAGCTTCTTTCTACCTCATTTGCTACAAACTGCCATGCAGACTAGTAGATTAGACCTCAGTTTACTGAGGTGATAAAAACTGGAAATCAGTGTGGACAGAGAAAAAAATGAATCAAAAGTATATGAGGAGTAGAGATGAGGAATACAGCTCTCAAAGAGAATAATTGAAGTTTATTATCTTATCAAGCTCATCACCTGACAAACAAGATCCAGTCAATTATCATAGGCATTTTGGAAGTTCTTTCTAAAGCTTTTTCAGAGTTTCTTCCTCCTGTCTCCCTGTCAGGGAAAATGATTTCTATTTTATGTCAATAGCACAGGGTTTTTTTACACAAAATGAATTTTAATAGCTGAATCAAGAAAATCTCCAATTTTGCATGTTGTGAACATCTATTTTTCAGTGGGGTAGGGACCCAATATTTGTCGAATCCTATTACAGTTAGAAGTGGCTTCTGTATTCCTCAGTGCTAATGATTGTTTCTTTTTATGTTTGGCAGCTAAAGAAAAGAAGCCCTCTTACTACAGGGGTCTATGTGAAAATGCCCCCAACAGAGCCAGAATGTGAAAAGCAATTTCAGCCTTATTTTATTCCCATCAATTGAGAGACCATACTGAAGAGAAAGGACTATTTTCTAATTTGTAAGAGCTGAGGCAATTCTAACTTTTTGCTATCCAGCTATTTTTGTTTGTTTGTGTTTATGGGGGGATTCATCTCTGACATAAAGCAGGATGCAGAACCCCAATTCAGCGTACTACAATTTAAAGGAAAGGAGCAGAAGAACAGAGCCAGGCTGGCTCTATCACATCTGATCCAGTTTTAGAAGAAGCATCACGTGAGAGCGTTATAAGGAAGCAGCATTACGACGTAGGTTCAGGGACAAAAGTTAGGGAATAGTACCATCCCAAGAAAGCAATGAAAGAAGGAGGGGAGAGGATGGTATTGTATACATCTTGTATTTACCCATTGGAAGTTTTTAGCTGAAATGTCTTTAAGTAAAATACTTATGCTGTGTTATTTTTCTTAACAAATATATAATTATGTGAAGACTTAAAAAATACTCACATGGCTATATTTTAGTCAGTGATTCCAAAGGTTGTATTGTAACAATATGTATTTTTTTATTTGATAGTATTGTGCATGGGGACCACATGTGCTTTTGTGTATTTGCTGATTGTCTGAATAGAAACACTATACGGCAGTGTCTTCCCATCATGGATTCAGGGGAAGTTTTATGGTCGAGACTCAGGACACTAATACACTGGGTAGAATACAAGGTCACGTGCCAACTGGCTTGGAAACCAGATACGGTCATAGCTGATCCTTGCAGACATGTGGGCTGCATTGATGGCGACATGTGCTTTGGGCTTGTATGCCAGCTCCTCTCCCTTTCTTTAACAAGGAAGCCAAAGCAGGTGGTATCTGAGTTAATTTGATGGCATGTCATCGTCATGGAGAAAACTGCTCATTTCAGGAGTCCTGTGGGTATGAACCTCAAGGAAGCTCCAATTCCACTGGGCCCCAATTCCTTACACATGGTTAATGCCACAGACAGGAAAAAGCAGCAAATGGCAAAACAGGGTGCAAAGGTCTCTGAAAACTAACACTGTTAGTGTTTTTTAACTTGATATTTTCCATGAAAATGCAACAACATGTATAATATTTTTAATTAAAATAAAAATCCCTGATGGTTGTTTTCCAGAGTTGTTTTTAACCTTCCTTAGATGTGAGTATTGTGTTTATTTTTGATTGATTCATTCAGCACTTGGTTGACTCGTCAATATTAGGAAGACCGGGAACAAATTAAAAAAAAAAAAAACCCAAAGGGCAAATCATGCTTCATGAATCAGCTGTCCACCAACACTTCACCTGCAAGCCCCTCTTGAAAGGAATTCATCCTTGATCTTTTTGATTTCTTCCTCACTGTTTGGGATATGAAGCAGCTACTACAAACAGTTCCAGCAGCCCTTGATAAATCACACAGCGTTCTCTTTAGCACAGGTTTCTCACCTCTTTCTTACCCAGACCTTTCTCAACTCAACTGAAACACAGATTACAGTTGCCATGGCAACTCCACTGTCGTCAACCCTGCAGCCATTTTGCTCTGCCTCTGCGGTAAATGATCTTTCCCTTGTGGCTTCCAGATGGACTCGTTCAAAATGTGAGGGACACAGCCCCTCTGTGATTCTTGGTTAACCAGTATGTCATCTCAGCCTGCTTGGTTTCCACTTAAGGTTTCTCATTCTTGACCTCCACATCCTGTTGTTGCTTTCTGTAATGACTCTCAAAGTGGCCAGGGACCACCTATAATTGAATCAACCGGGTCACTTTCAAAAAATGCTGATTCAAGTGCTTAACCTCAGATATACTGAATCAGAATCTTCAGGCTGTGGGACCAGAGGTTTGCTCTCCCAACAAACTCCCCAGTGCTTCTCAGATCCATCACGTTTTGAGGATTGCTGTTCAGGCAGCTCTCTCTCACTTGCTCGCTCACTACGTGCTTAGTTGCTCAGTCATGTCTGACTCTGTGATCCCATGAGCTGTACCCCTCCAGGCTCCTCTTGCTCACTATGTGCTCTTTTTTTCCAAACAAGTGTAACATACAAATGAATGAGCACATAGTGAGCATGTCAGAAAGATTTGCTAAATAAAAAGGAATAGGTCTTCCAAATATGGTAATAACACCTAGAGTAAACTCCTAGGGCTTCTCTGGTGGCTCAGTTGGTAAAGAATCCACCTATAATGCAGGAAATATGGGTTCTATCCCTGGGGCAGGAAGATCCCTGGGAGAAGGGCATGGCAACCCACTCCAGTATTCTTGCCTGGAGACCCCCATGGACTGAGAAGCCTGGCAGTTACAATGCATAGGCTCACAGAGTTGGACACGACTGAATTGACCAAGCAAAGTACACACAGAGTAAGCTCCTACTTTGTAGAAGACTGTTCCTTTTTATTTCTTGATCTTTGGTTGGAAGCCATGAAGAAACACACAGTTTAGGAGTGCCAGTGAACAGTTTATTACCATTTTTGCTCCTCCAAGTCTTTAGAGAGATCATTTTTCTCCATAGTTGACAGAAGATCTAAATGACAGAGAGGGTCTTCAGAGATGTCTCAGGCATTTTTCAAACATAAGCCTAATATCTTCTTTACACAAGAATATCCTAATATCTCCTCTACTATTGTCTGAAATTCTACTATTGAGTTAAGAATTGCTTTTTTCACTCAGTCTCAATTTTGAAGAGATAAAATACTCTTTAACTTAAAAAAGTTTCTCCTGTGACAGAAGAAATGGGCAAGAAAAGGATCAAGGTCCTGGGGAAGCCCAAAGACTCCACTCATCCCATTGAGACTCGGTCCACCATGGAGGGAGAGCCTGGGCACTGTGCCTCTCCTCCTGGAACCACTCGTCTCAGGTAGGAATCTGGAGATGAGGGGAACAGGATACAGCTACCAGGGGTTGCCTGGGTCAACCCCAACTCTTACCAGCTCCTAGCACATACCTCTGCTCATCTCCCTTCTTCCAACATGGTACTCTCATTTCTGCCATTTCCCATTTCCCTATTGCTAAGTCGCTTCAGTCGTGTCCGACTCTGTGCGACCCCAGAGACGTCAGCCTACCACGCTCCTCCGTCCCTGGGATTCTCCAGGCAAGAACACTGGAGTGGGTTGCCATTTCCTTCTCCAATTGCTCACCCCTAAATATCTCTATCCCTCATTTTTGCATCTCAGATTCTGCTCCCTCCATCAGCTGTGCTGACACTTCAAGCGTACGTGAATTTTTTCCCCTTCCGTTTTGTAGCTACACTCAGTCATCTCTAATCATTTCAAATGTGAATGTCTTTCCTGGGTGGGAACTTCTCCAAAATAGGCATCATCACAGCCTCAGGCACACAGTAGATGCTCAAATAGATGTACTGGAGAGTTGAGGACAGCTGGGATGATGAGAGGGACATGTCTTCTATGTGGAACCTGGCTGTGCTTCTGAAGGTGGCTTCAGCATAATCTGTTTCCTCTTTGACCAACAGAATTATGTGTAGGTCAATCTAATAATATTTCTCGGTTTAAACCTTTAAGGCTTGCAATGTGAGCCCCTGCTGGCTTCTCTGCCCCACATATTCTACTTTTATCTCAATCTAATCGTCCAATGTTTTTTGGTGTGTATGGGGGGAAGGGGAAGATGAATTCTCAATTTTAGTCTCTATTTTTTGAACTGTGGGTTCAAAATTGCTGCTAAAATTGACTATGTTTTTACACAGAGTCTGAACCCTCTTCTATATCCACAGTTAATACACATTTAATTTACTTGGGATCCAAACTTAGCAAACTTGCAGAGTACATCATGTAAAATTCTGGGCTGGATGAAGCACAAGCTGGAATCAAGATTTCTGGGAGAAATATCAACAGCCTCTGATATGCAGATGATACCACGCTAACATCAGAAATTGAAGAGAAACTAAAAGCTTCCTGATGAGGGTAAAAGGGGAGAGTGGAAAAGCTGTTTAAACTCAGCATTCAAAATAAGAAAATCATGGCATCTGGTTCCATCACTTTGTGGTAAACAGAAGAGGAAAAAGTGGAAGCAGTGACAGATTTTATTTTCTTGGGCTCCAAAATCACTGCAGGCAGTAACTGGAGCCATGAAATTAAAAGATACTTGCTCCTTGGAAGGAAAGCTATGACCAGCCTAGGAGGCATATTAAAATCCAGGGACATCACTTTGCTGACAAAGGTCCATATAGTCAAAGCTGTGGTTTTTCCAGCAGTCATGTATGGATGTGAGAGTTGGACCATAAAGGCTGAACACTGAAGAATCCATGCTTTTGAATCGTGGTGCTGGATAAGACTCTTGAGAGTCCCTTGGACTGCAAGGAGATCAAACCAGTCAATCCTAAAGGAAATGAATCCTAAATATTCATTGGAAGGACTGATGCTGAAGCTGAAGCTCCAATGCTTTCACCACTTGATGCGAAGAGCTGACTCTTTGGAAAAGACCCTGATTCTGGGAATGATTGAAGGCAAAAGGAGAACGGAGTGACAGACAATGAGATGGTTAGATAGTATCACCGACTCAATGAACATGCATGTGAGCAGATCCAGGAGATAGTGGAGGACAGAGGAGCCTGCCGTGCTACAGTCCATGGGGTCAAAAAGTAGGACACAACTTAGTGACTGAACAACAAACTTGCAAATCGTTGATGTCACTGTGCTGTTAATTGGAGAAAAGCCAATTAGGAAGGTGGAGAATTTATACATTTAAGTTATTGCCTGGGGGAGGTCTCAAAGGTAAGGAGAACTTGGTTTTCTCAGGAAAGCTACTCTGTTGTTTGACTTCTCTTTTGCACCTGGTTAGAGCCATGTCTCAGGTGCTGTAGAGGCCTTGTTTTATTGGACACATTTGTTTTCCTCAGCACAGGTCAGTTTTCTCTGTTCAGACTAGAAGGATGACATGACCTAATGGTGGAGAGGGAGGAAACGTTCTTTCCTTCCTCTCTTGCGTGTCCTTGTCGACAGCCTGGGGTAGGAGTTTGTAAGTAGGTTTGCCAGATTCAGCCAAAAGGAAAAAAAAAAACCAAACAACAAAAACCCTCAAAACCCAAAAACAGGATGCCCTGTGTTTGATCTAACAACCCTATCAGCAGGAAAGTTTGTACCTTAATGTGGTGTGAATAAAAAGTGTTTTGCTGACCCCTCCCCAGGAGTTTGTGGGCAGGAAGAGCCTGAGACCATGACTGCTGTTTCAGAACTAACACGATCTCCTGTTCTCACTCCCGGGCACATGTTGGATGATGCTCAGTTTCGCTGGAGGCTAATGGATCCTGCAAACGGGGCAGTTCTTTATCTTCTAAAGTTTTTTTTTTAGAGGTCACCTCCATTTGTTCTGTATGGTGCGGAGTCTGACGTTCAGACCCTTCTTGGAAATCTTTGCTTTTGTGGTGGACTTGTTACAGCTGTTCTTACATTGATTGTGCACAATAATTAACTGAAATGTTTGGGGAAAATGTAGATCAAGGTGCCATAGACTCAGAGCTTCTCATTTATAAGGTCGAGGCAGGGTTTGGGTTTTTTTCATTCTTCAGTGAGTCTTTGCGATCTTACTTTCAGATGCCCTGGTCTAGGTCAGCATCCTACCATCACAGATGGTTAGGACTTAGAGAAGGGACCTTGGAAATTATTTTCACATTTTAGAAGAAAATTAGGGCTTCCCAAGTGGCTTAGTGGTAAAGAATCCACCTGCCAATGCAGGCGACGAAAGAGATGCAGGAGACATAGGTTCAATCCCTGACTCAGGAATATTCCGTGGAGGAGGAAATGGCAACCCGCTCCAGTATTCTTGCCTGGAAAAATCCATAGACAGAGGAGCCTGCTGGGCTTCAGTCCACAGAACTGCAAAGAATCAGACATGACTGAGAAACTGAGCATGCATTGGAAGAAAGTTAGACTCAGAGACATTAGGAAATTTGGCCAAGGTCACAGTCTGAAAGACAGGTCTATAGATTTTCACATCAGGGCTCTGCTGTGGGTGACACTTTGAACCTTTCTGCCCAGGAACTGTCCTTTTTAGGCTGCTTTAGTAATGTCACTGCCACCACCCCAGACTTTTTCCAGAAAGCCTGTTTTTCCTCTCACCTCTACCCCAGCTGCTCTTCTGAGCCTCAATGTGACCGTTATCACTCTTTCCTGCCTGATGTTGGCTCCATTTTTCTTTCTCTCCCTTAACCTTCCAGGGCCCTAGCAAGAGGGTCTTGGGTGATCCTCAGCAATCCAGCAGACGGATGCAGCAGAAGAGAAGGCCAAACAACCGTTGTCAACAGTGTTTCAGAAAGGTCTCCAGGGCTCTGAGAAAGCTTCTCAATTCTGCTGGAAGTCATAGAACAACCCAGTGAAATGAAATGCCTTTTTTTTTTTTTTAATCACATGCCATCAGGTTACCATGGCAACCAACTGTGATTTAAAAACATGATATTAGTCCCCCAAGGTGATATTGTCTTTTTGAACAAAAAGAAGAGGATCTCTCTGGGAAAAACTGTAAGGAATATATTTCAGGAGGCAACTTCAAATTTTAGAAAGCAGCACAAACTATACTTTTATGAGGATGTTACCTTTTCTCTTCTGGCTTCATCTTGACTTTGTTTTCGTTCTTGTGGCAGGCATCCCATTATTACCTTATTGGGTTGTCCAAAGAGAGTTTTCTGTAACATCGTATGGAAAAACCAGAGCAACCTCTTTGGCCATCCCAATATTTTATTCAATGAGTTGAAAATGAGCCTTGCTTTCCTTCCTTGTAGTTAACTTGCAATTCTGTAACAGTCTTTGGTCTCCTGTGAGCATCTGTTTGGTCCTGGAACATCAGAGTTGTCATTAACTATGACTTTAAGGACAGAAAGGTTGGATCTGGGAATGAAGACCAATGTCCTCTGGTTGCTTTCCTGTTGAGGAAGCCGTCATACTGGATGCAGCTCATGAGTTCCTTATTTGGAATGAAGAGAGGAAAGAAACCAATCTGAAGCGTTCAACACCACAGAGGTATAAATTAGCTAAAGTCATTCTCACAAGATCCCTGCAGAAGAGATACTGACATCAGCCATATTTTACAGATGAGGAAACTGAGGTTTCAGGGGGATTTATTTCTTGCCCAATGCCACGCAGCTCGTAAGAGGCAGAGTCAGGATTAGAACCTATGTTGAATTCCAAAGTCCACTCTCTTTTAAAATGATCATATCTGAATTCTGAGGGTCTACCTGAAAAAGGAAAAGGGAAAATGGAAAGTGAGTGGAGATCGAAGTGCTAGAGAAGCAAAGTGTGTTTCTGAGAGTTACACATGGGTTGTGGAATAAGCAAATATTCTTACTTTGAATAACTGTTTCAAAACAAATGTTTTAAGAGGCTTTTGGAAGGTGTGATGAGACTAGCTCCAACAGCTGAGAATTGTCCCTAGAGAGCAAAGAAAACAGGAAGTTGAAGACATTTAAGCATAGACTACGTGTTTTATACACAATTTAAGTAGTATCTACTTTCCCAGTCACTGGAGCTGAAGTGTCTGCATTGCTGGCTGGCCTGGGGTATTAGAACTTGTCACTCAGAGATGGGCAAATGGAAACCATTAATACAGCCCAGTGGGAAGATATGATTTTCACATAACCATAGCATGCTCCCTTTATACCTGGGGTCAAATCCCATTCAAAACAGGCTGGAGGTAAAAGAAAGTAATGACTGTTGGAAGTCAGTGTGAGTGACCTTGCAAGTATACCTGTGACCCCTGGAATGGGGCTAGTTTCTAAAAGGATAATAATCAGCTTGGAATAGAAGGTGAGCTTGGGAGATGGGGGTAAAGAGAAGGGAGAGCCTTTAAGCTGGGGTTGAGGGGTGGTAGAAAACAGCAATGAGTCTCTTTGAAGAGAAAAAAAAAAAGAATGAAGCAAAAGACTGAAGCCTGAAGTTCCCCCCACCCCAAATGGCAAATGAAGTAGACCAGCACTCTGTGGAAAAAAAAAATTGTCAAGCAAGACCCAATGCCACGGGCCACATAGAAGACTGAGAGAAGTCCAGGTGAGAAGTGGGGGACCATCCTTTTGAGACTGTGATGGAGATAGCCATAAAGAAGTAAGTCTACCAGAAGTCAAAGTGTGGGACCAACTGGGGGTAAAGTAGAAAAAACCAACCTACTCTGCCGGAATGTACATGAAAGGTAATGGCTCCATTCTGGATGGATGGTGTTGGAGGAGGTGTGTGTGTGGTGCAGGGGAAGGCACCGTGCAGGGCTGAGAGCTGATGATGGGGGAGCATCATGAAAGAACTGCTGAATGGAGAACCTTAAGCCTGTGTGAAGCTGAGCAGCGTGCACTGTGCTTGTGCCCATCTGAGTGTTTGTGGTGTTTGTCATTTGTGCTTGAGTAGATCATTCAAAGATGAGATAGTTGGAAGGTATCACTGACTCAGTGGATATGGGTTTGAGTAAACTCCGGGAGTTGGTGATGGTCAGGGAGGCCTGGCGTGCTGCAGTCCACGGGGTCGCAAAGAGTCGGACATGACTGAGCAACTGAACTGAACTGAACTGAGATCATTCAAGAAGGACATGAAAACTGTGTTCAAGATATGGAGAGCTGCCAGATGAAAGAGGAACTAGATTTGCTCTGGGGGCTTCCTGGAGCACCAGCCTGAGTGTTCCAGGGAGCACACGATAGGAAGGAGGGTTGGCACGGTTTTCCTTCCTACATGTAGAGGTGGATTTGGAGCCAGGGAGAATGCATCACTGTGGGTCACACTGCATGTTGGTTTGGGGCAGGCCTGCTGGATCCTCATCAACATCAGCTGGTGGGGAAGGAAAAGAAGCAAGGGATCAGGTGGGATAGAGGCTGGGAAAAGGACCTGATTGAAGGACTGGCTCCTTCTGGGTGGGCAGCACTCCTGTGGGCTGCATTGGAGACTTGTGATGGGTTCAGGCTCCATTCAGGTGGGCAGCACTGTCTAATGTGGCAGGTGGGCACCACAGCAGGAAATGAAATGGTAAGAAATACCCCAAACTAGATGGCCATTGGTGTTCTGGTGGGTCAGCTGGTAGGACACTCACAGATATTTGAGGATACAGAGAATAGTATGTCCCACTTACAGAGAGGCTAGGAAGGGTATCCATGAGGACTGGCCTGCTGGACAAGGAACTGAGGCCACAGTCCAGTTCACTCCCTAAACTGGGGAAGAATACATTCTCCTGGAGAGCTTGCCTGGAGATATTGCCATACACTGGGTCTGAGATTGACCACAAGGCCACTGAAAATCCTGGACACAACCTTAGAACCTTTTCCAACACAGGTCTCTATGAATCAAAGATAGTTATCATAGATAGTATTCAAGATGTCATTGATAACCCCAGGAAAGTAGTCACTTCCTTTCTTTTCCAAGACCCAGCTCAAACGTCCCTCCTCTGTAAACCTTCCTAAACCCTCACACGTGGTTACTCCACTGCCCTTGGTCCTTCTTAACCCCTCTGCTGTGTCAAAGTTTGTTGATAGCTTAATACCTTCTCTAGAGAGAACTCACTGCAGGGAAATGGGGAGTCCTTCTTGAATTTGTCACTCCAGCCACTACATGGGAAGATATTATTCTACTTTTGTTAAATAACTTGCACACAGTCTCATCATGGGACCATCTACACATAGATAGATTTGGGTTCAAGCTGGCCTGATATCAAACTCTTGTGTTCTTCTCTTAAACTCTGCACTCAATGACGAGCCCCTCAGCTGTTGGCCTGGGTTCAGCGAAAAGGAGGATAGGCTGAACTTGTCAGCATTGACAGATGTGTAAGGAATTTTATGGCTGCTCATGGAATCCTAGGCTCCACCCTCAGAAACTTTCCTTTTCTGTGGTGCTTTATACACACTGGGATCAAGCTAGTCTGGGTGAATCTGACTTTTAACCACTGTGCTAACATTTTTTGCCTTCATCAGTCACAGCTGAACTGTTGCTGTCTAACTTGGCTGCCTAATCTACAATTTTTTTTTTTTCAAATCAGATGTCACTATGCCTAGTGAAACGGAGAGAATTATTTTATAATCATACTCTCCGGAAACCAAATCGTTGATGGAAATTTTTAATAAAGAATGTGGTAGAAACACAAATTTAAGTCACGAATTGAAAACATGTGGCAAAATCTTTATCCACTAGACTCTACAATATTCTGCGACCATCTGTGGAAATTTATAGGTATTAAATTAGATACAGGCTGGTTTTTCTGTTTGCAGAACATAACAGAAACCTAATTGGAAAATCACACAGCAATAACATAAAACCAAATGTGATGTCTAGTCCCTTCAAGGTCAAAATACATGTGCAAATGAAAAGAAAATTGCATGCTTTGTCCTTGAACAAAAGACCTTAGTTAATATTCTTATTAAATACTTCATGTGTCTAAGAGATGGTTAAGAAAGCAAATGGAGCATCTTCTTTGAGCCTAAATTATATTTAAAACTGGCGATAATAGAGACTAATGTGTGATGGACAAGGTTAGTCTTACTTTGCTTATATTCCATTGTTTAAATGTTTTCCTGTGCATATATTTATAAGCCTGTGTTCAGTTTTTTAAAAATACTGGTCACTGGCTTTCCCACAGAATCAAGAAAATGAATGCAGAAGAATTGCTCCATTTGGCAAAAAAGCGTATCAGTATTTCCTGGCCTGAGGGCAGGAGGCTGGCCAAGGCGAGACCCTAAGTTCCTGTGGAGGAAAGTACTAGATTTATCCTTTGAAACCCTGTCTCCAAGGAAACGTCTATGGAGCCCTGAAAGTGAATTTTCAAGGACAAAGGGATGGGGAATCCCTGTTTGGAGCCCGGCAACCTGGCTCTGCTCTTGGCTCTGCCTCAGCAAGTTTGCAGTCTCCTGAAGCCATTTCTGGGTTGCACACCTTTTAAGAGCCACCCTGGTCTGTTTGTTTACGGTTCCAGCCCCACTGAACTCTCATTCCTGAACTCCTCCTTACGCTGTCTTGTACTGATATAATTTGTTATTGTTTAATGCTCATAACTAAGTACCCATGCATTAATATTGTGTGCTAAGTTGCTTCAGTCGTGTCTGACTCTGTGAGACCCTATGGACTCTAGCCTGCCAGGCTCCTTTGTCCATAGAATCTCCAGCAAGAATACTGGAGTGGGTTGCTGTACCCTCCTCCAGGGAATCTTCTAGCCTAGGGATCAAACCTGTTTCTCTTGCATCTCCTGCATTGGCAGGCGGGTTCTTTACCACTAGTGCCACCTGGGAAGCCCATTCATATTACTGGGATCCCAAATACGTAATGAATTCCCCAAGGCACTTTCCCTTTGTGGAGGCAGAGGGGAGTAATAGCTACAGCATGACCTCTGCTGCAGGCAGCTGGGAACTAATTCTACTCCATACTCTATGCTTCTGTTTCCTCCTCTGATGGGTGAGGTTGCAAATTGAATGAGTTGGTGTTTCTAAAGTGCTCAGCATGGGCCTGGCAGGGGCTGAACACTATGTCATGTAGTAATTCACACAGTAACCATATTACTAAAATTTAGTTTAGTAGTTACTAAGTAGTTACTAAATATAGTAACTATATTACTAAAATACTTGTGTTATTTCTTCATGACTCTTTATAGCACTTGGCCCAGGGCCTGGCACAGGTCAGGTCTACATTTTTCCTGTTTGCCTTCCTTTCTTTCACTTTTCCTTCATTTTCTCTTTAGCAAATATTTGCTAGGCAAATAGGGCCTTTGAAATAAGACTGTGTGCATGCTAAGTTGCTTCAGTTGTGTCTGACTCTTTGGGACCCTATGGACTGTAGCTCTCCAGGTTTCTCTGTCTGTGGGAGTCTCCAGGCAAGAATACTGGAGTGGGTTGCCATACCTCCAGGGGATCTTCCGATCCCAGGGATCAAACCTGTGTCTCCTATGTCTCCTGAATTGGCAGGTGGGTTCTTAGTTACTAGCCACCTGGGAAGCCCTGAAATAAGACTGATGCTGGTTAAAATGGATATGTGCATTAAAGCTGGGTGATTGAATTCACTGTAAGAAAGAAAGAGAGAAAGGAAGAAAGTAAGAAAGTGAAGTTGCTCAGTTGTGTCTGTCTCTTTGCAACCCCATGGACTGTAACCTACCAGGCTTCTCCGTCCATGGGATTTTCCAGGCAAGAGTACCAGAGTGGATTGCCATTTCCTTCTCCAGGGGATCTTCCCGACCCATGGATCAAACCTAGGTCTCCTGATTGCAGGCAGATGCTTTACCCTCTGAGCTACCAGGGAAGCCCACTGTAGTTATTCTCCTCCCAGTCTGCTCTCCTGGCTCTGCTGCTCTGCTCTCTGTGGGAAAAGCTGGCCTGAATGAACCACACATCTGCCTTCCTTGGTCTCCGGCAATCATGGTGGATGGAAAACACCAGACTGACATGGGTGTGGGGAGTCAGTGATCAGGGTATTTTCTCCAATCATCACTGCTTTGACACAACATCCAGAATGGTAGTTGTGTTCTTCCCTGAGTATAGCCCTGGTTGAGGGCTTTTTCTCATTTCCAACCCCACTGAGCTCTGCTCACTGTATCTTTCCACTTCTCCTTAAACTCTAGGGAAAGCAAAGAATTTCTGTTGCTGGGGATCTCATCACTCACTGTTTACTCTTAATCCTGTCCACACTTCTGTAAAAAGTCCCTTTATTCAAGTTTCTTCAGTTGAACCATCTGAGATGAACTCTGTTTTGTGCTGAATGTAAATCATACATTCTTGAAAATGTCCTCTATGCCCCTGGATCCCCATTGCCTTCTCTATAGCAGAAGAGGAGTGATCAGACTCGCTACATCCAAGATTTCTTCTAGGTCTGAAAGCCTACAGAGCTTTCATTAGAGTTCAGAGCAACCTTGAGAAGCTGTAGAGATTTTCAGATATTATCAAGATGAATTTCAATTAAGAACAATTGTAGAGGGCTGTGCTTGGGGAAGAAAAACAAAACTATAGAAATTTCAGGTGATAAATGCCTAGCTGTGTGCAAGTATATTAGCAAAAAAAAAAAAAAAAAGTCAGGGATGAGTAAGCTGTGCTGATCCTGCTCAAATTGAGTAAATCTGGGGGATAGACACAGAGTGTGATTTGCAGGAAGTATTACTACAAAGCCATCTCTCCCCTGGAGTTGCTTGTCACCGCATATACTAGTCCAGGGTGTTAGGATTTGATTTGGCTGAGTAACTTAGAAGTAGGGAACTTAAGAGAAAAGAAACATATTAGATTGAAAATGGAAAATGAGTTCTACTAAGATCAATTTCTTCTTTCCTTCCTCCCTTCCTCCCTTTGTTAAGAGCTTGGAGCTAGAATCAAGGAGCAGTCCTCATTTGTAGGAAGGGACATCTCATATTCCTGTGTCTTGGAAATGAACAGGGACTTGACGTGTTGAGTAAGTTGAATCTTGGCCAGTTATGAGTGTGATCCTGGACATAAAACACAGTGGATATGTATTGATATGTTGTCATTGATGGTGTCAGGGTCTGGAAAATGTATTCTTTTCCCTCTTCCCATTTTTTCCACTTTAATGGCTTGGACACTGAGCAGTGATTGGAACAGAGTAGGTTTTCAGTAAACATGTTGAGTAGAATGAATGCCTGATTGAATATGAAAAAGGGGCTATGGTCACTGTTGAATGAAATTAAGAACAACATAAGGAGAAACCTCGAAGGCTTGTAGGGCCTTTACTTACCGGATGTAGACCTGCAACCTACTCCCCAGGAAATGATACAAGATAAGTTGTAATCTAGAATTCTGCACATTTTCAGAACAAATCTCAAGCATAAGACTTCATTAATGGAGTGCCTTTAGTGGCTGGAAGCAGACCTAGCTTGTGGTCAATGCCAGAGAAGAACTTGGTAGCAGGTATAAATTCATATGCCTTCTTGGTGGATGATTTGGGAAAGAGTGTGTCACCCAGAGAAGGACCACCTAGGACTGTATCCATAAGTTTCCCAAGCATTAGTTTCAAAGCAGAATATTGAGTCATTTTAGTTAAAAGAGGACCTTTCAAATAGATCTGTTCCACATTTTGATGTTAAACTCTTTTCATTCCTTCTGGGTGGTAAAGGCCTCAGTGTAGTGCTTATTTCTAAAGCATATCTTTTCAAATTGTTATTTTGGTCTCCAAGTTGGTTCGCAAGGAGAAATTGGAAAGATGACAGAGTCTCCCGAGGAAATACTGCTGGATTGTAAATAAAGACAACTAGCTCTGTGTCCCAGACCCATAGCTAATTAACTCCCAGTTTCACACAGCACACAACTTTTCTGGGCTTGAATTTTCTCAATACTTTTCATTTGAGGAACATATTTCTGTTTTAAAAGCACTTTCATGTACATTGCTGAAATGTAAGTAGTCAAAGGAAATGGTAGTTCCTTTGATCATCCCCACTGTCCTAAGAAGTAGGCAGTGCCAAGCTTCTCATAAACGAGAAGGTCAAAGTTTAGGGTTGTTAATTAACTTGATTCAGAAACAAGGTCATATTACCCAAGATCTTATAGGATGTGTTTACTTGATCTACCATTTTCAGCTTTATTTTATTGTGGTACTGACTCTATGATGTATGTGATAAGGAACATAAAGTTAATATAGTTATTGTCCTATAAGTTTTAAAATGAGCAGGTAAAATTTATTCAACATGGACTGTGTTCCTAGTTCCTTCTTGCTAGAACACATTTATTGTTGAATGAAAAGAAAGTCATGTGATTTTTTTAATAGATATCCTTCTCTCCTCCCTCCCCACCCTCCCCTAAACCTCAGATCTTTGCTTTCTGGAAATAACTCAGTACATAAGCCCCACAACAAATTAGACTTGAGACCACATACTTGGAACAGTCAGAATGGGTTTGGTAATCAAGAGAGGAAAGGAGCACAATTCATTTCTGAATTGGTTATCAAATTCTTCTTGTAAGTGACACGATTGAAACTGCCAATTGGCTTTGTAAACTGCTGAGTCCATATTTCTACATTTGTGAAAGCTCAGCAAATGAGCCCTTCTAAGCAAAGCAAGAGGGTTTTACCAGCAAGAAATGTGATGAGGTGTTGCACCCTGTGGCCAACCATTTCTCAAGAGACCTCTTTCTGTTTCACCTATTGAATTCCTTTATGATTGACAGACGGCGTCACTCTTTACTCAGATTTTCCTTCAGGTTATCTCCTTGGCCAATCTCATTATCTCAATATTTTACAAAGCAGTTACATTATTATTATGGAATCATTCAACCCTAGAGCTTGGAGGGACTCAAGAAGTCATAAAGGCTCTTCTCCCAAGAGCAAGCTTTCAGTTTTTGCATGTTTAACCCTTATCAAGTGGATACCATAGTCTTTCTTTTCATTTTTGTTGACATATTCCATCAGGAAATCCTTTTCATATTGCCATTCAAAATCTTAGGCTCCCTGCACCACAAAATGGTGCCTTGAGTAATTTGTTTTACTAAAAATTATGATACTAAAGATTCATTTTATTTGAGCTAGATGGGTTTTTGGGGCCATTTTTAGAATCATACAATAAGCAGAAGCACTTTCATGAGGGCCAAGGCATCCTGACAAGGCCTATTAATGTTTGAACAATAGGGAATAGAAGCTAATCTACTTAGATTCAATGTCAGGATAGTCTACTACCTTTTAGGTAACTACATCTTTCAGAAAGATGTTCTGAGGAGTAGGATGTGCTTAATATTTAGGTAGGGGGAAAAGAACATTAAGAAAAAAAATGATACGCTTGATTGCTTTCTTCTAGGTGTTTTTCTTCCTTCCAGACATTATAAGTCTGTTTCAAAGACACACTTATAATAACAGAACAGCTATAGCTAAATGAATAAACACATTGTCCATCTGGGAGAACACCATTCAGACCACTGGAAACAGAGCCAAGTTAAACAATAGGTGCACAGAATCAGGAGAGTGGTGTTTTGCCACTTAATGAATTACAAGAAACAGATGTGAGTTTTTAAAAAAGAACACATAGCCTGAACTTGGCCAACTTTATCAAGAATTAGCAAATGACTTTAGATTCACTGTTTAGAGAAAAGCCATTAATTCATTTGTGTATACACATGCCTTTGATGATTTCATCACATGATTTGATGGCTTTTCTCATTCAAAGACTCACTTATTATTGGAGATATTTAAGGCTTTTGCTGGGCTGGGGTTGAGAAAATGGGGAATTTATTTAGCATCCATTTACTGTCATTATATTATGCCATAACATTATTTTCTACACATGGAATTTACTAACCATTTTCTTAGAGTCTAGCAGAGTGGGAGATGTTGTTCATTAGAAGAGGTTAATAATTATCTGCTTCCTGAGATAAAGTCTGTGCCTTAAATTTCTGCTGCATCTCCTATGCAATGTTACTAGAGCAAGAATGAATCATGCTTAATAAGAACACATTGCACAAACATATTCTTGGTAGCATCTCTTGCTTAAGAATCTTGCACAGAATATGATCATTTATTTCCACATAGCCAGTAAGTTAAGACAGGTTTGGGATTGGGAAGGATAGAGGCCTGAGATTTTGTGAGATGGAAGAAAGAATGAAGATGTGGGCTGGTGGGTGAGGACTATTGAGGGGAGTGAGCAGG
Source organism: Bos javanicus (assembly GCF_032452875.1). NCBI lineage: Eukaryota > Metazoa > Chordata > Mammalia > Artiodactyla > Bovidae > Bos > Bos javanicus. Next base: position 92,184,278 of record NC_083869.1, read on the forward strand.
AAGAGATCATTTGGTAATTGTGGCTATTTAAGAAGTCAAAATTAAGTAAGTGTTTTCAGCTCTGTAGTAGTGTATCTAGTCCAAGTCCAGAGCTATAAGGTGAACTGCTATCATTTCCAGATCAGGAAAGGCTGAGGGATAGGTTACACAAAAAGAATACTATTGAACATTTGTTGGAAATGAATTGGGCTGCCCATTGGTTGGAACCCTTGATAGCCTATGAAAAACTGGATTGGGAACCTATGAGGGGGTCCTGTCAATGTCTTGGCCACCATCTTTGAAGAGGGACAAGCTTGCTTTTGTAGCCACTCTGGAGCTGTGATATCCGCCTCAACTTTACAGATTTTCTATTTGTCCTAACAACTACTTTTGACTGGGAATTATAGCCTCCTTGCTATAGAAATGTACTGCTGTCATAAGCCTTGGTAGTCTGTTTGGTCTCAGCCCTCATACTAGGGAAAAGGGCAAAGACGAAGGACAGGAGATTAGCTGGTCAGTGTTGTTGAGATATAGCCATGCTCTAAGATTCCATGGGGTGGCTTCTCTAACAGAGCCACACTTGAAAAATCTTGTTCAGCCACTTTCTCCTTGATTATGCACATAGTTGAAGAACCTCGAGCTGTCTCTGTCCAGCTACAGGCTCAACATTCTCTCCCATTGTTGGTAGGTTGGCAGAAAGTACTTTCTCAGACAGAGAATGGAGGGATGGCTTCTGGGTCAATCAATGGGGCTAAGTTTAGATTTAACTGAGATGCCTCTGAGTGTCATATTGATTGTGTGATAAGGAAACTCTAAGTGAGGTGGGTGATCCTAAAGGATGCCCTGTCCAAGGAATTTCATGTAAAATGATTGTGGACTCAGCACTGTAAGGGAAGACGCTAACAAAGAATATGTAATTAACCTGCAGGTTTTAGAATAATCATGACAAATCCATTGAAAATAGTATTTCTGTAACATTGATAAGTGATAACTTTGTGTATTTACATACACAAACCTGTGTATGCACATACCCTGAGGGGTAATAATCACAAATATGTGGTGCTGGCCATGTACTCTGTTTTAAACCCTTAAAATTGAATTATTTAGTTTTTCTTCCTGAGATGAGTTAGGAACTATTATTATTATTACATTCATCTGTAAGATTAGAATTGGGGAGCAGACATCACACAGACAGTGAAGACATGCGTGACTGTATGGTGTTCAGGGAAAGAGGAGTGTTTCAAGTGACCTAACTAAACTTGTGGAAGAGTATCTAGGGTAGTGTCTCGCTGATCGCTGAACAGTGTAGGCAAGGCACAAGCAGAGAAGGTGGAAGAAAATGTGAGAAGCCGTAGCAACTGCAGACATACTTTATTCCCAGTAGCTGATACAGCAGCAAGGCAAAAATGCTTTATTTTCTCATGGCTGATGCAGTCGCAAGGGCTGTCTCAGGTGGTGCTTATACAGGTATACAGAACAAAGGTGCCATATGGAAAAGCATGTGCATTGCTATAAATTATCTCCGCTGTTACGTAACCATGCAAAGTCATCGTTTGCAGAATGTGGGCTGAGGGAGCTTGACCACTGCCATCTTGACTAATTGCTATACCTCTACAGCTAGATAGGCTGAGAATGTTTCTATCCTTGTCTATAACCTAACTTCAGATTTCTAACTTTTTAGAATATCTTGGGTCCGTGGCTTTTCCTTTTATAGCTGCTATCTTGAAAACTTAGAGACAAGAGATTCTTGTCAGTTTTGTAGTGTCTGCAGAGAGTCCTTGGCATTCTTCTAGGTGTGGATAGTAAAAGATTAATCTTACCTGTTTATCCTTTTTGCTTTGGGTTGAATGTCTAGAATACCCAGTAAAATCACTTGGACAGTGAACTAAACATAGCTATGACTGAAAATGTCAGTAAAGAAAGCATTCTTAGCAGGCATAGGTTTGACAATGAAATAAGACCCAGGATCACAACCCTGACATTTGCGATGGGGTTTTAAAAATCATACCTCTTCCCTGTTTCCTTGCTTAAATACTTAAATACTAAGCCCCACTTAAAAAAAAAAAATCTTTTTAAGGAAAAGAAAGCAACAAAACAGGATTCGTGGGTGGTAAGTTAGTACTTTTGAACAGTGACTGTTAAAGTGAAATGTGAAATCCTGTCACTTTCAGATGAGAAGAGATGCAGAAACTGTTGTTTGAAGTGTGTCTTAGCCTCTGCAGCAACGGACAGAATCCAACATGGCCGCCCCTCAGAGGGATCTTGATGCCTTCACTGGCGTTTATTCTGAACTTCCAGTAGGGAGGGGTTATTATCCATCTATTTCTTAATATAATACCTCCCCTTCCAAATTATCCATAGGGAGAGATTTAGGAATATTTTTAGCAACATGAACTATGATGTTAAAAATAATGAGGACCTAGGACTGTTGAAAGGCTATTTTCAATTTCAGTTAACACCTGGCTATGTCTGGTTACAGCACAGCTGCCAAAGGTGAATGTCACACTTCAGAACATAGCATCCCAAATTTCACAATGCTCCCGGAGCTTCAATACTGTTAACGCCTTTACAGTTCTTGTAAAAACACTTACAGCAGCTGTCTGCCTTCCAAGGTCAGCTCCCTGGTGAAAAGGATGGAATTCTTGCAGGCTAAAGCTTTGGAATAATCTGAGGAAATGAATCTGGTAAAAGCTATTATTAAGGGCCCAGTCTCTGCTGACATTTTACCAATTCAAATAGCTTTCTGTCTGTATCAAACTGGCATGCTAAGATAAAGGAAGGGAGTCATTTCAGTGTTTCATTAAATATGTGGGTTGCTCAGACAACCAGTCAGCCAGCAAACAGTATTCACGGAGACTGCTATATATGTGTTGTGGGATCACTGACTCGATGGACGTGAGTCTGAGTGAACTCCGGGAGTTGGTGATGGATAGGGAGGCCTGGCATGCTGCGATTCATGGGGTCGCAAAGAGTCGGACACGACTGAGCGACTGATCTGATCTGATCCAGGTACTTCAAGGATGCTTAGCTAGCAAGAAATACTTAATGAATAGTATCTTGGATTCCCTAGTATTCTGAAGTGTTGATTCCTACCAGAGTTGATCACACAAGGCAATGCAATACAGCATCCTATGGATGGAGAGCAGCTATGAATTTTAGGAAAGGGATAATGTATATTTCAGTTCATTGTCTTCATTTTAGTAACTCAGTTTCAGATTTTGATTTCTGACTGCAAGCTTCATTCCGCTAGGCTAGTGGAAAGATATCTTAACCTCAGTCCTTCCTGGGGTTTCCCCATTTCTCCCCAGGATTGTGTCATACTTCTGGATCTTGTGCAATTTTAAGATATTGAGGTAGTCTGATATCAGGTCTTCTCACACCTGTCCAGTTTCCTTTTTTTTTCTTTTTGTCTTTTTCATCCTTCAGGTACAGAAGGTTTCAGCCACACCCATGCTCTGTTTGGGTAGGGGGTTCTTGAGAGACATTATCTCTGGTCTCATTGGCCTATATGTATCCTACAGCCATTCCCTTCTTTCTCTGTGGTCTTGATGTCTTGACACCAGGTGGTGTCACCAGGGAGAGAGGCATAGGTACCCTCTGCTCCCTGACCTCTCTCTCTGCCCCCAGGAACTTTGGTGGAGTCTCTTTAGGGGCTGAGAGAAATCCTCAGTTCAGCTTCTTTGAGAGCCTCGCTTACCTTGGGGACTTTTGTTAAAGAAAAGGCAGAAAGACCAATAGGAGTAGCTCTTTTTCTTTAGCACATTCTTTCCTTGAGGCCAAGAAGAGCAGAGGTAAATTCTGAGGACATGGGGGTGGGGCATGGAGAGACTAGAGAGAAGTAAAAGGGAATAAGTGATTATTATTTCAAAATACTATTCTTTAGCAACTCTATGAATGTAAATTTACAATCATCAAATTGCAGGGGATTAAAAGGAGAGACAAAGGGGGCTAGGAAAAAATAATCCAACTCACAGGGGACTGAGGGGAGGTATCTGTGTGTTAAGACATAGCTGCACACACTCAATGGTGCTTTTTTTTAATGTTTTTTATTTTAATTTTTAAAAATCTATTCATTTCTTTAATTGAAGAACAGTTGCTTTACAGAATTTTGCTGTTTCCTATCAAACATCAACAAGAATCTATAGGTATAGATCATCAACAACGAGCTATAGGTATACATTTGCCCCCTACCTCTTGAACCTCCCTCTATTTCCCTCCCCATCCCACCCCGTCTAGGGTGATACAGCACCCCTGTTTGAGTTCCCTGAGTCATATAGCAAATTCCCTTTGGCTATCTATTTTACATATGGTAATGTAGGTTTCCATGTTACTCTCTCCATGTATGCCTTTTAAAACTGGATGATACACAATGGTATGGATGACATACAACGGGTAGTCCTTAATAATGATTGTTTAATATGGGATGACTGTATGGTATAGCGGACAACAATCAAATGGCCTGTGTGGCAATTGAAGTGTAGGATAACTTTGGGAGAGGGGAATGACTAAGTAGAAAGAAGAGAGAAAATTTCTCTAAAATCTTTTCTTGTACTACTTCGTGAAGATAGAACCACTGTCTCAGAAAATATTAAGGCTAAGAAAGATTGTTGGAGAGCTTATGTAAAATCATTTAATTTTCTAAAGAATGAAATGCTAATCACATTTGCTCCAAGTCCATGGCAAGAATAATCCTACATCTCTGGGTCCTTGTTCTTTGTGCTTTCCAGGACCTTCTTACATATCGCTAAGGTATGTAACTATTAAGTTATTTCAAAGATAAGAACACACTGAAAAAGAACATGCCAATATGACATTACTTGAATGGATTTCAAGACAAAACCCTTTGTCAACTTAACTGTTTCTGGTAGTTTATTTCCAGGAACGGAAGATGTCATCTGAGGACTTAGACTGTACACAGTGAATCACCATTGTGTTCTCGGATTCAGAAGCCCAGGCCAGCTGCATGGCCAGATGGCTCTCTGGCCCCAGTGGGCCTATCCTGCTGGTCTGAGAACTAGAAGCAGAGTTGGAGAGTCGGGGAGAGGGGAGAAATTATGGCCAATGGCTGCTGTAACTCCAGCTATTGATCTGGTTCCAGACATGAGCACGATGTTGATTTGGCTGCCAAAAGAGTAAGACATATTCTAGCCAGAGAAAGAACTGCCAAGGATCAGGATGATGTGCTTCAATAAATGTGTCTTGTCTCATGAGCATCCAGTAGAGGAGTGAAGCTCAGTTTAATTTTTTTCTTCAGTATTATTTGAAGGGATGTCTGTCATGATTTTGTGATGACTTTGCTACTCAAAGTATGTATGGTTCCCAGCAGAACTGGTGCCCACAAAGAGCAGATTAGAAACACAAAATCCTAGTCCCCACCCTGAACCCAGTGACTCAGATTCTGCATTTTTAACAAGATCCTCAGGTGACTCGCAGGCACCTTGGGAATGAGAAGCCCTTTAAGTGACAAATAAGGGCAGGTCATAATACGGGGCCAATAGGCTTGGGTTGCAAATTAGACTGTAGGCAGACTTAGGGATGTGAAGAAGACTAGACTGAGATATGAGACCTTGTTCTAGACACCATTCTTCCATTTTCCTTTGGTGTGATTCTGGGGTAATCACGCTCTCTCTCTTTAGGTATTGGTTTTCTCTTCTTTAAAATGGGAGAATAACATCTGACCTTTTTACCCTAGGACTGTGGTGAGGATGGAGTGAGATACTGCGTCAAGACAGTGATCTGTAGAGTAGAATGCACTTTTCAAATGTGAGAGCACGAAGACTGTTGCAGTTGTTCAGATCTACCTAAAATGGAATTTGGGCTTTTTTGACTTTTGAAATGAGTCATAGCATGTCTAAGTCAATTATGAAGAAAATGTACGTGACAGGCAAGAGCAACTCATGAATCAAGGAAATATCTCCTCTGAGCCACTTGCCTCTGAGAGGAACATAGAATTCTGATCTGTAGAAAATGGATATAGTCAGACACTCTTTATGAAGTTAGCAGTGGTTCTCAGCTTGAGCTGTTCATTGTAATCATCATCTCAGGGGATCTTTTAAAAATGGCTGTTGAGGAGTTCTGGTGCCCGGAGCTCAGCTAGGCAAACAGAACAGCCTCTGTCTGGAACATTGCTTGATCTAGTGGCAGAAGAAAAACGGAGAATGTGGCAAACCATGTGCTGACTCTGGACATTTCTGCCTGAGAATGACACACATCACTTTCACCAATATTTCACCAGCCAAAGAAATTCCATCAAAAACAGGTTTTATTTCATCAGGAGTTGTCACAGTGACTATAATTGTGTGTGAACATATCAGAGAATCATCCTCTTTTCATGTTTTCTCAGAAAAACAAACAAACAAACAAACAAAAACTCAGCACAAATCTCACCCTATAAGAAGATTACATAAGCCACTGGACCAACCTTAGGAGGGCAGAAGCCAAAAAGAAGAAGGAATTCAACCCTGAAGCCTGGGAAAAAGAGACCTCAAACACAATAGGTTAAAAACAATAGTGAAAAGGCAGAGAAATACTATACAAATGAAGGAACAAACTAGAAACACAGAAGTCCAATAAATGAAGAGGAAAGAGGTAAACTACCTGAAAAATAATACAGAATAATGATAGTAAAGATGATCAAAAACCTCGAAAACAAAATGGAGAAGATGTGAGAATAACAAAGGCCTAGAAGAATTAAAGAATAAACATACAGAGACAAACAACACAATTACTGAAATTAAAAATACTCTACAAAGAATCAAAAACTACTGTTGCTTGGGTTCCAACTCAGACCATCTGAATCAGAACCACAAGGGCTGGGACACTGGCATTTGTTGATTAAAAACTCCCCCCAGGTGATTTTAATGTGTAGCCAGGGTTGCGAACCACAAGAAGATCAATCAGAACAAGTCACTGTATACAACTGAGTGTTACTTATCATGGCCAATTATGGACTAGAGCTGCTGCTGCTGCTAAGTCGCTTCAGTCGTGTCCGACTCTGTGCAACCCCATAGATGGCAGCCCACCAGGCTCCCCCATCCCTGGGATTCTCCAGGCAAGAACACTGGAGTGGGTTGCCATTTCCTTCTCCAATGCATGAAAGTGAAGTCGCTCAGTCGCGTCCAACTCGTAGCGACCCCATGGACTGCAGCCTACCAGGCTCCTCCATCCATGGGATTTGCCAGGCAAGAGTACTGGAGTGGGGTGCCATCGCCTTCTCCGATGGACTAGAGCTAGGGCAGGGAAATACTTCTGTGCTTTTCCCTCCTATTTCCAGAATTTCTCTTAAAGGAATTCATTTTCAAATGTGAACTTGGATGTCTGAGGAAGACAATAATCTCATTTCATGGCACCAGAAACTCTGAACATAAAGAATTCTTCCAGAGGTCTGTTGTGATGTGATGGGATCAAGTGGGAGCACCACTGTTCTGGTTTAATGTGGGTGGGTGGGTGAAGTCGCTCAGTCATGTCTGACTCTTTGTGACCCTGTGGACTGTAACCTGCCAGGCTCCTCTGTCCATGGGATTCTCCAGGCAAGAATACTGGAGTGAGTTGCCATTTCCTTCTCCAGGGGATCTTCCCAACCCAGGGATCGAACCCAGGTCTCCTGCATTGTAGACAGACGCTTTATCCTCTGAGCCACCAGGGAAGCCTAAGTTCTGGTTTAATAGGCTTTATAAATAGGAGTCATCCTGAAAGGGATGCTAAGAATGAAGGAATGAACACTTAGAAGTCAGAGGAAATCCAGGCAAAGAAAGCAAGCATATTGGCCAGGGAAATGGTGATGATTATGAATCAGGAAGACTCAGGAGCTTGAAGATTACTTAGCAAGAATGGGGATGGGCACGGTGAGTCACTTTGGAGCCAAGTGAGCCTTTGAGCCCCTGTGTCTTTACTCTGAGTCACTGAGGATGGGGACTCTTATATTGCATTCTGGTCTCTTCTCTCCAGAGGACACCTCTTTTCTGCTCAGGACTCCAGCTTAGCTGAGGATGTGATCCACCCTTCTTGCAACCATTTCTGAAGAATGTGGTCAGAAAGCCTCCATCTTTCTGGTATAAGCAAGTTCCCTAAAATGAGAGTGATCTGCCAAGAGGAGAAGCCCGAGAGCAATGGTTATATTCTCCCTACTGGCCAGAATGCTTTGTGTTCCGAACCATGAGACATGAGGACGTTGACTGTGGGAAGTGCGCATCTCCGTTTCATGTGGACACAGGGACTTAACCACCTTCGATTTCCTTTTCCTGAACAGTCTTTACCCATATCCCTTCAAATACCCTATGACTCGAGATCCTCTTGGCCACCCTTGTTGATTACCATTAGTTTGCCCTTCTGAGAGAAAACCCCATACAGTCACCCGTCATCTGAACTTCGCTGCTCAAGAATCAGACACCTCCTCTTGTCCCTTTCAGAACTGGCGTGGACTCAGGAACCGAACATCCTGGACATAGACAGTCCAAGGCAGGGACAGTACATAACGCCCTTCCTGCAAAGGGCTACGGACTCAGCCTCCTCTATGAATCTTTCCTCGTCAGACCGTCTCTCCCAGGCTACCGTGAAAACCCGGGGATTTGGGGCCAACACTTTTTTAGCAAAACAAAGAGGACTATGACTTTATTTTCTCTGTACTTTTTATCTTGGGGGGGAGGGGGAAGCTTGATAGATCAGCAGCTATTTTAAGGGTTTAAAAAAAAATGTAGGATATCATTAGCACAAGATTGCTTACAAATGTGCACATTATCTTCCAAAATGGCACTTTCTTAGTGTCTAGGAGATTTAAAAAACTGTAGGAATAAAAGAAAAGAAACAAGTGTCTCTTTAAGTGTCCTATATTCTTTTCTCCCACTCCTGTCCCCTGTCTCAATTCTGAAGACATGGTAACTGGAAGGGATGAATCCTCTGGAGTCAGAAGGCCAACCTTACCTCCAAATCAGGTCTCGAACTTACTGCTTCATAGTTTGATTCATTTCTTTGTGTCTCACTTTTTTTGTGTCTGAGGTTTCCATGTAGTAATGTCTTTGGCCTTGTTCATAGTTTAAAGTATTTTAAGCAGTTTGAACACAACAAGAGATTTTTTCTTTCCTCACAATTTATACAATTATGTCTCCAAACACCACAGCATTTAATTCTTGTTGAAAAAAAGAAAGGGAAAAAAAACCTCCTTATTCCTTGAGGTTAAATATATAGTATGTCTATTTTAATGGAACAATCTGGATTAAAAACCATCAGCCAGAGTCACGTGAAAAAAAAATTAAAAAATAAAAAAAAATAAAAACCATCAGCCACGATTTCTTCTGTGCTGCCTCCCACCATTCTCTTCTCTTTACTTAGGGCCTGTGGCCCACTCCTGTGGGTTCAGGAGGAATGTGCCAGTCAAGGTGTTGGTGAGATTGCTCCGGAGGAGGGAATCTTTAGAGGCTAACTCTGCTCAGCTGATAATAACTCCGTTCCTGGACAGTGAGCAGACACTGGACATTTTTACTTCTGTCTCTTTCATTTAATGTATTGTTGTTGTTCCATCACTATGTTGTGCTGGGCTCTTTGCTGCCCCATGGACTGCAGCATGCCAGGGGAGCCTGCCCTTCACTGTGTCCTAGAGTTTGCTCAGACTCATGTCCATTGAGTTAGTGATGCCATCCAACCATCTCATCCTCTGTCGCCTTTCTTCTCTTGCCCTCAATCTTTCCCAGCATCAGGGTCTTTTCCAATGACTCAGCTTTTCGCATCAGGTGGCCAAAGTACTGGAGTTTCAACTTCAGTCCTTCTAATGAATATTCAGGATCATTTCATTTCTAGCCCTGTTCCAGATATGCTGCTTCCAATCTTTGACCCTTTGCCATGGTTCTGAAGGAGGTCAGGGAAAAAAGAGGCCGTTTCTAGGGCCTTGAAAATCAGATACCCTTAGAAGATGAAGAGATAAATTTTCAGGTGGGATAGGGTTACAAGCACATTTTGGGGAAGTTTCCAGGTGCATTTATTTCGGTAGGAAGAAGATTGTCAGTCTAGAAGGATGTAACCAGATTTGATCTCCAAAGTATGGTAATTAACCAACCTCTCTTTAATTTTTTAAAAACAGGATATTGCTGTCAGCTGTGTGGCACTTGTGGTCTTACTGGGTGTTCTCCCGAACACCAGTTGTGGCACAAGCCATAGCATTACATCCTTCAACAATGGCCAAGTCTCCTTCCTGCCTCTGGACTCTCTATGCTGTGTAATCTATTTGATGGCCTGAAAACCCACCAAATATGCAGCCCAAGCAATGAAACTGCAAATGTACTTTACCTAAAAATAATTCCTTTTCATCACTCAAAAGGTTCAGAGGAAATTTTACTGAAGGCCATGAATAGAATCTTCATTTTCATGGGGCCTCTCTTGATTTCTTTAAATAGTTAAGTTCTTCATCTGTCTTTCACTTCCCATTAGAAACTGCTGACATTGCTTCCAATTTTTTGTAAACTTATTACTCTACGTGGCTTCTATAGAGCGCCTTCTTATTTTTTCTTCCTGTTATTTTGATTTTTGAACATTTACAGGGTGTTAGGTGTCAATGCTAATTAACCCCAATCAGAAGCTTTTAATCTTTTCTTAATGGGGCCCCAAGATCTTTATATTAACAACTACAGAGAGCTCTGTAGTTGACCAAAATTCCAATCAGTAAGGGAGAGCCCCTTCCTCTACTGTGTTTTCTATTATGGCTTTTTTCCCTCCCTGCAACACTGCACTCATGAGCACAAGACTGAAAGAATGATAAATGAATCTTCTTATCAAAACTGGGGGACCCCTGGCTTTCTAGAAAAACCACAGAGACAAAGCTATTCTTATAAAACTCTCTGCCTTTCCAAAATCCCCTCTATTTGAGTAAATTTCTCTAAGATACTCATATCTTTTATTCTTTTTTTCACTTTATTCTTAAATGTCAGGATTGACATTTCAAATTCTAGTGTACATAGGGTTATTTTAGCTGTAGTTTATCCACTCTTTGCTGCAAATCCAAAAGAATGGGCTCAGACAGGAGGCCTTGGTACCTCTTCTTCTCCTGGCACCACAGTTCTCCACGGCTTCGAAGCCAGGGACTTGTCAAAGATAGATGTGTTGGGGGCTGTATGTACAACTCTGCCTCCCTTTTACCCAGACCCAGAAATCCAGTGCTTACAGATCATGATGGTTAATTTTGTGTCAATTTGACTGGGCCTTGCTGTGCTCAGTTATTTGGTCAAACATTACTCTGGGTGTATGTGAGGGTGTTTCTGGGAGTAACTAACTTTTAAATTAGTAGGCTCAGTACTTCGCTGGTGGTCCAGTGGTTAAGACTCTGCACTTCCAATGTAGGAAGCAGGGGTTCAATCCCTGGTTTGGGAACTAAGATCTCACATGCCATGTGATTTGGCTGAAAAAAAAAGAAAAAAGAAGAGAAAGAGGAAAAAAAAAAAGAAATTGGTAATCTGAGTAAAGCATATTTCCCTTTCTAATGTGGATGGGCCTCATTCAATCAATTGAAGACTTGAATAAAAGGCTGACCCTCCCATGAAGAAGAAGTAACTACTTCTGCTTAATTGTCTTTGAACTCAATTGTTGGCTTTTTTCCCACCTTCAGACTCGAAATGAAATACTGGTTCTTCCTGGGTCTCGAGCCTGCCCATATTTGGGCTGGAATCACACACTGACTCTTATGCATCTACAGCTTGCTGATGGCAGACCTTGGGACTTGTCAGCCTCCGTGCTGTTGTTGTTGTTTAGTCGCTCAGTCATGTCTGATCCTTTGTGACTCCATGGGTTCCAGCATGCCAGGCTTCCCTGTCCTTCATCAGCTCCCAGAGCTTGCTCAAACTCATGTCCATCGAGTCGGTGATACCATCCAACCATCTCATCCTCTGTCATCCCCTTCTCCTCCTGCCTTCAGTCTTTCCCAGCATCAGGGTCTTTTCTAATGAATTGGCTATACATCAGGTGGCCAAAGGATTGGAGCTTCAGCCTCAGAATCTTTCTCTCTCAGCCTATTGCTTATATTTATCTGAAGAACACTGACTAATACACAGATATAATGATTATATGCCTGGATATAACAAAATTTCTTTATGTTCAAAGGGAAATCTTGATTTCTAGGTTTTCATGATAAGCACCATTGGGAGACCCTGTATCCTGGTGTGTAGACTTTGGGTTACTTGTTTCAGTATGTAGACCTGGTTTTGAGACCCATGTCTAATTCCATCCCTACCGCCAAGTAGCTGTGTAATTAGGGACAAATTCCTTCTCTCTGAGCTCCATGTTCTCATCCACTGAATGAAGGAGTTATGGTAGATTATCCCTAATGTCTCTTTTTTCTCTAAAATCCTAGGGTTTTTAAAACTGAAATAGTTCTTAATACTCATTCAGACATCTTTATATTTGAAATCAGAGAGGGAGTTGAAGAGGATCAAGGGAAGGACAGGGTATTCAGGGAACTGAGAAAACATCTTCTGCCATCTTATATTCCCAACTATTCTTTTCCCTCCTATCATCTGCATTACCATCTGGATCAATTAGAATTTGGACTTTAGGTTATAGTAGCTGAAAATACTCATTCAGATGAGCTCAGTGGTGATGGAAGTCATTATCGTGCGTAGCAAGAAGTCCAGAGGCAGGATGGGCTTTAGGCAGGGTGCAATTAAGGGTCTGGTTTCACTTCCCTGTGACCCTTCTGGCTCTGCTCCCTCTTTGTGTCGATCCACATGGCAAAATGGCTGCAGTAGTTTCTGGGGGGCCAGAGAGATGGGGAGGCATCTCTCCAGAGTCTTCAACATATTTTCCCATATATCTCATTGGCTAGAATTGGGTCACACGTCCTCTTCTAAAGCAGTGACTGGCAAGGGGAATGAAGCTATTATGACAGGCTAGACAGGAGCTGGCAAACTATAGTCTATGAGTCAAATCCAGCCTGCAGCCTATGTTTGAATGACGCATGACCTAAAAAAAGGTTTTTACATTTGTAAAGAGTTTTAAAAAACAAAACCAAAAACCAAAGACTATGTGACAGACATTTATGTAGCTGAACCCCTAAAATATTTACTACCTAGCTCTTATAATAAAAGTTTGCTCAATTCTCTGAAGAGAATTTAGGTTCCAATCTAGGTTCTTGAAGTGAAATTAAGTGAAAGTCACTCAGTCATGTCTGACTCTTTACAACCCCTGGACTATACAGTCCATGGAATTCTCTGGGCCAGAATACTGAAGTGGGTAGCCTATGCCTTCTCCAGGAGATTTTCCCAACCCAGGAATCAAACCAGGCTCTCCTGCATTACAGGCAGATTCTTTACCAAATGAGCTATCAGGGAAGCCCATCTAGGTTCCTAGATGGAAAGTATTTTCTCTCCTGAATGTTCTGTTTAGCAACTGATTTTCAGGTAATAGTCAGCTCTTCTTCTTCCTCCTGAGATCTGCACAGAGTATTTTCAGACCATAGACAGACATGTAGTCTCAGATACATACTCACACACAGAAAGACATACATAGAGACACCCACCTTGAGATGCTCACTTGGAGGACATTCAACAAACATCCAGGAAGTTAAACATGTACAGAATTGATGCTTTCAAATTATGGTGCTGGAGAAGACTCTTGAGCGTCCCTTGGACAGCAAGGAGATCAAATCAGTCAATCTGAAAGGAAATCAACCTACAATATTCATTGGAAGGACTGGTGCTGAGGCTCAAGCTCCAATACTTTGGCCGCCTGATGTGAAGAGATGACTCATTGGAAAAGACCCTGATGCTGGGAAAGATAGAAGGCAGGAAGAGAAGGAGGCAATAGGGGGTGAGATGGTTGGATGGCATCACCAACTCAGTGAACATGAGTTTGAACAAACTCCAGGAGATGGTGAAGGACAGGGAAACCTTGCATGCTGCAGTTCATGGGATCACAAAGATTTGGACACAACTTAGGAATTGGACAACAGCAACACCGATAGGATGATTTTTTTAAGAGAAAGCTAATTGCAATTCCTAATTCAGTTTTGGATAAACACAGGTCATATTGGGACTAAGTGAGCCTGTATATAACTGATATTTCTAATTAGACATGGGTGCTCTTTTCTGATTGCCCAAGAATCCCACTGAGTGTAATTGGTTGTTAAATATACACAGAAGCCAAGAGAACCCTGTAAGCACCATTTGAAAGTGCTGGTCTTTGAGCATTGTTTATGACCCTAGAAGAGTTTGTACTGGGGACTAGCATTCACAGACATGAAGAGCTGAATACTAATGAGCACTCATTTTCTTTAAGCCTATTATTGACTTTGTCATATCAGCTCATGTTCTGCAGTGCTATAAATTCTTAAGGCCAACTGAGGACACTGTCATTACAACCTCTATATAGCTGGCCAAGAACAGTGAGGGTGAAAGAGCCTGGCTGTGCCACCAGAAAATTCATAGTTGAACTTTATTCTGCATATGCTCAGTATGATGAGTTAGGGTAGGGTTTTCTTGGCCCTCTACTAAGACTTTCAATGTGAAAATAAATGTAAGTGCTTTAAAGAGATCTTTGATAAAGCAAAGAAGCTTCCAGTTATTTATTTATTCACTCAACAACTATGTATTTGGTGCACTGATATGAGCCTGGTCCAGTTCTAGGCTCTGAAGAGGCACCAGGAAAGAAGCAGATAAGAATTCCTGACATCGTAGGGCTTATAGGCTGGAAAGAGAGTTTAGGAGTTGCAATATCTATATGGTTTTAAAGTTATAAGTTTAACTTTGACTGTGTGGATCACAACAAACTGTGGAATATACTTAATGAAACAGGACTACCACATCACATTACCTGCCTCCTGAGAAACCCGTATGCAGGACAAGAAGCAACAGTTAGAACTTGACATGGAACAATGGATTGGTTCAAAATTGGGAAAGAAGTATGTCAAGGTTGTATATTGCCATCCTGCTTATTTAACTTATATGCAGAGTACGTCACATGAACTATTGCGCTGGGTGAAGCACTAGCTGGAATCAAGATTGCCAGGTGAAATATAAACAACCTCAGATATGCAGATGATACCACTTTAATGGCAGAAAGTGAAGTGGATCTAAAGAGCCTCTTGATTAAGGTGAAAGAGGAGAGTGAAAAAGATGGTTTAAAACTCAGCATTCAAAAAGCTAAGATCATGGCATCTGGTCCTATCACTTCATGGCAAATAGATGGGGAAAGGGTGGAAACTCTGGAATTTCATTTTCTTGGGCTTCAAAATCACTATGGATGGTGACTGCAGCCATGAAATTAAAAGACACTTGCTCCTTGGAAGAATAGCTATGACAAACCTAGACAGTGTATTAAAGAGCAGAGACATAATTTTGCCTGCAAAGGTCCATATAGTGAAAACTGTGGTTTTTCCAGTAGTCATGTATGGATGTGAGAGTTGGACTATAAAGATGGCTGAGGACTGAAGGATTGATGATTTTCAACTGTGGTGTTGGAGGACTCTTGAGAGTCCCTTGAACTACAAAGAGATCAAACTAGTCCATTCTAAAGGAAATCAACCCTGAATAGTCATTGGAAGGACTGAAGCTGAAGCTCCAGTCCTTTGGCCACCTGATGCAAAGAATTGACTCATTGGAAAAGACCCTGATGCTGGGAAAGACTGAGGGCAAGTGGAGAAGGGGATGACAGAAGATGACATGATTGGATGGTATCACTGACTCAACAGACATGAGTTTGAGCAAACTCCAGGAGATAGTGAAGGACAGGGAAGCCTGGTGTGCTACAGTTCATGGGGTTACAAAGAGTCAGACATGACTTAATTACTGAACAACAACAAAGTTATGAGATTAGATAAGATCACCAAGGAAGTGAATGTAGATAGAAAAGAGATTTCTGAGGACTGAGGAGCACTCTAATAATATGAAGTGAGGGTTGGACTGTGAAGAGAGCTGAGCGCCAAAGAATTGATGCTTTTGAACTGTGGTGTTGGAGAAGACTCTTGAGAGTCCCTTGGACTGCAAGGAGATCCAACCAGTCCATTCTGAAGGAGATCAGCCCTGGGATTTCTTTGGAAGGAATGATGCTAAAGCTGAAAACTCCAGTACTTTGGCCATCTCATGGGAAGACTTGACTCATTGGAAAAGACTCTGATGCTGGGAGGGATTGGGGGCAGGAAGAGAAGGGGACGACAGAGGATGAGATGGCTGGATGGCATCACTGATTCCATGGACGTGAGTCTGAGTGAACTCCGAGAGTTGGTGATGGACAGGGAGGCCTGGCATGCTGCGATTCATGGGGCCGCAAAGAGTCGGACACAACTGAGCGACTGAACTGAACTGAAGAGCAATGAAGATGAGACTGACACAGAGCAGCTGGTGAGGTTGGGGGAAGTCCAGGGGAGTGAGCTGTTCTGTAAACTCAGTGAAGTCTTTCAAAGAGGGAAATATGTACTGATATTCTGATGCTGAGAATTAAGTATAGAATTTCATTATGTGGAGGTCATTGTTGATCCCAATCGCTCACCAAGTGATTTTGGTGGAGGAGAAGGAGAAAGAACTTAACTGAATTGTGTTCAAGAGAGAGTGAAAAGAAAGAAACAAATGGCTTGAGGAGAAGCCCTATTAAGATAATGTTCTGTAAAGGATATTATTTATCTGGTCTTTTTGTTCATTTATTTTGTAATACCAAAATTGTGATTAAAATTGAAAGCTGCAGCCAGTTAGATAAAAATATGTCTAGCAATATCTTGAGGTT
The DNA here is from genome assembly GCF_032452875.1 of Bos javanicus. Taxonomy (NCBI): domain Eukaryota; kingdom Metazoa; phylum Chordata; class Mammalia; order Artiodactyla; family Bovidae; genus Bos; species Bos javanicus. The sequence continues at coordinate 92,200,949 of NC_083869.1, forward strand.
TTTTATTTTAAACCTGAAATTTTAGGCAAAGATTGTATGACTTAGGATACTAATTTGGCTTCTGTAACAAAGGCCAAAATAGCAGTGGGTCAAATAAGATGGAAATTCATTTCTCTCTTACTTAATGGTCTGAATGGAACAATTCAAGAAGACCAAGGGATGGTGGGGATTCTCTGTTGTGCTCAACTCATGACTTCCATATTGTGATCTGTGAAGGATTCTCTAACTTCCACCATGACTTTTACATTCCAGTGAACAGGAATAAGGAAGGGGGAAGAAGACGTCCCTGTATTTTTAAGGGTATGACCTATAAATTGCACATCACTTTCTCTCGTTTCCTTTTGGTCAAAACCTGGTCACATGATACATCTAGGTGAAAAGGTGGCTGAAAGATGTCAGCTTTGGTGGTGGAGTTATGTATCCAGCTAAAATTTTCTATTATGAAAAAAGAAAAAAGGACAAGATACTGGGGGACAATTAGCAATGTCTGCCACAAAGATTAATTGAAAACAACTAAACTGTGGTTAGGAGAAGGCAATGGCACCCCACTCCAGTACTCTTGTCTGGAAAATCCCATGGATGGAGGAGCCTGGTAGGCTGCAGTCCATGGGGTCTCTAGGAGTCGGACACAACTGAGCGACTTCTTTAACTTTTCACTTTCATGCACTGGAGAAGGAAATGGCAACCCACTCCAGTATTCTTGCCTGGAGAATCCCAGGGACTGGGGAGCCTGGTGGGCTGCCGTCTATGGGGTCCCACAGAGTTGGACATGACTGAAGCGACTTAGCAGCAGCAGCAAACTGTGGTTATGGACTGAAACTTTATAAATGCTATTTTCCTGTACAGTTAGCTCAATCATAATTATGATCAGTGAATAATTTAATATTAAACTTAAGTTTTGCCCCTTAAGAATTAGCTATCAGGTCATGCTGGTCATTTTTGTGCTACAGTGTATCTTGTCTAGCTTGTATCTTGCATCTATCAATTGTGTAAGAATCTTATTTTCTGAAAATAAGCTTGTATCTGGCATCTACCACCATCATGTTGTATAATCACCATTTCTTTTTTTGTGGTAAGAGTGTTTAAGATCTGTTCTCTTAGCATCTTTCAAGTATTATAATACAGTATTATTAACTATAAACACCCTACTGTATATTAGAAACTCAGAATTTATTTATCTTATAACTAGAAGTTTGTCCTTTTTTGACTAGCATCTCTCTGTGTGAGTGTCTAATTTTTTGCAACGCTATGGACTGTAGCCTGCCAGGCTCCTCTGTCCATGGGATTCTCCAGGCAAGAATACTGGAGTGGGTTGCCATTCCCTCCTCCAGGGGTCCTCCTGACCCAGGGATTGAACCTGCTCTCCTATGTCTCCTGAAGGCAGATTCTTTACCTCTGAGCCACCAGGGAAGCCCAGCTAACATCATACTTACTAGTGAAAAACTGAAAGCTTTTCCTCTGAGAAGGGGAATAAGACAGGGCTGTCTCTTTTTACCACTTCTAATCAACACTGTAGTGGAGGTTTTAGCTAGGGAAATTAAGCACCAAAAAGAAATAGAACCCCCCAGGTTGGAAAACAAGAAATACAACTCTCTCATTTGTGTATGAAATGATCATATACATAGAACAACCTAAATAGTTCACCAAAAAACTTTCAGCACTAATACACAAAGTCAGCAAGGTTGCAGGAGGCAAGATCAACAGTTGTATCTTAAGCATGGTGAAGGTTAGTGGTTTGCTTCTTTTGGATAATACAATCACTTTCTGATGGAGGTTCAAACTAAGAACTCTGTATAGTTTCACATGCCAGATGTTCCCTCGGCAGCACTGTGAAACCATCCCCTGCCTGCTGCATCTTGGGCTCTTCTTTTTAATTTCATTCTCATGATGGAGAAGTTGGGAGGTTTTCAGATGCCAGACCTAGTAGGAGGAGTATTTTTCTTTGATAAACTTTCACTTGTCTGTAGTAAAATGAGAAAAATGTGATTGATATAGTACACTTTTGATTCCATTCAAAGAATTGTCATTATCTGAAGACTGTTTACTTCCCAGTTTTTTTGGTTTCAGGTATGTCCTTTCAATGAATTTGTCATGTTAGTTTATACTAGGAACTTTATTGTTTTTCAAATTTTATTTACTAAATGCCATGACTTGAAAAGGTAAAAAGCAAACAAGGTCCTCCCCTTTTTATTTTGAAAATTTACTTTGTGAAATTTGAGAATCTGGGAAAATCAGGTGGAAGTACATTGCCAGTTTTATTTTTTGTCCTAGGTTTTTAGGGTTCTGACTTCACATCAGGCTTCCCAGGTAGCTCAGTGGTAAAGAATCTGCAATGCAATTTCAATGCAAGAGTCACAGGGGACGCAGGTTTGATCCCTGGGAGGAGGAAATGGCAACCCACTCCAGTATTCTTCCTGGAGAATCCCATGGACAGAGGAGCCTGGCGGGCTACAGTCCATGGAGTTGCCAAGAGTCAGACACGAATGAGCACGAGCACAAGCAAGCAAGCTGGCTTCATGTTAACTGCATGTCTGCTCTTTTCGAATCCCATCTCTTTCTCTCCCTATTTTTAATTGATCTAGTAAGCTTATCCCCTCAACTTTTTTGTCTCTTATGAACTAGAAAAATGCTGAGGTGGGGAAGAACTAGAAAATGCTTGAAGGATTTGAGATTGCTTTGAGTCTTAACATCATCCTTCCTCAGAAACAGAGAAGTTTCTGTGATGTGAAGGGCATGAGCCTTAAATATTTTTAGTAGTTAAAACGGGAAAGACTGAGTTAAATTTGCTGAGCATTTGGTTGAGCAGCAAGAAGGAATTCTTGAAATGGAGCTGTTATTAGCTTTGGAACAGCTACTGAGATCCAGCTTGGAGTTTTTGTCCAGCTCATTTCACATCTGCCCAAGTTTCAGAGGCATGCTGAACCTAGTAACCTCCAGAGAAGCATGCAGACTATCTGATTGCAAAACATTTTGAAGACCTGCCCAAAATTCATACATGATTCTTACCGCACTGTGTGTATGCTTCAACTTTTGAAGTTCTTTAAGTAAGTTCTATAAATAGTCAATGACCCATGGGCTTTAAAAAATGTACTTTGACCAAAAAAGAAATGAAAAAGAACAGAACCATAGTCTGAACGACATCATTTTTAATGTTCTATTGATTTCAATTATTTTATGATTATCTTATTCATGATGATAAAAGCTGGTCAGTCTTCTGCAGGAAAGCCTACAAAAGTTTTGGAGAGTCTAGAGTGTTCTTTTTCCTTGTCTTCAGTTTAGAAAAATAAGTTATCACTTTTTAAAAAGTTATGTATTTTTACAATATTGCAATATTGGACTATAAATCATAGCAATGGTTCTTTTGTTCTGAATGACACTCTCTTTTGTTCTTGTTGAACTAAAAGCTGTTTCCAACTCTCTATTTATGTGATGATAGGAGTAAAGATGCACAAAAGTTAACCATCTTGCTCACGGTAATGTAATTAGGACTAGAAGACAGATTTCCTGATTCCTGCCTGTTGTTCTTTGAATAACATCAGACTGTCTTCCTCAGGATCTCTGCTCTGAGAAACTAAACTGTGAAGAGAAACGTTCAAACATGATGAGAGAAATCTCGGAAAGACTTAAAAAGAAAATTGGCTGTGCTGGGCCTTCACTGAGTTTTACTTCCAGAAGATCTACCAGGTCTCACAGTTAAACCTGGAGAAAAATCTTCTTGTGCTTCCAGAACAAGAGGAAAAGGAATCATTTTGAAATATGCAAGAGCATCCTATTCTTCTGTTCTCAGAAGAAAGTATTTTACTAGAGCCTAAGCTACTGGAAATTTATCACAACATAAGCTACCTGAGGGAAAAGAAATACCCAACCTCAGTCTGCTCTGGCCTTCCATGTAGTCCCAAACCTCCCCCCTCTCCACCATCCTGTCCCACCTAACGGGAGAAAATAATGAGAAGTACTGGAAAAATTCATATTGCAGAGGAACACATTAATACTTAAGTTAGTACCTCCAGAAATGAAATATGTAATACAGAACTAATAAAATATGTGTGAGATCTATATGATGAAAACTACAAAACTATATGATGAAAACACCAAAGAAGAACAAAATAAATGAAGAGGTATTTCATATTCATATATAGAAAGACTCAATATTGTCAAGATATGAGTTCTTCAATATAGCCAATATTTTATAACAGCTATGAATGGAGTATAATCTTTAAAAATTGTGAATCATTATGTTGTATACCTGTAACTTACATAATACAGTACAGCAACTATACTTCAATTTAAAAAAAGATACCAGTTCTTCCCAATTTGATATATAGATTCAATGCAATTCCAATCAGCATCTGAGAAAGTTATTTTGTGGATGAGACAAACTGATTTGAAAATCTATGTGGGGAGTCTAAAGACCTATAATAGCCAACTGAACATTAAAGAACATAGTTGGAAGATCAAGACGACCTGATTTAAAGACATTATGAGGCTACTGTAATCAAAACACTGTGGTGTCAGTGAAATAATACACAAATAGATCAGTGTAACAGAATAGAAAGCCCAGAAATAGGCCCACATAAATATAGTTAACTGGTCTTTTACAAAGGAGCAAAGGCAACACAATGGAATTTTAGTGGTCATTCTCATTTAAGTATGAATTAGTTTGTGTGTGTGTGTGTATAGGGAGGCTTTCTTCTACTAAGGAGGAGAGGAAGAAGTGGGTAATTTTAAGACTTAGAGAAACATAATGGCACCAAGATTTGGAGGAGTAGAAACTAGTAAGTGATAAGTAGTAAAGGAGATGAAATGGCACCAATGTTAATTTTTGTCACTTGAAAAGTGGCATCTAGGATTGGCCTTATGTTGTGAGAAGGCAGTACTCTGTTGATGTTTATATATTGTTTTCTTTTATAACAGAATCATTTGCACATATCATTTTGTGTCTTCCATTATAATGCTTTCGCCTTCTTAATTATTTTTCTTATTGCATGAACTAGAACTTCTAAAACAATGTTGAATAATAGAGAATAATAATTGGATTTCTAGCCTTTTTCCTGACTCGATACATCCAGAATTTTAAACCTAAATATAATGTTTACTTGGACTTCTGTTAACATTTCCATGTTAGAAAGATACATCCTTAACAATAAAGTGTTCTAAGACCTTTAATTAAAAATGGATATTGAGTTTCATCAAATATGTGTTATTTAACTTTATTTATATTTATTATAACTTTTATATAAATTGTATAATTATATGTACATAAACATACATGCACAATTTTCACATATAGGAAAAATGTATGATGTATATACTTTTTACATCCTTATCACACCTTCTCCTATAACCCAGATTAACAGCCTAAGATGCTTCCTCCTATATTTTCTCCATGTTGATATTAATAATTCTTTACATATGTACATTGTGTGTACTTTTTTGGATTTGGCTTTTCTTATTCAACAATACTTCATGGAAATCCCTCCAAGTTACATTTTTAGTCTTGCCTCTGCTATTTATTAGAAGAAAAGCTATGACCAACCTAGAAAGCATATTAAAAAGCAGAGACATTACTTTGCCGACAAAGGTCCGTCTAGTCAAAGCTATAGTTTTTCCAGTGGTCATGTATGGATGTGAGAGTTGGACTATAAAGAAAGCTGAACGCTGAAAAATTGATGCTTTTGAACTGTGGTGTTGGAGAAGACTCTTGAAAGTCCCTTGGAGTGCAATAAGATCCAACCCACTCCAGTACTCTTGCCTGAAAAATCCTATGGATGGAGGAGCCTGGAAGGCTGCAGTCCATGGGGTCGCTGAGGGTCGGATACGACTGAGCATCTTCACTTTCACTTTTCACTTGCATGCATTGGGGAAGGAAATGGCAGCCCACTCCAGTGTTCTTACCTGGAGAATCCCAGGGACGGGGGAGCCTGGTGGGCTGCGGTCTGTGGGGTCGCACAGAGTCGGACACGACCGAAGTGACTTAGCAGCAGTAGCAGTAGTAGTCCATCCTAAAGGAAATCAGTCCTGAATATTCATTGGAAGGACTGATGCTGAAGCTGAAACTCCAATACTTTGGCCACCTGATATGAAAAGACCCTGATGCTGGGAAAGATTGAGGGCAGAAGGAGAAGGGGACGACAAGAGGAATGAGATGGTTGGATGGCATCACCGACTGGATTGACATGAACGTGAGCAAGCTCTGGGAGTTGATGATGGACAGGAAAGCCTGGTGTGCTGCAGTCCATGGGGTTGCAAAGAGTTGGACACGAGTGAGCGACTGAACTGAACTGCTGATTATTAATTGCATGTCCTTGGGTAAGTTAAGAAACATTTCTTGCCCAAGTATTCCCATCAAAACATGAGAATAATTATCCTTTTCTCCCAGGACTACTATGAGAACCAAATGATATCATAAATATAAAGCACTGAACATGGAGCCTGGCAAATAATAAACTCTAAACAAGTGTTACCTTACCCAGTATGGGGAGAGAATCCAGCGTGGGGAGAGAACCCCCTTTCTTTCCCTTTTGGCAGTCATGGCCTCTGGCCCATGGATTTGTAACTCAGCCAGTGCCTGAGTACTTCCTGAGGGTCCCTAGGTGGTGGTTTATTTCACAGCAGGAGTTCTGGAGCCCCATGGCCTGGCTTGGAATCCAGGCCCTGTTACCTTGTAGCTACTTTACCTCTTCTTAGCCTCTCTGTACTTCAGTTGCCTCACCTTTAAAATGAAAATAACAGCAACAGTACCTGTTACACCCATTGTGGGTTTAAATGACATGATGTGTGACGCACTTGGAAGAGAGCCTGGTACACGGAAAGCATGTGATAGGTACAGGGGTGTTAAGTGAAAGGGCACAGGCTTTGAAGTCAATTGGTTTATCTCTGACTTTACTGACTGTGGGATTTTGATGGGGGTTATTATAAACTGTCTAATCCCAATCATCTACAAAACAGTATCTTAATACCCACCTCAAAGTTACTTTGAGAGTAAAAGGAAGTAAGGTATGGTTGTTGGTGGTGGTATACAGTAAGCGCTCAGTGCAGGTAGCTTCTCTCTGCTCCTGATACAGCCTAGCCTAGGGACTGCATGTACTCTGATTGGCAGCCTAAGAACTCTAACTCTCCATACTTTTCTCAGTTCCAAACATGGCCTGACAATGAACTTCCAGAATGTATGCTCTCAGGGAGTTGAGGCATGCCTGTGTTGTGATTGTCCATTCTCTTCAAGTGTGTGCTAAGTCGCTTCAGTCATGTCTGACTCTTTAAGACTCTATGGACTGTAGTCTGTCAGGCTCCTCTGTCCATGGGATTCCTCAGGCAAGAATACTGGAGTGGGTTACCATTTGCTCCTCCAGGGGATCTTCCTGACGTGTCTCCTGCATTGGCAGGCAGGTTCTTTAGGACTAGTTCTACCTGAGAAACCCTTTCTCTCCAAGTATATGTGTGTGTGTTAGTTACTCAGTCGTGTACGACTCTTTGCGACCCCATGAACTGTAGCCCACCAGGCTCTCTGTCCATGGAATTCTCCAGGCAAGAATACTGGAGTGGAATGCCATTCCCTTCTCCAGGGGATCTTCAGTGGTTAAAGGGAACAATCAAGAACAACCATTTATGGAGGGAGGGAAAGGCAGTATTGCTGTGTTAGCGTAGGTCAGAAGCAGGGTTCTCTAAAAACTCTGCAGCCATTTACAGACATTCTAAACAGTTATATTTAAATTTTTTTAAACTGTTAATACACTAAAAATATAAACTGAACTGTTTAGGATACTAAAAACTGTTTATGACACAAGATATTTTAAAAAGCAAAACCGGGAATTCAATTCCCTTTGACTCCAGCGATCAATTTCTTGAGACCACGATGTCTGGGAAACCGGTCAATCTTTCACAAGGAACTGACTTCTGCTCAGCTTTCTCCTCTCCCTGAGGTACGTGAACAGGTGTTGTCACCTCCTCCACCTGACCTTTATCCAGTACTTCTCCTCAGGGGTGTCTTTAACCAGATGACATACCCCCGTGGGGGGTGGGGTCATGTTCTGTTCTCAGCCTTTGCCCTCTCCTTTTGTCTCTTCCCTGCATGTGAGAATATGAATTTTGTTTCAAGTTACCTTGCTTTGTGGGTTACACATCTAACACTGCTCAGGCAAGTACTATGAAATGCATTTACAGTTAGAGAGGGTGGAAATAGGACCAAGACGAGTCTGATGGGATGCATGGCAATTTCAGCTGGTTTTCTTGCCTTCTCTGGGATGTCACATTCCTTCAAGGACAAATCTCAAATCTCTGTATGGAAGCACCCCCGCTATCTTCCTCTCTACCCCCTCTCCAAGGCAAATCATGACAAAAAATGCACAGGTTTTCAAGCAATCATCTCCTTGAATGAAAATAAAAAATTCTTTTAAGAAAATAATTCCAATGAAGGATTCACTGCATCAAGATAATCCATCACTTCTTGCTGGGATTTACCTGCATTGTGTTTGCTCTATGGGCTTGTACTGCAAACTGTTAAAAACAAAACAAAACAACCCCTGCCCTTACACTGAATTGCACTGTATATCTATGGAAATTGTGCTTTTTCTTTTCTTTGATTGCAGCAAAAGAACGAAATCATTTATATTGTGGGTTTTGTGAGTCAAGTATGATCCATCAGCACCTCCTAGTGGCTATATTTTGGAATTGAAAACACCTCTGAGATGGGACGTCAAATTAGAACACTCTTAGAAATATTTTCTTTTTAATATCTAATAATACCAGCCACCCCTACAACTTATCCAAGTATGTTTAATTATTCAGGAATTTAAAAATCACCTAACTAAAAAGACAACCCAGTTGAACAAATAGAAAGAATTACGTCTCTCTGCTCTGGTCTCAGGAATCTGTGGAATATTCCATCTGGACCCATACTCTGCCTGTCTCCACTTAAGCAGCACAAGCCCAGGAAGTGGTGATCAGTTCTACTCTTTTATTAAAGAATATTCTGCCATTCAGCCCCTGGAGTGGGTATTGATGAACACAATGGATTCTGTATTAAACTATAGGCAGATTCATTGTGAACATTCGGGTCATTATCGATTATCGTAAAACCTGAGAATGGATAGAATCCTTATAGTAGAGGACCAATTTTTCAAAATTATTAAAACATTAAAAAGGTGATAAAATGAAACCCTTATTCAGTTGAGCCAGTTGAAGCATACATGAATATAATGGGTAAATAGTAGTCAAACATGTGACTCCAGTCTCTGCCAGTTGCTATTTTCTTGAGCCTCAGTTTCCTAATTTGTAAAATAGAACTGCTCTGAGCATTTAATGAGATAATATGTGTTAAATTCGTAGCAAAGTGTATGAAAGCTTTTTTTATTTTATTTTATTTTTAAACTTTACATAATTGTATTAGTTTTGCCAAACATCAAAATGAATCCATCACAGGTATACATGTGCTCCCCCTCCTGAACCCTCCTCCCTCCTCCCTCCCCATACCATCCCTCCGGGTCGTCCCAGTGCACCAGCCCCAAGCATCCAGTATCGTGCATTGAACCTGGACTGGCATCTCGTTTCATACGTGATATTTTACATGTTTCAATGCCATTCTCCCAAATCTTCCCACCCTCTCCCTCTCCCACAGAGTCCATAAGACTGTTCCATACATCAGCGTCACTTTTGCTGTCTTGTACACCGGGTTATTGTTATCATCTTTCTAAATTCCATATATATGCGTTAGTATACTGTATTGGTGTTTTTCCTTCTGGCTTACTTCACTCTGTATAATAGGCTCCAGTTTCATCCACCTCATTAGAACTGATTCAAATGTATAATGAAAGCTTAAATAAATGTCAATTCTCCCATTCTATGTTGTGCAGAGAAAAAGTTAAAACGAGGGTTTATAACTGGTAAATCTTGAGTTGTGGAGTATGAATTAACTGATGTCATGGCTCCAGGTGGTGGTAGTGGTAAAGAAACTGCATGCCAATGCAGGAGACAAAAGAGACTTGAGTTTGGTCCCTGGATAGTATTCATGTGTGGAAAATCCCATGGACAGAGGAGCCTGGCAGGCTACAGTCCATAGGGTCACAAAGAGTCGGACATGACTGAAGCGACTTTAGCAAGCACACACGTGGCTTTAATAAGTGTGGCAGTTTTAAGTCCAGGTGCTGGAATTCAATCCCTGTGTTCAAATTCTGGATCTGGACAAGAAGAACCAGGGAACTGTCCTAGACTGGAGGACCTAAGGGAACTAAACTTAATGCTGTATCTTGGGTTGGATTCTGGGACAACAACAAAAAAAAGGGTATCAGTGGAAAAAAGTGAAATTTGAATACAGTTTTCAGTTTAGTTTATGGTATTATGGCAACACTAATTTATTGCTTTTGATAATTGTACTGTAGTTACAGAAGATACTGAGTTGAGAGGAAACTAGGTGAAGAATATTTGGGAACACTGTACAATTGTGCAACTTTTCTGTAAGTCTGAAAGTGGTTCAAAATATAATAATATAAAAATTAAAAAGAAACAAGTTAGTTTAGTATTGTAACATATTTTATTTAACCTAATACATCCAAAAAGTTATTATTTCAACATGTATTCATTTTAGAATTATTTTAATGAGATTTTAACTTTTTTGGTTACTGTCTTAAAATAATTTGGTGTGTATTTTACACTGATAGTGCATGTCCATTTGGACTAGCAATTTTCAAGTACTCAGTAACCATGTGGTCTGGAGGCTGCCATATTGGACAGTGCAAGAGTGGCTGCAGGGATGAGATGTCATCCAGTGCCCAGTGGCTACTTCACAGTGGTTCTCTGGGGTGGTACATCTCCCGGCTCTGATCTGGATTTCCTCCTATCATATACTCTTAGAACTCCCAGAGGTGATTAACTCCTAGAAGAAGGGCTAAAGTTAACTAAAGTCTGGTGATACTGATGGCTCTTCGAGGAGAAAATGTATCAATTTATAAAGAGCAAGGTCCCTTCTAGATAACAAAACAGCATTTTGTAAGCTTTTCAAAGTGTATGATGGATACCACTAGTTTTGGAGAGTATGAGAAAAAATGAGTTCAGATAGAACTTGAACAATGACATAAAATCACATTGACTCACAAAGTGAGAATATAATTTTTTCCCATTTCATTCTCTTTCATTCTTTTTGATTACATCAAAGGACAAAGTCTCATTCAGTAGCCTTACATCTTCACCACTTCCCTAACATTCGCTTATCTCAAACTCTCCCACTCTCTAGTTAGAATTTAATGCATTGTTTCTATTTTATTTATCTCATCACCTTTTACTTACGGCAAATAATACTATCTTTCCATTTAATTACTGGTACGAACTTTCTTTAACTTTTAAATAAAAATATAAACAAAAGGGCAAATTTTGTAAAAATATTAATGTCAAGGTAATTACAGTCCAAGTGGCACTGGGAAATAATGAAAGCAGAAACAAAAACCCAAAGCAAAAACAAAACCAAAAAATAAAATGATGACTACAAGAAGGTTTGTAATTTGGGGATCAATGCTTCGTTTCAGAGGTGCTACCGTATCCAAGCCTTTAAGAAGACAGTTAAACCTGCAGAAGTGGAATGGGTTGTTCTCAATAAATGTTTCCTTGTTAAAATCTTTCCCTAGAAACATTGCTTTCCTTCTCGCAGTTCTCTCTTCCTCTGACTATTGTGTCTCCCTTCCCCTTTCTTTTTATTTCTTATCCCTCAAGTCCTTTCTCTGCTCCCTCTCATATTTTCCTCTCTTATCTCCCTTCAAACTTCTGGCTGTCCTTATCCTCCAATCACTGCCCACCTCTGATGGGGCATGTACTGCCAGCTGACCAATCAGGGTGCTACATCAGGCATCTTGTGCTTTCAGCATCCTCTGATATCTCCAAAAGAGGACCTTCCCCGGTGGCTTCCCTCGTGGCTCAGACGGTAAAGAATCCGCCCGCAATACGGGAGATCGGGTCGATCCCTGGGTTGGGAAGATCCCCTAGAGAAGGGAATGGCAACCCACTCTGGTATTCTTGCCTGGAGAATCCCCATGGACAGAGGAGCCTGGTGGACTACAGTCTATGGGGTCACACAGAGTTGGATAGGACTGAGCGACTAAGCACATATAGGCAAGAACTTCTCTGGATGTTTTCAATCCCTTTAAGGTTACTTTAACCATTTCTGGTTTCCAGTTCTGGCCAACTGGAAGGGACTATGCTTCATAGAGAGAAGCATTGCTCATGATGCTCTTAAACATTCTGGGGAAGACAGGTGGGTTTTCCAGGTTGTCCTGCACACTACTTTATCTATTTTAGGCACAAATGGGACATCAAAATGAATCTGGCTTGGATAATTGATGTCCTTAAATAATTGGTATTATTTCATTAAATTCTGGGCATATTTAGGGAAAACTCTGTCAATGTGAAGTTAAATATATCAAACTGAACGGACAACTTGGAAACTATTTAAGGGAAAACTGATTTTTGTTTCCTTCTCCTCTATCATTATGGATGGAGTTTGATTGGGAGGGAAGCTTCAAGGGACTTTTTCCCACTAGATAATATAAGAATATATAAGACTTTTTCCCACGAGATGATATAAGAAAACTTTCCACCTCGGACTTGAAAATAACATCAAATTCTGCACTTAGCTTTCTTCACACCCCTCCTCTTTTCTCAAATTTCACCTTAGTTGTCTTCTTTCTATATTCAGCTTGGAGCACACATAATAAGGGAATCGCTTTAGTTTTGGCTGAATTTTACAGGTCAAGCAAGAGAAAGTTTCAAGTGGTTCTTTTTAGAGCTAATTAAGCAACCTCTGCATCTTCAAAACAAAACCCACCGAGAAAGCTGGAGTCACAAAGCCTCACCACTGTCACCACAGACAGCTTGATGTGTTTACCAGCTAACCACAGGGTCACCGTGCAAGTCACACAGATACCCCTGGTCCTTCCGTTGGCCATTTGACTGAAATAGGAGGCTGAGCCAAGCAGTGTGGAGAATAGGTGAGAAGTCATGAGCTGTTTCTGCAACTTTAAACCCCAGCGGCAGCTAAAATTGAGGAAATAAAACATTATAGGTGGAAATAGGTTATTTGGGTTAATTTATTTAATTACCAGAACAAACTAACGAGGCAGATAGTATTATTATTTTCATTTTACAGATGAGAAAGTTGGACTCAGAAGTTCAGGCACTTGCCTGCTGAGCCTACAGCTATTAAGGTGGGAACACGTGTGTTAGTTACTCAGTTGTGTCCGAGACTCTTTGTGACCCCATGGACTGTAGCCCACCAGGATCCTCTGTCCCTGGGATTCATTCTCCAGGCAAGAATATGGGAGTGGGTTCAGTTCAGTTCAGTTCAGTCACTCAGTTGTGTCCGACTCTTTGCGAACCCATGAATCACAGCACGACAGCCCTCCCTGACTATCACATACTCCCAGAGTTCACCCAAACTCATGTCCGTCAAGTTGGTGATGCCATATAGCCATCTCATCCTCTGTTGTCCCCTTCTCCTTCTGCCTCCAATCCCTTCAGGATCAGAGTCTTTTCCAATGAGTCAACTCTTCGCATGAGGTGGCCAAAATATTGGAGTTTCAGCTTTAGCATCATTCCTTCCAAAGAACACCCAGGACTGATCTCCTTCAGAATGGACTGGTTGGATCTCCTTGCAGTCCAAGGGACTCTCAAGAGTCTTCTCAACACCACAGTTCAAAAGCATCAATTCTTTGGCTCTCAGCTTTCTTCACAGTCCAACTCTCACATCCATACGTGACCACTGGAAAAACCATAGCCTTGACTAGACGGACCTTCATTGGCAAAGTAATGTCTCTGCTTTTGAATATGCTATCTAGGTTGGTCATAACTTTCTTTCCAAGGAGTAAGTGCCTTTTAATTTCATGGCTTCAATCATCATCTGCAGTGATTTTGCAGCCCCCCAAAATAAAGTCTGACACTGTTTCCCCTGTTTCCCCATCTATTTCTCATGAAGTGATGGGACCAGATGCCATGAACGTTAGTTTTCTGAATGTTGAGCTTTAAGCCAACTTTTTCACTCTCCTCTTTCACTTTCATCAAGAGGCTTTTTAGTTCCTCTTCACTTTCTGCTATAAGGGTGGTGTCATCTGCATATCTGAGGTTATTGATATTTCTCCTAGCAATCTTGATTCCAGCTTGTGCTTCTTCCAGCCCAGCATTTCTCATGATGTACTCTGCATATAAGTTAAATAAGCAGGGTGACAATATACAGCCTTGACGTACTCCATTTCTTATTTGGAACCAGTCTGTTGTTCCATGTCCAGTTTTAACTGTTGCTCCCTGACCTGCATACAGGTTTCTCAAGAGGCAGGTCAGGTGGTCTGGTATTCCCATCTCTTTCAGAATTTCCCACAGTTTCTTGTGATCCCCGCAGTCAAAGGCTTTGGCATAGTCAATAAAGCAGAAATAGATGTTTTGCTGGAACTCTCTTGCTTTTTCCATGATCCAGCAGATGTTGGCAATTTGATCTCTGCCTTTTCTAAAACTAGCTTGAACATCTGGAAGTTCACAGTTCACGTATTGCTGAAGCTTGGCTTGGAGAATTTTGAGCATTACTTTACTAGCGTGTGAGATGAGTGCAATTGTGCAGTAGTTTGAGCATTCTTTGGCATTGCCTTTCTTTGGGATTAGAATGAAAACTGACCTTTTCCAGTCCTGTGGCCACTGCTGAGTTTTCCAAATTTGTTGGCATATTGACTGCAGCACTTTCACAGCATCATCTTCCAGGATTTGAAACAGCTCAACTGGAATTCCATCACCTCCACTAGCTTTGTTCATAGTGATGCTTCCTAAGGCCAACTTGACTTCACATTCCAGGATGTCTGGCTCTAGGTGAGTGATCACACCATTGTGATTATTATGGGTCGTGAAGATCTTTTTTGTACAGTTCTTCTGTGTATTCTTGCCAGCTCTTCTTAATATCTTCTGCTTCTGTTAGGTCCATACCATTTCTGTCCTTTATCGAGCCCATCTTTGCATGAAATGTTCCCTTTGTATCTCTAATTTTCTTGAAGAGATCTCTAGTCTTTCCCATTCTGTTGTTTTCTTCTATTTCTTTGCACTGATCACTGAGGAAGACTTTCTTTTCTCTCCTTGCTAATCTTTGGAACTCTGCATTCAGATGCTTATATCTTTCCTTTTCTCCTTTGCTTTTCGCTTCTCTTCTTTCACAGCTATTTATAAGGCCTCCCCAGACAGCCATTTTGCTTTTTTGCATTTCTTTTCCATGGGGATGGTCTTGATCCCTGTCTCCTCTACAGTGTCATGAACCTCCATCCATAGTTTATCAGGCACTCTATCTATCAGATCTAGTCCCTTAAATCTATTTCTCACTTCCACTGTATAATCATAAGGAATTTGATTTAGGTCATACCTGCATGGTCTAGTGGTTTTCCCTACTTTCTTCAATTTAAGTCTGTATTTGGCAATAAGGAGTTCACGATCTGAGCCACAGTCAGCTCCTGGTCTTGTTTTTGCTGACTGTATAGAGCTTCTCCATCTTTTACTGCAGAAAATCTAATCAATTTGATTTTGGTCTTGACCATTTGGTGATGTCCATGTGTAGAGTCTTCTCTTGTGTTGTTGGAAGAGGGTGTTTGCTATGACCAGTGTGTTCTCTTGGCAAAGCTCTATTAGCCTTTGCCCTGCTTCATTCCATATTCCAAGGCCAAATTTGCCTGTTACTCCAGGTGTTTCTTGACTTCCTACTTTTGCATTCCAGTCCCCTATAATGAAAAGGACATCTTTTTTGGGTGTTAGTTCTAAAAGGCCTTGTAGGTCTTCATAGAACTGTTCAACTTCAGCTTCTTCAGCGTTACTGGTTGGGGCGTAGACTTGGATTACTGTGATATTGAATGGTTTGCCTTGGAAATGAACAGAGATCATTCTGTCATTTTTGAGATTGCATCCAAGTACTGCATTTCGGACTCTGTTGTTGACCATGATGGTTATTCCATTTCTTCTGAGGGATTCCTGCCCGCAGTAGTAGATATAATGGTCATCTGAGTTAAATCCACCCATTCCAGTCCATTTTAGTTCACTGATTCCTAGAATGTCAACATTCACTTTTGCCATCTCTTGTTTGACCACTTCCAATTTGCCTTGATTCATGGACCTGACATTCCATGTTCCTATGCAATATTGCTCTTTAAAGCATCGGACCTTACTTCTATCACCAGTCACATCCACAACTGGGTATTGTTTTTGCTTTGGCTCCATCCCTTCATTCTTTCTGGAGTTATTTCTTCACTGATCTCTAGTAGCATATTGGGCACCTACTGACCTGGGGAGTTCCTCTTTCAGTATCCTATCATTTTGCCTTTTCATACTGTTCATGAGGTTTTCAAGGCAAGAATATTGAAGTGGTTTGCCATTCCCTTTCCCAGTGAAGCACATTCTGATGGTCCATTCAATGTGGTCCACTGGAGAAGGGAATGGCAAACCTGGAGTGAGTAGCCATTCTCTGTTCCAGGGATCTTCCTGACCCAGGGATCAAACTGAAGTCTCCTGTACTGCAAGAAGATTTTTTACCATCTGAGCCATCAGGGAAGCCCATCTAAGGTGGGAAGCTTGAGTTCAAAGGCAGAAGGCCTAGCTTCAGAAGCTCAGCTCTTCATCCCTGTACCAGGCCCTAGGCCCTCTGGATGAAGCACTGTTTCTCCAGAGTTTGGAGCCAGTAAGAATCTGAGAAGGAAATCCAGTTTTTCTGTTTTGAAATCAAGTTGTATTCCACTGGAAAAACTCCTGGGCACGGGGGTATAATAAACATCACATTTAAGAATTCAACAGAAATTTGAATTTTATATATTTGGAAGGAATAAAAAAACTCACTCATATAAACTATTGTTAAGAAGAGGAAGCCTTACTAAATTAAATAAAAATGAACAGCTCTGGAGCTTGAAACTAAATAGACGGTATAGGACAAATGACTCCATTATTAAGGCTTCCGTCACAAATGACATTCCATTTTTGATGCTGAGATCTCTAACATTTCAGCAATTTGGTTTTGATTTTCTTTGAGTTTGTTTTTCCTCAGCCCAAACCTACTTAATGTTTTTACATTCATTTCTAATGAGATGGGTTTCTGAGCACACGTTTCAAAAGAGAATTCTATTACTTCTTAATAATTGCAATAGAAGCAGGGGGCATCCTGGCAGTATTTATTCCTATGGAGAGAGAGAAAAAAAATGTGATTGCCTGGGGCTCTTTATCGGCTTTGCTCTCCATTGCTGTTTAGACTTTTTTGTTGTTCATGTGGGGCAGTGGCCCAAACCCAACTAAGTAAATAAGTGAAAGTCTCTCAGTCATGTCCAATTCTTTGTGACCCCATGGACTATACAGTCCATGGAATTCTCCAGTCCAGAATACCGAAGTGGGTAGCCCTTCTCTTCTCCAGGATATCTTCCCAGCCCAGGGGTTGAACCCAGGTCTCCAGCATTGCAGATAAATTCTTTACCAGCTGAGCCACCAGGGACGCCCTGATAAATAGATTACTAATCCTTAGCAAGCATATCCTGTAAAGTAACGGGGTAGGGATAGGTCAAGGTATGGCCTCAAGGAGACCCAGCAGTCTTAGAAAAAGCATTACAAATATACTTTGTTGGGGGAGCAACACCTAGTGATTGGGTAGGGAACTGATCTCTGCAATACAATGCTCTTACCTTATTTTAATCTTTTATTTCTTACTCTTCATATCAGTCGAATTTCCACACATCTTTATCCGAAATATTTTTGTCTAATATCATTGTGGGAGAAGAGATAACACATTAAGTCCTAGCATGCCAAGTCCTCGCTTAGAAGTGGAGGTTTATCCCAACATTTGGTAGGATGGGCAGTAGTCCAATCATCGTCTAATTCCCCAAAACATCTGACAAACAAATGCACTGACAATTCTGTTGCCCCAGATGATGGATCTGGTGGCATATATTGATGGTTAGATAGGCAAGAAAATGGCTAAGTCACCTGAGGATTTATATATATATAAGTTGTAGCTTCATGATATTAACATAATGGATTGATTTGGTTTTCTTGATCTGATGGAGGAGACTTTTTTCCCTAGAAATCTTTATTTTAGGAGTCTTGGAGGTGAGTATGTTAGTTTGCTAGGGCTGCCATAACAAAGTGCCATAGATTGAGTGGCTTAAGCAATAGAAATTTCTCACAATTCTGGAGGCTAGAAGTGTAAGATTAAGGTGTTGGCAGAATTGGATTGATCTGAAGGCTATGAAGGAGGAATCTGCTCCAGGTTTCTCTCCTTGTCTTATAGATGGCTGTTTTTTCCTCTGTGTCTCCACAGGTTCTTTACTCTGTGCTCTAATTTCCTCTTCTTATAAGGATGCTGGTTATACTGGATTAAGGCCCACCCATTTGACCTCAGTTTACCTTAACTACCTCTTTAAAAGCCCTGTCTCCAAATACAGTCATGTTCCGAGGTGTTGGGAGGTAGTAGAGAAGAGATGCTTAGCTTTAGAGCTAGCTTTCTAAATTACAAGTTGAAAACGTCTGTCTTTGGTATACCCACAGTCTTTTTATTTCTGAGTCCTTTCTCCACTATGTTGTCATCATCTTGTTTATACTAATCAGACTTTCTGCCTCACTGTTCTATCTCTCTTCATTTAATGCTATGCTATCTCTGGAGAAAGAATCTGATATAATGAAGCAATTTTAACTCAGAGCAATTTGCATGGTATGTCATCTCCAGATAGTGTAATGAAAGGCTTTGTCTCCACTTAAAGGAAATTCACCCTTCAATGAGTACATCAACAGCTGTGTGTGTGGTGAGTGTGTGAGATTTTTTTTTCCTTGTCTCACCCCTGAAATAACAATAGGTAGCAAGGCACCTACTAAATTCATCTCTTTACAAGATTGGTTTTCAGATCAATGGGGGCATCACCCCACCCCCCACAAATCCCCCAACAGACACACAAGGGAAATAGGCAATGAACTCAAGCAAGAGTAATAGAGGAAAGTTTAATAAAGAGACTATTTGCGAAGGTGTAAGCAGGGTTAAAGAAAACCATTAGAGATGGAGAAATATCCCAGGGCAAGCAACAGCAGGAAGCCATTACCACCTCTAGATCTGAAGGTCAAGGGGAAGGAGTGCTCACCAGAACCCAGCAGAGCTAGGGTAGCCGGGGGTAGCTGTGGGAGGGCTCCCAGACAGAAGCTATGGGTTTGAAGGGAGGTAGTCTAGGGAATAAGTACTAAGCTTCACTTTCCTCCCACCCTCCTGTTTCCCCCAGCTGCAAGCAATTGGAAGCCAGAAGTTGAGGAAGTTGATGTGGTCTGTAGGGTCAGCCTCCCAAAGCTCAGAGCAGGGTGAAAAAGTCATTCTCACTCCACATGTTTCATTTCTTATTGCATATGAGGTAACTGGGACTCTCCTGGTGGTTCAGTGGTAAAGAATCCACCTGCAATGCAGGAGACATGGGTTCAATCCCTAGGTTGGGAAGATCCCCGGAGGAGGGCACGGCAACCCACTCCAGTGTTCTTGCCTGGAGAATCCCATGGACAAAGAGCCTGATGGGCTATAGTCCATAGAGTTGCAAAGAGTCGGACATGACTGAAGTGGTTGAGTACACACACACATGAGGCAAACTATTCAAGGCCTCGGAACAGTCAAAGGATGAGTGCTAATCCTACACCCCCATTTTTCTCCTTCTCTATTTTGACTGATGAAATGACTTAAGAAAAAGCTTCTCTTAATCACTGTCAATTATTTAGTCTAAAAGTTTTGTCATATATCCTACCACAGTGAGTTTTCATACTGTGTCTTGGGCATTTACTTTATTTCCAGCATCAAGACGTAGGAAGAATGTTCCTGTTTGTGTCTGTGCAGACTTCAGCTGTTTTTGTCTGACCTACATTCCTTTTCCTCTTTCCTGCTAACAGTACCTTGATTTGCCTTTGAAAGTGAAAGTGAAAGTGAAAGTCAGTCGTGTCTAACTCTGCAACCCCATGGACTATAGAGTCCATGGAATTCTCCAGGCCAGAATACTAGAGTGGGTAGCCTATCCCTTCTCCAGGGCATCTTCCCAACCCAGGGATCAAACCCAGGTCTCCTGCACTGCAGGCGGATTCTATACCAGCTGAGCCACAAGGGAAGCGCTTGTGATGAGCCTTTAGGGGCTGCTGCTGCTGCTAAAGTCACTTCAGTCGTGTCCGACTCTGTGCGGCCCCATAGACAGCAGCCCACTAGGCTTCTCTGTCCCTGGGATTCTCCAGGCAAGAACACTGGAGTGGGTTGCCATTTCCTTCTCCAATGCATGAAAGTGAAAAGTGAAAGTGAAGTCGCTCAGTCGTGCCTGACTCTTCGCGACCCCATGGACTGTGCAGCCTACCAGGCTCCTCCGTCCATGGATTTTTCCTGGCAAGAGTACTGGAGTGGGGTGCCATTGCCTTCTCCAGGGGCTATTTTTCCCTAACTCTTGGTTTAAGTGGTGGGGATGGGGCTGACCTTGTCCCTGGGCTCCAGGAATAGGCACATGACTAAGCTTAGCCAAACAGAGCTCTGCATCTCCTTTGCTAAAGGGATTATGTCAAAAACATTCTTGTGTTCCATAACAGCCTCATGCATAAGATGTAGGGCTTCTGCTAGTACAGTATAGCCTATATAAGCTGTCAGGTTTGCAAGGTTTACAAACACAGGTTTGTAAGCTCAGTGTTCCTTGGAATAACTGCTTCATAGTGAAGCCAACACAGGAAACAGCAGAAAGGGGATACAAATAAAGATAGATTCTTGGATCTAGCTGTAAAGTTCCCTTGAACTTAGTTTTAGTTTCATTATGGCTTATAATTTTCACATAAGCCACAATTCCTTTTCTTAAGTCAGTTTGAGTTTCTGTCACTTATAATGGAAATTTCTGGCAAACATATTTGTTTATGTTGAGTTCTACACATCTTGTTTATCATCAAGTGGCATGGATTCAATTCCACGTTGCACTGCAGGCGTGGGTAGATTAGCATCATTGAAAATACGTTTGTTAGCAGAAAAATAAGATACTTTACAGGCTGCGAGCTGGCACTTTTTTCTTGAGAATAGATGTCACCTATCAGTTATAAAGAATATCACTTATTTGCTAAAATAATGCAAAATTCAGTTATGGGCCATCCAGAGAAATATGTAACAAATAATTTTTAGGTTTTTTTTTTAAAGAATATCAACAAGGCTACTGGAGTGATGAAAGATACAGTGTGCTTAGAAATTGCTCTTGTTTCCTATAAATCTTTAAGCTACATTAACTGTATTCCAGAGCCTCATTCACTCAGTCTGGGAAGGATACACAGAATAGTTCCTGTTACATTTTCTATTCGTTTTGCTATTATTTTCTTTCAGGCCATAAATGTGTTTCCAAGGCTATTTCCAGAGCAGATTTTCAAAGATGAAGTAGGTATATATTGTGCCACATTATTGTTCAGGATTTTTCCACCCAACACTAAATAATTAAAGAATAAAATTCATCCAATCATTTGGCTGACTATATTGATACATGGCTATGAAGACATAATTTATAATGTAGATGCACATCTGTATTTTGATCTGGAGTCCACTGTAGCTTCACTGAGGGTCCTGACCTGTTGGGAAAGGTCCCATACAATGGAAGAGGAGGCTTCCTGGAAAGATGCTGGTTGAGCATGGGATTGTGTGATGCACTTTAAGACCTGATTTTTATGATCAAATTGCCCTTCAGAAGGTTGTGTCAATGCTCACTTCCACCAGCTGTGGAAAAAGTGCCCATTTTCTTACCAAAACTGAACATTAGATTTTATTTAATACCTTCAACATATTATTAATATCTTTTAAAAATTATTTAAATACTTTTTGAAAGTATTTTGTACTACTGGGTAGAACAAAAGAGTATGTCATGGTTTCACGTATCTTGTTTTTCTTTGCTTACTAGTAAAAGAACCGACAAATTGGAAAAGACCCTGATGCTGGGAAAGATTGAAGGCAGGAGGAGAAGGGGATGACAGAGGATGAGATGGTTGGATGGCATCACCAACTGAGTGGACATGAGTTTGAGCAAACTCTGGGAGATAGCAAAGGACAGGGAAGCCTGGTGTGCTGTAGTCCATGGGGTCACAAAGAGCTGGACACAACTTAGTGACTGAACAACAACAATAAATTAATTCGGAGGGAATTCCTATTTTTATCACATTGAGTCTTCCCAGTCAGAAGGATTGTGTGCTGTTCCATTTATTAAAATGTTTTGTTATGTTTTAGTAAGTTTCATAGCTTTCTTGATATAGACTGTATGTATTTATTGTTATTTTTCCCTTGAAGTTTTCAAACATTCATTTTTTTCTCATAACATATAGAAAGCTATATGTTTTTCTTATGTTCATTTTGTTCTTGGCTGCCTTACTAAACTTTCTTATTAATCAAAACACCTTTATAGTTTATTCTCTTGGATTTTCTTAGTAATCAGTTATATTGGAACATATATCTGATGATTGTTTCTCCTCTTTTAAAAAATATATAGCACTTGTTTCTTTCAAATGTCTTACTGAATATTGAAAACCCATGGGCATATTGTTTTCCTCCAAACTTTAGGGGATTCCTTCAGCTTTTTTGTAACTAAGATGATAATGTCTAGTGATATGAGGCAGAAACTTTTCATCTGGCTAAGACGCATCCTTCTAGTTTTGCTTTAGTAACAGATTTTTCTTTTTTTTTTTCCTCAAATTTTTCTTTTTAAAAACATGAATCCATTGAAGTTCTTTTCAGCGTCTATTGGGATGATTGTATATGTCCCCCCTTTTAGTTAATGAGATTTAGATTTCTTAATATTAAGAAATTCTTGCATTTGGGGAGTAAATCCCAATTGGTGAGTTATTCCTTTAATAAACCACTGGGTTAGATTTTTTTAGTACTTAGCTTGGAGCATTTGTATCGATACTCATAAATGAGATTTGGTCCGTGGACCTTGCTTGAGTTGATTTTGTTACCAGCATTCTCTCAGTTTCACAAAATAAACTGAAAATCTTCAGTCTGTATCTCAAGTGGTCCAGAGCTTGAGCGTTATCTACTTTTTAAAGTCATTGAACAGCTTGCTTGTACAACAGATGGGGTTCAGCCCTTTTGTACAGGCTAGTCCCCTGGTTGCATTTTCATTTTCTTCCAAGGTTATAAGTCTATTCAGTTTTCTATTTGTTCCAATTTCCTGAATCCCAGAAAACTGGCCATTTGAACCATATTTTAAAAAGGTACATGTCTTAGATGAATTTTCTTTAAAATTAAAAAAAAAATCTCATCTGTATCTGTCTTTTCTTCTAACATTGTGTACATATGTTTTCTTTTCCTCATGCTAAGATAGTCTTGCTCAAGTGAATGTTTTTTAAAGAATAAAAATAGAACTTTTATGAATTATTTACAATTTGTTTGTCTCTTCATTCAGCACTTTTTTCTGCTTTAAAATATGTATTAAATTTTTATATTCACAAGTGCCTAGTTCTGGATATGTACTCTTTTCCATTGAATTGTCTACCTTTGTACCTGTGCCAGTATAAAATGATCTAATTGTTATAACTTAATAGTATGTTTTAATATATGGCAGGTCTAGTCTAAAAACATTTCTTCTTTTGGATGAACTTTAGTATCACTCTGACAACTTCCTCATAGTCCTCACCCCTGCTTCCTGAAGATTTTGATTCAGTGTGCCATTTGAGGAAACTGCTCATCTTCCGGCTGAGGGAGGGTTCAGGCTAGGTTCACAGTGTCTGGATAATAAACCTAGTGTAACTGTCATGACACAATTCTAATCATTTAAGTTGGGAGTTTTGATAATAAAATGTAAAATTAATTTTTATGGTTTTACAACCACCCATCAAAACTTTGCTTTTATTTTTACATCAAATTGCTTATGAGAAGCTAACATCAAATACGTCTGGACGTGCCAGTGAATCTATAACCTGGCAAATAACCAGTGGTTTTGTGGGGGTCTGGTGGCTCAGACAGTAAAGAATCTTCCTGCAATGCAGGAGACCTGGATTTGATCCCTGGGTCAGGAAGATCCTCTGAGAAGGGAATGACTCCCCACTCCAGTATTCTGGCCTGGAGAATTCCATGGACAGAGGAGTCTGGCAGGCTAAGCCCTGGGGTCACAAAGAGTCGGACACGACTGAGTGACTAACTCTTGTGAGATGAGGCTGAGACCAAGATTATTTATAACTGCATTCCTTAGGCATCAGAAAACATAAAGTCTGAGAGACTGAAATAGAATGAAGATTCCAGAATTATCTTCTGTAAGGCCTATACTTTTGTTTCTCTCTTTCTTTCTAAACACAAGAACACTAATCTAATTATATGATTAATTATATGAGTTGGGTTTTGACTCTGGCTTAGAGAATTTGGACAAAGCATTTAACTTTTCTGAGACTCAGGTTTCCATCCCTACAACACGGGAATGATAACAACTATTCTCAGCAAGTCGTTGGTTTTTAACATATAAAGTGTGTGTAGGTATCAATATTGGGCTTCCCAGGTGGCACTAGTGGTAAAGAACTCGCCTGCCAATGCAGTAGACATAAGAGACACAGGTTCAATCCCTGGGTTGGTAAGATCCCCTGGATGAGGTCATGGCAACCCACTCTAGTATTCTTGCCTGGAGAATCTCATGGACAGAGGAGGCTGGCGGGCTGCAGTCCATAGGGTCGCAGAGAGTCAGATACAAGTGAAGTGACTTACCTTGCATGCAAACTGTACCATACAAATGTGAATTAACATATTTTCTGTCTCTTATCTCCTTTACCTACTTTAATCATCAAGGTATTCACTTCATCTTATCCATCAAATGTTTTTTGCCATCTCTGATTTTTCTTGATTTATCCTGAGTCCAAAACAGCTACTCATTTGCCTATCTTAGTTATTGTTGCTCTTTTAATTTTCTGTTGACCCAATTAGCCTTTGCAATATCTTTGCCCCCTTCTCAAGTAGTTCAGCTCTTAAGAATGGGGAAAACTCTTGTCACAAATTAATTTCTTATACTCACCGAGGTTAACTCAAAACATGAAACAGTAAATTAAGAAATAAAGATGAATATTGATAAGAAATTTGGGATTAGTTTTATATCTGTCAAACTTTCTTTTGACTTTTAAAATAAAATGGTTTATGAAAGCTTTGAGTTGCTAGGCTATAGGATGCTCCCAAGCTCAGAATGAGGAACACAGAAGTCTGAATACCCAATCCTGTATGAAGTCAAAATTCCAAAGGAATTTGAGAGGTGGGGAGGTTAGACAGGGAGAACTTGTAAAAATTTGACAATGACCCTCAGCTTCACTTGGAAAATCACTTGGGATATTTTAAAAAAAGAAACAAATCAGAGGCCTTGCCTGGCCAAAATTTACAGCTTTTTATTAAGCTTTTTAATCACTTTCATCCTTTTTGTCTTAGGCATTTTGTTTTCTCATACATGAAGCAATTTCATAAAACTTTTAGGAAAGAAACAATTATACACATACACACACACACATATATACACACACACTGTGCTTGTTTATTTCTGTTATGTGAATGATATATGGTCATAGGAGAAATTTGCAAAAGTGCAGGAAAACACAAAGGAAAACTAATCATTTGTAATACAAGCAAATTAACATTCTAGCGCCTATCCTTTCAACTTTTAATGTATACTTTCTATTTTTTTCTTTGTAAATTTTTATATAAAAATAAACATTAACTTTGTACTCCTGTAATACATATATCTTGCTTTTTTCACTTACTCTAAAAACATTTTCTCATGATTCTATGGAATCCTTGACTTGTACTTCTGGTAATTACATTTTGAAAGTGTTGAACTCTAATGGATATAGTTTTCTTTTCATTTCTTTTCTTCATTTTGGCTTAAATGGTGAACATTTATTTTAGTTCTTAAAAAGAAAAAGCAAATTTTCAGTTTATACCAGTAGGTGTCATCCATTCACACAAAGCCCAACCAAGGAAAACTAATGTAATTTGACTTCTTTGTAGTGTCCATTAATATCAAGCTCCATTGTTGTATTCTGGCTTAGCTGAGCCCCTTGGGTGAAGGGTATTTAGGTTTTAAATAGAAACTGGAGAAGAGGTGACCTTTGCCCTTAAGTGAAAGTGAAAGTCACTCAGTTGAGTCGGACTCCTTGTGACCCCATGGACTATACAGTCCATGAAATTCTCCAGGCCAGAATACTGGAATTGTAGCCTTTCCCTTCTCCAGGTTATTTTCTCAACCCAGGGATCGGAGTCAGGTCTCCTGCATTGCAGGTGGATTCTTTACCAGGTGAGCCTCCAGGGAAGACCTGGTGCTTACAAAGAAAGCTCTCAAGGTGCTTACAAAGAAAAAAGAACAGTTTTGAAATGGAATGAATTTCATAAGCTTTTAATATTCTAAAAATATATCAATTACTGGGAAGAGGTTATTAAAATCTTACTCTGAGTTAGCCATTCAAAGAAGGTCTTATTTTTTTGAAAGAGGGTCAACAATCCAGATCCTATGTATAAGAATTCAAGATGAGTCAAAATATGATATATTTTAAAAATATCTAACACTTATGAAAAAGTTATGCAATTTAAAAATTGTAATAACTAGATTTTTTGGGATCATGTAACAGTTCTTAAGAGCGTTTATATCCATTATCTTTTTCTCACAAGAATCCTCTGAGGTTATAAATTAGTAAACTTGTGTTCAAAAAGATTAGGCCTGTTGCTCAGGACCACACAGTTATTGAGTGACACATCCAGGTCTAGAACAAGTCTTCTGACTTGGTATGCCTGGGTTTATAGTGCGAACTGAGTGTTATCCTTTAGAGGAGGAGTTAAACCAAAGTGGATCTTCAGATACGTATTGTTTGCCCCCTCACCCCGCCCCCAGAGTGCTCACTCACAATGGATTTTAAATTTTTTGAATAAGTTGCAAAATTTTAAAACTGGGACGTTTCCTACAAAGACTGGAGTTTCATACATATATTTGGAAAAAAGCAGGAGCTATGGCTACTGGAGTTGTATTTCCTTGTAGCAATGGATCTGATTGGCTGCTTCTCCCACGTCCTCTCCTGTGTGGCCCAGTTTCCATCACTCCCTATTGCCTTCTACCAGGCCCACTTCATTCATTTCTTTTATCTGCCGGCCTCCTTGTATACACATGAGCTTGCAAATCTTTTGAATTTCAGTCTTTCAGGAAAGACTATGTACTCCTTTCAACAATGCTAGCCATGTGAGGACAAGGGGCAGAGACAGGAGTGATGGAACTGTGAGTCAAGAACACCAAGGATACAGGCAACTGCCAGAAGCCAGGAAGAGGCAAAGAAAGGTTCTACTCAGAGCCTCAGAGGGAGCATGGCCTTGCTGACACCATGATTTTAGACTCTTAGCCTCTGTAACTGGGAGCCAATAAGTTTCTATTGTGTCAAGCCACTCAAAGAAAAAAAGTCACACAAGAAAAATGGTGCTGGTATGTTAGCCCATTTAACTTTTAAAATAACAGTGACATTATCTGCTTGGTCACTTAGGTGGAGTATTTCGAATGAAGACAGCAGAGGATGAAGCTCAAATTCTGGGGACTGTCAACATCAACATCAACATTGAGGAGGAGAGAGGAATTAGAAGGACTGGCACAGGAAAAAAGGGTCTGAGAGATGGAAGTTAAAAAGTAAGGAGCAATGATCTGACCAATCACTTTGAGGCAGACCACAGGTAGGCTGTGATGACCTGTTTGAAATTAGGAAGGTTAAAGTTTCCTTCTGAGAGTTAGACCTTATTCAACACAGAATATATCAGAATATTTTTAGTTCTGATAATTCCATCAGGACCAGATGGTACCGTTTTCAACATAAAGTAAGTGTAACATCAACACAAAGTAAGCATGGCATCAAATGATTCAGAGAGGTCAAGGAAAGGAAGGAGGGAGAGTGCTCTTTGGAGCTGGCAATGTGGAGGTCATGGGTAGGCTTAGGGAGAGCAGTTCCAATGACATGATAGAGACAGAAACCAACAAACAGTGGATTGAGGAACATCTAGGAATTAGTGAAGGACAGGGACTGAGTGAGTCTGAGTGAGGTCTTTTTACTAAGAAAGAAGAGAGAGAAGTCAATGGCTGGGGCTGTATGGTCAGAAGAAATGTGCACATATATGTTAATGGTTGAAGCGATTCTAGCACACTTATAAACAGAAGGGAAGGAGCTATAGAAGGCCACCCAAGAGTGAAAGGTGGGACTGAGAGAAATATAAGCTGGAGATTCTGGAGGAATTGGGATCTAGAGAAGTGCTTTGTGATGTTTGGGACAATGGCACCATTATCAGAATGGAGGCCAAAGTGACTAAGTGGGGTTTTTTTTTGTTGTCAAAAATATTGATTATATCACATTATAGTCACATCTTGGGCTTGCCTTGAGGCTCAGCTGGTAAAGAATCCGCCTGCAATGGGGGAGACCTGGGTTCAATCCCTGGGTTGGGAAAATACCCTGGAGAAGGGAAAGGCTACCCAATCCAGTATTCTGGCCTGGAGAATTCCATGGACTGTATAATCCATGGGGTGCAAAGAGTTGGATATGGCTGAGTGACTTTCACTTTCACAGTCACATCTTACACTGATTTTTTTCGCCATTAACTGAAATATACTTTTAGTTTTCAGGGCTTTAGGGATGAATTAGTAACTTTTAAATGAGAAGCTATTATTTTGCTATTAAAATGGAATGTTTATTTGTTTAATGATTAGGGATGGACAAATGATCAGTTAAAAGAGATAAATCAAGATGATTATTATATTACTGAGTTAATTTCAATGTGAAATACAAACACATCTTGCTAACTTTCTGCTCTCAGATAATCATTCTAAGAGCAATATTGCTGATGGTTCCTGAGGTAATATAGTTTCTTCAAAAGTCGAGGATTCTTCAAACTCTCACTCATTCAATAAATAGTTATGGAGCATCTAGTCAGCTCCAGGCACTGTGTGAGACCATGAGGATATGGCTGAAGACAATATATCTCAGTCCTTGCTCTGATGCTGCTCACAGTCCAGCAGGGAAGCAAACAGGCCACTGCACTAGTGTAATGAGTCTTGGGATGAGGGATACAGAGGGAATTTAGGCAGATGCAGAAAAGCCACCCAATGGACTCTAACTATGGAGTAAATGGGTCAGGAAAGGCTTCTTTGATAAATTGATGGACATGTAAGCAAAGACTTGAAGTTTGGTAGGATTTTGGCAGAAGAAGGGAGGCTGGGGTGGGAACGAAGGAAGTGGGGACAAGAAGAGGCTCCTGGTGGTTGGAGGAAGAGTTTGCTGGGGAACTTGGAGAATGATATGTCATTCAGTGTGGCTGAAGCACTGAGTGCAGGAGGAAGAAAGAAGACACGTGGCAAGGCTGCACTGGAACCCTGTTGTAAAGGGTATTGTAAGGAGCCTGGGCCTTATCTAAGGCTGGCAGGAGGCTAGGGGGGAGTGAGAATCAGGGAAGCAGCTGTATCAGATTTACATTTTACAAAGATGGCTTACTCTGGGTATAGTGTGGAGACAGATTGAAACCAGGCAAGAGTGGGACAGAAAGATCCAGAGAGAGATGCTGGAGACAAGCGAGGAAGAAAAACAATGTGGAAGAGAGCAAGAAAGTAGAATAACTGGGCTTGTTGGTGAAATAGTGGAGCAGAGAGGGCTGACATGCAGGTTCCCAGCTGACTGAACGACGGCGTTGCCCAACAACTGAAGACACAGGAGGAGAAATAATTTCGATTAGGAAGAATGCTTCTCTTCCAGTGCTTTTCTGTTTCAGATGAGCAAGCCAAGTTCAAATGAAGCAGAGATATTTTGGGGGTCCTTTTCAGCCCCACTGTTCAGATTCACTGGCCTTGGTGTGTGGGCTGTCTTACACCTGTGATTGTTGCTTTCAATAAGTTTCAAGCAAAGCAAAAGAAAGGTATTCACCTGCAGAACTTCAAACAAGCAAGCACATAGTCTCCCCAACCCCAGTGCTCGCAAAGCAAGTAATAATAAACACGGCACCTTTAATGTAACAGACTTTCCATTCCCACCCGCATGCTAGGCATCTGCACACACAAATCAAAACCCTCTTAAGTCATGGAATGAAAAAGTGAAAAAAGTAAAAGCAAACAAAGAGTTCTTCCTGTGGGGTGAATGGAAATTTCTGCCCAGTTTGTTTTCCAGGCACTTGAAAAGTAGTTCTGAATAATTAAAACCACAAGTAATTATTTTCTGAACTGAGATTTTTGAGATGAGGAGGTGAGGGAAAGATCCCTCAGAGGGGCCTTTGATATGAGTACCGTCTACATCGTTGATGCTGCGCCTGCTTTGCTTCAAGCTCAGTTTCAATCAAGAATCTTAAAACAGAGAAGTCATTTGGTTGGGAAAAAGCAAACAGATTCCTATCAAATGAAAATATGCATATTCAGTTGAACTAAAGCAGAACCCAACCATAGTTTGGGTAACTTTTCTCCCCTTGAGATAGAAACATTGCATCTCAATTTTTATAGGAAATCTCTTTTGCATTCAGATATTTGGGAACTTCATCAAGGACCTAAGTGTGTGTCTTCCACCAAAATCTGAAGCCAAAAATTCATGTTACCAGTAATTTCTGGCCAGATAAATGAAGACCAGCATGTGAGCCTATTGTGGTAATTAAGAGTATAGAATTCAGGATTTTGTTGTCTGTGTTTGACCTGACTCTATTACTTATCAGCTGTGTGATCCTGGACTACTTATTTAATCTTTCTAAATCTCAGTTTCTTCATCTGGGAAATGGGCATAATAATGAGATATACTTTAGAGAATAGTTGTGAGATAATTCATGTGGCACACAGTGTCTGGTACATAGCATTGGATTGGCTAAAAGATTCATTTGGGGGTTTCCCATAAGATTTTATGCAAAAACCCAATGAACCTTTTGAACCCAATGAACTGAATACTTACTGTTTGTGCACATGTTCAATCATGTCCGACTCTTTGTGACCCCATGGACTGTAGCCTGCCAGCCTCCTCTGTCCAGGAGATTCTCCAGGCAAGAATACCGGAATGGGTTGCCATTTGCTTCTCCAGGGGATCTTCCCAACCTAGGGATCGAACTCATGTCTCCTACATCTCCTGTATTGGCAGACAGATTCTTTACCACCTGGGAATTGAGCCACCTGGGAATCCCCAGCTACTCAATAAATGTTCATTATTAGATCCCCCACCCCCATTTTCCTCTGTGCAACTGCATCTGAACTCTCGAATTTGTAGCAGCTTTTATCAAATGAAGTAAAGTCTCTCCATTCTTAGTTCCAGAGCAAGGCCACAACTAGGTTGGAAAAGAAAGTGAAAGTGTTAGTTGCTCAGTCCTATCCAACTCTGTCGGAGAAGATAATGGCACCCCACTCCAGTACTCTTGCCTGGAAAATCCCATGGACAGAGGAGCCTGTTGGGCTGCAGTCCACGGGGTCGCTAAGAGTCGGACACGACTGAGCGACTTCACTTTTCACTTTCATGTATTGGAGAAGGAAATGGCAGCCCACTCCAGTGTTCTTGCTTGGAGAATCCCAGGGATGGCGGAGCCTGGTGGGCTGCCGTCTATGGGGTTGCACAGAGTCGGACACGACTGAAGCGACTTAGCAGCAGTAGCAGCAGCAATCCAACTCTGTGCGACCCCATGGACTATAGCCTGCCAAGCTTCTCCGTCCATGGAATCCTCCAGGGAAGATTACTGGAGTGGGTTGCCATTCCGTTTCCCAGGGGATCGTCCCAACCCAGGAATCAAACCTGTGTCTTTTGTGTCCTCTGCGTTGACAGGAGGATTCTTTACCACTGTGCTACCTTCGAAGTCCCAGTAAACTGTATCTCCTTCCTTTCCTTTCTCTCTGTCCTTGACAGCATCAAGAGTCCCACTGACATTGTACTGGAGTCCTTGCCCTCAGAGACAGCAGGGAAGAATAACTGACTTTTTCTAACTTAGTTGTGGTCTTGCTCTGTGGCTCAGACAGTGAAGAATCTGCCCACAATGTTGTCTGGGATAGAGAGAAGGGAAAGGAAGGAAACAGGGGTAGCAGATTCCCAAGATACCTGTGGCCCTGTTGGTGCTAATCAGCTTCGAATAGCATCTTTCATACCCACCATGGAGGCTCAGGGGCCCTGAAAAAGGTATCTGGGAAGCCTCAGCAGCTTGGAAATCACTATAGGAACAGCCTCCTACCTTACCTTTAGAACCCCTTGACTCTGGTCCAGTATCCTTAATTGCTTTCTTATAGTCTATCCTGGATTCTGCTTCAGAGCCTGGACATTTGGATTGACCCCTTTGTTGCCCTGCCCAGCGGATTCCAGCACCTCACTTGGGTGTCAACTCTGTAGACTGAGGGTTGATCCTGCCCTGTTACTCCCTAGAAACCCAGCCTGAATCCAGCATTCTGGAAGCTGGTTCAGACCTCTGAGTGTTAAGCTTGGCAGGCCTTGGCATGACTGGGTTCACCTGCTTGGTTAAGAGTGAGAATTCTGGAGCCACAAGCTCCAAATCCTAGCACTGCCACTTACTAACTAAATGACTTGGGCCACGTATTTTACCACTCTGTGCCTCAGTTTTCTTCATCTGTACAATGGGAGGATTAGTGTGAATGTGAATGTGAATGTGAAGTCGCTCAGTCGTGTCCGACTGTTTGTGACCCCATGGACTGTAGCCTACCAGGGTCCTCTGTCCATGGGATTTTCCAGGCAATAGTACTGGAGTGGATTGCCATTTCCTTCTCCAAATAGTAGTCCCCATCTAATCGGATGGTTAAGAGGATTAAATGAATTAATACATGTGTAAAACATAATATAAATATATAGCAAATAATCCACATAAATCAATGTGAAAAAACATAATATTAGCTGTATTTACATATTTTATACATATTAAATACATATTTTACATTTAATTTTATATGTTTTGCATTAACATGCATTGTTTCATACAAAGGGGCTTCCTGGATGACTCAGCAGGTAAAGAGTCTACCTACAATGCAGGAGACTAGAGAGATGCAGGTTTGATCCGTGGGTCGGAGAGGCCTCTGGAGGAGGTAAAGGCAATCCGTTACAGAATTCTTGCCTGGAAAATCCCATGGACAGAGGAGCCTGGCAGGCTATAGTCCTTGGGTCACAAAGAGCTGAACATGACAGAGCACATGTCACATTTCATATAAACATTTATATACATATAAACATGACTCTTTATATTATTATTACTGTTGTCTACTCTATCTCCTTGCACAGACAGACACTATGGGAAGGCTCTTCAGCTTTCTTGTCTTCATCTGAGGCCATAGATTCAGAATCCCTTTTCTCTACAGACTCTGCTGGGGCTTCCCAGGTGGCACTAGTGATAAAGAACCCACCTGCCAATGCAGGAGACATAAAAGATGCGAGTTTGATCCCTGGGTTGGGAAGATCCCCTGGAGAAGAGCATGGCAACCCACTCCAGTAATCTTGCCTGGAGAATCCCATGGACCGGGGATCCTGACAGGTTACAGTCCATAGGGACACAAAGAGTCGGACACAACTGAAGCAGCTTAGCACAGACTCTGCTATATTCTGCAAAACAAGGTTTCAGTTCAGTTCAGTTCAGTCGCTCAGTCGTGTACGACTCTTTGCGACCCCATGAATCACAGTACGCCAGGCCTCCCTGTCCATCACCAGCTCCCAGAGTTCATCCAAACTCACGTCCATCGAGTCGGTGATGCCATCCAGCCATCTCATCCTCTGTCAT
This sequence comes from Bos javanicus, assembly GCF_032452875.1. Taxonomy (NCBI): domain Eukaryota; kingdom Metazoa; phylum Chordata; class Mammalia; order Artiodactyla; family Bovidae; genus Bos; species Bos javanicus. The sequence continues at coordinate 92,234,640 of NC_083869.1, forward strand.
CCCCTTCTCTTCCTGCCCCCAATCCCTCCCAGCATCAGAGTCTTTTCCAATGAGTCAACTCTTTGCATGAGGTGGCCAAAGTACTGGAGGTTTCAGCTTTAGCATCAGTCCATCCAATGAACACCCAGGACTGATCTCCTTTAGGATGGACTGGTTGGATCTCCTTGCTGTCCAAGGGACTCTCAAGAGTCTTCTCCAACACCACAGTTCAAAAGCATCAGTTCTTTGGTGCTCAGCTTTCTTCACAGTCCAACTCTCACATCCATACATGACCACTGGAAAAACCATAGCCTTGACTAGACAGACGGACCTTTGTTGGCAAAGTAATGTCTCTGCTTTTGAATATGCTATCTAGGTTGGTCATAACTTTCCTTCCAAGGAGTAAGCGTCTTTTAATTTCATGGCTTCAATCACCATCTGCGGTGATTTTGGAGCCCCCCAAAATAAAGTCTGACACTGTTTCCACTGTTTCCCCATCTATTTCCCATGAAGTGATGGAAGCAGATGCCATGATCTTAGTTTTCGGAATGTTGAGCTTTAAGCTAACTTATTCACTCTCCTCTTTCACTTTCATCAAGAGGCAAGGTTTAAGTTAGATTAAAACTGACTCTATCACTTGGAAAATTACCATCTACAATGAATGCCATAAAAAATATTCTTTCTTAGATTTCTGTGTTGCTGCTCCTTCAGATATCATTATTTAAAGTTCTGTAGTGCATGCATGTGTGCTTAGTTGCTCAGTCATGTCTGACTCCTTGTGACCCTGTGGACTGTAACCCACCAGGCTCCTTTGTCCATGGGATTCTCCAGGCAAGAATACTGGAGTGGGTTGCCATGCCCTCCTCCAGGGAATCTTCTTGACCCAGAGACTGAACCCATGTCTCCTGCATTGCAGGAGGATTCTTTACCATTGAGCAACCAAGGAAGCCCGAAGTTTTGTAGTAATTTTATGTATTTCTTGTCCTACTTCAAAGGTTTTCTATCTCTGGAGCAAATAGCATAAGATAGAAATGCATCAAAATACATGCTATTTATCATATGGTTAATTTTAGGTCATGCTATACCCAACAACTATTCATTCAGAGGGAATAGGGTGGTTCTGAAAATAGCAGGCGTTGTCTCTTTCATTTGTTTTCTTGGAATTGAAATGAGGGCAAAGTTTTCCTTTGTCTTCCAAATCATCAATAATCCATGGAGTAAGGGGCTTCTCTGGTAGTCCAGTGGCTAAGAAGCCATGCTGCTAATATAGGAGGTACCCAGGTTCAATCCCTGGTCAGGGAATCAGATCCTATGTGCTGCAACTAAGATCCTGTGCAGCCAAATACATAAATATAACAAATTATAATAATCCATGAATTAAACTTAACCTCCATGAGCAATAATGCCACTGACATTGACATCACTTCAGAGACACCTCCTTGCCTTGATGGTAAGTGTGACACGACATCAACCCCCACCAAACCCACTTCCTTTCCAGCAAATAGAAAACAGTTAAGGACGTGAATTCACTGTCAGGCTTAAACACTGAAGGAGAAAACTGCATTTGCTTCTGGCAAACATGAAGTCAGACCTCTGGTATTTCTTTCTCTTCTGCATCCAAGTTGAAATTCTAGCAGGTAAGTGACTTATTGAATATGCATTATTAAGTTATAATTCAAGTGAACATTAAGAAAAATCAAAGGTGGAGAAGTTAGGCACCAAATAGAAAGTTTTTGTTTGTTTTTTAGAAAGTAAGAACAATTACAGAAAAGCCCAAGCCCATGGCTAACAGCATTTATGTCACTGTTTTAAGATGAAAAATGTCTCATCAGATCATTAAAATTTTAAATTACCTGCTTGAAGTTAACTTTTAGTGGATAAAATAGAAGAGTGGCTTACTGTTCTCAGAGGAAGATGAAAGGCAAAATGACTTGTGTCAACAGAATGAAAATTAAGTAGGCCTGGCATTTGGCTGGGAGAAAATAAAATGGAAGGGCTTTGAAAAGAAGGAGTTTTATTTTAATCTTATCTGGGTGGTCTTGTCAGAAATGCCCTGGCTGCCACAGGGATTTTTTAGCACTAACGTCAAGGTCCTTGTGAAAGGCCAAGGATCAGTGGACAATGTAACAGTCCTTAGCCTCTGAAGACACTAAAAAAAAAAAAAACATTCTGAAGTCCTCAATTCTTTCTCTTATATGGTGTATATCAGACTCTATTTGAATATTTTAAATAATGCTACCAACGATGAAATTAATATGTGTTTCTTCTACTTCTTATTGGGTATGTTTTCAATTATTTTCTTTTTATCTTTAAGTCTGGGCCATGTTCCCAAGGTTGGGAAAAAACAAAGTGAAATTATATTACTTTGGGAAGTTTTACTAACACTAAAAGTGCAGGCAGAATTTTGGTTGGTATACTTTTATTTAGAAATGTTTTGCAGTGGTACCAAAAGCAGACTTTATTTTTATCTTCAAAGAAAAAAAAAAGTGTATTGATCAAATATTTGAGCTTGTGGTGGCTCAAGGTGGCTCCAAAGCTCTTAAGAGGAATGAGGAATTATTTATAGGTCCCAAGGGTAGTTTGGGACCACAATACCTTTTCTACAGCCAGTGAAATCCTTTAGCTGCACAAGCAACAGGGAATAGCACGGGGATCGATATTCATTCATTCATTCACTCAGCCGTTCATTCATTCAGCACCAAGAACTTGCCATGTAGGCAGTAGTGTGCTGGCCTCTGTGTGTGTAATGATGAGCAAAACCAGGTTAGTCCCTGCTCTCATGAAACTAACTGAAAGGCTGGAGAGAGGCAAATCAGATAATTTTGTGAATGAAATGACAATAACAGACAGAACTCAGTTCCATCAGGGGATGTAACAAAAAAAAACTTGTGTAGACTGGGTGGATATGGAGGTGCAGGTGGGGGGTGGGGTTCATTCAAGTCTTTTAAGTGGTCCTTGAGCTGAGATTTGCAGGATAAATAAGAATAAATGGGGAGAATGGTGGGACGTTCATATCATGGACATTTCATATCATGAGAAGAGTAAGTGCAAAGGTCCTGTGTCAGGAAGGAATGAAGTAAGTCAGAAAGCAGGAAGAAGATGGATGTGCCTGAGGACAGAGAGGGAAAGAGTTGGCAATGGTGCAAGATGAGGCTGGAAGGGAAAGCAGAAGCTAGACTATTCAGACCTTATGTGCCACATGAAGGATTGTGGATTTTCTCCCAAGAACTTTGGTTCAAGTCATTGAAGGGGTTGTCTGTACTGTTAGAAAGTGTCCCAGTACGCCAAACCCGACTGGGTACTTGTGGTGATATTATGCTCAGGAGATTCAAATTAACAGTGGTGTTACCACTGTGGAAGGATCAATCCAGCCTAGGTGGAATTATTTCCAGTTGTCAGACTAAGCTGATTAATACATTGTACTTCTGGAATGATATATATCTTAAATTTTGATGGAATAAAATCAACATTCCCTCTCATCACACAGAAAACCATGCCACACGACAAGCTGTTTTCCTATTTGGTGGCAAAATTGGAGCATGAATGGCTAGATGGAGATAGTAAACTGCTTAACAATTTTTTTTTCTAGCTGTGTTTTGCTCCTTTAATTTATATAATTGATTCAGCTGGTTCAGGGATTTATCATTGGTAAGGCATTCCTTATTAAATGAACTTGAGCATCTATGCTCCTAATTTAAGGCAATCACTATGCCTTTCTTGCAGTTAATTCTTGTTGGAGTATAGTCGCTTTACAATGTTGTGTTAGTTTCTGCTGCACAGCAAAATGAATCAGCTACATGTATGCATATATCCTCTCTCTCTCTTTTTTTTTTTTTGGATTTCCTTCCCATTTAGGTCATCATATCCAAAGTATCATCACAATCCATTTATTCAGCAACTACTGTTTTAAAGACTCTAAATGCAAAATAAAGACCAAAACTGCAGTCAACTAAGTTCTTGCAGCTCCCTTCCTTTGGCATATTTTTAATCCTCCCAACTAGGTAGGCTTTCTCATCCCACGAAGAGGTAGGCATTCTTAGATAATGTTTGAAGAATCTCAGGAAAGGCTAAGTGTTTGGTTACCTAGTATTTAGTGGCAGAACCAAGATTAGAATTCAAATACATCTGATTCCAATATCCACTATCTTTCTGTACCATGTTGAAGTAGTGGAGAAATAACATGAATCTCAAATAAGAGAAATTACCAGTTTTGTTATTTGGTTGGTGAGTTAAGAGGGAAAGAAATCTTGGTGATTCTCAGTCTTCTATTGATCTCAATGTAAAATTTAACAAAATCATCTTCTTTTAATGATTCTGGAACAATAGGAGGTTCTTTGTTGTAGAAGCATTTGGGAAAAGTGGGACCTTCTGTCTACATTTGGAAGACGTTCTTTCCAGAACTTATGGGCAATGGAGACCATGTGGGTGATCTGATGAATTCTGGTTTTGGAAAGACCACTTTGAAAGCAGTGAAGTGTGAATGGGCAAGATCAGGTGGTGTTTAATAAATGTGCATGTCTCATGGTGTGTTCTGGGTGGAAGCTGGAAGGGGAACCCTCAGGCTCATTTTGAGCCTTGATTTTGTCACCTAGGCATTGAAGCAGTGGTTCCTCAACTCCATCATCTGAGAGAAAAACCATCTCTTTGGTGTCTCCAGCATCTGCTCCTCCCCAGTGTTCAGGGGAGGAGTTGAGGCAACCTTTGAGCCTCCTCCTTCCAGTGTTTGTGCTACATTTAAAAAATCCAAATTGTCCATTTTTCTTTCAGTAGTTGAATTCACGCCATTTTCTCACTCAGTACAATAACTCTATGTTGATTTAGTGTGTTTGTGCTCAGTTGTTCAGTTGTGTCCAACTCTCTCCGATCCCATGGACTGTAGCCTGCCAGGCTCCTCGGTCCATGGGATTTGCCAGGCAAGATACTGGAGTGGGTTACCATCTCCTTCTCCAGGGGATCATTCCAACCCAGGGATCAAACCTGAGTCTACTGTGTCTCCTGCATTGCAGGCAGATTCTTTACTGCTGAGCCACCAAGCAAGCCCTATATTGATTTTACTCCTTCAACATTATGTTTATTTTGATTTTCCTTGGTTGTGGTATTTTCTTTTATTTTTGTTGAAATGAGGAAGTTTCTTTTACAGACTACAGAGGAAATCTTCCCTCTGTAATTTGAAAGGTCTGCTACACTTCTTGGTTGACTAAGTCACTGTCATATTCAGAGCATCTTAATTGAATATCTATTTATTATTGTAAATAATAAATCATAATTTAATAATGAAATGATAAAATCATAATAAAATCAATAATGACAATAGGCTTGCTTGACATGTTTATCCCCCACCCCCTGCAGTGACATGGGAACTTCACGATGTTCTCTTTTCACTCTTATATTTTCTGTTTAGTGCACCCTTGCCCCTTACATGGGGCTTCCCAGGTGGCATTAGTGGTAAAGAATCCGCCTGAAAGTGCAGGAGACACAGGAGACTTGAGTTCGATCCCTGGACCAGTAAGGTTCCCCTGGAGGAGGACATGGCAACCCACTCCAATATTCTTGCCTGGAGAATCCCATGGACAGAGAAGCCTGGCAGGCTACAGTCCATAGGCTCACAAAGAGTCAGACATGACTTAAGTGATTTAGCATGCACACCCCATACGTGGGTTTTGTTGAAATAAATGAAAACTTGTAGTTGCAGATCATTGCTAAGTTTTCTCTAACAGAAATTCTCCTCTGATTGAAGGATTCTCTCCTTATACTCACATCACCTCTTTTCAATGGCAGCATCAGTCTTGCCATCTGCTCCTGCCTTGTCATCCCTGTTCTTATCCAATGTTCAGAAGACTTCTATTATTTTCTTCAGATACCTTGAAGTCTCTGAATTCCAGCATGGGTAAAGATGTCTTCCTTTTACTCTGATGAATAACTAATATCTTTCCTGGGAATAAGATTCCTGATCTGTCCTCTTTTCTCTTAAAATCTGTGGATATTCATTCACTGTCTGCTGGCTTCTAGGGTTGTGGGTAAATAGTTCCATGCTACTATGACTCTCATTACTTTGCAAGTAGCTTAAAAAAATTTCTCTGGAGTCTCGTTGCTTCCCCGATGGCTCAGACGGTAAAGTGTCTGCCTGCAATGCGGGAGACCCGGGTTCGATTCCTGGGTTGGGAAGGTCCCCTGGAGAAGGAAATGGCAATCCACTCCAGCACTCTTGCCTGGAAAATCCCATGGACGGAGGAGCCTGATAGGCTACAGTCCATGGGGTCACAAAGAGTTGAACACGACTGAGCGACTTATTGGAATCAGGAATTCCACTAGGATATGCCTAATTCTGTGAGTGTTTTCATTAACATTGTTTGAGACTGAGTGAGTCTTTTCAAACTGAAGATTTCAGTTCTTTATTTTAAACTTTTGGGATATTTTTTTCTTCCCGTGGTTGTTTAGTCATATCTTTGTCTTTTTTTCCTTCTTTCTAGAAATGCTTATTATTTTCATGAAGGTCTTGAGATCCTTGTTGTTTCATAATTAGTGAACAAAATGACTTTCATAACTTGCAATTGGTATTAACAACTTCCTCAGATGAAATGGAATATTTTGGTTTTTAAATTGCTTGCAGAATATTCCAATTTCTTAGTAGAAACAAAATGCGAGTGTGTAGGGAGGATTTCAGTTCTCATCTAAGCTTTGCTCACTGTAGTATCCATAGACTTGCTTGACAAAAAAATTGGCCTCAGTATTCACAGTTGTAAACTGAACAAAACCCATAGCTTATGCTGACTCCCTATCCTAACAGCGTGACTTTTATACATAAAAGATGCAAAAGATAAAATTTCAAAGCTCAGTATATATATAAACATATGTATACACGTACATATACATATACACACATGTATATACACATACACTTACACATCATTTCGGAGAAGGCAATGGCACCCCACTCCAGTACTCTTGCCTGGAAAATCCCAGGGACGGGGGAGCCTGGTGGGCTGCCGTCTATGGGGTCACACAGAGTTGGACACGACTGAAGCGACTTAGCAGCAGCAGCAGCACACATCATTTGCTGTCTTCAATGCCTGAATAAAAAGCCACGTTTACTCCATAAATGGCATCTCTGTGCTACTTCTATTCTAATAAATTGAGTCTATTAAATGACACATTTTGGTCATTTTAAGTAAAATAAGAATATGGCATTCAACACCGTTTAAGGAAAATTCAAAATTACACTTTGGAGTTTGTAACTTAAGTATGCAAAAAATATGTAACACAAATGAGAGCTGTTAGTCAACAAGTGATTTTTCCCATTAGTCTGGCCTGTATGGTTGATTGAAACAGACAGGCAAGTTTAGAGAGAGGCAGAAATCGGGATATGAACCTCCTCTGACTCTTGCAGACATACTGATGTCTGGATCTACTTTGCATGAAGAAAAGCCAAGAAGAATCAGGTTGTCTTTAAGGAAAGTAATGGACTCAAGAATTTTGAGTCAGTCAGCCACTAGTTCTGATAGTGTCTTTTGTTTGTCTGAGTGTACTGCCATAGACATGGCACTTCCAACAAGCAACAGACGATCACTTAGAAGGAACCTCTTCAAGTGTAAGACATCCAAGTTTTTACAGCCAGCAATTATACTCTCCTATGACTTAGAGCCAAAAAAATTCATTCATAAAAAACAACAAGAAACAGAAATAAACCTCCGCTGCTGCTAAGTCGCTTCAGTTGTGTCGGACTCTGTGCGACCCCATAGACAGCAGCCCACCAGGCTCCACCATCCCTGGGATTCTCCAGGCAAGAACACTGGAGTGGGTTGCCATTTCCTTCTCCAATGCATGAAAGTGAAAAGTGAAAGTGAAGTTGCTCAGTCGTGTCCGACTCTTCGACTCTTCGTGACCCCATGGACTGCAGCCTACCATTCTCAAATTCAAGCTTTGTTCATTTTGTACTATTTAGGACTGAAGCAAAATCTTCTTGGAGTTCCTGTTTGCACTTATTTAACTATGAGAGTTTCTTATAGATGTGAATATATCTGTTTACTTTTCTACAGGCAAGTTATTTACAATACTTATCAAGAATTTAGACCTCATTAGAGCAAGGACCCAGACTTTGTTGCAGGTTCAAGTACACAAGGCAGCTCAACACACAATGGTTTAAGGCTGTCTAGGGAAATGAGTGTATTAAACACAATGTAATTTCATATACAATAAATAATTTTATGTATTTTTTGGTGTATAATAACCTTTTCAATCATATAAAACATACGTGGCACCAACATCAGTTCAGTTCAGTCGCTCGGTCGTGTCCGATTCTTTGCGACCCCATGAATCACAGCACGACAGGCCTCCCTGTCCATCACCAACTCCCAGAGTTCACCCAAACTCATGTGCATCGAGTTGGTGATGCCATCCAGCCATCTCATCCTCTGTCGTTCCCTTCTCCTCCTGCCCCCGATCCCTCCCAGCATCAGAGTCTTTTCCAATGAGTCAACTCTTTGCATGAGGTGGCCAAAGTACTGGAGGTTTCAGCTTTAGCATCAGTCCATCCAATGAACACCCAGGACTGATCTCCTTTAGGATGGACTGGTTGGATCTCCTTGCTGTCCAAGGGACTCTCAAGAGTTTTCTCCAACACCACAGTTCAAAAGCATCAATTCTTTGGCACTCAGCTTTCTTCACAGTCCAACTCTCACATCCATACATGACCACTGGAAAAACCATAGACGGACCTTTGTTGGCAAAGTAATGTCTCTGCTTTTGAATATGCTATCTAGGTTGGTCATAACTTTCCTTCCAAGGAGTAAGCATCTTTTAATTTCATGGCTGCAATCACCATCTGTGGTGATTTTGGAGCCCCAAAAATAAAGTCTGACACTGTTTCCACTGTTTCCCCATCTATTTCCCATGAAGTGATGGGACCAGATGCCATGAATGTTACTTTTCTGAATGTTGAGCTTTAAGCCAACGTTTTCACTCTCCTCTTTCACTTTCATCAAGAGGCTTTTTAGTTCCTCTTCACTTTCTGCCATAAGGGTGGTGTCATCTGCATATCTGAGGTTATTGATATTTCTCCTGGCAATCCTGATTCCAGCTTGTGCTTCTTCCAGCCCAGCGTTTCTCATGATATATTCTGCATAGCAGTTAAATAAGCAGGGTGACAATATACAGCCTTGACGTACTCCTTTTTCTATTTGGAACCAGTCTGTTGTTCCATGTCCAGTTCTAACTGTTGCTTCCGGACCTGCATACAGATTTCTCAAGAGGCAGGTCAGGTGGTCTGGTATTCCCATCTCTTTCAGAATTTTCCACAGTTTCTTGTGATCCACACAGTCAAAGGCTTTGGCATAGTCAATAAAGCAGAAATAGATGTTTTGCTGGAACTCTCTTGCTTTTTCAAAGATTCAGCAGATGTTGGCAATTTGATCTCTGGTTCCTCTGCCTTTCCTAAAACCAGCTTGAACATCTGGAAGTTCATGGTTCACGTATTGCTGAAGCCTGGCTTGGAGAATATTGAGCATTACTTTACTAGCGTGTGAGATGAGTGCAATTGTGCAGTAGTTTGAGCATTCTTTGGCATTGCCTTTCTTTGGGACTGGAATGAAAACTGACCTTTTCCAGTCCTGTGGCCACTGCTGAGTTTTCCAAATTTGCTGGCATATTGAGTGCAGCACTTTCCCAGCATCATCTTCCACGATTTGAAATAGCTGAACTGAAATTCCATCACCTCCACTAGCTTTGTTCAGTCATGCTTCCTAAGGCCCACTTGACTTCACATTCTAGGATGTGCGGCTCTAGATCAGTGATCACACCATCGTGATTATCTTGGTCATGAAGATCTTTTTTGTACAGTTCTTCTGTGTATTCTTGCTATCTGTTCTTAATATCTTCTGCCTCTGTTAAGTCCATACCATTTCTGTCCTTTATCGAGCCCATCTGTGCATGAAATGTCCCCTTGGCACCAACATAAACACCACTTTAAGTATTTGGAACAATTATATACCTAATACATCTTGAAGAAAAAGAAATACTTGAAAATAACTTCTAAATCTAGGTTAATGTTAAGAACTTCTTTTTCTTCCTTTTTCTCAGCAAGTCTCTTTAGCTTCTGTGCTTCAATTTCTATAAAATTAGGGAGTTGGGCTAGATTATTGGACTAAGGGGCTCTTTAGGAAGGGTGACTCTGGTTTCAGATTGTCTAGGTTCAAATCATGGCTCTACCTCATTTTGGGCCCATTATTCAAGCCTCAGTTTCCTCATCTGTAAAATAGGGATAAATATAGAAAATCTGATGTCAAATACTGTTATAAACATCAAATGATATATTGAATGTAATGTATCTAAAACCTTAATACATGAGAAACATGCAATGCTTATAAGTTGCAATTATTATTATTGTCATTTGGAAGCTTTGGAAGGCTTAGATATTTGTATAACTCCAGAACCACTGGGCTTCAGAGAACTGGTTGGGAGTCATTCAGTCTGAGCCTTTGCCTTTGGACTTGGAAATAAGTGTTTTCCATTATCTAGTAAATAGGATCTTTTGCTCTCTTTTCCTTGATCACCTCCTCACCCTAATGAAGGACACTTACCAATCATGCTCATTTTTCATATCCATCTGCTCATTCATTCATTATTATTGAGTATCTAATATACTCCAGGTCCTGGGATTATTTAAGTGACCATGATACAATCTTTATACTTGTAAAGCTATTGGTTAAATGAGGAAGATAGACAAAAATAATTATGATCTAAGCTTATACATATTATAAACATATCAATGTAAACAAAGATTAATTGAGAGCATAGAGATGGGAATCTTTGTCTAGGGGTCTCTGAGACCAGTTTAAACTTGTTCTTAAAGGATGAACAAGGATTTCTAAGCAAATAAAGTGGTAATAGGCTATTCTAGTCTATGGGGATAGAGGTAACCAAGTTAAAGGAATGGCCAAAATGTACAGTGCAGCTTGAAGCTATATGGTCCTTAATATCATGAAAGGGTTTTGTATCATGCCAAGAAAATTGGTTTTTTTAACCTCATAAGCAACAAGGTAATGGATATTTTTAACCTGGGGAGTAGCATGCTTTTTAGTAACACAATTTTGGAAGCAGGCATAGAGGCTAGATTTGGAGCGAGTGAGGCTGTTGAGAATGCCAGTCAAGAAGATGCTTCTACACATGAGGGAAGTTGTGAAATAGTTCTGGATTGGTGATAGGAATACAGAAGAGCAACTGAATTTGAGAGCAACTGGACTTGGTGACTAATAGGATCAGGACAGTCAGAGAGGCAGATCAGAGAGAGGGAGACCTGAGAAGACTGAGGTCCTAACTCCTTAAAGGACAGGACTTGTTTGGGTTTGGTGAGTGAATGCTGAGTTCAGTCTGGAAATGTTACTCTTGATGTGTCAGGCACATCCTGAGAAAGATGTTGAAAGGAAGCCGGAAAGAAGGAACTAAGCCAAGGGAACGGTGGGCTGGAGATAAAGGTTACTGAGTAGAGAGTAGAGTTTATTTTAATTACTTGTAAATATCACGACAAAGTTTATAACATCTCTGGGATTTTCCTATCAGTTTTTACTAGAAGAAAACCAATCTTTCATTTAAAAGCATTACACATTTTGGAACACCAAAGGTTATTTTACCTCCTCTACAGAGTTCCTTGGAGAAAAAAGCAATTCACACAATCTATGCTTGTGTCAGTATGCACGCGCGCGCGCACACACATATACACACACTTTTGGCTTTTTAACTTTCTCCTTTTTTTCTTAAATTTTTTTACTTCCTTTTCTTCAAATGTTAAGACTTTGGATTGGGCTTATTTTGCCTACCCTTGCTACTGATTTAAATCTCTACTTTAGATTATGGATGCCTTTGAATAATAAGGTAAATATTGGAGAAGGCAATGGCACCCACTCCAGTACTCTTGCCTGGAGAATCCCAAGGACGGAGGAGCCTGGAAGGCTGCAGTCCACGGGGTTGCTGAGGGTCGGACATGACTGAGCGACTTCACTTTCAATTTTCACTTTCATGCATGGGAGAAGGAAATGGCAACCCACTCCGGTGTTCTTGCCTGGAGAATCCCAGGGATGGGAGAGCCCGGTGGGCTGCTGTCTATGGGGTCACACAGAGTCGGACACGACTGAAGCGACTTAGCAGCAGCAGCAGCAGCAGCAGCTGTTTTTCTGGAGAAGGCAATGGCACCCACTCCAGTACTCTTGCCTGGAGAATCCCAAGGACGGAGGAGCCTGGTGGGCTGAAGTCCATGGGGTCGCTAAGAGTCAGACACGACTAAGCGACTTCACTTTCACTTTTCATTTTCATGCATTGGAGAAGGAAATGGCAACCCACTCCAGTACTCTTGCCTGGAGAATCCCAGGGACGGAGGAGTCTGTTGGGCTGCCGTCTACGGGGTCGCACAGAGTTGGACACTACTGAAGCGACTTAGCAGCAGCAGCAGCAGCAGAAATAATGCATATATAAAAATCTGCTAATCAGGATTCTAAAAGTTTTAGCTGGTAGGTGTATAAGAAATGACAGTGTTCTTATGAGTGGTTTAAAAAAAGTGGTAGTTTAAAAAAAGTGGTAGAAAGCATATTTTATAAATGCTAGAATTTCTTAGTAAAAGCCCAAACGTAACAAAACCTTAACATAAACATTGCCATTTTTAGCACTTTGCATCTTATGTCACATTTGTGTGCTATGCTAAGCTAAAGATTATCGTTATTGGATTACAGAAAATATTTTTAATAAGCCTATCAATAATTGCATACTCAGGAGTTCTTATCTTTCTATCACTCAGATCTTTGTGGAGGTTTGTGGTTAAAAGTCTGAGTTAAGGAGAGTTAAGTCAAATTGCTGATCTGTCTTGCACCCTCTGCACTGTGTGGGTTTTTAAAGTGTTTTTGCCAAAAGACTTTCAAACAAGCATAATATGACTGCTCATAAAGAGTCCTGGCAGAACGGGTTCTAACAAGACAATCTGACACTGAAGAAATGAAATAGTTCAGATATTAAAAGAATCAGTTTGCAAATAAACTTCTGAACCATAGTGCAATTCTCAGGTGAACTTTTTTTCAGAGCTTTTTCTTAATAGCTGCCCCTAAAAGAAGATGCAAATGATTTTATCTTTTGAAATGTTTGAAGATCTAAAGAAATCATCTAATACAAAGATTTTGATTTTACTGTTAAAACCTTAGTCTACTAATATCAATGATAATGTTATAAAAATCATAGTTAGCAGCAGTGAACAGGTTTGAACCTCTGTTGGAAAGACTGAACCCTTTAGACATGGTGGTCAATGTGATTAAGTATAGTATCTATATTTTAGAGTACTGATAATCTAGGAGTAGCAACAAGAAGTGAACAGATATGGTAGCAAAACAAAAACAAAGTCTTATTATCCAGATTTTAAAACTCATCACCAGAGTTCAAGAGAGCATTATCCTATTTGTGTTTTTAACAATGCATTAAGTGCTAAATGTGATAGCATTGTGTTTCTATTACAAATATCTTCCCTGGTGGTTCAAATGGTAAAGCATCTGCCTATAATACAGGAGACCCAGGTTCTATCCCTGGGTTGGGAAATCCTCTGGAGAAGGAAATGGAAACCCACTCTCGCCTGGAAAATCTCACGGACAGAGGAGCGTGGTAGGCTACAGTCCATGGGGTAGCAAAGAGTCGGACAGGACTGAGTGACTTCACTTTCTATTACAAATCACTAACAGGCTCTGGTTATGAAACATCTGGGTGTATTAGAACAGTTATTGGTTCAGAGGCACCTATCATAGACATCCATTGGGCAAATTTAATGATTCTGCCCTCTGGAGGATACAAAAATAACCAGGTTTAAATCTGTCTTCCTCTCTGTAGATACAAAAGAACCAAGAGAATAGTCAACCATCTAAACAAATCTCTGGGCTTCCCAAGTGGCACTAGTGGTAAAGAATCCACCTGCCAATGCAGGAGTCTTAAGAGACTTGGGTTTGATCACTGGGTTGGGAAGATCCCCTAGAGGAGGGCATTGCAACCCACTCCAGAATTCTTGCCTGGAGAATCCAATGGACAGAGAAGCCTTGCAGGCTCGGTCCATAGGGTTGCACTGAGTTGGACATGACTGAAGCAACTTAGATGCACACCTACAAATAAGTCTTTATGAACCTGGTAGATATTTATAGTACTTAAAGAACATGCTTCTTTAATACTCAGGTAATATTCATTAGAATCTGACATCCCAGTTGAGGAGGTATCTTCTGTACTTGATTGTGTATTTGCATGTACTTGTCTGCAGAGGAAAGGCAACCCTAGGATCATGTCCCAACTATGAGCTGTGTAATCCTGGGTAATATACTCACTTTTCTGACCCCAGTTTGGCTTGATAAATTTAAATTTAAAATGAAAGGGTTAACTGGATCATTTCTAAGAGCCTTTTTGGTTCTTTAATATTCTATGCTTTATCTCCCTAGATTTATTATATCACTGAGCTCTACATATTCATCCATCCATCCATCCATCCAATATTTATTGTGACTTACTACATACCAGGTGCTATTGTAGATACTTGTGATGGATCACTGGATAAAATCAACAAGGTCTCTGGTTTTAAAGCTTACATTATTGGGTAATAAACAAGTAAACAAACAAATCAGATAATGATACTTTATCTCAGGTAATATGCTAGAACATGACTTGGAATGGGGCTTCCCTGGTAGCTCAGATGGCAAAGAATTTGCCTGCAATGTGGGAGACCTGGGTTCAGTCCCTGGGTTGAGAAGATCCCCTGGAGAAGGGAATGACCATCTACTTCAGTATTCTTGCCTGGAAAATTCCATGGACAGTGGAACCTGGAGGGCTACAGTTCATGGGGTCAAAAAGAGTCAGATATGATTGAGCAACTAACACTTTCACTTGGATTGAGTGGTCAGTGGTTGCTGGAGAAGTAAGAAGCAGCCATATGAAAATAAGAGATAACATTTCAGACAAAGAAACAAGAAATTTAAAGCCCTGGAGTCCAACTTCTCATGTTTGAGGAATAGAAAGAAGAGCAGTGTGATTGCAGTGTAGTGAGTGACTGGTATTAAATAGTGTTAGCAAGACAGGGTAGATCATGCAAGTCATGGAAACCAGTGTAAGGAGTTAGATTTTCTTCTAACTGAGATGGGAGGCCCTGGATGCTTTGTTAGCAGTGCAAGTGCTCTATCGGATTATGTACATAAGAAGATTATTCTGGTTTCCCTGAGGAGCATGGATGGTGAATGTGCACGAGTGAGAACAGAAAGTTTGGAAGCACTCGTCATGCCAGAGAGAGATGTTGCTAATTTGGACCAATAGCAGTTTAGATGGAGAAATGGGTAGATTCTATTGGATTTAAAACAGAGGAAATTAGACTTTCTTCCTGTAGACAGATTTCAACAGTGATCCTCTAAGACTCAATATGAAGTGATCACTGTAAAGCTTCTTGTGGTTGCCTGCTTCCATTATACTTTCTCTGGTTGTTGCTAGTGGCACTTCAACCTCAGATTGTACCCCAAATCTTTCATGTGCCCAAGAGGTTGTGTGACCTTAGACAGACAATCTAATCTGTCTGGGTCATCAGTTGACTGTAAACGGAAAAATTGGACTTGCTGTATGATTTGTATGTTTGCTAGGTTTGACTGTGTCTGATACTGGGCAGACGTTGAATCATGTTACAGGAAACACAAGTGTGAAGGTGGAGCTGTTTACAGGATGCCTGAAACATGCGCAGACAGTGAATATGAAAACTTATGCATACTGAGGAATGGAGATGGTGATTTAGCGAGAGTGAGGAACATATCAAAGAGAGTGTAAGAGACTATTTTAGAGGATGATTTTATATTAAAATGTGGTATGTGAGAAGAAAGACATTGATGAGGAAGACGGTCACAATTTTCCACCACTGGCATGGCAGGAGAACTGACCGAAGAGATGTGATGCCCAATCAAAGCAGACACTGACTATAAAAGTTGGTGCTATTGTACCAGTACTCCTGGTTGAATATCAGACTTGAAGATAACATCTGGGAAACGTGGAGAAAAGATTCTAGCTGCTTCTATAGTTATAAGGAACTAAAATATTCAGATTTTCCTTAAATTGTCTGTATATCCATTAAATGCTTTAGTCATGATTATAGGGATGACCTCCTTTTGATACTGTTTTTCAAATGCCATCAAAGAATGAGGAGATTTTGTGATGAGAGATTTGAGGTTCTACAGGATCCAGAGCAATTGTGAAGCAATTGATTACATGCCCTATCTGATTCCTGTAGTTGAAAAAGTTCAAATAGCAGATTAAGAGTTACTAAATGGTTTTCCAGATGGAAGGTTTAAGTGTTGGGTGTGTCTGCACACTTAGTCACTCAATCATGTCCAACTCTTTGAGCTCGCATGGACTGTAGCCCACCACGCTCCCCCATTTATGGAATTTCCCAGGCAAGAATACTGGAGTAGGTTGCAATTTCCTCCTCCAAGCATTGGGTATGTGGACATTTAAGTCAGGCTTCTTACCACCACATTTAATAATAAAAAGGTGACAGGCAATTTATATATTAAAATTGATAAAATGAATAATTAAGAGTGTCTAGCAGAAGGTTCCCTTGTCTTTACACTGTCTCCATTTATTGTTTGTAGATTTTTTTGGTGATGGTTTTTTCCCCTCTGTGATAACCTAGATGGGTGAGATGGTGGGTGCCGAGGGGGGCGGGTGAGTGGGCAAGAGGTTCAAGAAGGAAAGGATATATAGATACATATACATATATACATACATATAGCTGATTCACTTTGTTGCACAGCAGAAACTAACACAACATTCTAAAGCAATTATACTCCAATAAAAAAAGTGTCTCTAGATATGAGAATTTGGGATCTCCAGTTACTCCTCGAAGAGAAGGCAATGGCACCCCACTCCAGTACTCTTGCCTGGAAAATTCCATGGACGGAGGAGCCCGGTAGGCTGCAGTCCATGGGGACGCTAGGAGTCGGACACAACTGAACGACTTCACTTTCACTTTTCACTTTCATGCATTGGAGAAGTAAACGGCAACCCACTCCAGTGTTCTTGCCTGGAGAATCCCAGGGATGGGGGAGCCTGGTGGGCTGCCATCTCTGGGGTCGCACAGAGTCGGACATGACTGAAGCAACCTACCAGCAGCAGCAGCAGCAGCAGTTACTCCCCGAGCTCACACCCTCAGCACTGTCACTCAAGAAAAACTTGAGTAGTCTTCCTCAGTTCAGTTCAGTTCAGTTCAGTCGCTCAGTCGTGTCCAACTCTTTGCGACCCCATGAATCGCAGCACGCCAGGCCTCCCTATCACCAACTCCCGGAGTTCACTCAAACTTGTGCCCATCGAGTCGGTGATGCCATCCAGCCATCTCATCCTCTGTCGTCCCCTTCTCCTCCCGCCCCCAATCCCTCCCAGCATCAGAGTCTTTTCCAATAAGTCAACTCTTCACATGAGGTGGCCAAAGTACTGGAGTTTCAGCTTTAGCATCATTCCTTCCAAAGAAAACCCAGGACTGATCTCCTTCAGAATGGACTGGTTGGATCTCCTTGCAGTCCAAGGGACTCTCAAGAGTCTTCCTAGCCATACCTAAATGCTTTATAGGTCAGGAAGATAGTCTCATTAATTTTCATTTCTCCTGACTTCCTGGAATAGCCCAGTAAGATGCTGGAACAGAGAGAGGATTATGGAAACATGGTTTCTCCTCTGAAGAATTCAATAGCAAAGTAATCTCTCTTGGTTGTTCATGGTCTCATCTGGTTATGTTCTCATCCTGAATCCACAGACAGTAAGTGTTGGAAAGGACTTTAAGATGTCTTGGTCCCAGTTCCTTATTTCACAGATGAAGAAACTACAGTCTAGAGAGGGATCCTTGTTACAGAGACTTGCGAATGGCAAAGCCAGAATTTTCCTCTGGTTTCCTTGGGAACCACTGCATTGTACTTCTCTCACTCTGCACCACCAACCATTATATTTCATGTTGTGTTGGGTTATAGGTCATAGTGTGGGTATAAAAGGAGGAAAAGGTGCGGACAGAATCATCTTCAGAAATAGAAGTGCATCTGTGTCTGGGTGAGCACAAGGGTGGCTGCAGACACTTTTGTTCCAAGATTCCTTTGTGGTTTACACACTGCCATTCTAAAGTCCTTGGGAAATTTGCTGTGAACATTTCTAAAGAAACTGTGAACCAGCTCACTGATTTTATCTTCTGCATCAAAGCAAGAGTAGTGCAACATAATTTACTTTCAGACAAATAAGTCCCCATGCAAATCATCTTTTATTTTAGTCTAATGTAGATTGCACCTATTCTCATGTGATCAATTTTCCCCCTTTGCCTGTTGCTTATATTTACCCTCAATTTTTTAAATGAAACAAGCATTAGTTTTCTTTTTTGTACTTTGAAACCATTTTTTTTCTAGAACAAAGCATCTATTCAGAAAAGTGAAAAAATAAAATGTGCAATTTAGTGAATAACTACTAAGCATACTACCTTCGGAGAAGGCAATGGCACCCCACTCCAGTACTCTTGCTTGGAAAATCCCATAGACAGAGGAGCCTGTTAGGCTGCAATCCATGGGGTCGCTAAGAGTCGAACACGACTGAGCGACTTGACTTTCACTTTTCACTTTCATGCATTGGAGAAGGAAATGGCAATCCACTCCAGTGTTCTTGCCTGGAGAATCCCAGGAACGGGGGAGCCTGGTGGGCTACCGTCTATGGGGTCGCACAGAGTCAGACACGACTGAAGTGACTTAGCATACTACCTTACTCCCACAATTACCACAGGTCCAGAAGTCAAACACTGTCAGCACACAGACAGCTTTCCGCTCTGTATTTCTTTCCTGATTCCAACTCTTCTTCCCCTTTGTACAGAAGCATCGTACTAAATTTTGTGACATTCATTTGGGTTTTATGGTCTGTTTCTATTCTTTTGGTCATTATTAAGAAATCACAACATGTGTACTTCATTTATCAAAGTTTCACGTTACATATACATTTTCTGTCTGCCTAGACAATCTGTTTTAGGTTGACAGTTTCATTCAGTACTCTAAAGATATAAGATGTAATCCCACTGTATCATAACTTTTATTGTGGATCTTGAGACACCACCTGTCAGTCTAACAGTTGCTTTTTAGAAAAAAAGTCAGTCTCTTTCCCCTGGTTGTTTTCAAGATTTTTATTATAATATGTCAACTAAAGAGCCTCTTGATGAAAGTGAAATAGGAGAGTGAAAAGGTTGGCTTAAAACTCAACATTGAAAAACTAAGATCATGGCATCTAGTCCCATCACTTCATGGCAAATAGATGGGGAAACAGTGGAAACAGTGACAAACTTTATTTTTTTGGGCTCCAAAATTACTGCAGTTGGTGATTGCAGCCATGAAATTAAAAGATGCTTGCTCCTTGGGAGAGAAGTTATGACCAACCTAGACAGCATATTAAAAGAAGAGACATTATTTTGCCAACAGAGGTCCGTCTAGTCAAAGCTATGGTTTTCCCAGTAGTCATGTACAGATGTGAGAGTTGGGCTATAAAGAAAGCTGAATGCCGAAGAATTGATGCTTTTGAACTGTGGTATTGGAAAAGACTCTTGAGAGTCCCTTGGACAGGAAGGAGATCCAACCAGTCCATCCTTAAGGAGATCAGTCCTAGGTGTTCATTGGAGGGACTGATATTGAAGCTGAAACTCCAATACCTTGGCCACCTGATGCGAAGAGCTGACTCATTTGAAAAGACAGTGATGCTGGGAAAGATTGAGGGCAGGAGGAGAAGGGGATGACAGAGGATGAGATGGTTGGATGGTATCACCAACTTGATGGACATGGGTTTGGGTGGACTCCAGGAGTTGGTGATGGATAGGGAGGCCTGGCATGCTGCGTTTCATGGGGTTGCAAAGAGTTGGACACGACTGAGCGGCTGAACTGAACTGAACTGAACTGAACTGAATAGTAATCCCAATCACCTTAAACAAAGTTCAGTTATTGAGGTTTTTCTGGACCATTGGAGTGATTTGAAGGGGGGGCATAATCTGGGTGAAAGCTGGTTTACTTCTGCTTTACCTGTATTCCAAGAATGCAAACCTTGGGGATTTCACCTTACTAAGGAGAAATCTGATAAAATGTCTTTTACCAGATTTCTCACTTTCAGACTCTGGAAGTTGAGACATGAAAACGAAAATATAAATCTGAGAGAACAGCATACACTCTCAAAGTAAAAGCAAGTTCTAACCTTTGCTTTTCTCCTTTGATTCTGGTTCTTTAAATTTAATCTAGTAATTTCTTCTTTATTTTCACCATTTAATCTTTTAAATTAATAATTTTAGGCATTTCATTAAGCATTTTTGGTTATTTCGGTGTGGGAGTTAGTTTGAAAAATCTGGACTGCCATAACTGAAAAATAGAACACTCGTATATATTTTCACAATCAAATTCTCAAGTTGAAAATCTATTCCCTAACAATATGAGAGATAGAAAGCCTAGAGATATTTAAAAAAAGTAAGTAACTATGGTAAATCTTAAATAAAATTGACACAGTGGTGTAAGCAGAGTTGTGGCAAGTGAATTCTCCTGCATAATGCTAGTCCTGTTAAAAAGTGGAACAGTTCTTCCCAAAAGCAACATGGCCATGCAGAGTGTCATTAGAGTCTTTAAAAGATTTTTCCCACATGTTGAAATATTTACATGAAATAAAAATGCTGGAAATAACCCCAACCAGTCAACATGAGTGGAATGCTTTAACAAGTTATTCTAGATTGACATTCAGCCTTTTGTATAGGCATTAAAAAGGATAATTATTATGACTATGTAAAAAATAGAACATTTATAATATAATATTAAATGCCAATAGAAGAACATTAAGTAATACGTTTGCTATATAAAATAAGTATATATCTGGAAGGTAAAGAGCAAAAAATTCACAGATAATATCTATTTCACTGGAATAGGAGCAAAAGGTAATTTTTTTCCTTAAAAATTCTTTGTACTTGTTACATAGTTTTCTCAAGAGTAAAACCAGGGATTTCAAAATTTAAACTAGCAACTGTCATGGTAATAATTTTTTCCAAACAATTTCAGTATGAAATTTAATCATATTAAAAATAAAAAAGGAAAAAGGAAGGCAGAGAGCTGTTTGAACTTATAACTCAGAATCTGCAACCGGTCCAAAACCATTTCAGCCTCTTTCTTCTGTGATCCCCTATGTAGCTCACAAAAACAACTTTGGCTTCCTATAAGCTTCAAATTTGTTTATTAAAATGAGACAGTAAATAGAAAATTTGGATCTTTATCTTTATCATCAGACTTTGATTCAGTTCTCAATGGATGAGGTTCAGAGAAGACATGTTTCTATCATTTGAAAATAATTTTCATTTGTTCTTTCACTCTCTTAGAGCATATAGTGTAAATATATAGTTATACATAATCATTCATTTTTAGTTTAAGCTGTTTTGTGCTTTAAAAAGTTTTTTTCCCTAAACTATGTTTTTCCCCGAATTTCTCATTGTTTGACTAAAGTGCTAATCCTCCTTCAATTTTAATTTTCAAAGTCACTTTCTCCAAGTGGCATTATCTGAATTCTTCAATAAAAATTAGGACCCATGTACCTATATTTGAATAGTACTCCATTTCTAGCATAAATTATGGTGCATGACTACATATTTATTTGTCATCTGTCTCCAATATCAAATCTGCCAAAAGGAAGGAACCACTTCTGCTTGATTTATACTATGTAAATGTATTATTTAATATATTAAATATTATGTACTTACGTATGATAAACAAGTCTCTGTTTAGGTTTTTTCCTAATTCACAGTTCTACCTTAATATTCTATATTTTGGTTGTGAAGTTCTTTCATCTTGTTGCAATGATGGTGACTTTATGAAGAGAAGAGATGACTTTTGTGTTCAAATATAATGATTAGAGGAACAAAATCATAAAATTTTGCTTTCTTTTTTTTGCCCAGGAGAATTCAATGATTCTGCTGCATCTGAGATGTTCATATTTCACAATGGAGGTGTACAAATTTTATGCAAATACCCTGATACTGTTCGACAATTTAAAATGCAGTTGCTGAAAGGGGATAATGTACTCTGTGATCTCACTAAGACTAAGGGAAATGAAGACACAGTATCCATCGGGAATCTGAATGTCTGTAAATTTCAGTTATCCAATAATAGTGTCTCTTTTTTTCTATATAATTTGGACAGTTCTTATGCCAGCTATTACATCTGCAAACTGTCAATTTTTGATCCTCCTCCTTTTCAAGTAGATATTCTAAGCAGAGAATATTTGAATATTTATGGTAAGATATTGCTTTCATCTTCTAGACTTAAGAGTATATATGCATTTTAACATTTTTCTCACTTGTGAAAACAGTTAAACAAACAAGTATCATATAAACTGCTGAGTTAGAAATAGGTCATATTGTCTTTAAAACAGACATGCTGTTGAAAATCAGGAAAAAAATTAGAACAAATGTCAAAACCCATGGCTTAAGAGCTATTACCTCTATTCACCTAAAGTTTAAGGTTTGGGTTTTTTGTTGGGGTGTGTGGAATTAACTGAGATGATTGAAAACAACAGTTTTCTACAGTACTTTTCTTACTGTTTTGCAAGAACACAGACAGCAAAGTCTTTTCCATTAACCACATTTGTAGACATATATGTACATGGGGTCTTTTTGGTTTTATTTTTGGATCCTTGCTATCATACTGAGATGATGTTATTTATTTACTATTTACTGCATTTCATGGTTGTACTGAATAGAAACTTTATTTGATTAAATAGCTCTTTTAAATTTAGTAAATGAACTTATAATTCAGCAGTGAAAGGGGAGATTTGATTCTGAGACTTTTTCCTTGTCTAACTAATCTTTTTTTTCAACCCAGAATCAGAGCTTTGTTGCCAGCTGAAGTTCTGGTTACCCATAGGATGTGCAGCTTTTGTTACAGTCTGCGTTTTTGGATGTGTCCTTATGTATTGGCTTACAAAAAAGGTGAGCAACGTCGATCTTTTCTTGCACTAGCTTTACTGGGGGATATCAGTAGTTCTTTACTCATCAGAGTATGTATTGCTTTTTCCAGAATAATTTGATTGACAGACAGATAATGTCTTTTCTTTAAGATGTGCCTATTAATTAAACTACTAACTTGGAACAGAAGCTTATTTACTTTATAGCCACTTCATTCCAAGAAGAGTTCAGTGGCTTCCAGAGAGATATGTCATTATTATTATTCCAAAATGCTAAGGGAAAGGGGCCATGGAAAGACCAAAAGGGAAAAGGAAGTTTAAAAGGTTTTTTTAAAAGATGCTTCCGACTTTAAAAAATATTATTCCATGTGGACTGCAAATTTGATTCTAAGTTTCCAAAGTCAGGGCAGATGAAACAGTTATAAGCTTTCCTCAACTTGTCAATTAAGAAATAATCAGTGAGAAAGTCTTGGAAGATGCTATCAGCAGTTGAGAAAGAAACTGCCAGTTTTTTTACATGGTAAGTTATTAGGACTCTTTGCTTTTAAAGAAAATCACTGAAAAGCTATGCAGAAAGATAAAAGAACGATAACGAAAGTCTCTCTGTGCTGGCGAATATTCTTTTTAATCTATCACAAAATGGGTTCTCAAAGAAATTATACCATTCTGAGTATTATGCAAGGATGTTAGCACCTTCAAGCACATCCACAGTGTGATCATTGGCCATACAGTATGTGTATTTGTTTCCAGAAAGGAATTTGGAAAGAGAGACAAAGAAGGAAGAGAGTAAGATGAGTCCTGTGGTCTTAAGTCTATGGCGGAAGGAAAAGTAAAGGCATAAATGAGAAAAGATACCGAGCAGAAAGCCTTTTATTTAAAGTCCTTTACACATATGGTTCCCCTTGAAAGTGAAGGTCACTCAGTTGTGTCCAACTCTTTGCGACCCCATGGACTACACAGTCCATGGAATTCTCCAGGCCAGAATACTGGAGTGGGTAGCCTTTCCCTTCTCCAGGGGATCTTCCCAACCCAGGGATTGAATCCAGGTCTTCCAAATTGCAAGCGGATTCTTTACCGGCTGAGCTACAAGGGAAGCCCAGGAATACTGGAGTGGGTAGCCTATCCCTTCTCCAGTGAATCTTCCTGACCCAGAAATCAAACTGGGGTCTCCTGCATTGCAGGCAGATTTTTTACCAACTGAGCTATCAGGGAATCCCAAAGTCAAGAGCCTAAGTCTCATTTAATACTTTGTCACATACTGCTTCAACAAAGAATAGAAATCAGTAACACACACACACACACAAGAATGGAGATGGGGATGAGGAGAAGACAAACCACGTTTCTGACTTTTCTTGCAGAAGTATCCCACCAGCGTGCATGACCCTAACAGTGAATATATGTTCATGGCAGCGGTGAACACTGCTAAAAAGCCTGCACCCACAGGTACAGTGACACACGGGGATTTGGGAAGGGAAGAGTGTTCTTTACATGAAGCCTATAATTTTAATTTTTTATTTGAAAAGAAGGGAAGATGTCTTTAAGACAGAATTTTAGTATTTTCTGTAAAATGCCAAAGTTTCATTTTCACTGAATTGATGCTTTGTCTCATTCATTGAAAATAAACAATATGGTAGAGCTCAAAGTTTGCAGTAGGAGCCAAGTTTACAATAGAGGTTGGGTCAAACTCCATGGAAAATGTAGAATTGGTGCTCAATCTTGAAACATAAAGAAGAGTTTAGAAGGGGTATATGTTTCCCTGTGTGTGTGTATGTGTGTGTGTGTATATGTGTGTGTTTATAAGAGCCAGAGGAAAGGAGAAGTTTTGTTGAATGGGCTTGGCACATAAAGAACTTTTAAAGAATTTATGCTATATTTCTGTTACAGATGTGACCCGTAATTTGGAACTCCCTGGCACCCAGGCATGAACCACCTTGGCCAGTTCTCTACAACTTGAAGGGCAAGATTCTCTATTTCCTGGACCACAGAGAGTCTGACTTGATTTGACTACATACATCTTCTGCTAGAGTTTTGTTCAGTCTGGACCACTGACTACGTCAGTCAATAGGGATTTCAACAGACTGCCTTAGTACTGTTGAGTTCTCTTAAAACAAATACCCTCTTGCAACTAGCTTTATAGAAAGCCCAGCTCATGTGTGCTCGACAAACAGACCTCACTGGGATGGAATCCCTGTTTTCACATCTGCTTACAGCAAAGCACCAGCCAGGAGAACAAACACATCTACAAAAATGTTTTAAAGATGTCAGGGGTACCAAATCTGCAAAGCAAATGGGCAGCTGAGAGCCAGAGTCTATCTGCATTTCACTACAGACTACCTTTTCTTTCTGTAGGAATGACCATTCCTTTCATAATCAGGCAGTAGAGGAAGATGCTTGAAAACTGTAGTTATTTTATTTTTGAGGTGTGGATGTGTAACAATAACATACTGATACGTTTGTACACAGCACTCTTTTCCAACTTCTTAACCCCAGTTGACCACTGCCCCAACAATTTAGATGCTTTCTTCTGCCCTCAATTTTCCTTTTAAAAATGCTTCTACCTAACTACTTGACAGGCATACAGAGTTGGGAGCTACTGTCTACATTTTTTCCTTCTGCTGCTCAGTTACATATATGTAGTTGCAGTCTAGTGAATATAACTTGCCTGTATTCTCCCTAAATAAGCATAATTTTTGCTCCAGAGAGATATCTTATTTTCCCAAATTTCCCAAAATTTTCCAGATGTCCTTATAATGTATTCTATGAAAAAGATTTACTTTGCCTTCAGTTTACTTTCCAAATGGTTTACTTTGCTGACATGTTGACATCAGTGGTAGGAAGCACTGCTCAGAATCAAAAGTGACTTCATTTTTTGACACTTTTTTCTACTATTTTTATATTTTCACGGTGCTATTAATTACAAACCAGCCTGTTTTTGGATATCATGCTAAAATTTTGAACAAACTAAGAAAACCATCTTTCTTTGTCAAGCATT
The DNA here is from genome assembly GCF_032452875.1 of Bos javanicus. Taxonomy (NCBI): domain Eukaryota; kingdom Metazoa; phylum Chordata; class Mammalia; order Artiodactyla; family Bovidae; genus Bos; species Bos javanicus. The sequence goes on from NC_083869.1 coordinate 92,260,573, forward strand.
GTCCTGGAAGGTAAAGCCCATGATCCATTCAGCAGAAGGCTACAGTTCTTAGAGGTCACTGCCAAGCTTCAGCCATGATGCCGCTGTTCTTTACAGGTTGAAGTGGCCCCCATCAGCCTGGAGCAGCTATCCAGACCTGGATGGAATTCCCAGAATTGGGAGACTCTACTGAGCCAGGACAACCAGGTGGTCTTCCCCCTGGGGCTGAAGCCACCCTGGGAACCAGAGTGGGTCTGCTTGACTTTTCCTCCAGGATCTGTGATGAAACACACATGTGTCAGGAAAACATCTGTATGATCCCCCCTCCTAGTAACCATTCAGCCTGGAAACTGGCTCTGGCTCTTCAAGACAGTCTTCCTTTGCCTTCAGTTTGGCTGTAGAGATTCTTAAGTACATGTAACATGTGATTATTCTTAGCTGAAATATTTTCTTCACTTCCTGTCTGCATGCCCAAGGCTTCTGAAGCAGCCAATGTGTATGTGACATTTTCAATTTAGGTAAAAAGGGATTATTTAGTAGTTTTAGAATGTGTAGTTGCCTGCTTATCATTACTTTAAAAACGAGACCTGAGATGTCATTATGCATACTTATATTATTTTAAGCATGTGTGATGCTGGATATGTACAGTACAGTACTGAATGTGTAATTTGAATCAAGTACGATGTTCTACTGAGTTGGACAACCTGGCTGGCTTTGCAGAGGTGTTCCCAGAATTGTTTGTGGCTTTCTGCGTGGGGTGTCAAATGAGGAGGACAGCCCTCAGGTGGTCCACTTCTCCTGGTTGTCTGAGTTGTACTCTGAAACACCTGCATCCTTAGCCTTGTATGTTTCAAAGGGAATTATTAAAGGATACAATTTCTGTGAAATAAAAGCTGGTTTTAAGAGGAGCTAATTATGAAATAGATTTTAGTAGTATTAGGAAGCTGAAGAATAAACATTTGATACTCAGCAACTGAAAATATCTGTTTTCTTGGAGGAGGAAAATGATTCCTGTAGCCAGCATGTGCAAATCTGACCTTGTTCTTAAAGATTGTCGTACAGCTTGGAACAGTTGTTCTTTCTGTTCTCATTTTTTTTTAATTGAGGCCATCACAAACATATAGTTGGAAGGCCACCAAAATGCCCTAATAGGGCATTAGTTCTAAGTTTTTGACCTAATAGCCTATCACCTCCAACTGGTATGTATTTCCTGTAACAAACAAGCCCCTTTTCTCCATAAACACAATACTATCGTCAACATCAGAAAATTTGCATGGTTACATTGCTGCCCCTAATTCTCAGACCACATTCAAGTTTTTCCAGATATCCTTATAATATATTCTATGCAAAAGATTCTATCCAGAATCTCCCTTTGCATTTAGTCGTCACACCTTTGTTGCGAACTCTGGTCCGGACAGTTCCTCAGCCTTGATTTCTATGGCCTTGGCTCTTTCGAAGATTATAAGCAGATATTCTGTAGAAGGTCCTTTGATTTGGCTCAGTCTGGTGTTCCTTCATAATTAAAATCAGCTTTTATTGACCTTTAGCCAAAATAACATGGAAGCGATGCTGCTGCTGCTGCTAAGTTGCTTCAGTCGTGGCCGACTCTGTGCGACCCCATAGATGGCAGCCCACCAGGCTCCCCTGTCCCTGGGATTCTCCAGGCAAGAACACTGGAATGAGTTGCCATTGCCTTCTCTGGGAAGTGATGCTACTTTCTTTTAATTGCATTTTGTCAGGTGGTTTGAAATCTCAACTTGTTATGTTACTGACAATAGGCATTTTGATCCCTTGACTAAGCTGTTATCTGTCAAGCTTCTCCTTTGTAAAGTTAACTCTTTTCCTGTTTATAGTGACAGTTTATAGGGAGGTACTTTCAAGTTTTGTGAATCATCTGTTCCTCATTGAAGTGTCAATTTAGTCATTTGTCCATCTATTTAATATATATGTATGATTTCCTGTTTTATTCAGTGGCAAACATCTATTACTATCTTTAGTCTGTTTTGGTGCTTGAATTGTCCCATCCTTGGCCAGTGGGCGCCTACTCAAACTGGCTCTGGTGTCTTTCAACCAGGTCTCCATCATCTTCTCAGCACTTCCTTGCTTTCTGGCAGAACAAGATCCCCCAGGCTGAGCTCATGTTTTCCCCAGTGCTGGAATCAGTTGTTTCCCCACGGATCCCTGATCTCTTTAAGTGGACAATGGTTTTTAGAAGCCAAGATTTAAGCATTAGTGAGTGTTCATTCCTATTGGGATTTCCTTGCTTCAGGATCCTTACTGGACAGAAATGGGACACACATACCCACATATACACAAATGTAGATGTAAATATGTGTGTGTATATATATGTGTGTGTGTATGTGTGTAGATACAAATTGGACATGCTAAGTCGCTTCAGTCATGTCTGACTCTTTGCAACCCTATGGACTGTAGCCCACCAGGCTCCTCTGACCATGGGATTCTCCAGGTAAGAATACTGGAGTAGGTTGCCATGCCCTCCTCCAGGGGATCATCCTGACCCAGGGATCGAACCCATGTCTCTTACGTCTCCTGCATGGGCAGGCGCATTCTTTACAACTAGCACCACCTAGGAAGCCTGGATGCAAATATACATGCGTATATAACATGTATACCTAGGTATGGATATAAATATGTGTGTATATATATATATATATATATATATATATATATACATTATATGCATACATATACACATTTACAATTGTGTTTATTTCTATACCCACATCTGCTGTTTTGAAATTCATGAGTTCACACCTATGCCTTTGATTCTAATGCAACACAACAAAGTTCATTCTAGATTCATTTCTTTCTATTATTTGTTCCTCTTATGACATTGAGAAATATGACTCTTATTATCTTTAATATGTCACTTGTTTGATCAGTCCCCCAGAATGAAACCAATCTCCCATCTTGGTTGTACCTCCTCCCCCCACCACATGATAGCCTCCTCTTTCTGTCTGGGTTCTCACTCCCTATGCTGGGTGCTCCCACCCCATGGATGCCCCTAACCCATGGATGCCCCCACCCCATGGATGCCCCCTTAACTCTGTTTGGGCTCTAACACCCCAGTCTGGGTGGTTTCTCCATCCTCAACTGGGGGCCACAGTGGCTCCCTTGGCCTGGGATGTCTAACCTATGGCTTGTGCTTTTTACTGGCTCCCAGAGCTTGCCCTTTGTGTTAAGTTCTGATTGCCTACAATGACTACTGGTTCAATTCGATACGCTTTATTGGCCGCCATTCCTTCCCTGTCTACCTGCTTACATCCCTACTGGCATCTCCTTCACTTCTCACATAAACTTCCTGCCCTAGCATCCTTGTCTCAGCTTTGGCTTCTGGGGTAACTCCAGCTTAGATAGCCTTTGATCCTCCAGGACTAGGGAAAGCCTATTTTCCCACTGTTGCTTGTAACTGGTGCTTCATCCTCTCCCATTTGTTCCTTGACTCTGTGTATACCTTTGGAAAAATCTCTTTGTTGCCCTCTGCAACTTAACCACTAAGTTGCCATCTGTTGCCCCTTCTACTCCCTTCCACTGTGTCCAGCGCCCTGGGACACAGAGTCCTCCTAGGATCTGACCTCCTTGCTTAGAAGTGTCATCTTGAATTCTGGTGAATACACTTCTCCACCTTGTAACATTCACATTCTTTATGTGAGGGGACCACTTGTTCTTTGGGTGCTCTAAATCATCTTCCCATTTCCCACTCTGTTTTATAATTTTTCTCTTGTATTAGGTACATAAGATTTCTCTTCGTGCCATGGAAGACAGGCTATGCTCATCCTACCTGCTTGTCAACCTTTGTTCTGTGAAAATGAGAAACAGGGAAATTTGAAATTTTCTAGGAGGGTGACTGCATCAATATCAACATTTAATTCCCTCCCACAGTCTATATTTTCAGTGAGAAGACGCTGGTGAATTTAAAGGGAAGCTACCCTTGGATGTCGTTCACTCTATGCCACCTTTTATTTTTCTCTTGCTGATTAGTGTTTGTGATTCAATATGAGTCTAAGCTATTTTCCACTTTGCCATATAATCCATCTAAAGGCAATAAGAGTGTCTATCAACAAACCTAAAAATTATCCCTAAAACCAACACTTGTGGATTCTTACTTTTTTGTCTTCCAAGTCTATCCATTCTTTTCTCATTTCAGGGACTGCTCTAACCATGACTAAAAATCTTCCTTTCTTTCCAAGTCTCCTTAGCATAGAGCTTTTTATGAAAGTTTTCAATTTCAATTTCCTGATCTCTGCCGGATAAAAGCCTTCACCAAACCATGGATGTCTGTTACTGACCTCTGTCCTTAAGAAAGGGTGTCCACTGAGGCTGGGTTCAACAAAAGTGGAAAAATGACAGATACCAATATTACTGTGTTGGATAATTGTTTTTTATAATATAGAAAAGAATCTTTTCTCTACAATAATTTTAAAGTCTCAAAAAGGCTTGTGGAAAAGGGAGCTGCCTGGCTGAATATTTTTTTTAATGAAACAAAACTAAATACAATTGTAAACTAACAGAAACTGAATTCACAGCCCTGCAAGAGGAGAAGGGAGTGACAGAGGATGAGATGGTTGGAGGGCATCAGTGACTCCATGGGCATGAGTTTGAGCAAACTCTGGGAGATAGTGAAGGACAGGGAAGCCTTGCCTCCTTGGGGACTCCTTCAGGGGACTGAAGAATCAGACATTACTTAGCCATTGACTAACATTTCAACAGCTTCTCCTTCTGCCATGACACATCTAGATACCTTTGTACTTCTCCATGCCAAGCACTCCTGGGCCAGCTAGTCTCTTTTCTTTCCTGTATGTAATAACACTATCCGCCCCCCATTCCCTTTCTAGCAAGTCCTTTCAAAAGGACTCTGTAAACTTTAACATACAAAAATTAAATTTAGCCATTTTGGGAAAAAAAAAAACAAATCTCATTTTGTATGGGGGAGTTTTTAGTTTTCATGTACATGAAGATTATAATGGCATCTATGTATGGTTCTTTGCCAGAAACACTGAACCCTATTTGTGACTTCTCCTCAATACAGTCTCTCTCTACTCTGTCCTTTTGGCTTTAATTATGGGTCATGGTCCAAAATGACTGCAGCTTGTCTAATGGACATGACACTATCTTGCATTATTATTCCCTTACTTTGGAAGTCATAATGAAATGCTCTCTTGAGCTAAGCTAGGAAGACATAGTTGAATACCTCCCCCCCCCATTTTAGGTCCAAAACATCAAAGACATTCTCTAAAACCCCCAGGATAAAACCCAGATATCTCCGAGCTTACTCAGAATTGCATTGAAAAACATAACATTGCATCAGAAATAAACGTTAACTGAAAATATATCTTTCCAGTCTTTTGAGAACATGCCCAAATGGGGATGGGTTTCATTCACAAAGGACAGAAAAAATGTCATTAAAAAAACCCTGTCCTCCTCATCAGTGCCTCTTGCACGCCTGGGGGCAGCTCTGGAAGCAGTAGCCCCCTCCTTTCTTCTCCTAGAGCCTTCTCCAAGCAGCCTGCCCATCACTTCCTTTTCCCCTTTGCACTTTCCCATTCACAACACATGAAAAATAGCTCTTTCTTCCTAATTCACATTGTCCTTGTATTGGTTTCCTGAGGCTGCTGTAACAAATTATCATGAACTTGGTGGCTTACAACAACATAAATTTATTCTCTCAGAATTTTGGAGGTCAGAAGTCCAAAATCAGCTTTGTTGGCCTACAGTCAATGGATGGACCAAGGCTGGTCCTTCTGGAGGCTCCAGGGAAGAATCCATTTTCTTGCTTTTGCAGTGCTTCCAGTGGTCTTTGGTTTGTCATCACTCCAATCTCTGCTTCTGTAGTCCCATTGTTGAGTCTCCCTCTGCCTTTCTCTTATAAGGATCCTGTGATTGCATTGAGGGTCCACCTGGATGATTTCTCATCTCAAGATCCTTACCAAATGGCATCTGCAAATGTCTGCAAAGTCCCCTTTGCCTTGGAAGGTTATCCACAGATTTCAGGGCTTAAGACTGGGATATCTTTCCTAGCCCATTATTCTGTCTTCCATAGTCCCCTAACCATCAAGGTGTTGGGGGTGGGGAATCCCTTATGAACTTTTCCTTTCACTCTCAACTTGAGTCTGTATACTTTGGATGCCCTACCCCTTTCTTTAATTCTCTCTTTCTGAAATTTCAAACCCTTCTTTGACAAAGCTCCAGTTATTGCCTCTTTAGATTCTTTCCCTATCCAGTGGACAATATTCCTAATTCTTGGTCCTAGTGTTGTGATTAGTTTTAGGCTTCAGCTAACTGGATGGCTGAAGTTCATTACTCTTTGCAGGGCAGGTGCTGAGATGGAAGGAGGATGGGCTAGAATCGGTTTCAGTCCAGTGGGCAATAGTGAATACAGTTTTGTCAAGTCCAATTTCCTTTCCATTACATCCACCAAAAGGAGCTGTAAACCCAGTGGTTTGTTTACTAATTGGTCCACTAAAGTAAGCTGCTGCTGCTGCTAAGTCGCTTCAGTTGTGTCCAACTCTGTGCGACCCCATAGACAGTAGCCCACCATGCTCCCCTGTCCCTGGGATTCTCCAGGCAAGAACACTGGAGTGGGTTACCATTTCCTTCTCCAATGCATGAAAGTGAAAAGTGAAAGTGAAATTGCTCAGTTGTGTCCGACTCTTAGCGACTCCATGGACTGCAGCCTACCAGGCTCCTCTGTCCATGGGATTTTCCAGGCAAGAGTACTGGAGTGGGGTGCCATTGCCTTCTCCGACTAAAGTAAGCAAATCCCCCCAAAACAAACTATGCTTGGGAATCAGTATAGTTTAAGCTCAGATTAAGAAAAGACTCAATTGCCTCACTTAGCCAGGAGTCATTTGGTCCTCACCACTATGAAATAAGTTTTTATCTTGTATCCTTTGGAAGTGCCTGCCAGCATCCTAAAAGAAGCTGATGTTAATTTTTAATATCTGTTCACTTTATTAATGTGGGAAGTGGGCTAGAATTAATTAAATTATTTTGGGTCAGAGTTTCCACTCTAATGGAAATCAAGGTAGGGATCTTCTATTTTCCTCCATCCTATGATATATATTAAATGCCATGGGGTTTGAATTTATTTCCTAGCAATAGTCAAGAAAAATGGCGATTTCTGGGAAGCATTCTTCTTTTAACGTAAAGAAACCCAAGTGAATGAACATGAGAAATATGGGAACCACTGACTGCCTTCCAGTTGAAGCTTGAATTCAGCCTAACATTTCCCAAACAGTACTTTGAGATTAAACCCTCTTGGTATGTGAGGACCAAAGGAGTGATTTAAAATAACCAAAATGCCTCTCCATCCTTCTCGTCCCTGTCTAATACCACTCTGTTATCCTAAAGGAATTTTATGTTAATTTCTGAATTTTAAGCAAAATACTATAGAAATCCCACTGTCCAGATTTTAAAATGTCTAGAATATTCAATTTTACATGTGTGAAGGTGAGGCCTGAGATATCAAATCTGATCACAAGAAAAGATATTTATAAAGCTCAACAGAATAACCACAGAAACTCCACAGGCTCTGCAACCACAGAATCTACAAGGATCCACAGTCCAACTTTGTTGATGGTCTAAAGAAGTAAAATAATTTTTCATGGTTAACATTCCTAGTATCATAAAGAGACTAGAAACTGTACCTTTTATTTCCTTTGCTTATCTGTTTTCCCACTTGCTTTATCTTACACAACTCAATTTCACAAACCCTATATCCTCTCCCTAAACATTAACTCACCCCTCTTATCTCCCAACTTCTCCACCCATGGAGGAAGACTGAAGAAGACAAAGAAAGAGGAAGGGTGGGGAGCATGTGGAGAGACTCTACTGGGGCCCTTTTGTCAATTTCACTTTCCTTTTCTTTCCTCTCCTTCTTCACCAGGACTTGTCCCCACCTCCAAACCCCCACCTGCCCTCCAGAGCCAGTGTTCTCTCAACACCCCTCTCTGCTCTTGACCTAGGAAACACTGGTGTAACCCTCTTCTTCATCCAAGATCTCTCTTCCTTCTAACCACACATGAGAAGTCTGGCCCAAAACTGGTTTTGAATGAAATGGTCAGTGGAAATGAAAGCCAGATCCCTGGCTTCTGGGACTCAGCTCCTATCTTCTACTACCCCAAAACTCAAAAGGGAAATGGAAATAAGACCATGTGACTGATACTCTAACCACTATAAATTTCTACCCTTTTAAAGACGGCTATTGCATCTTCAGCACTTCTCTCCAAGAAAAAAGAGAGTATGCTTTTGGATTTTTTCTCAGATGTAGTATTAATCTCTTAAGAGAATTTGTCCAGGTGGGCTTAAGTTCATAGTCATGAACTATAGATAACTGACATCAGCTGATCGGCATCCTGGCACGACTAAAATTGAGAACTTCTCCACTCTGACTGCCCTTCATTACCACAGATTCATTGCCATAATCTTTGGACAAATGAACATGAGTCTAGACTAAGTATTGTGTTCAGGGCACAGTTTTGCCTGAGATGAAATTTCTAGGGTCTGAGTTTTGTCCTGTTTTAAATTTCATGTGCAGTGCTGCTGTAACAATCAAAGTAAGACTTCTTTAAATGTGAGGGAAAAACAAAATTGATGCCCATATCAGTGATAAAAATCCCAGGCAGTAGTAGTCAAAAGAACATAGACTCCACCAGATATCTGAGCTTAAATCCTTTCGGTTCAGTTCAGTTGCTCAATCGTGTCCAACTCTTTGCGACCCCATGGACTGCATCACGCCAGGCCTCCCTGTCCATCACCAACTCCCAGAGTTGACTCAAACTCATGTCCACTGAGTTGGTGATGCCATCCAACCATCTCATCCTCTGTTGTCCCCTTCTCCTCCTGCCTTCAATCTTTCCCAGCATCAGGGTCTATTCAAATGAGTCAGTTCTTCGCATCAGGTGGCCAAAGTATTGGCATTTCAGTTTCAACATCAGTCCTTCCAATGAACATTTAAGACTGATATCCTTTAGGATGGACTGGTTGGATCTCCTTGAAGTCCAAGGGACTCTCAAGAGTCTTCTCCAACACCATGGTTCAAAAGCATCAGTTCTTCAGTGCTCAGTTTTCTTTATAGTTCAACTCTCACATCCGTACATGACTATTGGAAAAAACATAGCCTTGACTAGACGGACCTTTGTTAGCAAAGCAATGTCTCTGCTTTTGAATATGGTGTTTAGGGTGGTCATAACTTGCCTTCCAAGGAGTAAGTGTCTTTTAATTTCATGGCTGCAATCACCATCTGCAGTGATTTAGGAGCCCCCAAAATAGTCTGTCACTGTTTTCACTGTTTCCCCATCTATTTCCCATGAAGTGATGGGACTAGATGCCATGATCTTAGTTTTCTGAATGTTGAGCTTTAAGCCAACTTTTTCACTCTCCTCTTTCACTTTCATCAAGAGGCTCTTTAGTTCTTCTTTGCTTTGTGCCATAAGGGTGGTGTCATCTGCATATCTGAGGTTATTGATATTTCTCCCGGCAATCTTGATTCCAGCTTGTGCTTCCTCCAGCCCAGCGTTTCTCATGATATACTCTGCATGTAAGCTAAATAAGCACGGTGAAAATATACAACCTTGATGTACTCCTTTTCCTATTTGGAGCCAGTCTGTTCCATGTCCAGTTCTAACTGTTTCTTCCTGACCTGCATACAGGTTTCTCAAGAGGCAGGTCAGGTGGTCTGGTATTCCCATCTCTTTCAGAATTTTCCACAGTTTATTGTGATCCATGTAGTCAAAGGCTTTGGCATAGTCAATAAAGCAGAAATAGATGTTTTGTTGGAACTCTCTTGCATTTTCCATGATCCAGCAGATGTTGGCAATTTGATCTCTGGTTCCTCTGCCTTTTCTAAAACCAGCTTGAACATCTGGAAGTTCACTGTTCTCGTATTGTTGAAGCATGGCTTGCTTCGAGAATTTTGAGCATTACTTTGCTAGACTGTGAAATGAGTGCAATTGTGCGGTAGTTTGAGCATTCTTTGGCATTGCCTTTCTTTGCGATTGGAATGAAAACTGACCTTTTCCAGTCCTGTGGCCACTGCTAAGTTTTCCAAATTTGCTGGCATATTGAGGGCAGCACTTTCACAGCATCATCTTCCAGGATTTGAAATAGCTCAACTGGAATTCCATCACCTCCACTAGCTTTGTTCGTAGTGATGCTCCCTAAGGCCCACTTGACTTCACATTCCAGGATGTCTGGCTCTAGGTGAGTGATCACATCATCGTGATTATCTGGGTCATGAAGATCTTTTTTGTACAGTTCTGTATATTCTTGCCACATCTTCTTAATATCTTTTGCTTCTGTTAAGTCCATACCATTTCTGTCCTTTATTGTGTTCATCTTTGCATGAAATGTTCCCTTGGTATCTCTAATTTTCTTGAAGAGATCTCTAGTCTTTCCCATTCTATTGTTTTCCTTGATTTCGTTGCACTCATCACTGAGGAAGACTTTCTTATCTCTCCTTGCTATTCTTTGGAACTCTGTATTCAAATGGGTATATCTTTCCTTTTTTGCTTTTCGTTTCTCTTCTTTTCACAGCTATTTGTAAGGCCTTCTCACAGAGCCATTTTGCAATATGGAGAAGAAGAATTAAGGATGTTAATTCTTTGCATGTTAAATTATTTGAACCTTAACTTGCAAGAGAATTTAATATTTGGACTTCAATTTCTTCTGGGAATTTCACAGTGGGAGGGAGTTTCTATGCAAAGTTCTGTCATCTTTATTTTGTTGGAAATTTCTGCATGAAATATGTTGGTGTAGCATTTTAATTGTGTTGCCTAACCTCTGGTAAGCTACAGTGGGCAGTGTAGTTGGGCATCATTTGGGATGGGAAATAGAAGAAGAAGCAAAGTCTCAGCCTTGGATACAGTGTCGATTTGGAGTTAATCTCATTAGTATACTGTCTGGAGCATTTTTATGCTTCCCCAGAAGGTTACCAAAGGATCAATAGGTGATACTAAGGAAGCAACCCATGAAGGTGGAAATAAGACTGCCTTGATCAACAGCTGGTCTCCTCCCTTTCAGAGAATGATCACTGTTTTCGTTGACATAATTCATGATGAATCCCAGAGGAAGAGAGAAAAAATGGGGACTATTTGGAGGAACTAACCCTTCCCCTATTCTTGCTTTAAATTTTATATGGGAGTCCTTAATTAACACCCTCATCATTTACCTGTCTTCTTTCCTACTCCATCCTTTCTGATGGTAGGAGACATCCATTGGTACACACTGATCCATTTAGTGGAGCTGATCTATCACAAAGTTCCAAGCCCTGGGTGCTAATTTCTATCGTGTCCTCTCTGTCCTACATCAGTGGGAGGCAGAGGTCCTGGATATTGTTTTATTTTGAAGATCAAAGTTTTCTCCTTGAGTGGGCTTTCCTAAAGGTCTAATTGGTATGTGAATGAGAGATAGTAAAGAGTATCAGTAATCCATTTTTCTTGCATACACCACATACTGTACCTTAGCTTTCATTGTAATAAATCTAACATTTTGATCTTTTTCCCGTACTCAGTTGAGAGTTGGTTTTCTCAATTGGATTTTAACTCAGGTGTGGAGTAGAGGTGTTTTTTATTTTTAATTATGTTAAACCAGAGATGTAAGTGCAAATCACAAAGATATTAAGAGTAGAGTTTGTTAGAGACAATTCATTGATCTGAGGGTGCATGAAAGTGGTAGAAAACAAGCCAGGAAATGTAGTTTGAGCCAAACATGAGAATGACTTTAGATTTTTTATTTTTAGCAAAAAGGGGAAGCAATGGAGGTATTTGACCAGGGAAGAAACATTTCCAGAGGCAAATTTTACGAAGAATAATCTAGTTGTTGTTGTTCACTTGTTCAGTTGTGTCTTACTCTTTGCGACCTCATGAACTGCAGCACGCCAGGCTTCCCTGGCGATCATCAACTCCAGGAGTTTGCTAAAACTCATGTCCATTGAGTTGGTGATACCATCAAACCGTCTCATCCTCTGTCATCCCCTTTTCCTCCTGCCTTCAGTCTTTCCCAGCATCAGGGTCTTTTCCAATGAGTCGGCTCTTTGCATCAGGTGGCCAAAGTATTGGAGTTTCAACTTCAGCATCAGTCCCTTCAATGAATATTCAGGGTTGATTTCCTTTAGGATTGACTGGTTTGATCTCCTTGCAGCCCAAGCAACTCTCAAGAGTCATCTCCAATACCACATTTCAAAAGCATCAATTCTTCAGCACTCAGCCTTCTTTATGGTCAAATTCTTACATCCATATATGACCACAGGAAAAACCATAGCCTTGGCTATACAGACCTTTGTCAGCAAAGTAATGTCTCTGCTTTTCAACATGCAGTCTAGGTTTGTCATAACTTGTCTTCCAAGGAGCAAGTACCTTTTAATTTCATGGCTGCAGTCACCATCTGCAGAGCCCAAGGAAATAATCTTATAGCTGTATGTAAATAGACTGAAGGCAGATGAAAGATGATAACCAAGAAGAGAGATAATGTCTGAGGAAACAGTCAAGAAGGAGAAATAATATCATAGACATGTAGCTTGATAGATCTATTGAGGGTGAAAGAAGTGCAGTTAATTTAAAAAAAAATGCAGTTGTTCAGCTTTGGAAGTTTAGAGCAGAGGTTGGCAAGCTTTTTCTATAAAGGACAAAATCATATTTTTGGCTGCTTGGGCCATACAGACTTCATGCCATTTTCAACTCTCCACAGTTAGCATGAAAGCATCTACACACAATACATATTAATAAATGAACAATCAAGGCTGTATTCCAGTAAAGCTTTATTTACTAAGACTTTCAGCCTGTGGGCTGTGGTTTGCTGATCCCTGGCTTAGAAGACTATGGCACCAGAGCTGATATTAATTAAGCTGTCACCTCTGAGCTATAAACTTGTCCTCTTGGGATGCTGGGACTGGGACTCTGCAAATCACAATTCTGCTTTCCCTCTGCTCCCTGTGAGATCTGGAGCAGGGAGAAGGCACATGCTCCTCCGTGTTTTGATCGCTGTTCCCATCAGGGTCATTACGATGGTTCTGTACCCTGGAAACTGCAGTGGGTTCTGATTTCCAGTTTCTTCCCATACTTCTAGAATCAGCCTCTAATAGAGCTGCCTTAGTGATGTGAGCACCAGCCCATGTAGCACCATCTCCACTGGGGTTTGAATCTTGTCATCCTGAGGATCTTCCTCTGATTTCCTGAGCCATCAGTGCCAGACAGTCAGATACCTCTCCTCAGACCCAAGATTCTAGGTTCTAATAACCCAAACTTTTCCCCTCTGTTCCAACAGCCCTACAAATGGTAGCTGCTTTCTGGACTTACTATCTTGAGTTACCTCAGAATCCCCTCTTACTCTGCCTTTTCAATCCTCCAAAGTCTATTTAAATTATTTCCTGTATTAAATTTTCTCTGTTGGAATAATTGGCGTGGTGTTCTGTTTCCCTCACTGAATGCTGATCCACGCAGGACTATATTTTGTATGTGCTCAGTCACTAAGTCGTGTCCTACTCTTTGCAACCCCATGGACTGTAGCCCACCAGGCTCCGACTCTGTCCATGGGATTTCCTAGGCAAGAATACTGGAGTGGGTTGCCACTTTCTCCTCCAGTATTCTGTACAGAATAGGGATATATGGGAGGATATAGATAGGAAATATGAGAATTGTACGCTTGAAGGAGTATACATTAAGTCTGCTAATAGAAACGGTGAGTTTGGGGTGCTGACAAATGAATCAATTCTAGATTTCTAGTTGGCAACTGGATATTGAAGAAAACAATATATTATTCACATGGAGGTGCTGTTCATATGAGTAGAGATCAACAACTAGGAAAGTATGGCTAAAGCAGAAAAGAGAGAGAAATGGGAACTATCTTTGTTTTTGAGACAGATAATGAAGAGAAAGAAAAACAAAAAACAAGACAAAGAAATGATTATGTCAGAGGCAGAAGGAAAAGTTGCAGAAGCGAAAAGCCAAGAGTGAGTTTTAAGAAGGTGGTCAATCTGAGCAAATCTTGTAAATATCAAGGGAGACTTACTAATGACTTCCCAATGGGTAGTTTTCATAAAGTAGAGTAGAGTAAAGTAGAATTGGAAGGGTTGGTAAGAGAAATGAAGCCAGTAAGAACTATCTTTTATTTCTTTTTAAAGTGAAGCCATTTGATGATGAAAGGAAGACAGATGATTATATACAGATCTACAAGCCCAAATAAATCAAAATTAATTAATTAACTTTTGGCAGAAAAGTTATCAGAGGTGAGGGGCAATGGGACACGCATAGGGTACAATGATAACACATGTAATACATGAGTGGAGAAAAGGGGTTGAGGATGGATGGATAGAGGATCCAACTGATATATAGAGGAAAAGCACCTCTTTCTCTGAGATCCAGACAAATTTCATGTGGGGAGGACAGAAGTTGAACTTGTTTTGAAAACTGAAACTGTCCTAATTCCTTGTTCCTAGACTTTATTTTTCTGGGCTCCAAAATCACTACAGATGGTGATTGCAGCCATGAAATTAAAAGATGCTTACTCCTTGGAAGGAGAGCTATGACCAACCTAGATAGCATATTCAAAAGCAGAGACATTACTTTGCCAACAAAGGTTCATCTAGTCAAGGCTATGGTTTTTCCTGTGGTCATGTATGGATGTGAGAGTTGGACTGTGAAGAAAGCTGAGCGCCGAAGAATTGATGCTTTTGAACTGTAGTGTTGGAGAAGACTCTTGAGTCCCTTGGACTGCAAAGAGATCCAACCAGTCTATTCTGAAGGAGATCAGCCCTGGGATTTCTTTGGAGGGAATGATGCTGAAACTGAAACTCCAGTACTTTGGCCACCTCACGCGAAGAGTTGACTCATTGGAAAAGACTCTGATGCTGGGGGGGATTGGGAGCAGGAGGAGAAGGGGACGACAGAGGATGAGATGGCTGGATGGCATCACTGACTCGATGGACGTGAGTCTGAGTGAACTCCGGGAGTTGGTAATGGACAGGGAGGCCTGGCGTGCTGTGATTCACGGGGTCGCAAAGAGTCGGAAACGACTGAGCGACTGATCTGATCTGATCTGATGTTACACAATAATGAGATCAGACATATTTTCCTACTCCTATGCTAGACAGTATTCAGACCAAGCAATAATAATAGATACTTATTCAGGGAGTGTGATTAGGGAATATGATGAAACTGTGGACCACTCTGTCTAGATCCCTCTTTAAGACTTCTACCCTAGCTGCTAGGTATGCTATTGGCTGAATGTCTTTTTCTGTCTTTCCTTTCCAAGATCACCTCAGCTGCAGTTGAGCACTAATTACTTCATCAAAGCTGCCTTGACCATAACTTCCTTCCAGGGGTAACCTATATCCAGTGACATGGCCCAATAAAGGACATTTCTGATGAGTCATTTTAAATATGTAGAACTCACTATGGGGGATTTTCTGAGATTATGGAGACTGTATCACAGGTTGACTTCCCTCCTGGCCATTCTGGCTTGCCCCTTCCCCCACCTCTATTGCACAGCTGTTGATCTCAAGGACACACCCTAATGACCATCTGAAATACTAAACTGCCCCAGGATCTGCTTTATGGAGAACCCAACCTGTAATGTCAGCTCTATAACTTACTTCTAACAGCTTGCTCATCAAGACCTACTTTAACAACCTTGCCTACTGTGCCTACTAAATCAACTTATTTTGTCATAAACTTTGCCCAGCCCCAGCCAATTTCTTGCCTTGGAAGACCTACCTTAAAGTCATCTTGTCTAGGCCCTAAAACACTATGGATAATTTATCTCAATTTTCTATTTTGAGACTCTCAAAGTGGTGTCCTCTGTTACTTCAATGCATTTAGTAGTCTGAGTTTGCTTGATTAATAAGTTTTTCTGGTGATCTTCTAGAGAACTGATAGCTGAGAGTTTTTATCAGATATCATTATTCTTCCCTAGGTTAGAAAGTCTGGTAGCTTCAGAGGAAAAGGAAAAGCTTAGAAAATATATCTTGGCCAATTTAATAAGAAATCAACTCTGAGAAGTTTGTTTCCTATCTTGACTTGGGATTTTGCAAGGAAGGATGATCTCCTAAGGGGTGACAGTGGTTCCAGAAACTTGGGATCAGATAATATGGTGTAGGACAGTCAGAGTTGGCAGCTGATATATTCACCTTGTAATTGGTGTTCCCAGAAGTCCTATGGAGCAGTTTGGGCTCTGGTGGAAGTGGAGTCACTGATATCTTCTTTGACTTGGCAGTCAAGTGCTTCCTTGGGTTTGAGATGGCCCTCTTTGATTCTGAGCACTCTCATCTCTCCTTTCCTCCCAGGCTTCTCATTTCAACTTCTCTGCTGTTTGTAGGCTCAGGAAGGAAAGTTTGTAGCCACAGAAAGCTTTTCTCTCTTCCATGTGTAAAACTTATTGTAGGAATTTGGGAGCACATAGACAAATACATTAATTTCCCTTGAAATAATCCTAGAGATATTACAAGGCCATTTATTATGTTAAGATGAACTTTGATGAACTCAAATATGATATGATCTTGGGAAAAAGTGTAATCTATCTTCCTGCTTTATCTATTCCTAAAATATTCAGAGGTGGATGTTTCCTATATAGTTATTTTTCATTAGTTCTCACTAGACTGTCTTTCTTATTTGTTGAAATTTAAACTAACTTCTTCCTGCCATTAACGAAAATGGCTCATTCAGTAACTATTACTGAACACCTCTAGGACAAGTCCACTAATCCTCTCATGAGGATTATATCCTTGAAGATGGTTAGTAAACCTTGTCTCTACCTTCTCTTCTTTAGGCCAAATGGACCTAATTTTTTCCTTTATCCAATTTCCAAGAGACAATTTCAATTTCCTTTCTTTAATGCATTATTGGTGAAGGTAGGGGCAGGGAATTAAGTCAAGTTCAACCCACAAAAGATCTTTACCTCAAATTACCAGCTTCTAAGTCTTGAAACTTTTGAAGTTTAGGCTTATTTGAAGTCATCTGGGTTTTCCCCTCCTTTCATTATCTTTATTATCAACAGCAATCTCTGGTGCCCGGAGGCACTGAATATTACAATTTCAAATACCCCACCCAACTCACTTGAAAAGCACCTTGAGCCACAGCTGGCTGTGGGAGACATCTGGGACCCCTATTTACTTACAGGCATAACAAACTTAGGACACCATGCTTAGAGAGAAAATGAGACTGAGTTCTGGTGCCTACACCCAAGAAACTTTGCCACCCCCACAAAGAACAAACTATAAGCTCTTGCTAAGCACTTTTCCCATGGTACAATTTGCTTTTCTAAAGAAGTGGTACTTAGTGTTGCTGTAGAACAAATTAACATAAGAATCTTTAAAAAAGACAAACCTGAATTCAAAACTGACACTTAAAAATACGTTGGGACACACTTTTTAATTACATGCTTGAAAGAAAGTTTACAATGTGATTATACAATTTTCACCAATAATTTGTCTAAAATTAGTCAATTTTCTATTCTCATAATTATTGTGAGCTTTTTGGCTTTCACACCTCACACCTCTTCATTTTCTCACAGTTATCACTAGCTTTGAATTTTTAAGTTTCTTTATATTACCACTTTCATTGTTGCCAACTTCTTTGTACTCATGGGGGAGGAAGCCGGGAGTGTGGATTGAAGCTTGGCGGTTTTTGCAGATGAACTGCTGCATCCCATCTCAATTATACCCAATCGCATTTAACCTCTGCATGTAATTTTTCTTATTTCTCAAAGCATGTTGCCTTTTGTCTGTGCATTTATCTTCACAGTGACTGAGTAGTCATTTCACTGCCAGTCAAACACACTCAAGGTCTCATTTTCCTCATTTACAAAATAGTTTCTAAAGTCGCTTCTAGTACTATAATTTTTACCCTTCTAGCATTTTAGAATCTTTAGCTCCATTCCCAGCACTTGAATTTCAGTGTTTTTTTAAAGACCTTACATGGTGAACATTTTGTAGATTATCAGAGCCTATCAGTTCACTGTTGA
Source organism: Bos javanicus (assembly GCF_032452875.1). Lineage (NCBI taxonomy): Eukaryota > Metazoa > Chordata > Mammalia > Artiodactyla > Bovidae > Bos > Bos javanicus. The sequence continues at coordinate 92,278,525 of NC_083869.1, forward strand.
AAACATGTACTTCAGCTCTTCATTTTCCCAGGTGGGTGAGATGACCATTGTTGTATGTAAAATTTCATAAATTTCATCAGCTAGATACATTTCTATTTTTTGGTAAGGTCTGTACTTCTTAAAACTGCATCGTCAGGCACTCTGTTGCTTACTTCTCTAATTTCTGGGAAACTCTGAAAGCTCCCAAGCTTTCAAAAATCACCCAAGTCACAAGAGATTCTCTACTTCCATCTTCTACACTTCGACAGCTTTCTAAGGGAAAAGGTAGTCTGTTTTCTTCAATCATAAAGTGCCAATTTCCCCATTTTTTAGTATTTTATATTGTAACTTTTTTCCATCTTGAAAGTTAGATGAAAAGAAAGGGATTGACCCAATTAGAATGAGTTGAAAGGAATGACTTTGCAAACTAAAACAAGCAGTTTTACTTATGGCAGTTCTACGTGGGTAATATGTTTGAATCAGCGGCCACTTAATTCTTAGGTTTGCAGAATATGAATATATGTGGTACAAACTTCTTTTAAGTGATTTCAAAGTAAAACAAACAAACAACCTTTAAAAATGTTATAGATGGCAGTTTCAATGCTTCTTGGACTTAAATAGCAATTATAAGCGAGCAATTTCAAAATCAGAAAAATTGGGATGAAATTTTCCACAAAACATGGCAGAGATTTTTATAAAGAGTATTTCATTGTAATCACTGTCTTTTGTTACAAGCTGTCAGTCTTTTAACAATTTATAGTGATTTTAAGTAAAGCTATATTGGAAAATAAAAAAGCTACATAGTCTTCTTTTCTAGTACCTTTAAAAACTTACTCCAAGAGACAAAGAGCATTTTAATCTCTGAAGTCTGTCAGGGCCAAAAGAGGCCAAGGGTGGGAATGGGGAAGAAGATGAGAATGAAGGAGATGAGCCAGATAACTGCCTAGGTTGGCATATACACATTTGAAGAGTTAGATGAGATTTGCCAGGACTACATAGGAAGCCCCATGTGTTACCTACATCCCAGGGCATGAGGAAGTCTAGAACACCTAAACAGATGTGAGATCAACTAACATCTGGAAGGAATGCCTATTCTCCAGAGTTAACAACCAGAGTGGGTAAATGTAGATAAAAAGTGGTGTGTCCAACAGCTCTAGAGTTTGAGGGAAAGGTAGCCAGAAGTGGTTAAAATTGATATAAACAAAAACACAGCAAATAGTATGGTGTGTTCACATGGAGCACAAACTAAATCTGAGGACAAGGAAGTCATTTACCCTGCTGGGCTTCTGACTTGGGACTTGAAAGTTTCCCACTGTCCAACTTCTGACATGACTATGTCTATTTAGTACCAAACTTATAGTGGGCCCCTGGAGTAGGAAACGGCAACCCACTCCAGTATTGTTGCCTGGAGAATCCCATGGACAGAGAAGACTGGTGGGCTGAAGTGACTTAGCACATATAGTGGGCAGAGTGAATGCAAAATGTATCAGGCTCAACAAGAGCTAGCTGAGCCTAAAAGTTCATAGCTATTGACCCATCACTGGCCCTGTCTTCCCTGTGCCCTACTGCTCCTTCCTTTTTGACTCTCTGTTTTTCTTCTTCACTGGCTCTTTTTCCAAGTTTTCTTTCTTGATATTCAATACATTTCCCCAAATTAATCTATTTTCCCTGAAGAGGATGGCCATATTCCATGTGCTTGGAAATCTCTTTTTGAATTCTCTCCATTTTATGCATTATGTACAAATTATTCAGTCCTGGGAGGGAATATAAAGATGAGTATGATAGCCACTGAAATGTTCATTTACTCATTTTCCAATAACCATTTAATGAGTACTTAACAAGTGCTAGACATTGAGAAACTGAAAATAGGGAAATAAGATAAATTTCTTTTCCTCAAGGAATCACAGTCTAGGAAAGAAGGAAGACACATAAAGACCCCCAAAGACCTCCCAGAGGCTAAAGTGAACGACTGAGGGGCTATCAGACATGCAGGATTGTTTGACAACATCTTGTGGCCTAACATGACTCCTGTCTTTGTGTTACTTCCAGATCATTTGCTAAATTTTAGACTATATTTCACTTTGCTATATAGTGTGTATCTCTGTATGTGACGTTTATTGTTGTTCAGTCAGGTCGTGTCTGACTCCTTGTGACACTGTGGACACCAGTTGCCTTTGGCCATGGGATTTCCCAGGCAAGAATGCTGGAGTGGGTTGCCTTTCCCTTCTCCAGGGGATCTTTCTGACCCAGGGATCAAACCTGTGTTTTCTGCATAGGCAGGCAGACTGTTTACCACTGAGCCACCAGGGAGGCTAAGATCAGATTTATATCCTCTTTTTTTTTCGTTATGGTGTTTTGTTACAGTGTTATAAATTAAAAAAAAATAAAAGAAGTGTGTATTTAAGGGAGGTGATTTTTGAGTTAGGAATTGAAACATAGAATTCAATTTCCCTAACACTGAGAGGGAGAAAAAGCAGCAGAATATGTGCGGGACTTCCCTGGTGATTCGGCAATATAGACTCCACCTGCCAATGCAGGAGACACAGGTTTGATCCCTGGGTCAGGAAGATCCCCTGCAGAAGGAAATGGCAACCCACTCCAGTATTCTTGCCGGGGAAATCCTATGGACAGAGGAGCCTGGTGGGCTACAGTCCATGGAGATGCAAAGAGTTGAATACGACTTAGTCACTAAACCACTACCGCTATATGGTATGTGCAAATGTATAAGGGGATGAAATTCTTGGGGTGTTCAGATAAAACACCCCAAGGGATCATAGAGCACTTGGTGTGGTAGGAGGGGCCAGGGACTTCTGGAAGGAAAAGAACTGCTGGTCATACTGAGGAGACTGGACTTTATTCTGTAGTCAGTGAAGAAGCATTGGTGGTTTTTAAGGAGAGGAGTGACATGTGATGGGAGAATGGAAAAGATGGGATTGTAGTGAGGGAGGCGGCAAATTCGGAGACAGCTGCAGTGGAGACTTGGACTGAGGCAACAGTGGCAGCGGTGTAAGTGAAATAAGCAATTTGGGCAACATTGAAGAATCAAAGTGCCACGACTTCAAGAACTGTTTTTGTATAGCCAGTGAGGGAGAGAGAAGAGACAGGAGGCTTTCATGTGGATAGTAGATGATGTCCTCATTCTCGCAGACGTTGAATGTATGGTCGTTGGAAGTTTAGACTCTTTGGGGAGCAAAAAAGTCACCAGCACGTGAGAATTGAGGTAGCAATAGCTTACCTTCCCCCTCACAGTTCACAGATTGCCATGGATCACATTCCCTTGTTTGAAACCTTGTGAATGATGTCACAAGGCAATGCAGGAGTGAATGTCAAGGATGTGGTCTTGATGGTGAGGACTTTGCGGTGGAACAGTATGACAAAGGGTTCTGGGCTAGCAACAAGAAGATATAACATTAGTAGCTATTTATGTATCTGACACAGTAAAACCTAAATATATAAAGCAAATATTGGCAGACCTAAGGGAGACATAAACAGCCATATGATAAAAGTAGGGGATTACTAATGGACAGATAATTCAGACAGAAAATCTATAAGGAAACATTGGACTTAAGTGACACATTAGACCAGGTGGACTTGGACATTTATAGGACATTCCATCCAAAAGCAACAGAATACACCATTCTCAAGTGTACATGGAACATTCTCTAGACAGATATGTTAGACCACAAAGCAAATCATAATACATTTAAGATTAAAAATCATACCAAGCATCTTTTCCTGTCAGAATGGTATAAAACTAGAAATCAATTACCAGAAGAAAACTGAAAATTCACAAATATGTGGAGATTAAACAGCATGCTACCAATGAAAGATCAATGGGTCAGAGAAAAATCAGAAGAGAAAATTTTAAAAATCTCAAGACAAATAAAAATGGAAATACAACAAAGTGTTTGGGGTACAGGAAAAATAGTTCTAAGAAGGAAGTTCAGTGATAAATATGTACATTAAGAAACAAGAAAGATATAAAATAAACACTTAATTTTTTACCTCAAGGAATTAGAAAAAGAACATACGAAGACCAAAGGTAGTAGAAGGAAGGAAGTAACAAAGATAAGAGTGGAAATGAATAAAAACAGAGGCTAAAAGATAATAGAAAAGATCAGCAAAACCAAGACTGTTTTTTTTTAAAAAAAGATTAAAAAATAGACAAACTTTCACCTAGACTTACCAAAAAAGAGAGGACTCAAAAATGTAAAATTGGAAATGAAAGAGGAGATATTAAATTGATACCACAGAAATACCAAGAATCTTGAGACTGCTATGAACAATCATGTACCAACAAATTGGATAATTTAGAAGAAATGGATAAATTCATAGAAATATATAACCTACCAAGAATAAATTATTAAGATGTAAAAATCTGAGCCAACTGATTACTGGTAAGGAGATTGAGTCAGTTATCAAAAACCCCACAACAAATAAAAGCCCAGGACTAGAGGGCCTCACTGGTGAATTCTGCCAAGCATAGTAGAGGAGGGGACACTTTCAAACTCATTGTATGAGGCCAGCATTATCCTGATACCAAAATTGAATAAGGACATTATAAGAAAAGAAAATTACAGGACCATGTCCCTAATGAATATAGATGCAAAAACCTTCAACAAAATATTAGCAAACCGAATTCAACAATACATTAAAAGGATCATACAACATGATCAAGTGGAATTTATTCCATGAATGGAAAGATGATTCAACATTCATAAAATCAATATGAGACACTACATTAACAAAATAAAAGATACAAATCATATGGTCATCTCAATAGAGACAGAAAAAGCATTTGACAAAGTTCAACATCCATCATGATAAAAACTCTCAAAAAAGTGGGTATAGAAGGAACATAACTCAATATATTAAAGGACGCATATGACAAGCCCACAGGAAACATTATACTCAATGCTGAAAAACTGAAAGCTCTTGCCCTAAGACCAGGAACAAGACAAGGATACCTACTTTTGCCACTTTTATCCAACATAGTAATGAAAATTCTAGCTACAGCAAGTAGGCAAGAAAAAGAGATAAAAAGCATCCAAATCAGAAATAGAGAAGTAAAACTGTCTTTATTTTCAGATGACATGATGCTATATTTAGAAAATCCTAGAGACTCCATTGACAAAGCCTATTAGAACCAATGAACAAGTTCAGTAAAGTTGCAGGCTACAAAATCAATATACAACAATCAATTACATTTATATACATGAATATTGACCTATCAGAAAGAAATTAAGAAAACAATCCCATTTGCAGTTGTATCAAAAAAACAGCAAAAGATTAAAATACCTAGGAATAAATTTAACCAATGAGGTAAAAGACCTGTACACTGAAAACTATGAGATATTGGTGAAAACAACTGATGCTACAAATAAATTGAAAGATATCCCATGCTTATGGATTAGAGGGGTTAATATTATTAAAATGTCTATACTGTCCAAAGCAAAGGCCAAATTCCAAAGGCGGTTTTCACAGAAGGAGAACAAACAATCTGAAATTTGTATGAACTACAAAAGACCCTGAATAGTCAAAGCAGTCTTGAGAAGAATAAAGTGGACAACATCACACTTTCTGATTTAAAACTATATTAAAAAGCTATGGTAACCAAAACATGTGGTATTGACGCAAAAACAGACATGTAGATCAAAGGGAGAGAATGTAGAGCCCCAAAATAAACCCATGAACATATGGGCAGTTAATTTATGACAGCAGAGCCAAGAATGTACAATGGAGGCTCTTCAGTAAATGGTGCTGGGAGAACTGGACAGCCACATGCAAAAGAATGGGCCACCATCCTATACCACACACAAAAACTGACTCAAAATGGCCTAAAGGCCTGAACATAAAACCCAAAGCTACCAAACTCTTAGAAAAAAAACAGAGTAAGCTCCTTAACATAGACCTTGGTGATGATTTTTTTGGATTTGATACCAAAAGCAAAGGCAAATAAAAGGAACCACATCAAGCTAAAAATCATCCATCTGTCTGGCAAAGGAAACTGTCAGCAAAATGAACAGGCAGCAAACAGAATGGGGGAAAATATGTGCAAATCATGTGTCTGGTAAGGGGCTGATATTCAAAAAATATAAAGAAGTCATGCAACACAATAGAGAAACAAAGAAACCTGCCTAAAAAAATGGGCAAGGAACCTGAATAAACATTTCACCAGAGAAGACATATCAAAAGTCAACAGGTACATAAAACATTTCTGAACATCAATAATCACCATGGCACTGCAAATCAAAGCCACAATGAGCTATCGCCTCAGACCTGCAAACATTTGCCTTCTCTATACTGGGAGTGTGGAGCTAGAAAAGAGGATCTCACATGCTCCTCTCCTTCCTCTCAACATATCCTTTGAGATTTCCTCATTCAAGATCTAACACTTCCACAGGTCAAGCTCAAGACCAAATCAAGGTCCAGCTGTCCTTTGGAATCAAATGAGCAAGAAAGTCAATTGTTGGATTATAACCCCACTTTTCCACTTTTGTTCACCAACCACTTTCCCTTCAAAAAAACAGAATTCTGGGCTCACATTCTGGCGTGGCTCTGACAGTAGCTAGAATGGTAAATTTTAACCTGTTTGGACTTCAGTGTTCTTCTCTACAGTTTGCTTCAGGTAAGGAGTGCTCTAGGTGACATATATGTTTTCTCAGCTCTGTCACCTTATGAGTAAACATTTATATTTCTTCCCCAAGTTAGTTTCCCTTTCTGACTAGACTGTTATTTCCTGGAAGGCAAACGACTGCCCTGTTCATCTCTGAATCCCAGTGACCTGGCACAGGATCTGACACAGAGAGTGCAGAATTAATATTATTGAAAAAAATGACTGAATGTGTGACCTTCATCTTTTGCTAATGATACTATGCGCCGTTCTCCTGCCTGCCTCCTGGAATGAAAACCTCCAAGGACTCTGTGATTCCCTTGTCCTTCATAACCCCTCTACTCCATGTTGCCCTTGGCTGTTCAATTAGGACACAATTCTTCCCCTTGGGTGTCTGTCTTTCAGATCTGGCTTCCCTTTCCATGGGGTGCTGGACAGCCACCCAAATCTCTGCACGTCACCTTAAATTTAGATGACCTTAACATTATACTCATTCTGCTCTCATCTCTCCCTCCCAAACCCACCACACCTACCACCGCCACATTAAGCTTCCATGGTTTTTGGCTTGAAACTTCAGATGTCTACAATGGACATTTAACAATGCTTGTTTGAGTCTGATTCCAACCCACATTGGCACGAATGCTCTACTAACCTGTTATTCATAATCTTCTAAACATGTCCTGTTTCAGAAGGTTGCTTATTACTGTTTGTCCTATTCTGATACTCTCCCCACTCATTATCTGAGTGCACCTCATCCATCAACACCTAGCTTGTTACTCCTCTATCAACCTGAAGTCTTTCCAGGTTATATTCTAGCTCACAGTAGTGCTCTGTCCCTCACTCACCTGACAAATAATAGCATCACATTTGTTATTAGGATTTTGCTAATGCTTTTGTCAGAGAAGGCAATGGCACCCCACTCCAGTACTTTTGCCTAGAAAATCCCATGGATAGAGGAGCCTGGTAGGCTGCAGTCCATGGGGTCACTAGAGTTGGACAGGACTGAGTGACTTCATTTTCACTTTTCACTTTCATGTATTGGAGAAGGAAATGGCAACTCACTCCAGTGTTCTTGCCTGGAGACTCCCAGGGATGGGGGAGCCTGGTGGGCTTCCATCTATGGGGTCGCACAGAGTCGGACACGACTGAAGCGACTTAGCAGCATCAATGCTTTTGTCTTGTCATGTGATCAAGTCTTGTCACATGATCATGTCTTGTCATCTCAAGTATCCTGTGAGCTCTTTAAGAGTAGAGGATAGGTTTCATATATCATCATATTCTCTGTTGTCTGATAACCTGAACAACAATATTAAGAGCCAATATTCAGCTCGGTTCAGTCGCTCAGTCATGTCCAACTCTTTGTGACCCCATGAACCGCAGCATGCCGGGCCTCCCTGTCCATCACCAACCCCTGGATTCTACCCAAACCAATGTCCATTGAGTTGGTGGTGCCATCCAACCATCTCATCCTCTGTTGTCCCCTTCTCCTCCTGCTCTCAATCTTTCCCAGAAGCAGGGTCTTTTCAAATGAGTCAGCTCTTCGCATCAGGTGGCCAAAGTACTGGAGTTTCAGCTTCAGCATCAGTCCCTCCAATGAACACCTAGGACTGATCTCCTTCAGAATGGACTGGTTGGATCTCCTTGCAGTCCAAGGGACTCTCAAAAGTCTTCTCCAACACCACAGTTCAAAAGCATCAATTCTTCAGCGCTCAGCCTTCTTTATTAGTTGTTTGCTTATGTGTGCTAGCTGCTGCTGCTGCTAAGTTGCTTCAGTCGTGTCCGACTCTGTGCGACCCCATAGACAGCAGCCCACCAGGCTCCCCTGTCCCTGGGATTCTCCAGGCAAGAACACTGGAGTGGGTTGCCATTTCCTTCTCCAATGCATGAAAGTGAAAAGTGAAAGTGAAGTCGCTCAGTCATGTCCAACTCTTCGTGACCCCATGGACTACAGCCTACCAGGCTGCCCTGTCCATGGGATTTTCCAGGCAAGAGTACTGGAGTGGGGTGCCATTGCCTTCTCCCTATGTGTGCTAGACACTACATCAAATGCTTTATATTAATTTTCTGTCTTATTACTCAAAACCACCTATATGATGGATGCTATTCATCAGAAGGGGAAACTGAAGCTTTGAAATGTTAAGTAGTTCACATTAGGTCAGCCCTAAAATGACGGAACTTTGCTCAGCTTTTATATAGTGGGCTCCTCCAAAAGTTAATTAATTCAACATTTGTTTTCTGTCTTTCCTCCAAGTGGCTGAAGCAGAAGTGATGAGAAGGCAGAGTTTTGGAGTGGGCTCTGAAACAGCCTTGAGGAAATTTAGGGGAAGTTTGTAATCGAACAGTAAGCCTGCCAGGGCCAGGCCTGTAAAAGATTGTAAGGTGAGGAAAACATGTTTCAGAAACCAGTTAGACCAGTATCTGGGAAAGTAACAAAATGTGAAAATACCCTGGTCGATAACCTGTGGAAAAGGAAAATGTTTGAAACAACTATTACTGCAAGCTTACACGTTTGTTTAACTAAGACATTTGGGTATCATGGGAAGTTCTCAGTTAGATTTTGAGGAGTAAGCATGCTAGTTAAAATTAAGACAATATTTTATAGTGGGAAAACTGTGACTACAATAGGATTCAATTACATGCAGCAGTTTGCATTTGAGAATGTAAGGTGTTTAGGGCCAAAAAGGGAGTTCAGACTACATTCTGGGTTCATTCTCACCCTTGGGAACTACAAAGCAGGAAAAATAAACTTTTACTTTCCATCCAAAATACTTTCCTGGGGCCTCCCAGAGCTTCTTAGGGCGGGACAACCATAACAGATTGACATGACAGCTGGCTTCGGGACTAAAGCCCAGCAAGGCACGGTCTGGCTTTGTAATAACTGACACTCAGGTAACAGCACGTGGAAGGGAGCTGTAACCCTAGGCAGCCAAGTGACCTTGTGTGGAAGTAGAGGAGGCAATGGAAACCAATGAGTTTTGGTCAATTCCCTGGGAAAGAGCTCTCAAAAAGCTCTGAATCAAAAAGGAACCAAAAAGCTCTAACCTGAAAAGGATGGCAATTGACATTGATCAATACTTTCAACTACACAAGCGCAGTGTTCGGCACTTTATACCTGTTGTCTTATTGAATAGTCATAGCTGCATGAGGAGATGGCTTGGGTAGGTTAAGTTACACAAGTTCCCACAGCCAAGGTGTGGCAGAATAGAGAATTATAGCTGGATCTTTTGATTCTGAAGTTCATCCATATTATCTTTTGTTCACCATGAAAACTACCTGCTCCCTGGGCTCTAAAATCAGATCTGTTGCTTCACTGGTTGTATGGCCTTCAGAGGCCTCTTAATAGAGGATGCCGAGGTTGCTTCCAATGCTATGAATCTCTCATATTATCTAATAAAGGAATGAAGAAAAATCGGTAGAAATGGTGTGTTCAATCCCATGGTGGTCACCTCACCTAAATTTTTGTACCATGAAGGTTAGATAATGGTACAAAAGAATCAGAAGTGGAATTCATAGGAAGCCCCAAACTTGGAGCAGATAGTTAGCATGGTAATAAACACACAAGGGCCAACAGACTTTAAACAACCTAATTTCTCCTGATCTGGCCTGTCTTCCCACAGGAGCTAGGACAAGCCTGGGATCTTTGGGTCCTTTAGCTTTTGTTCTACAAATGAGTGATATATTCCCAAGTCAACTGGACTGAGAGTTTAAAAAGAAGGTTATGGAGAACGCATAATGCTATGTGTCTCCTACAAAATATAATATTGGTTGTCTTCACATGAGGGCTGCTTTGATTGTGTGGAAATCATTTTCAAGGAAAGGCTATTCAATGGACACAGAAGTTATCTTTCACAAGTTTGAATTAGTTTTATTTTAAGATAATACAACAAAGAATGAAGTGCTGATATATGTTACAAGATAGATGAATCTTGGAAACCTTGAAAATGAGGTGACCTGAATAAAAGGCTTAGCACTCATTGACACACAGAAGTTCTCAGTCAGTGGTGGCTATGCCAGCAGAATTCTGAAATTATCATGACTGTTTCTAAAAGTGAGAATGAATATGAAAGAAACTTTCTCGCAGTGTCTAGCCCATGGGAGACTCAATAAAATTTGAGTCCCCTTTCCACTTGTGAGAATTGTGTTTTTTTCCTTTTTTTTAGAAAAATATAACAAGTAAAAGCCATTTATATTAGCAAAGCAAGCAATTCAAAGCTCACCTCCCTCTCTTCTATTCACCCAACTTGAAAATGGAGACATCATTAAAATAAACCGGAGGGCTCAATTTCAAGAGAGAATTTTTTTCTTTCCATGAAGTCTCCAAGAACACATTTTACCCCCTTGTCCTGGAGTGGCCTCAGTTCAGGGACTTTATCCAGAACTGAAAGCAAGTGGAGTTCTTGCCTTGATTATACAGTTACACGAGTCATATTGTTGCTTCATCTGGAAATTTATGTTGTTTTTCTTTAGGAGGCGTTCTGTTATGGACCACATGGTTTCTGACTTAGTCAAGTCCTAGTTTCTTAATCATTCAGAAAACTCTCAATTCAACCAGATAAAGTTAATCATGTATGAAGCCTCCTCCCCTTTCCTCAGTAAAATACCAAAAAAGCCACCAGCTTTTGTTGATTTCACTGTAGATAATTCATCCTGCCACTTAATGGAAGAAATCTACAAACGACTTCATCTGAGAATCACAATTGTGAATACTTTCACTTTCCCAGTTTAGATTTCAGAATTTTCTTGTATTTCTAACCTGGAAATCATGTATTAAGTACTTTTAGATGGGAGAGACCTGCTTTCATATGTTTTTGTATAGAAGTTCAGACAAGTTAGACAAAAACATGTGACATATTTAAATACCCAGGGATGAAAAGTAAAATAAACATTTGTATACAATAGGGTATGGGGACTGACTGCCGTATCAACACTTATTTTTTATTGCTGCCAGAACTCTGATTTCCGTAGCTGTGGCTATTTGAGGTCTTGGAGTTAATTTGAAAGCAAGCAAGCAAGCAAAGACTTGTGTGACTTGCAGAATCTTTGGAGATTTTATTGATTTCTAGATATTTGGCTAAATAGCTGGGTACAAGGGTCATGGAGTACTGCATCCTAACTCTAAGTGGACAAAATGAACAGAGACGAATCCTTTTCCCCGTCTTACCATGCCGGCCTACATCTATCACTAGGATGCTGGTTCTGTGAAGTGCTCCTTTTCACCTGTGATTTCTTGGCATCTTGTGTCATTCAGCTTGTTTCCTCCCCCGTGTCTAGCCTTAGAAGATTGAAGACATCAGATAAGGAAACATGCATCTTTATTCTCCCTTATCTACATCCTTCCCCTTCCTACTCCTTACTATCAGGGTTGTGACTGGCAGCACTCAAAGTCAGTTTCTAGAATTCAGCAGCCAAAGAGGGGAGGGGGGAGAAAACCCACAATTAAGTTGTTTTGCTCCAACAGACCCATTTAGCCATTTCATTTCCAGGAAAGCATCTTACACAAAGAAGTCTCAGTGAGGGAAAATTTCTGAACATCTCCCATTTTTGAAGCTGGTTACTTAGTTCATCCTTATTGTGATGACTTTAATCTTCTGGACACTGTTGCTTCTTCTTCGTGACTTTGAAATTCCTGTTCTTTCTTCCTAATTCTAATGACAATAACACTGTTCAGAATCTTATCTTAGGACAATGAATAGCTAAGTGTCATAGATAAGGCACACATGGAGTGAATGAATCTTCCAGAGAGGCAGAAATTGGTGACAAAGAGCTTTATCTCAGGATGGGGAACAGTGTATAGAGGAGACAATTCTTAAACTGACTCTGAATATGAGTCAGTGTTTGTTTGAGGGTTAAGAGAAGGACAGTCTAGCTGGAGTGGATGTGAGGGCTAACAGGGAGTTATTAGAGATGAAATTGTTAGGCAGTGACTCAGTGATTCAGACTTTCCTTATATGTTGTTCTAAGAAACTTGGATTTAATTTTGGAAGCAGTGGGGGAGCACTCATGGACTGATCCAGAAACTCCCAATGATAATGTTATTTACAGAGGGAAAAACATGAGTGGGGAGGTCATTTAAGTGGAAGAATAGCTCTGTTTGGGGTCTGTGAAGTTTGAAGAGCTGTGGAACTTAGAAGGTATTTGACAGGTAATTAGGAGCTCAGGAGAAAGATCTCCACCAAGGACTTAGCATGAGTGTTAACAGCCTGTGAGTAGTTGACAAAGTGGTGGCTTGAATTTGATTTCCCAGAAGAACTGCAGTATGAGACGAGAAGATGACAGCAACCTGGAACTTCAACAACGGGTACTGGGAAGGGATGATCAGAGTGGTGGGGTGAAGCAGGGGAGACTCACTGCATTAGAAGCCAAGGGAGGAAAGAGCTTCAAGAAAAAAAAAATGTCAGCCATTCCAAATGCTACCAAGAAGTGGTCAAGTTATGTAACTCTTGAATTTTGTTATGAATGGCCTTGGCAAAAGCCATTTTGGAGCAGGGGTTTCAGAGGGTTGGAGAGAGTACGCAGATTGGAAGAAGACTAGCAAGGCAAGACACTGAAGAGTTGGTCCTCCTCTGAGCCTTCCATAGTGGAAGTGGCTGGGAAGGTATGTGACGGGGGACGCTGAGTTCCTGGCAAAAAAGCTAGGGAAGAGTAAAACAGAACAAAGTTTCTGTCTGGAGGATCAGGAATTTCTTCTGGGGGATCAGTGAGAGGAGCATTGTATATCCTCACTTATGACATGTCCTGATCTCCGTTTGTGGTCAAGCACTCAGTTATGTTGGATCCCCCTCTGAGAGCAAGTGCCTTGGGAGTTCCAGCTGAATTGAGGAGTATGCAGAGGGCTGGCCCTTGTAGTGTGAGCATAAAACTAAGAATGATGCAAGCCACTGTTTGCAGAAAGAGAAGTGCACTGGATTTTCTCTGAGGCCTCTTTCAGCTCTAAAATGTTATGATTCTGTGATTAATTTGCTAAACAAATTAATAGTGCAAACAGTATTTCAAGGGGAATGTTTAAATTACTTATGAGAACAAACTTTTCAAGTACCCTCAAGCATCATAAAAACATCCAGTCCCATAGAAATAATTGATGCACCAATTATAAATCTTTCTTAGCTATTCATTCAAGCAGATTTCCTAAGAACTATGCTTGGCTACATTCTATTTACCTAGTTCAAGTTCTTGTTTGTATTTCAAAGCCACTGAACCATATTTCTTTAAACAACATGTTTCAGCCTGGCTAGCCCCCTAGTAGAGCTGAATTATTAAAGTTTTATATTATGAGCAAGATGGGTTCTTGATGAATTGGTCCATCTCTGGAGAAATGCCCATCTTCATTTTAATTTAGGACACAGCTGCTAGAATTGCAGACTTCATCAAAAATGGCCACAGAGAACTCAGACAACTCACAGAAACATTTCCTTTAGATTGGCATGGTCTTTGAGGACAAACCACACTCTAAAATGTTTGTGTAACAGGAAAATGTGGTGTCAAGATGATCAAAACAAGATAGACAATGATATATTTTCACAAAATTTGCATACATTATTAAAAAAAAATAGCCAATAGTGAATGTAAAAAATGAGAACACCACATTTAAAGGAGATAGCATGATTAAAATGCAAACAGATTAAATATGCTTGTGATCAATAGGCCCAAAATTAACAACAATGTATTTATTTCTTTTCTTCAAATTTGGGAGAACATCAGCAGTGCTCCCTATTGCAGCAAAAGTAGATGAACCCTCTCAGTCTTTGGTTATTTTATACTTGCATGAAATGTGTGAGCTATTTAACAATTCTGAGCATTAATCTTCATTTTACAGCTAAGGAAACTATCAGACAAGGTCCTGGCAGAAATCAGATGGCACATACAATCTGGGTAATTTAAGGCGTGTTTAATGAAAAGCTATTTACAGAAGTGTGAACAAGATTCGGGAAAAGCAAGAAGTGATGGGATAATTCCCACAGTAGCAGGAGCAAGGACCTGAAAAATAAACTCTCTGTAGAAGTTACTTGTCATGACCTGTGATCTTAGGAAAGGGATACAGTCAACCTGTAATAACCTGGGAAAGAGAGAAAGTTGGAGACCTTATTGTCAACCCACTCTCCACATTTCCTGCTGTTGCCTCTGACAGGCCAAACCCAAGTAGAAGCCAGAGATCAAGGGAGCCAGCTGAGTCAGTCTCTATGGACCACCTTCCAGGATGGAGAGAGGAGGAGGGGCCTCTGGAACATCATAGAATGATATTCATCATGATGGATAGTAGAGGTAACAACCTTATAAGGTTGTTTTAGGGAAGAATAGAGAATAAGTTATTGACACAGAATCTGACTCACAATATGTAGTTGACTTAATAAATATTAGCGGCTACTATTATTTTTATTAAAAGCATCATTGAATTGTATTACTTTCAAAAGGGGTAGACTGTTAGTTTTCTATGACTACAATAACAAATTACCACAAACGTAGTTGCTTAAAACAAGTTTATTTTCTTAGAGTATGGAGATGAGAAGCCCAAAGCCAGTTTTACTGGGTTAAAATCAAATTTCCTTCTTTAGGCCTCAGGGGAAAGTTCATCTTCTTGCCTTTTCCACCTTCTGGTGGCTGCCAGCATTTCTTGGCTTGTGGTGCCTTCCTCCATCTTCAAAGTCATCATTCCACTCTCTGCTTCCAACACCACATGGTCTTCTCTTTGACTCTGACCCCCCAGACTCTCTCTTATAAGGATTTGTGATTACCTTTAGGCACCACCCAAATAATCCCAGATAAACTCCCTACTTCAAGATCTTAATCTCAATCATATCTGCAAAGTCCTTTTTATCATGTCAAGGTAACATACTCATGGGTTCTGGAGATTAGGACATGGATATAGATTTGGGATACCATCATTTAGTTTACCACAGATGGATCCTAGATTTCTGGAGCTAAGTGGAATTCACTTACTGTGCAATTAAATAGCTGTTACTACATGACTCCCAGAACATCCAATGTCATTGTCTTGTATTGGATTCCCCACAAAAATGAAAGCCCAAGAGAAGTGTTTATATATAGATTGTTTTGGAAGTGGTCCTAAAGAGCATGAGTGATGGATTGAGGAAAGAGTGAAGATAGGAAATCCAATTTAAGGATGCATTATTGGCTTGACCATCTCTGTAGGCTGCTAGGACTTTATCTAGCCAAGACCTTCTGAAGAAGATTTAGAATATGTTTCAAAATGGTCTGCCCAGGCAATAGGACTGGTGGGAGAACACTAGTCCTGTCAACTACTGACCAAGAGTTTCCCCACACGGTGCCAAATCCCTAGTACTTCCAAGCTGCACATGCATGAGTCCAGGCAGCTTGCCCAAGGTGTCCTGTGATGCATCAGTCCCAGGGCTGAAAGTTAGAGATATGTGAGCAACTAAGGTGAAGGTACTCTAACTGGTTGGCTGTCATAATGCCTAAAGTTAAGAGTGGTCCAGAAGAACATAAGATGGGGCAGCAAAGATATCCTAGTAAATGGCTCTGTGTTAAGATGGATAATTTTGACTTTCTGTGCTAAAGTGAGATGTCAGGATTATTTTACCCAAGTCCACTATTTTCTTAGAGGAAACATTAGGTCCATGACATGTGGTTACAGATAAAAGATAAGAATTCTTTGAAACAGTAAAAAATGCAATATTCTTTTTGAACACCCACTCATGGTTTTCTTTACAGTCTGATGGAGAAGATCAACACTAACAAAAGATAACACATAAATAAATATTCTCAAGTGATCTGGTGCTTTTTACCTAGTCTTGGAATCAGAGAAGGTTTCCTTGAAAAATTATGATTAAGTTGGAACTTGAAGATTAAGGAGAGGTTATTTAACTAAATAAAGGGAACAGCATTCCATACAGGGAAGAGCCTGTGAAGTAGACCGGAACATAGCATATTCAAAGCTAAGAGAGTCCAACATGGCTGGAGTGAGTGGTAGGAGATGAATCTGAAAAATTGGGAAGTGGTGGGGCAGAGAGAGATTATTCAGGGTCTCAGAGGCCAATAAAGCTTTTAATCTTCCCCTTGGGAAGTCAGCGAAGTTTTTTGTTTTTTTTTTTTAATAAATAGGAGATTGGCAAGATTAAATTGCATATTTAAAAGGCTGTATGGTGGAGGAGAGGGGCTAGGAATGGATGCAAGGGGATGACTAAGTCCTAGCGAGATAATGATTGACAAACTGAAGACACAAGTCACTATGAAAAGAAACTGGGTCAAACCGGGTCAATCATGTGCGGATTTCAATCTACCCCCTGGGGTGGAGGTGATATGCATCCATAAGGTTGTTTATGACTTCTGCAAAAGCTGAGGATTCTCATTTCAGATTATAGACACCAGGTGGGTTAGCAAAGACAGTGACAATGATGATGAAGAAAGAGAAGGAGGAGGAGGAGACGGAGGAGGAGGAGAAGGAGGAGGGGGAGAGAGAAGAGGTGGGAGATGAGGGGAAAGAGGAGAGGGAGAGAAGGAGGGGAAGAAAAGGAAGGGGGAAGGAAGAAACGAAAAAGAAAGAAAAGTAGAAAATAAAAGAGAAAAGAAAGAAAAAAGACCAAAAAAAAAAAAAAAAGAAAGATTCATAGCATTACCTGGAACAAACAGAATTGAAGCAAGTTAGTGGATTCATATTCTTCTAGACTAGTGTTTCTCCACCCTATTCTCAACTGTTAACACTTCGGTTCAAAAAGCTCTGCTGTGGGGAGATCTGCCCTGTGTGTTGAAGGATGTTTAGCAGCATCTCTGGACTCTCCACACTATAGGTTAGTAGCAACCTCCCTCCCTTCCAAGCTGTGACATCCAAAAATACCTCCAAACATAGTCAAATGTGCCCCAGGGGGGGAAAACCACCACCAGCTGAGAACTACTCTACTAGACCTTGTAAGTTTTTGGTGCCATTAGAAGGAATATGAATAATTTAAGAAGCCTAAAAACATGATTTCTTTTGTTTTGAACCTCATTTTATGGGTATTAGTTTTTAATCTTTGAAAATACTTGATTTACTTCTCAATTGTTTTGATTAATGATATTTTAGTTCAATCAAGAGGAGCACCTTATTGCAACCTCTCTGCTGTCTGAGCCAAAATGTTTCACGTGTGGAAAATAAGTCAAGTTGAAAAACAAGTTGAGTCAGTAGGTCCCCAGAACTGTGTGTGAGTAAACTTTTATGCAAATTCATTGGTTCTTTGCTGCTGAAAGAGAAACACTGAGAAGATAAAAAGGTTGGCACTGATGAAATAAAATTTTTCATTTTTTTCTTCATTTTCCACACACCAGAAAGAGTTTAAAAGATTTTTCCATGATGCAGAGAAGCAATTTTACTTGCAAATCATCAAACCACCCATTCTCCCTCTTTAAAGAGAATAATTTGGCCATAACTGGAAATTTCTCTTATTGCAATGTTATATGTCCCCCTCCACTCCATTTTTCAGTGCCTCAACTGAAGGGATATTTTTTTCCAATAGGCGAATCCAATCGTGCATTAAAGCTGGTTATTCGCTTGCCATTGCTTTTGGATTAAAGATCACAGTCCTCAGCAAGGCTGCTTAGTCACATCTTAACCCACGTATCCCTATGTTACGTGTGCTTTGGCCATACCACTCTTGTCCCGATTCTTTAGATATTCCATGGCTCCCCCCTGTACAGGGCTTTGCACACATTTGGCCCTTTGCCTGGGAAACCCTTCCACTACATCTTCAATCCAGCTAACTTATTCTCACCCTTCAGAGAGCAGCTCAAGCAACACTTCCTTAGAGTAATTTCTTTAACCAACCCCCACCAAACGCACAAGTAAATAAATGCCTCTTTGATAGTCTAATAGCTCCATGTATCTTTTCTTTATACCTCTAATTACACTTGTCACTTTATGTGTGCTCAGTTGTTTAGTTGCATTCGGCTCTTTGCAACCCTATGGACAGTAGCCCTTGAGGCTCCTCTGTCCATGGGATTTCCCAGGCAAGAGTTTTGGAGTATGTTGCCATTTCCTTCTCTAGGGGATCTTCCTGACCCAGGGATCAAACCCAGGTCACCTGCATCTTCTTTATTGGCAGGCAGATTAAGCGCACTTTATTTTTTTTAATTGTTTATTAATTTATTTATTTTAATTAGAGGCTAATTACTTTACAATATTGTGGTGGTTTTTGTGATAACCATGGTGGTTTTTGTTGACATAAATCAGCCATGGGTGTTCATGTGTCCCACCATCCTGAACCCCCACTCCCATGTCCCCACTGCATCCCTCTGGGTTGTCCCAGAGCACCAGCTTTGAGTGCCCTGCCTCATGCATCAAACTTGCCCTGGTCTTCTATTTTACATATGGTAATATACATGTTGCAATGCTATTCTCTCATATCATCCCACCCTCGCCTTCTCCCACATAGTCCAAAATCTGTTCTTTACATCTGTGTCTCTTTTGCTATCTTGCATATAGGGTCATTGTTACCATCTTTCTAAATTCCATATGTATGTGTTAATATACTGTATTTGTGTTTCTCTTTCTGGCTTACTTCACTTTGTATAACAGGCTCCAGTTTCATTCACCTCATTAGAACTGACTCGAATGCATTTTTTTAATAACTGAGTAATATTCCACTGTGTATATGTACCACAACTTCCTTATCCATTCATCTGCCAATGGACATCTATGTTGCTTCCATGTCCTAGCTATTGTAAACAGTTAAGCCCACTTTCTATTTATATGTGTGCTTATTTGATTAACATCCATCTCCTCCACTTAGCTGTCATCTCTATGGAGCCGGAAATATGTTTGTCTTACCATCGTGTGCCTAGCACCCAACATAGTAGGTCCTCAGTAACTATCATTAAATAAATAAATTCATGAATTCATTAGTCAATATTGTAATACTGGCCACCACGTACTTCAGAGACCAGCAAACTCTTGCTACTGTCAGAACACACCTATTGGAACACATACCCATTCATTTACTATTTGGGTGGTGCTAGTGGAGAAGGCAATGGCACCCCACTCCAGTACTCTTGCCTGGAAAATCCCATGGATGGAGGAGCCTCGTAGGCTGCAGACCATGGGGTCGCGAAGAGTCGGACACAACTGAGAGACTTCACTTTCACTTTTCCCTTTCATGCATTGGAGAAGGAAATGGCAAGCCACTCCAGTGTTCTTGCCTGAAGAATCCCAGGGATGGGGGAGCCTGGTGGGCTGCAGTCTCTGGGGTCGCACAGAGTCGGACACGACTGAAGTGACTTAGCAGCAGCAGCAGCAGCAGTGGTAAAGAACCCGCCTGCCAATGCAGAAGACATAAGAGACATGGGTTGGATCCATAGATCGGGAAAATCTCCTGGAGGAGGCCATGGCAACCCTCTCCAGTATTCTTGCCTGGAAAATCCCATGGAGAGAGGAGACTTGTGGGCTACAGTCCATGAGGTCACAGAGAGGCAGACATGACTGAATCAACTTCGCATGCACACAGGCTGATTACTCTACAGAGGCAGCAAGAAGTAGTTGTGATGGAGAGCACATTGCCCACAAAACTTAAAATACTTTCTGGTTGTGTATAGGAAGTTTGCTGACTTCTGATCTAAGTCATTTACTTCTTGTTTGACTTATAAGCCAGTGTGGCCTTATAATCTAATCACAGGAAAAAATGAAATAAAATAATGTGATATATATTTTTGCTGCCAACGTATTTAATAGTAGTAATCCTTAAATGAATGTGTCCTGTGTGATAGCCAGTGAAATGAGCACATTACTTACATTGTTTCATGAGACCCAAACAGAGCCCCATTTTATTTTAAAAAGAAAGTGCTCAACTTAACTCAGCTTCTCAGAATCAGGAAGCTGATGTGGAGCCAAGTATGTCAGCATCAGCTTTCTGTTTCTTCAATTTAGTCATTAACTGAATGCTGGGGACACTGGTGCATGGTGGCAATTCACACCTGAAATGTTTCAAGTGCTAAATGCCCTTGGACTGTTCAAAGAGTGGAAGTGAATGGGTTAAAATAGGACAGGATGGTGTAGCAGTAGGATCCCTGGGAAGTAGTAAGAACTCATGACAGCTCTTATTTTAGGTGGGTTCAAGCATGGCACCACATGGCTGGTTCCTTGGTGGTAAAAGGGAAAAATTGACTAGGAAGGACTGAATTGGGCAATTGATAGGGAAAGTAGTGGAGAGGGCATTGAAAAGCTCCATGGGGTACTGACTGGTCCTAAGAGTCTAAAGAGGTCAGATGTGGCCGTGAGAAAATGACAGGCCAGGAATGTGAGAAGTCAAGGGGAAGGATCAAGCACCAGGAACAAGAAGCTTGAAAGTAAGAAGGCAGAATCCATATGACATAAGATCAAGAGAACCCTAGATTAAAAACCTGGGCAATCAGACACTGGGATCAAGGTGAAGGGTCAGAGACTAACTACAGGGTACACAAATGAGAACGTAGCTTGCTGGGAATTTGACTTTCTGAGGACAACCCCACCCAGAGCCAGATTCTCAGAACACAGACACCTAATCTGATGGTGGAGGCAATTTTGTCTACCTGGCTACCTAGAAAGGGGAGAGAAGATAATTCTTGGCAGGAATAAGAAAAGACCAGCTCAATATTTCTTTGAGCCAGCTGGCTTGGCTTGTCCCTTCAGGCCCGTTCTTCCTTCTCTTCTCCATATTTCTGACAAATGCTTTCACTTCTGAAAAATGCCTCAACTGACCAAGTTCAGTTTATTGCTTCCTAACTCTCCCTTCAGTAACCCTCAAGCCCAGCCCCCACCACCAACAAACCAGAATATCATGTGCCTTGCCCCGTGTTTCTCAAACGTCGCCAGTTCCCTATTCTGCTTTTCCTTTTCTCAGTGGCATTGTCTGGGATGGCTTTATCCAGTTATATTACCTAGAAAAATACCTACTCATCTGACAAGTTCCAACCCAAATGTCACATTTTCTTGATAGCTTTTCCAGACCTCCCCACCTCTCAGGAAGAATTAATTCCATCCTCTCTGTAGCCTCAGTGCTTCTTACATAGAACTTTCATAAAGGATTTATATGACTCCTCCTCATTTACATTTAGGATAAGGACAAAACTTCTCTGTATGGCTTTCAGGTTTTCTGGTGGCTCAGTTGGCAAAGAATTTGCCTTCAATGCAAGAGACCCGGGTTTAATCCCTGGGTCAAGAACATCCCCTGGAGAAGGAAATGGCAACCCACTCCAGTAGTCTTGCCTGAGAAATCCCATGAACAGAGGACAGAGGAAACTCTCAGACTACAGTCCATGGGGTTGCAAGAGTTGGACACAACTTGACTAAACCACCACCAGCAAAGGATTTATGACTCCCCATTTAGCTTAGAATAAGGATAAAACTTCTCTGTATGGCTTTCAAGTTCTTGTATAGGTCCCATCCCCCTCACCAATCTTGTACTCTAATGCCTCCCATGGCTCCCTGACCTTGATAGGGCTATTTTTTCTGCTTAGAAGGCTCTTTTCACCTCTCTTCGCCTAGTCAACCCCTAGTATTCTTTTAGATCTCACCTGGGGAGAGCCTTCCCTGACTTCTGACTCAATCAAATGCCCCACGGCAGGTTCTTAGAGCTCCCAGGCCTCACTTTCATTGCCCTGTAACAGAGGCAGTTCTAGAATTGCTTCTGTAATTATTTTGATCAGCTTCCTCCCCCATGTACCACATATATCAGGACTTGAAGAAATGTATCTGTTGTTATAGGCCTGTATTTCCTGGTGTCCAGCCCAATGCCTGGCTCAGAGTTAGCTGAGTGCAAAGTGGTCGATTAACACACTCATGTCATATTTTTTGGCTTGTGGGTCTTCCCTCTGCAGATACAGAGCTCCTGGGAGTCAGGGCTGTAACTCTCAGTCCCTTGGACCCTCAGTGTGTGTCACAGTACCTGCCACAAGGTAGATGCTCAGTTAATGTGTTTTGTTATTATATTGTATTCCATTTCAATGTCAAATCTGACCAGCAATTGTGGTTCTTTGATCATAAAGGTGGCAAGACAAGAGATCACCCACAAAGAATGCATCTTCCTATAGACATGTTATTATTTATATAAATTTCTTTCAGTCACCCCACAGCCACAGTCAATCCCAAAGGAAATCAACCCTGATATTCATTGGAAGGACTGATGCTGAAGCTGAAGCTCCAATACTTTGGCCACTTGATGTGAAGAGCCAGCTCATTGGAAAAGACCCTGATGTTGGGAAAGGTTGCAGGCAGGAAGAAAAGGGGGTAACAGAAAATGAGATGGTTGGATGGCATCACTGACTCAACGAACATGAGTTTGAGCCAACTTTGAGAGATAGTGAAGGACAGGGAAGCCTGGCATGCTGCCGTTCATGAGGTCAAAAAGAGTTGGACATGACTGAGCTACTGAGCAACAACAACAGCCGCTATAGCTTCCCCTCATTGACAGCACTCTTCCATTCCTGATGCCCTGGTTATCCATGCACAATTCTCAGTGGGTGGCTTTTTCTTCTTTTCTTGAACTCCAACTCTTAGACTTTCTTTCCTGGTAATTTTATTATAATCCCATTTCTGCATCTTGTACTCTTGCACCCCAGTCTTGTGCTATACCACAGGGACCATGATTTGCTTTCTTCATTCTGCCAACTTAATTCTGCTCTCATCCTCCCACACAGATTTTCTTCCAGAAGCAAGGTGACAGTGTGAAGGGAGTACCAGGAAAGTAAAAATAAAGATAGTGTGCCTCCACTCAAAGCAACAGAATTATGAAGGCAGGTGTAGGAGGAGTCATTTTTTTTGAAAAAAGGAAGGTGGGCAACTTGTGATTTTATTTCTGGTCTAAAGCAAGAGGAAAGAAATGGGTGCAATTGAACTTTCTGATACTTAAGTGGTAAAAGGTGACATGAATGGTTTGCCTTCTGATCTTGTTGACCTAGTTCTGAATGAAGGAGTGGGCTGAGACCAGGGATCAGTTCAAGGAAAACCAAGGCTGTGGCAGGGGATGACAGGCTCAGCAGAGGAGTTGGGAGGGGCTCCTGAAACACTCTTGGTTTCACCAGGGACAGAGTTTGAGTGATCTCTACCCATTATTCAGTGCTTAACCCAACATCTGGAATGTAGATATTTGGTGAATAAATGACACTGTCTTACAGGTTGGAATTTCTTGTGATACTTTTAAGGACAAAAAGGAATTTCAGAGGTTAAAAAAAAGAGTGTAAAAATCATTGGATTAAGGGCTTTGTAAAACTCACTGTGCTTTAAAGACAATTTCCTCTATGAAATTTAGTGTCAGTTATTTGTGTGCTTGTGTGCTCAGTCATGTGTGATTCTGCGACTCTGGACTGTAGCCTGCCAGGCTCCTCTGTCCATGGGATTCTTCAGGCAAGAATACAGAAGTGGGTTGCCATGCCCTCCTCCAGGGGGATCTTCCTGACCCAGGGAACAAACCCATGCTTTTACATCTCCTGCATTGGAAACGGGTTCTTTACTGCTTGAGCCATCCTCAGGGAAGCTGTCAGTTATTTAAAAATAAGCAATATAACAGCCTTAAGGCCAAAATATCCTATCCCATTATGCAAGATACATTTTCTCCATGTGAAAAATCATATTCTATAAAATATTCATAAAAAAACCTTAAAGTGTAAAATCACTGGCACTTAACTTTGCTACATAATCCATTGTCCTGCTTTTGCCTTCAATTCCTTTTGACTTTACCCTCTCAAGAGGCTTCAGGAACCTCGTGAACTTCATAGCTGCTCTACCTGAGAAACATTTGCAAGTTCAGCATTTTGTGCTAAATCAACAGCATCTTGCTCACGTAACTCTAGAAATCTCTCTTCAGAACTTTCCGTGATGAACCATTTTAGATTGCTGAGGTCAGCAATCTGGGTTTTCAGGTTTCTTTTTAAGCACAGTTGAATTACAAAGTTGTTTTAACTTCTGCTGTATAGCAAAGTGATTCAAATATATATATATATAATGTATATATGTGTATGTGTATATATATATTCTTTTTCATATTCTTTTCCGTTATGGTTTATTACAGAATATTGAATATAGTTGCCCATGCTGTACAGTACATCTTGTTGTTTATACATTTTATGTATAATAGTTTGCATCTACTAACCCCAAACTTCCAATCCATCCTTCCCCTACTCCCCTCACCTTGGCAATCACAAATCTGTTCCCTTTGTGCATGAGTCTGTTTCTGTTTTGTAGATAGGTTCATTTGTTTCATACTTTAGATTCCACTTATAAATGATATCATATGGTATTTGCCTTTTTCTTTCTGATTTATTTCACTTAATATGATAATCTCTAGTTGCATCCATGTTGGTGCAAATGGCAGTATTTCATTCTCTTTATGTCTGAGTTGTTGTTATTCAGTACCTCAGTCATGTCCGACTCTTTGTGACCCCACGACTCTTTGTGACGTCATGGACTGCAGCACACCAGGCTTCCCTGCCCTTCATCATCTTCTAGAGCTTGCTCAAACTCACTTCCATTGAGTCTGTGATGCCATCCAACCATTTTGTCCTCTGTCGTCCACTTCTCCTCCTGCCTTCAATATCTCCCAGCATCAGGGTCTTTCCTAATGAGTTAGCTCTTCACATCAGGTGGCCAAAGTATTGGAGCTTCAGCTTCAGCAACAGTCCTTCCAATGACTGGCTAGTAGTATTCCATTATATATACAGCATTTCTTCATATGTATATATTCCATATATGTAATTCCATTATATATATATATATATATATATATATATAACATTCCATTATATATATATGGGCTTCCCTGGTGGCTCAGATGGTAAAGAATCTGCCTGCAATGCAGAAGACCCAAGTTCAGTTCCTGGGTTGGAAAGAAAGATCCCTTGGAGAAGTGAATAGCTACCCACACCAGTATTCTTACATGGAGAATTCCATGGACAGAGAAGCCTGGGGAACTCTATATAGTCCATGGGGTCACAAAGACTTGGACATGACTGACTGACTAAACACACACATACACATGTGTGTATATATATACATATACACATATATCTCACATCTTCATTCATCTGTCAATCGACAGGTTGCTTCCATGTCCTGCAGGTTTATTGTGAATAGTGCCGCTGTGAACATAGGGGTGCGTGCATATTTTGAATTGTAGTTTTGTCTGGATATATGTCCAGGATTAGGGTTATATTGCCCTATATATATTGTCATATATGCCCATATATTAGGGCATATATGACAACTCTATTTTTAGTTTTTTGAGGAATCCCCATACTTTTTTCCATAGGGGCTGCATCAATTTACATTCCCACCAACAGTGTAGGAGGGTTTCCTCTTCTCCACACCTTTTCCAGCATTTGTAATCTGTGGACTTTTAAATGACAGGCATTCTGGCCAGGGTGAGGTAGTATCTGGTTGTTTCGATTTGCATTTTTCCAGTTGTTAGCTATGTTGATCATCTTTTCATGTGCCAGTTGGCCATCTGTATGTCTCTTTTGGAGAAATTTCTGTTTAGTCCTTCTGCCCATTTTTTGATTGGGTTGTTTGGTTTTTATTGTTGAGTTGTACTAGCTGTTTGTATATTTTGGAAATTAAGCCCTTGTTGGTTGCATCATTTGCAAACATTTTCTCTCAGTCCATAGGTTATTTTTTCTTCATGGTTTCCTTTGTCATACAGAAGCTTGTAAGTTTGATTATGTCCATTTGTTTATTTCTACTTTATTTCTATTACCTTGGAAGACTGTCTAGGTCATCAGTGGAATCATATATATGACCAAAAGTGCAGTTAATCTTATAGGCTTCTCCTGAGACAATCAATGAGCTATGGCAAGCAGGGCAAGAAATTTCTTCAGTGACTCATCTAAGCCAGTCCACTAATACCTGAGAAAGCTCCGTCAGTGACAAAGGACAGCCACCAACTTTGTGCCTGAAATTCTTTGTATCAGAGAACTGCAGGCCCATTTCTAGGAGACGAGGAATAGGCAAGATTGTTCATGTCTGCTTTCCCTCTCTGTCTATCATGACTTGTTGCAGTGGTATATTCTGTTGTCAGATCCTCTACAGAACCACATGATGGTAGATTCCACAGGACCATGGTGTTCTGTTTGCCAACAAGATCAGTAATCAACCTTCTCCAAGTCTGGACAGAGATCCACAAGCCTCTCTGCTGCTGTGACAGGACTCAAGCTCTACGAGAACAAAACTTTTTAAGATTCCAAAGTGCTCCTCTTCAGAAAGAATCTGTGTCTCACAGCTCTTTCAGTTGTTGTAATACTAGAGTGGTAGCAAGATGAGGACAACGGGGTGTATTCTATATTCTTCTAATCAAATCTCCCTGGTGGCTCAGATGGTAAAGCGTCTGCCTGCAATGCAGGAGACCCGGGGTTGATTCCTGGGTCTGGAAGATGCCCTGGAGAAGGAAATGGCAATCCACTCCAGCACTCTTACCTGGAAAATCCCATGGATGGAGGAGCCTGATAGGCTACAGTCCATGGGGTCCCAAAGAGTTGGACACAACTGAGCGACTTCACTTCACTTCAATCAAATCTCAGTCTTTCAGTGAGTTTGTGTCTTGAAATTGTGACTCACAAGTGTTTCTGCAGAGGTCTAGTTTTTATTTCCTGGCATCCCCCTCCTTTCCAATCCAGTGCCTTGGAGCTCTGACCCCTTTGACTTTGTGTTTTTCTTTCTTTAAGTGAGACAGGAAGGCTCCAGGGGATTGGGAGGGAAGGAAGGTTTTTCCCTCGGGGGTGGTGGGTGGGGATAAGGCTCTGGCACAGTCTTCCCCTTAGAGAGTAGGTCTCTGCTATGGAGAAGCTTCTGGTGTGTTTCATAATGACTCTTCCCCTCCCCAGAGCCTAGAGGGTATCTTTCTCAGATTTTCATTATGAGGATCTAGTGGGGTTCTTGGAAGGAAAACTCATCAAGGTGCAGGGCCCCCCTCTAAGACCATGACTCCTGGGAATTTCTCACTCTCACATTACTCCACACTCAGCCTCTAACAATCCGTCATTTAACTGTTCTACCAGTTTATGGAGGCTTCCCAGCTGGCTCAGTGGTAAAGAATCCACCTGCCAAGCAGGAGATACAGGTTCAAGCCCTGGGTGGGGAAGATACCCTGAAGAAGGAAATGGCACCCTATTCTAGTATTCTTGCCTGGAAAATCCCATGGACAAAAGAGCCTGGCAGGTTACAATCCATGGGGCTGCAAAAGAGTCAGACATGACTCAACAACTAAAAACAACAACAACCAGTTTATGGCTCCAGGAGCTTCTGTTCTTGGCTGATAGAAAAGATCATGACTGTGTGTCTCTGAATGCCCCCATCTCTCCAGATTTTAGGATGGCAGTTTCCCTGCAACCTAAGCTCCCTGTAACAGCCAAGAAAAGTCACTGATTTTTAATTTGTAGAGATTTTTGTCATAAGAGTAGTAGTAATGACTTCCAAACTTTGTACATGTTATAGTTGGGGCCAGAAGTCACAAGTAAATTCCTGTTGCGAGTTCCTTCTCGCCCCCAACTCAACCCTTTGCTCCTTTCATGTTACCAAGCAGCAGGAAGAAAAAGTATATGGCCAGAGCCTTCACACCCTATGATAGTGACTTATTGGGTCATGGAAGGCTGACACTTTGGGGAGGCAGTCAAATGTTGCTTCTCAGCTCAACATTCTGTCCTCACCAGACATAAACGAACTCATCAATCTCTGAAGTTCCCTTCAGCACTTGCTAAGTCACATCACTTATTAGTGAGTCAAAACATTTTTTACTGTAGCACCACTTCTGTCTGATGATAGTTTACCTCCAAATCACTCCTCTCTCTCCCCTTTCACCATAATCTTCAGTTTGGTAAATTTCTCTGCCATTTTTGTTAATACACAGTTCTAGGCTTATAAAGAAATACAACAGCACAGACCACAGAGGGGCCAAATCTGAATGTTTTACCTTCATAATTGATCAGCGAGGTATATATGACTTGACAGCATTTGGAAAGGATGATGTTTGGGGTGCTCTGAAATGATATGAAAGATATGCCAATCATACTCAAAGGTTTATTCAGTCCTTAGACTGTATGCAGGTGCCCTCACTCATGTTTCATTCAAATGCTTTATTAGGATGTACAGTTTTTGAAGGAGCAATCTATTGGCAATGTATTGGTGGAAAGGAAAGGTAAAGTCAGATTTAAATTTACTGCAGATGAAACGCACTCTTAATCACTGTAGACTTGTCCGTTAACTACAGCAGTTGAAGTGAAACTCTGTGTATGTGTATGATTTGAGCACTATCCTATTGATATGTTCAAAGATCATTTGCTTGGGTGCATGGGACTTAATTTTTTTCAAATCTTTGAGGTCATACAATTTGATGGCTAATATAATTTTCAACTTCTCTGAATGCTGGAAGAATGTGAAAAGAAGTGGAACCCCCTTCTTTTTTTTTTTTTTTTTAGTATTTTTAAGCCTCGGTTCTTCCTGCTCCCCTCTTTTTTATTTAACAGGTTAATTTTAGTAATTTTCAAGGATTTTTTGAGTGTCTGGGTAAGAATGAAGTTTGAAATGCTAAACTATCGTGAGCAGAGGAACAGGTTAAAATTATTGTGGCTGTTTCATGTTAGTATATTTCATATGGAGAAGCAAATACTGGTCAGGTTTCTTTATTTGCCACAAAGTGAAAAGTTGAATTATATACATGCTGATAATAATTTGAACTAACATACAGCTTACACGGTGTATAATTAGAAGCCCTATTCTAGCTTACTATATGAGAAGTAGTTATATCTTAAACTAGGATGTGAGGGTTGCCAGCTGTCCTCCTTCAAACACATGCTATAAAGTGACAGACATAATAGAACTTTTGGATTCCCCACTGCAAGCCATTGGATGGCCTGTGAGTTATAGTGTACTCTCTCAGTCATGTCTGATTCTTTGCGGCCCCACGGACTATAGCCCACCAGGATCCTCTGCCCATGGAATTTTCCAGGCAAGAATACTGGAGTGGGGTGCTATTTCGTACTCCAGGGAATCTTCTCACCCAGGGATCAAACCTGTATCTCTTGCATTGGCAGGTGGATTCTTTACCACTAGTGCCACCTGGGAAACCTCTGTGAGCTATAGTGTGACTTATGAATAAATTGTATCATATGGATAATGCTTTTTAATTGTACCCATATCTAACCATTGAGTTTTCTGCCTTCCTAGTGAGTGTTTGCCTTTTTCATTAGACCACGAAAGTGGTTTGGGCTCAGGGATGAGCAAGAACAATGGCTTGTATAGAGTTGAAATCTTCTTTCTCATAAATGTTCTTGGCAAAACAAGGGAAAGATAGAGGTGATTGGATGTGATGCTCCGTGTTACTCATGTTTATCATGAAAACATGAGGTTCCAGGGCAGAGAAGATAGACTCTACCAAGTTTGCACCCAGAAACTACCTGTCATGATACAAAGCATTAATTCTGATATTCAGGACTAATACAGTCTAAGTTTAAAATTCTTGTGCTTGAACTGGGGTAAATTCCTCCTTAACTGCAGCCGTACTGGATAAGCTTTGAATTTCCCATGTATATCCACTTGGAGGCATCCCACAAATGCCATAACCATTCACAGTAGACAGTCTCAAGTTAGGGCTTTCCTGGCGGCTCAGTGGTTAAGAAGCCACCTGCCAATGCAGGAGACACAGGTTTGATCCCTGAGTAGGGAAGATTCCCTGGAGAAGGAAATGGCAACCCACTTCAGTATTCTTGCCTGGAGAATCCCATGGATGGAGGAGCCTAGCCAGCTTGCAGTCCATGAGTTCACAAGCTTAGGTCTCAAATTGGAGGTCAGCCTGTCTCCTCTCAGCTAAGTAGGCTCCTCCCAAGCATATTCTGTTCTTGAGAGTGTCTGACTTCTAGCTGCTGCCAACTGTGGCAATTCCTCTAGTGACCTCATCTGAGAAAGGACAGGTTTCCTCAAAAGCATTAGCTTCTGACTGTCTTTGTTAATGTCCTGCATGTCTCTGGGTAAACATGTATCTCATCTCCATGTAGAAGTAGACTGGCCTTCCACTGGGTGTGGGAGACATCTTGGTCACCACTTCAAAAATCCTCTTGGTTTCAACCAGTGCTGTGGAGGCTTTGACCACCTTCAAGGAGTCAAGACTGGACAGCCCTGCCCTTTGGGCATATGCCAAGTACTTTTCTCATTTCCCCCCCCACCCTCCTTGAGGCCTCTCTGATTTTGCAGCATGGAAATCTCAGAGACTGGCTCTGCATTCCTGAATATTTATACTGGAAATGCAGGGCATGCATGAGGTCAGTCTTGGCAACTGAGGGACAGGTGCTTTGATAGATGTTTCTCCCTTGAGCCCCTGGATAGAGTCTGTCACATTCATGAGGAACTTCATATGGTCTTGGCACAATCAAACACCAATTATCCTTAGCCAGTTTAATGGCACGTCCTCACACTGGCTTTCTTTCCCTGTTTCACTCTCTCTGCCTTGCACTTCTGCTTCCTGAGGTTACATTCAGAAAGACTTACCTGCAAGCAAGCCTTTGATTCAGACTTTGCATGCGTGCATGCTAAGACACTTCAGTTGTGTCTGACTCTTTGTGACACTATGGACTATGGCCACCCCTCAAGGCTTCTCTGTCCATGGGATTCTCTAGGCAAGAAGGCTGGAGTGGATTGCCGTGCCCTCCTCCAGGGGAGACTCTACTTTCAGGGAAAGCCAAGCTCAGATGCATTGATACAAGGATTTAAATAGGGGTTTTTAAGTCTCATAACAAAATGTCAGTATTGCCACTTTTGCATCATCTATTTTCCGGAGGATAAAGATCTCCTTTCAATCTCACTGGGTTGTCTGTCATAGAACCCTTGTGAAAATCTTCTGAAAGAAATAACCTACAAGAGGTGGTTGAGAGAAAATAACCTTGACAGGGAGAAACTAAGGGGTATGATGACTGTATCAGGATCCTGAGGGAAAACAGATGGCACACTCACATCTCAATAATGTGAATAACTCAAGGATGGCTTATAGACAAAGGGACTCATTCCAAAGGCGTGGTTAGGATGGAGCAAAATCAGCAGGAACCTGGGCTTAGCAGCTGACATTATCCTTGGGGTAGGGTTGCCAGATAAAATACAGGATGCTCTGTTAAATTTGAAATTCAGATAAACAATAAATAATCTCTTAGTGTAGGTATGACCCCCAATATTGCACATATTGCAGTATATATTTGTTTATCTGACATTCACATTTAACTGACCAACCTATATGTCTTTGTTAAATATACCATCCTTATCTTGGACTCAAGGGAAGAGAGAACATTTGAGAACCTGCAAGAGTCATGTAGAACAGACTATTCTGGGAGGAGGACTAAGCTTTGATTTAGGGATTCAGGCAACTCAAGCAAGCTCACAGGAAGGAAACTGGAGAATAAACACTATGGTCTTAATCTTTCATCTTCCTCTGATCTTTTGCCAGGGCTCACCACTGGCTGAACCCAACCAGTGAACCAGATAACCGGGGAGACTGAGCATGGTCAAGCAGGTCAACCTCCGCGGGCATGGGGCTGAGTGAAAAGGGTGGCTTGAATGTCTGGAGGGGCAAGTGGGAGAGATCCAGCTCCATGGCCATTCCTCCTGCTCTCAGTGGACCTTCTCCAAGCCTTACCTCTCATCCAAGTGAAATCTCAGAAAGTGACTTCCCTAGGCTGGGAACCAAGCTGATTATAACTATTCCTTCCTCTCAGCTACTCTTTTTCATGATTCTTCTCCCTTTGTCTCAATAGTGATGGTTTCATGAATTCTGTGCTTTTTATTATAAAAAGACAAGTCTTTTTGAAGATTATGTATATGGATGCATGCTAAGTCGCTTCAGTCGTGTCCTATCTTTGTGACATTATAGACTGTAGCCTGCCAGGCTATTCTGTCCATGGGATTCTCCAGGCAAAAATACTGGAGTGGGTTTCCATGCCCTCCTCCAGGGGATCTTCCCAACCCAAGGACCGAACCTACATCTCTTAAGTTTACTGCATTGACAGGCAGATTCTATACCCTAGTGCCACCTGGGAAGCCCGAGTATGTGGTATGAATACAATAAAAATAGTTTCTTCACTCACGGAACTCTTCTAACCCAAAGGATCTGCCCTGTGTCATCATTCTGCAGGTTCTATTTCCCTTTAATTCTTTAGCTTTAATCCTTGTGTTGCCTGGATATTTTGATTGGATATCATATGCAAGACCAGGTCTTTAACATTTGTAAATGATGCATTGAGAGCCATCTGCAAATGCTCATGTTTGAAATGACCTTTCTAATCTATAGCTTTCTCTGCATGGAGCATGTGGCGGTTCTACTCATGGCACGATTCAGAACCATTAGCATAAAGTTAATTTTCTAACTAGGAAATTTCATTTTGCTCTCTTATTATGCTTCTTAATATTTTCTTTATTACTGTCACAAGCACTGATATTTGCCTTTTTTTCAGAGTTGTTTTCATGAAAAAACAATGTTTTAGTCATACTGTGAGGGAGTTTACTGTCTGAGCAAAGGGCAGCAAAGTGGTATGGAGGCAGATGCCAGAGTCCCCACCTAGATAGATGACTCATTCCTCTTCAGAAGACATGATTCGAAATTTACACTTTAGAACATTTAAAAATAATAACAGGCTGAGGAACTTCCCAGGGCACTTTTCATTTGTTGAAATTGACTGTTAGATACTAAAATGTCAGGTATCCTTAATAAGATCGACAGTTTGTTAAGTACTTTCTATGTACAGGTTCCTAGTCTAAGTACTTTGCATGTCATTTCATTTGGCGCCCACAGCAACCCCCTGAGTTAGGTGGCATTCTGACCCCCATTTCATAAGTATGCAAACTAAGATGTTGAGAAGTTAAGTAACTTGCCAAAGGCCCACAGCCAGTATAATAAGAACATTGCTCCTTGTTCCTTTTTCACATACAAGAAGCCTAACAGGAGGTAGACATGAGTTGTCACGGTAGTTCCTTAGTGATTTCAGAGACTCCATATCTAAAATTTCTGTACATCATCTAAGCATAGCACTTCTATTTCATGGTTCAAAATGGCTGCTGAAGTTCTAGCCATCATATACACATACAAGACAATCCAGAAGTAGGACAAAAGCCATAGGGCAAAAAATAAGCCACCTACCTTACTTAAATCTTGGCTAAAATTTAGCCCCAGGCCACATACTATTCCTATGGCTTCGCATAGCTACTAAGGTGGCTTGAAGAATTAATCTTTTATTCTAGATGATGATATGCCTAGATAAAAATTTGTAGTGTTCTATACAAGGAGAAATAGAATAGATATGGAGGTGAGCAACCACTCTCTTTGCCATAGTGGTTGACTGGGTATAAACCCTGATGATCTGAATGTAGAGGAGTCCCATTCCCTACTATGCTATTTATAATATGCCAAAATCCCTTGCCCTGGTGTTTCCCTCAGTAAAGCATTCTTCTCTGCTTTCAGTGTCTCGTATCAATCATAAAGACTAACTTCTCAGCTGAATAAGAGTTCTGGCAGATGACCAGTGAGGGCTTGGGATAGGGGATGGGAGAATAAGAAGCTGGAAGCCTAAGCACATGAATTAACCACAGACCTGAAAGAGCTGCCTAGATATGTCTTTGTACGAAAATACCCTTACATCCCAGCCCCAGTAGACCTTAAAGAAACCACACATATTAAGGCCTATCATCTTTCCATCTTCATTTATATTAATCGTTTCCTTAAATAAACAAATTCTCAAAAGAAAATATAACATGCAGAAATTTCACAAAACCCATGCTGGTAACAGTAATGAAAATTCTATCAGCAAAAGCACATTTGATTAATCATATACATGCATGATTTTTCTCTTATACCATCTGTTTAGAAGATGAAAAATGTATTCTGCTGGTAGTTTGGCATGAAGTATATTTATAGAAAGATTTTATTTATAGTCTGCCAGTGGATTCTGAGCCTGCCATGACATAGCTTTCAGAACTAGGTATGCTGAAATGTTCAAATATTAATGCCAACAACATTCTTATCATTAAAACATGAAAGTTAAAATGTTTTTATATTTGGTTCATATTTTGGAGTCTGTGGCTGCAGACTGAGCAATCTATTTGGGACTCAGTTTAAAAAGTATTAAAATAGCATTCTTTAGCCTTGGTTAGTCTCTGTGATTGATGGTATCTAAATGATTCTGGTTAACCAATTTTATTTTCTGGCTATCCAGCATTAAGAAACATAAGGCTTAGCTCAAAAAATATTTCCATGGAATGGAATATATACATGTAATCAGCAATTTTGAGTGATGAAGATACCACATTATAGGGACTGCAAAGTAATCAAGTCAATGGAGAGAATGTTGAGATGTTGAAAAATGTTGAAAATTGAGATGTTGGATCTTTGTCTTTAACATGTGAGAAGCAGAGAGATGATTAAAATGTAATACTGGAATCTCTTAAAAAAAAACAACCCAAGTCTTAACCCATTGTCACATCCTCATTCACATACATATTGCTTAAGTGAAAACTGCAATTGCACTTGATTGTACTTGAAATTTCAAGGGTGCCTTTGTAAGCTAATGAACCCACTGAAGGCAAAAGAAAACTGTTGATTTTGTGGGTTATAATTATAAGAAACAGGCAGGGCAGGTAGAGGTGGGAAACGTCCACTTTTGCTATGCTTGACCTCTCACATCTCAGTATATACTCATCTACTTCACATCTGACTCATCCTGTGAGTTAGTATAAAAACGGGAGGTAGTTGTCCTGTTGTCTTGGGCATCTGCCTCAAGTGTCACTGATAGCAAAACTACCACCAAGTAGGCTTTTTGTGATCTATCTTCTTTTGGAACATTTTTATACTAACCCACGGAACATTTCTTATTATCAATAAAACCTGGTCTTTTCAAGCAATAAGCCTAAGGGACAAAAAATGCATTCACAAATAATAGTATGAGGGAAATATGTTTTATTTATTTATTTTGACCAAGTAATTTATTTTCAGAACACTAATGTAAAAGTAATACACTGAACAATGAGGCAACATCATCCAAGTTCATTGTAAACAGGATTCAATCAAGTTTGGCTTCAATCAAAATAGATTTTAGGTCTGTCTGCCTTTTCTTATCTCTTTATTTTTTTAAATTGAGGGAAATAAGCTTTAAGCTGTATTCAAACTCAACCAATTTCAACTTCTAGAAGATTTAAGGCAGATCTATATGGGCTTCTAGAAAAAATAATAATAATAAAAAATTTTGTCTTTTTAAAATGGGGAAAAAAATCTGATTCATGGAAAGACACTTCTCTAAGAACTCTGAATTGCATTAATAAAATAATCAACATCCTGTGCCATTTGAATGGAACAACGTGTACAGTTCTCAAGGTATTTATCTCTATAATCGGTAGGAAAGGAAATTCTGACAGATTTAAAGAGGGATTCCTTCTGGCCCTGTTAGGAAAAGAGCCTAATGATAGATAGAGACAAGCATAGGAGGCGTGGCCATGGACAGTGTCAAGGACTCCTCTAGGAATCTCAGTGGCAGGACCCCGGAGCCCATGTCGCCACAGGTCCTGCCAGGACAGAGGTGGACTCGTCTCGGTGAGTGCTGTGGGAAACACTTGATCCTCTCATCTGATCTTGCTCAGATTTAAAGGGATAAACATTTTGTCCCTGCAGGGTCCTTCCCTGGACAAATATCTCCCCATAAGCACAGTGCCCAGGAAGTCAGCTTAGGCTAAAAACTTAGTTCTTTGTTTTACTTGCTAAGATATTTGCAAAAGAACCAGAGATGAGATGATCAATAGAGACAGTGACAGATATCTACTGAATACAGTCATATCTGGGACCCCAGGCTGAGCACTTCATAACGTTACTTCATTTAATCCTCACAACCACTCTCCGTGGGAAGTTTGAGGGGAATTTTTGGTCCAAAATAGGGGCAGATGCCTTTCAGTTTCCAAGTGATAATAGATTCTTTTTATGTGACAGTGAGCAGGAGGTTCAGAATTTTGAGACAAATAATAGAGTCACAAGGGTTTTTCAGAGCAAGCTTCCTTTATTTTGACTTGAGGTCATATTACATAATAATCAGACACTCCATGACCTGGGTTTTCAGAAAGCTGATATCCTTCCTTAAATGATAAAGGTTTCCAAGCCTCTGATTGAGATATATGTCTGTCACTACCTCCTCTACCCCCAAAACCTGTTCCCTCGTAGGTAGATGAGGCAAAAACATGTTTGTCCACAAAAAAGTACAGTGTGTAACACAGTCCGTTTCTCTTGGGGTGACCTGCTTCCCTGTGACATCGAAGAAGACTCACACTGATGAAATCAAGCTGTAATTTCTCACTTGGGGCAAACTGAGAGGTTGTCACAGAGCAGCAAGGATGCAAAAACTTGGCAATTCAGAACAAAGCTAAAGAACGCCCTATGCCACTCCATGGTCTATGCTAATTCCCTTATTTTATTTTAATATTGTTTTACTGAAATGAAATGGTTCAAGCTCTGCTTTTCTCAAGATCGTTTTGTAAATTTGATGTGTCCCAGGATGTAGAAATAATTATTAAATAGCAAATGACCAAAAAGTAGCCTTGGTCTGTGTTGGGAATCTTGACCCAGGTTTCTTAGCATAGGAAGATCCTCTGACCATGCCTATTTTACAGATGAGAAGATGGGGCCAGAAAGCTTAAAGCAACCTGGCTGAAATGTAAGTAATTAAAAAGTGGCAGAGGAGGAAATTAGAACTCAGAGTACATAATTTTAAAGCAGGTTCTTTGATCTACTAGAATATGTGGTCTCTTGGAAGCCAACGTGCTTGCATCTTTGTCTTGACCAGTTCTAAGATAATACAAAATTAGTGACAAGAAATAGGTACAGGTGGCTCTAAGCCTGCAATTGTGCTTAGGATTGGGGTAGAGGAAGATTCATTCTACAGAATTAGACTAGAACCCCAGAGGGTTTGTTGCTAACACACTATTGAAACAAATCAGGTAAATGCTCTGAATCTCTTCAATTGTCTGGAATGGTTCATTAGCCAGTTAATTTTCTTTCAAGAAAACTCTTAAAAGGATTTTTTTTTTTTTTTAATTTGGAGGTTGAGGGTGGAGATGGTAACTAAACATATTATTTGTCCTCTATAAAAAATATTCTCAAAGCTCATACTCCTGGAATCAAAATTGGGCAGAAAATTTGTGTGTTCAAAGAGTTGTGAGACAAAGGATTAGGAACTTGCCAAAAGTGAGTAGCAAGGAAAGAGTAACATTACTGAATTTTCATGGTTAGATTAAACCAGAGTATGAACCAGGGAAGGAGGGCAAAATAGATGGAGACTTTTGAGATTTGTGATTCACAAGTTAGCATAGAAGTGGATTGATGGCCAATATTCTGTCAGAGTGACAGTGTGGATTTAATCATATAAAATTGTTCTTGACCATGAACTATATGAAAGTCAGGGAAGCACTGCTTCATCAAAATGGCATTACCTTGGAAAACACACTGTAAATAAAAGAGCAGCAGCAAAGCAGGCTATATTTATAAATATCAAGATATGTGAATTTGTGCTGAGAAAAACTGCAAAAAGTTCATTGGCCACCTTCTTGGCCAAAACCCAATTGTCCTTTGAGGTAGATTTGACTTGAAGCATCAAGCTATCTAAATATTCTTTTCTGTTTCCCCACCATTCCCTTCCCTTCTTTATCCTCTGCCTTTTCCCTTCTTCCTCAAGAGGGCACCAACATCCCATCCTTGGAAAAGGAGCCACTACCTGTGGGTTTCACATTGAACCTTAAAAACATCTCTCTACAGGAAAGAACCTGGTTACAGACCAATAAACTGATAATGAGACTTCCTATTTTAGTTTCAAATATCTCTAAAAACACATTGCATTTTGTTTAAATCCAGACTGATCATTAAACACAAAAAGCTAGCGTGTTTGGGAGAGGAAATCTGTGGGACCATTCATGGTCTCAAAATGAAAGAGACAAAGTTCAGCTGAACCCCAACAGTTACACAGGGCTGTGCATTCACAGTTGCAGGATATTTTTCTTCGGTCTTGGTGGGAGCATGAAAAGAGACCTTATTTTGTATGTGAGACTGGGGTATACACAAGCAAGCACACAGCAGCGTCAAGCCGTCTTTGTTAAAATTCAGGCAGTGGACATGCCAGAGGTTTGCCAGAGAAAGCTTAATGTTCCTCCGTTAAACACATAACAGGCATTTTTATCTTCGTCAAGGAATATTCTATAGAGTGTATCACACCTGTAAACTTGGTAAATTCTTTCAATAAGCACTTTGACACATAATAACACGCTTCTTTTTTTTCCTAATGCTTATTAAATCTAGGGTTGGGTGGTAAAATCCATAAGTAGCACAATATTGTATCCTGTTTTCTGTACTTATCTGAGTGATATGAAGCATTGTTACCTACAGTTGTTTTTTTTTTAAGATTGTGGAGCTAGTGACCATGTGGTAGGAATCACTATTTATAAAGCCTATTTGCATAGAGTTTACTGCTTTGATCAAATAAAATTTACAATAATTTAAATCTAACATTTAACAGTACACATAATTGTTATTGTGCTACAAGTTCATTAGGCATAAATGGTAAGCAGTTTGCATAATTAATATTCTTTTATGCAGGTTTTGTATCTTTGGATTTTGGTAGAGTCAAATTTTGATGTTTTGCTCCTCGTTCTACTTTGACTCTGGTTATTGATATAAAGTCACTAGCAATGCTATCACTTTTCTCTAAAATCCTGCCTTTCTCCATATCTCTTTTCTTTTGTCTTTTTCCTCTTCAGCTTGTTCTCTTTTTATCACAGTAACACTCAGGGTCTTTAGTGTTCCCATCATCTTTCCTTGCACACTGTCATACTCTGATATCACTCATAGAAGAGCAAGGCTTTGGATTTGACTCTGAATATTGAGGATCCTTGGTCCCAGATCCTCCATCCTCCTGTGCCCAGGGGTGAGGTTCTCAGGAATTTGTTTGCCTGCCAGTACTTAGTCACTGGGATAATCTGTATTAATTCCCTGGGGGTACTGCAATTATCAGAATCTTAGCAGCTTAAAACAATATAAATTTGTTCTCTTGTAGTTTCACAGGCTAGAGGTCCCAAACTGAGTGACAGCAGGGCCATTCTCTCTCCGAAGGCGCTAGAACAGCTTCTTCCTAGCTTGCACAAGTCTGCCAGCAATCCTGACCCCACCTTGGCTCTCCTCACTCCAGTTTCCCCTCCATTGTCACATGGTGCTTTCCCTGCGTGTCTCTGTCTGACACCAGTCCTACTGGATTTAGAACCCCCTAACCCAGGATGCCCCTTCATGGATCACTACCTTGTCATGGCGAAGGGGCTTGCATAACTCAATGAAGCTATGAGCCATGCCATGTAGGGCCACCCAAGAAGATCAAACCAGTCAATCTTAAGGGAGATCAACCCTGAATTTCACTGGAAGGACTGGTGCTGAAGCTCCAGTATTTTGGTCAGCTGATGTGAATAGACGACTCATTGGAAAAGTCCCTGATGCTGGGAAAGATCAAAGGCAGGAAAAGAGGTCATCAGAGCCTGAGATGGCTGGATGGCCTCACCGATGCAATGAACATGAACTTGTGCAAACTCTGGGAGTTGGTAAGGGACAGAGAGGCCTGGTGTGCTGCAGTTCAGGGGGTTGCAAAGAGTTAGACACAACTGGATGACTGAACAACAATAACAGCAACCCAGGATGACCTCATCTTAACTTGATTACATTGGCAAAGCCTCAGTTATCAAGTAAGGTCATATTCAGAGGTTCTGGGTAGACTTGAACTTTGTGGGGGGAC
This sequence comes from Bos javanicus, assembly GCF_032452875.1. Lineage (NCBI taxonomy): Eukaryota > Metazoa > Chordata > Mammalia > Artiodactyla > Bovidae > Bos > Bos javanicus. Next base: position 92,318,852 of record NC_083869.1, read on the forward strand.
ACTGGTTTAGCACATCACATGCTCCCATCCTATTCCACACCCTCCTGAAGGGTCTTTGATCTGCTTTCCTCTCCTACTCCCCATTTGATTTGCTGCCATGTTTCTACACCCAATCAGTATTTCATATTTATTAATAAAATAACTATTTATTAAAAGACTAATCTTCCAGAAGCATGCTCTCCAGGAGGCTTGAAGCTATGATAGTTTTAAGGTCTGAGACTGTTGATTCCCTGAACAGGTGAATGGATCGTGATATTACCACCGTGTGGACAAAGCCTAAGCCAACGAGGAACCCCAGGAGAATGGGGGAAACGTGGGGATGGGGGATGAATAGTTGGGCATCTTAGAGCAGAAAGTTGAAAGGAAAACAGTTGACTTCAAGGAGGTGGGGAGAGAAGAGAAGTCAGGGTCACAGGGACACAATTCTTGATCCAGAGTTGATGGAAAGTGCGCAGTAGGAGACAGCATGAGACAGAGACCTAAAACCATCATTATGTTCTTACCCATTTCTTCATACTCACTGTTTTCCCACTGAGGAAAATCTCAACTAAATTAAAAGCAACTAGCTTCTTATTTCTTTTAATAGGAAAGAAAAAAATATTAAAAATCAAATATGACCAGGACAATTAAATTAGATAGAACTGGGTAGAAGGACATGTCCTAATGTTGGTTGGTTCCTTTGCATTTCTATCTAGGAATACAATAAAAGGTGCAGTGGCTAGAATAGATGGCAGACCCTGACGGAAGAAAGGGAGAATGAAGAGGAAGCTGGGGGCTTTGAGGTTTCTTGAGAGTCTGCCCTGCTTATCTCTATTTCTGCAGGGACAGGAACAGAAGAAGTGTTTCATATTTAGAGCAGCTGGGCTGACCTACACCTCAGCAGGTGTTTCCTGTGAAAGAGTCTTGCAGATAATTATTACCAAATCATATAGCCAATGTGGCAAAACTCATGGGTGACATACTGATGATGTCACTGAATAATTATCATTTTTGTTTTTAAGGGCTTAAAATCGCATTCATTCTAGTGGTCACAGATGACCTTCAAATGACATAAGTCAGGTGATGAAAAGAAAATCCTACTAAGTCATATTTTAAGACCAGAGCAGAAATTTTAGCCAACTGGATATTCTGGGCAGGGCTCAAGGTAACATTCAGCCAGCTTGCATAGACTCAGAGGTCATTAGAGCAGAATAAGCCTGAGATTTCTCCTGATCCAGCCCCCTCTTGAACCGCTGAGGAAATAGAGGCTTAGAGAGAGGAAGTGATTTGTCCAAAAGTCCCACAGGTACTACAAGGCAAAGCCTGGACTCAGACCTGGTCTCCTGAGACAAATGCTTCTTCCACTCCACTGTGCTGCAGAATGTTCACAGCCATCTGAAGATCAGGTTAGCTTCCATTCTGCCAGAATGATAGAGGCCTTTGGATATTTTCAAGCCAAGGCAACATATAAACTCAAAAAGAAAATGAAAATAAGAAAATTAGCTTATTTATTTATTGTGCTCTGATTCTGTGGCAGATATTACATCCAGCACTCAACCATTATTGGAGCATCTGATGCAAAGACATACAGTGCACTATTGAGGACCACCATTTCAATTTTGATCACCATTCTTGCTTTTAGCATTACTTTATTAATTCAACAAAATGTTTTCTACAGGTCCAATTGTCCTCAAATAAATATTCTCCTATTTGATAGCAATGAGTAGAAAGAAGGCAAGGGTGGTTGGTGTTGGTAAGGACACTGATAGTAGGTTATAAAGCCCAAGGTTGATGTGACAGATTCTGGAAGTCAAAAGTGGGATGAAAGTTACACTAACATTTGATCACTTGTTGATATGGGCACATATAGGTACATAATCTCTGCAATACAATCCACCCTAGCCTCATGTTCCCTTAGAGAAAGATACATATATGGACTAAAAGGTAAATGCTACTCATCGTTCCTTCAACTGTCTATTTCTTCTTCCTGCCCCCAGCTCTGAGTTAGAACAGGAGAACAAGTCTATCAGTTAAAACATTGACGCTGGCCTGGCATAGTAGAGCTGAATTTTATGTGTTTTCTTCTAAACTTATGGCTACATTGCTTAGAGGTTCTATCTTTCCCCAACAAGATATTTGGGAGTCATTTTTATGTTTTTCTCTCTGCCATCTCCTGTCTATCACAAAGTCCTGTACATTGTTCCTTTAAATTAGCTGAAAAGCTTTTCTTAGTCTCTGTGTCTACTATTGCAACCATAGATCAAGCCATTGTCTCCACGATGAAAGAGAATTTAGTGATCTCTCTGTTCCAGATTTTGTTTATGCATGAATCTTTGGACACAGTGATGTCTTCATAAAACATCACTGTAATGATATCATTGTCTAGGCAGTCGTGTCCTGAATGCCATCCCAAATTGGATTGCTTCCATGATTAGAAATGAGCTCATAATGGGTTGAATATTTGAATCATAGTATCATTTGGTCTCAAGATTCTACGGTGGCCTTCCCTTGTTCTTTGGATCAACCAGAATCTAAGCATTCATCTAAGTATACTTCTACATAATTTTATTCTACATCGCTTGGAAGAAAAGCGATGACAAACCTAGACAGCATATTAAAAAGCAGAGACATTACTGTACCAACAAAAGTCTGTCTAGTCAAAGCAATGGTTTTTCTAGTAGTCATGTATGGATGTGAGATTTGGACCATAAAGAAGGCTGAATGCCGAAGTATTGATGCTTTTGAACTGTGGTGTTGGAGAAGACTCCTGAGAGTCCCTTCAACAGCAAGGAGACCAAACCAGTCAATCCTAAAGGAAATCAACACTGAATATTCATTGGAAGGACTGACACTGAAACTGAAGCTCCAATACTTTGGCCACCTGATGTGAAGAGCCAGCTCATTAGAAGAGACCCTGATGCTGGGAAAGATTGAAGGCAGGAGGAGAAGGGGATGACAGAGGATGAGATGGTTGGATGGCATCACTGACTCAATGGACATGAGTTTGAGCAAGCTCTAGGAGACGATGAAGGACAGGGAAGTCTGGCGTGCTACAGTCCATGGAGTTGCAGAACTGGACACTACTTAAGGCAATGGCACCCAACTCCAGTACTCCTGCCTGGAAAATCCCATGGATGGAGGAGCCTGGAAGGCTGCAGTCCATGGGGTCGCTGAGGGTTAGACACGACTGAGAGACTTCACTTACACTTTTCACTTTCGTGCATTGGAGAAGGAAATGGCAAGCCACTCCAGTGTTCTTGCCTGGAGAATCCCAGGGACGGGGGAGCCTGGTGGGCTGGCGTCTATGGGGTCGCACAGAGTCGGACACGACTGAAGCAACTTAGCAGCAGTAGCAACTGAACAACAACAACAATGCTCTCCTTAATCTTCTCTTCCTATCAAATTGGCCACCAAGTTGATTCACCTCGACCTATATGCTATTTTTTTTAATGGATTTTTGCTTTTGATTATATGGTTCTTGCCCCTCATAATACCCTAGAGAAGGAAATGGCAAAGTACTCCAGTATCCTTGCCTGGAAAATCCCATGGACAGAGGAGCCTGGTGGGCTGCAGTCCATGGGGTCTCAAAGAGTCAGGCACAAATGAGCAACTAACACTTTCCCTAATTCCCAACCTCTTCCCATCCAGACATTGTTTCATCTATTCCAATCTGACCTTTACTTTAAAATACATTCTAAGCACCAGCTCCTTCATCATGTCATTTGTAGTCACTTTAGTAAATAATAATTTCATCTTTTCTGGATGTTCCATACTATTTCCTAAGAATCATAAACTATAGAACCTCATGATATTCAACATAAGACTTAATTATATTCTATATTATATCATTTTCCAGTTATTTTCATGCACAATTAATTCATAAAATAGAAATTCTAGTACCTCCTTTAAAGCGTTGCCTCATTAGAACTGTGTTTGGCATGTAGTTGACTCGAGTTTCTATTGTCTTCCCTTCCTCCTTATCAGTGGGTTGGAGTTACAGCTGAGAATACCACATCTTTCATAGCAGGAATTTTGTCCAAGCATACAATAATTCTTGGGCTTCCTCAGTGGCCAGTGATAAAGAATCCACCTGTGATGCAGAAGACACAGGAGACTTGGGTTCGATCCCTGGGGATGGGAAGATCCCCTGGAGGAGGGCATGACAACTCACTCCAGTATTCTTGCCTGGAGAATCCCATGGACAGAGGAGCCTGGTGGGCTACAGTCCATAGGGTCACAGGGAGTTGGACATGACTGAAGTGACTGGGAACGCATGCACATGCATATAATAATTCTTGATCAATACTTATTGACTAGAGCATGGCTGACCTGGAGACCCAGTCCCATGAATTCTGACATTAAATATGTATATTTGTGTACTCTTGGTTTATAATATTCTCAATTTTTAAAATTGATACTTTAAAATTATACCTAATAATCCATTGCTGCAAACTTTCATCATATCCCACTTATGTACTTAAAGTTTAAAATTATTCTGAAACATGTACAGACTGCAATTCTCTCTCTTGATGATATAGCATTGCCATCATCCATTATGACCTTTTCTTTGAAACATGTGAATACTGCAAGCTGGCAAGCCTTGCTGAGAAGTGCACATTTCCTATTTTTATGTATGCCTTGCTTTTCTGTTGGCAGGGGGAAACCAGAGCTCTAGAAATGAGGAAGCTTGTCTGAATTGAGTCCAACTTTCCAATTCTCAAAACCCTTGTCTGGACAGCTGCCCTTTTGAGGGAGTGGTCAGTTTTCACTCTTGATTTCAAGAGCAGCCTTGTTCTCTTCAGATATTCTTTCACAAACTTTTTTTAGTCACTAAAATTTAAGACATTTGTTTCTGTCTTCCCAGACATTGTTTATAGTTCTCCATTGCTGGCCAGGGTGCACAATTACTCCCTGGAATAAAAGTACTCTAAATCATATTTATGTCACTTTCAGCTACTATCCAGGAAAGCTTCTTTGAGCTTTCTGTGTAGTGATAAGATTCATATGATACACAATTATCCTCAGCCATGTACATTCTGCAAATAATCCCCAGTTTGGCAATCGTTGTCTCCTCAAGTGGTATTTCTTTGCTGGGAGGTATTGTATAATAAAGCAGATCTTTTCAAAGAATTCTAATCATCTGAATCTAAAACAACATTTTATTTATTTCATGTGGTCAGTGGTGTCCCAAATGCCCCTGCAAATTAGATTAAAAATTATCCAGTTGATGTGTAAACATCCCACTAATTTACCTAGTGTCTGGGTCTTTTATTTGATGTTCAGGAATTTAAATAATTTAAGGTTGTTTAGCTCTCAGTTCAACTTTTGCTTTCTGGATATTTACTTGGAACTTCACAGTATTTATTTAAGGCTATTAGAAATGCTGGGGGAGGACGTTTTTTTTTTTTACTGCCCGGGAGGCTGGTATAGCCCTGGTTCAGCATTTGTAAAGATAATGTGGCTGTGGGCTTACAGCAGTCTTGTCTGCTCAGTGTTTCTCGGAATTTCTCCTGTCATGAACCCACCTGAACTGCTCAGCTTTGTTGAGATTCCCACCTGTGCAATGGAACTGGCAGCTCTGAACAAAACTAAGAAGACAGCCAAATCTTTACAGCATTCCCTGTCTGTCATTTTTAAATTTAATTTTTTCTTCCATTGCTAGAAGCTATGGAGTCAAATACAGATATATTCTTCCACTTTCTCACTGTTAGGTCTTCAGGAAATTGTTCAATTTGAGTCTCAGTTTCCTATCTGCCAAATGGAAATAAGAAAGGTCTTTCTGGAAAGATGATTGTGGGGATCAAATGATATGACTTGGGAGAGCATCTGGCAAGATTTTGGGTTAATTTACTGTCAAAACAATCCCATCTTCTTGTATATTTACCAAGACCCTCTTCTTAATTCAAGATATGATGGACGCTTTGTATACCCCCAAACATTCTCCCTTTCTCTGCTTTTAGTTAAATTAGTTAAGTCGCTCAGTGGTGTTTGACTGTTTGCGACCCCGTGGACTGTAGCCCACCAGGCTCCTCTGTCCATGGGATTCTCCAGGCAAGAATACTGGAGTGGGTTGCCATTTCCTTCTCCAGGAGATCTTCCTGACCCAGAGATTGAACCCAGGTCTCCCACATTAGAAGCAGACGCTTTAACCTCTGAGCCACCAGGGGAGCCAAATCCCTTCTCTGCTTTTAAGTGCCCTGAAACCATTCTTGAACTCCCTTGCGCTGTCATAACCCATTCCAAAGTTATTGAAACTCATCAGATTAAAGTATAAATTACTGATATCAACTTAAGGTTTTTAATCTATAAATGGGAATTTTGACTCAATTAGGTCTTCCAGAGCTTTACGCTAAAGGAGTGCATGAAAGTTACAGAATTATAGACATTGGATTGTTGATTATTTTGATCAGTAGTTGTTTGAGTGCCCACTACGTGCCAGGGGTTGTTTTAGTCACTGGGAACATTGCAAGGAACAAAAGGAAGAAATTCCTGCTAGTCCTTTGGCTGATCTCTTGAAGGTAAGCACCATGATGGTTAATTTGACCTATTCAAGGTCACCAATCAAGAACTACCAACACAATAGATTGAGGGGAAATTTTAGAACAAAGAATTCCAGTCCTGCCTGAAGATAACTTTACATTTTCTCATGAACCACCCTTCCCACCACCCCTTCACCTCCCCACTGCACTCCTCTCAGTTTTACAAATAGTGCTTCTGCAGCCAGATGGGGTTAAGAACTACATTTACAGTTAAAATGCTCAAAATATAGCTGATGGTGATGGGGGATTTGGTTTATTAGCTCATTTTTATGTATGAGAGAAACTGTAGTAAAAAAAAAAAAATCAGTGTTCATCTTTTTTCAATTTGTTCTAAGAGATTTTTGGCATTAAAGCTTTTTCACTTTCAAATGTTCCAACTCTAGCTGTATTTATGTGATGCCAAACCAACTAGTTGAAAAATTACAAGTATGGGAAATTAGCCAACTCTTTGTCTACAAACTGCCAACCAACCAGGTTGCCTGATATTTTTTTCTTCACTGAATTGTCCCATCATTCAACTGAATTGACTGACAATGGCCTGGGAGATCCAAAACAAAGCACAAAGTCTGTTTTGTATAATTCAAAGTATTGATTCATTGTTCTCTGGCAGAATATGCTCATTGTAGAACATACAGATAATACAGACAATTTAAGAAAACAAAAATCACCAAAGCTTCATCATACACAAATATTGACCCTTGGAGGATTTTTCAATGCATATATACATATATTAGAAAACTGGATGCTGCTCTAAGTACAATTTCTATCCAGATTTTTCTTTTCACTTAATGTATATTATAAACATGACTAAATATTCTTAGAAGTCATAATTTTTGCACACTCTTCCCATATATGGATGTAACCATAATTTTCTTAACAATCCCCTAAGGGTAGGCTTTGGGGTTATTTCCAATTTTGGCTACTATAAAAAATTCTGCAATAAACTTTTAAAAACAAATCCTATGCGTCTCTGATTATTAATTTAGTTTAAAAATTTAGCAAGACTACCTATAAGCTCTTAATCCACATTACTAAGACTTCTCACCAGCAAAGTTATGTAGCAAAAGATTATAGCAAATGTACATTCCTACACATAAGCTGTTTTTAAGAATGCCCTGTTCATTCTCTTGCCAGTTTTTAAATCTTTACCAGTTTGATAGGTGACAAAAACACTAGTCCCTTGTTTTAATTTATATTTCTTATACTGTTAATGAGAATTAACAGTTAAAATTTTTCTTGACCATGTGTATTTTTTTCATGATCATTCTTATTTCTAAAAGGCTTCTCTTCAAAATGAGGAAAAGCAAATAGCAATAGACTAAAATAATGTTTTTATGTTTCCATCTTCAGAAAAGTAAAAAAAAAAAGCACTTGTATCATATTTTTCTCTTCTTCAGGTGGACATGAAAAATTAAACCTCTGACTCTCTGCCCTTATAGCTATTATAATTGGATTTAATAGCTTAATTCTTGTTAAGAAACTTTAATAAAGTGCTAGAATTGAGCAGAGAAAGTTTGAACAGATAAATTTTCTGCCAAGTGGGTGCTGGTTTTGAGGCTCTCTTGAATGACATGTGGATTCAAATGGTATTCATATCTGACGGCCATGCTACTTTCTGTTACCTTCCCAGAAAGGCTGGTGGAAAGCTATTGAACTTTGAAAATTCTCTTTGGCTGCCTCCTTGAAGTCATTAGCAGAAGTTCCGTCTTCTGAAAGTTGTTACTCTAGAACTTATATAAGGCAAAATTAACAGTTATGCTTAATTACTTTCACTCATGTGTTCACTAACATTAAGTGTTGTCAGACCATTTATTATTATGGAGTCATAACCCTGATATGATCATTTCCTTCAATTCTGCCTGACTTTCCTTTCCTTTCTGCCAAAATAAGCAGATCCCATGCTCATCTATGAAAAGGAAAATCCTATGACAGCTCTAAGAAACAAACTATATTGCTTTGTACAGCCTTTCTTGAGATTTCATCTTGTTTTCAAATAATATATTTTTCTACTTTGTTATAAATTTTAAACAAGAAGTATCAAAATCCGCACATGGCTACTTGGTCTGGACTGAGGCCTTATAAATAACCATTCCAGCCAGTCTTACTGTGGAAAAATGGAAAACCAGTTTGTATTAACAAAAAGAAAAATACCGTTTTTTTATACATGGCTCTTACTCCGGCCCAGTGAGAAACAGCACTTTTCCTTTCCTCAGTGTTTATTACACGTGGGTGTGTTTGCAGTGTGGCACTAGTGGTAAGGAACCTCCCTGCCAACGTGGAAAGCATAAGAAATATGGGTTTGATCCCTGGGTCGAGACGATCCCCTGGAGGAGGGCATTGCAACCTACTCCAGTATTCTTGCCTGGAGAATCCCATGGACAGAGAAGTGCAAAGAGTCAGACATGACTGAAGCGACTTAGCATACATGCATATGTTTGCAATACAGCTGTTTCAATCTTTGTAGTAAGGGCACAAATCTGTCACCATGCTGATTTCACTTAAAGGTTTGTCTCTGCCGAAGCAAATTGGTACCATCTTCCAATTTCTCTCTCAAACCAATTTCATATTGAGATGGAGGTCTTTCTTAACAGACAAAAAAGCAAGACCCTTCTTAGTCAATAGGCACCACCATACCAGTAGGAAAATGAGAAGGAAATACGAAAGGGCAAAGGTGGTGAAAGGGCACCCAATTTTGGCTAGCTCTGGCTTTTTGAGGTGCTATCTTTGGTCATCTCCCCTTACCTCTGAGCTAGTATACATTTTATATATTCTTCTTTTCATACACTATAGGAACAGTTTCCTTTAATAGAGCTGCTACTGCTGCTGCTAAGTCGCTTCAGTCGTGTCCAACTCTGTGCGACCCCATAGACAGAAGCCCACCAGGCTCCCCTGTCCCTGGGATTCTCCAGGCAAGAACACTAGAGTGGGTTGCCATTTCCTTTTCCAATGCATGAAAGCGAAAAGTGAAAGGGAAGTCGCTCAGTCATGTCCGACTCTTAGCAACCCCATGGACTACAGCCTACCAGGCTCCTCCATCCATGGGATTTTCCAGGCAAGAGTACTGGAGTGGGGTGCCATTGCTTTCTCCGTTTAATAGAGCAGGATCTTTTAATACAAAGGAAAGTTAAAGAATTAGTGCTCTAGGTAGGAAAGAACTTTGCCCCCACTATATTTTCCCCAACATTTCAAATATTCAAAACTAGTCAAATATTCAAGATTATTAACCATACATTAAAGTTGAATGAATTTTACAGTGAACTTTGTACACTTATCACCTAGTTTTCCCATTAATATTTATTCTACTTTATCACTATCCATCCATCTAAACCCCATCCATCTGTTAGTTATATTATTTTTTGATGATTTTTTGATGAACTTCAAAATAAATTGCAGATATCAGCATGTGTATCTCTCCCCAAATACTGAAGCCTGAATGTAATTAGGCTTTGGCATTTGTTTAGTTTTTTTATTTGATATAAAATATACATACAATAAAACAAACCTATCTTAAATTTACACTTGTGGAGTATTTCAAATGCATATACTTGTGCAACTCTAATTTTTACCAAGACAGAAAATTACATTCCAGAACATTTCCTATTCTGCTCCTGTCCCTGACAACTACTGATTTGAGACTTTTTTTCTATTATAGATTGGTTTCATTTGTTATAAAATGTCATATTAAAGGACTAATAGCATATATTCTGCTTTGTACAGGGCTTCTTTCACTCAGCAGTATGTTTCAGATTTATTTAACAACTGGTAGTTGGCTCTATTTTATTGAGTGGTAATTCATCATATGCCACAGTTTGTTTATCTGTTCTATTGATGGATATTTGGTCTGTTTCCAGTTTTTGGCCATTATGGGTAAAGTTGCTATGAACATTCTTGTCGTGTATTTGCCGTATGTCGTGTAAACATACGGTTTTGCTTCCTTTGGGTCGATACCTAGGGGTGGCCTTGTTGGGTTACAGGGAAGGTGTTTATTTAAATGTGTAAAGAAACTGCCAGATTGTGTTCCAAAGCTGTTGTACCATTTTACATTTTCACCAGTGAAAGATGAGAGTTCCAGGTGCTCCACAACCTCTCCAAAATTTGGTGTCATCATTCTTTTGTTGTTCAGCCACTCAGTCGTGTCCAACTCTTTGTGACCCCATGGACTGCAGCATGCCAGGCTTCCCTGTCCTTCACTATCTCCCACAGTTTGCTCAAACTTATGTCCATCGTGTTGATGATGCCATCCAACCATCTCATCCTCTGTCACTCCCTTCTCCTCCTGCCCTCAATCTTCCCCATAATCAAGGTCTTTTCCAATGAGTTGGCTCTTCACATCGGGTGGCCAAAGTATTGGAATTTTAGCATCAGTCCTTCCAATGAATATTCACTGTTGACTTCCTTTAGGATCGACTGGTGTGACCTCCTTGCTGTCTAAGGGACTCTCAAGAGTCTTCTTGAGCACCGCAGTTCAAAGGCATCAATTCTTTGGTGCTCAGTCTTCTTTATGACCCAACTCTTGCATATATGACTACCGGAAAAGCCATGGCTTTGACTACACAGAGCTTCATCGGCAAAGTGCTACCTCTGCTTTTAAATACACTCTCTAGGTTTGTCATAGCTTTCTTTTCAAGGAGCAAGTGTGTTAATTTCATGACTGAAGTCACTATCCACAGTGATTTTGGAGCCCAAGAAAATAAAATCTATCACTATTTCCACTTTTCCCCCATCTATTTGCCACAAAGTGATGGGCCTAGATGCCATGATCTTAGCTTTTTGAATGTTCAGTTTTAAGCCAGCTTTTAAATTTTGGCTATTTTCTTGGGTGTGGGCACCACTGTGTTTTAACAATGTCTTTCTCAGCTTATCATCAATACTGTTGATGGTCACAGTTTTTAGCCATCCTCTTATCACCTTGGGAAACCAGTGGCCCATTAGCTTTGGGGAAATTACCTTTTTTTTTTTGCTTTTTGGTACTGAGGTGGTGAACACAGAGCAGAATGCAAAATGCATAAACAAATGACAATGTATAGTAATATTAAAACATTGACAGAAGCCTGATAACCCTACTATCATCATACAGAAAGCATAATAGGCATTGTGTACTCTGCTAAACCACTTAAAGAAGCTTTTGTCATTTATTCTTTTATGATCTTGTGAGGTAAGTATACTCTCCCCTATTACAAATGAAGAAACTGAAAATCAAAAGATTAAAATTAAGCAAACAAAAACCCAGTTGCCCATGGTCACACTGCTATCAAGAAGCTTGCCTAACTCATAAAGAAAGAAGAGACTTAAAAGGCCCACTAAAAATATTATTTAACTTACATAATATATTGGAAGTGTATGTTTCCACCACTGGAAAAGACATTCCTAATCTCAATGACCCTCAAAAGGGCAAGCAGAGGAAAGAAGGTGTATTTCTCAGCATTATCTGTGGCATTCACACAATGAGTTAATCCACTATCAGACCTCAGTCTAACCCCCTTAATGGGTAATTCAGCTTTCATATAGTTCATTATCTTTTAGTTTCTTTTGTTTGCTTCACAGATGGAATACTTTAAAATGTCTATGAAGAATTTTCCATCTGGACTAGATCAACCTCAAACACAAGTCAAAGAAGAGGTATATGTTCCTGTGCATCCACTGGGATCATCAGGATAGGAAGACTTTTCCAAAAACAACACAAGTTTGGTTTCATAAATTGGGCAGCAGGGAGAACAAATGCAATGAGTAATAATCACTTATGTGCTTTGCCTTTGGTAGCTTCAGGTCCCGTCTTCCTCAGCTTTGTAAGATGAGACCTTCGTAAGATGGCTATGGTGACAGTCAATGGGCTGTCAGTTGGATTTGGCTTTAAAGTATTTTTTTCCTTTCATCTGCTCACATTCCATATTTATCTTGTTGTCATTCTCCTCTAAGTGATTTCTGGTGATACATTGCCTTTTAATGACACTTTTACTTACCTTCATTCATTTTATTCTCACAAGCAGTCTTTAATGGGGAATAAGAAAGGAGATTGAGATGCAGAGGCTTCATTTATTCAACATTTTAAAATCCCTATTATGTCAGGCAGTTACTGAGCTGAAAAAAATGGTCCTTTTCTTTGGAAAGCTTATGGTTATGGACAGAGACACAAGTATATTAAGAGATAATTAGCTACAGATGTAAATATTACTGTATAAGATTTAGGTAAGGAGTATTAGGGAGACAGGAATGAGAGGATGACCAAGGTTAGGTTACTTGCTATGAGTAGCAAGATCTGAATAGAGATACCAGGTAGTCTGATTCTTTAACTAATACTTCTTTCATCAATAAAAATAAAGGTTACTTTTTATAAATTAATTTTTAAAAATATATATGCTATTCTAAAAAATATTTAAAGAGGCCTACAAAAATGTACAATAAGACAAACTATTTGTACATTGATTTTCAACCTTTCCAAAGTGGATTCATGATACTGTCTTCAGACAAACTTGACAAGTATTTTTCTTCTCTCCTTTTCTTATATTTTTCCCACACTAGACTGAACACAAGGATAACTAGATCTATCCCATGATGTCAAGATGCTTGGGAAAGTTTGGTACCAATCCTTACCCTCCTCCTAGCAGCTAACATGTGGAAATTGTGGGATTCCCTATAGGCCAACAGACATATGTCCCATTGCCCTTCAACTTTGTCTAATCTTGATCCACACACCCCTCTCCTCAATTCCAAGATTCTTCATTTTTCAAAACTTGTCATCAAATAGCCTTTACTGTTTACTTTATTTCTAATGTCTTTCCAGGGCAGGCTAGAGGGTAGACAGGGTGAGGGGAGAGGTGATGAAGAGCAATTCCTTGTAACAGTAGGACCCCAGGGACCATTTCATATGCACTCATTTTCATAATCCTTCACTGGAATGGCTTCAGCTACTTGGAATTTTTCTTTAAAGTTTAGTAGCACTCTAGTTTCCATCACTTGGGATCTGGTGTCCAGGAAAGGAGCAGAAGAGGGGCAGGAGGAGTGGGGAGAGGAAGACAAGGAGAGAGAGGCACACTCTGAAAAAGAGGAAACAAAAGTCGGGATTCGGTCTAGTAAAATCTCATGACAATTTTGTATGGGAGTTGGACGTGGTACTTAATCTAGTGGACTAAATTAAACCAAATGAGAACAAGCTGTTACTGAGCTTTTAAGTACAATGTTCAATTTTTGTTATCCTTTACCACTTTCCTTAGAAGATAAACGTATTAAAAATAGCTCCTCTTCTCTTAAAGGAGGTGACTGTTTTATTTTCCGGTTTGGTCTTTCATCCATCTTCACTTCCTATCTGTCTCAGAGCTTTGAGAAATATGTTGCTGCCTGGAAAAACCCATTTCTTCAGCTTGCCATCAGTTTTCCCATTCCATTCATTTAGGCTTCAGCCCCTTGAGTTATGGGAGGCTAGAGTAGCCTTTTAACTGTCGTATCAGACAAACTCCAATTCCAGTAATAAACTATGTGCTGGATTCACTTTTAACATTCATGGAAAATCATTAAAAAAAAAAAATGGTGTTTGGAACACTCTGCTGGCACTTCAAGCTCCATTTCTGGTATGTTTCAACAAAAATCTATTTATGGATTCTTTTCCTCTTCTCACACCTCCCTTTTCCCTTCCTCCTTAAGAAAGTTGGAGAACCTGTAAGTTAAATTAATGCTTGATGTAATTTCCTGTAATACAAGGCATAAGCTCCAGCACTAACTATCCTTTCATGGAAAAACAGTTCATGGCTCCTGGATGTGGAGTTACACCCTTGAATTATGAGTCGTGATGATTGCTGAGTGGATCACTTTGGAGCCAGAAAACAGGGTGGTAGCAGGGGAAAGGAGTTGGCAGCTGGAGGGGAGAGAGCAGGTTTGCTGGGAGTGAGTGCCAGAACAGTGTTTAAGAAAATCAAAAATGCAGTGGGGCCAAGGGAAGGACCAGTATGCTACGTGGACAGAAGAGAGAAGCCAGGGGAGAGCTGGACTGTTCTGGGCTAGATTTTAGCCTGCCATGTGGTGGAATATTTAATTGAACATTTAATTTCTACTGTGATTGATAAATGAAAAATCTCAGGGTAATAATGCTTTTCAAGGGGTGATATAAACCAGTCTTTGAGATGTCAAGCTGGCAAATAAGCTGATGAGGCAAAGGAATTCTGTCGGCTGGCTTAAAAGCAATCTGTATATGTTTGTAGGTCTGTGCTTATACCTCTTGCTAAACTCATCTCTAATCTCTTAGGTCTGGAAATTAAGCCTACATGCCAGACTTTCCTGTACTGATTTACCTGTTTACCTTGACTTAGGTCAGGTCAGGTTGCTGTGTGAATAGGACTTATCTAGTGGTGGATTATTATAGTTTATATTGCTTCCTGACTCAGCCTAAATACACATCCAGAAACATCCATTTAAGTTACTGTGGTTAACTCTCCTAAATTTCCAGGGACTTTGGGTTTGAGTGGATCCAATATTTGAATAAAGGGTCAAACTGGTGGGCTAGGTTTCTTTAGAAATAACCTCAAACTCCATTCTTCTGCTCTATAAGGCAAGATATAGTCATGGAACGCCTACTATGTCCCTGTTACCCAAACAGTAGAGAGTAATAAATCAGACCACACAGTGAGGTATGTATACAGCTGCAAGACAGGGATAAGATAGTCATGGGGGATCCTTGGGATAGTAGTGGATCTTTAATCCACTTTAATTTATATTCTTCTCTAGAGATTGTTTGTATAATAAAGACAAAAGTGCTGCAATAAAGGGTAAGAAGAAGAAACCATGACTTTATCATTAAGGAAAAGAGAAACTTAAGTTTCTGAAGTAATAAAGGATGGAGGAAAACTGGGAAAATAATGGATTTCTGTACAGCAAGCACAAGAACTGGTCTGCAGCATTTCAAGTATGGAGGGGCTTCATTCATGCATACCCCTAGAGCAGTCTTTCTCAACCTCAGCACTACTGACACTTTGGACTGGGTACTTCTTTGCTGTGGTGGGGCAGGGGGCGGTTTATGTACTGTAGGATGTTGAGCAGCATCCTTGACTTCTACCCACTAGTTTCTAGTAGTACCTCTTACCTTAGCTGTGACCGTTCAGATTGTCTTCAGACATTGCCAGTTTTCCCTTGGAGAGCAAAAGGACTGCTGTTTGAGAACCAATGCATTAGGGCAATTACTAAGACTAGTCTAGAAATTCAATTAGACTTTTACTTGATGGTATTTCCAGTAAGATAAAATGACAGACAAAACATAGTGGGAAAGACGCAGGTTTCAAAGTCAAGCAAATAAGGATTCTAAGCTAAGTTTATTCTAAGCTAAGTTTTATTCAATGAGAGGCACTGGAGATTAAAGAATTGAGTAGGAGAAAAAAGGGACCATGACAAATGTTCAGTATTAAAAAGTGGGTACTGTCTTAAAAAAGAGTTCCATTCTTGTGTTTCCAAAAGAATGTTTGTGTGTGTATGTGTGTGTATATAGCTTACCTGAGCTTCTAGAATATAAACTCATTCATAAAGTGAGTTGCTTAAGTATCCTAGCTTGTTTGGATTATGAATCAATTACTTACCATGTACCATGCACTGTGATAGGCACTAGGGATTCAATGGTTGGAAAACAGATCTGGTCCTTACCTTGCTATTAACCCTAATAACCTTCCTATGGGCTAGATATTGTTTAGCAAAATCTGGGAAGTTCATAGACTGGGTGTAGCACATACGGGTGTTGGGAAAGGCAATCTGCATGGGCTCTAAGCGTTCCTGCACATCCTTTTTAATTTCACCAAGAATGCAAGACCTTGATCCATCTTCACTAGGGCCATGTCTCAGGATTATGTCTTCAGCAAGCAGCCTTCACAGATGAGACAATGTGTCCCTCTAGGACAAGGAGTGGCCTTGCTTATTGTTTGCTATAAAACAAGTTCCTAGTCTCCCGTAAAGCTATTCACTGTGTGCCTGGCATTCCCCTGTGTGTCTACATGTTGCCTCCTTGGATTTGGGACAAGGGGACCTGACACAGCATGGTGCTCATGCTGCTTGCTGCGCTATGAGTAGTACAGTCCTTTGTTTCTGACCCAGGAGTCTTGTTTCCTTCCAATAGTCATTTAAACATTAGTAATAGGTCAACGTTAAGCATTAGTAAGGCTTACTTACTGCCTTATAAGGAGAGTAAAATCAGATCCCAGACCTTGATAATGGGGTCCAGTATACAGGGGCTTTAAAACATCAGCAAGAAAAAGAAGTTTCTGGAGTGAATATGAAGAGAGATCTCCATGCTTCCTTTGGTGCAACAAGACTAAGGAGTAACCAGTCCCAAATGAAGCAGTAGAGCATGGCTCCGGGTGTGAGCTCTTCAAGAAAAAACATGAAAAGAGGTTCCTCGATGTACTTACACATAAAGATTTACATTTCTGATGGACTGTTTGAGGATGAAATATTCCTAGACTTCAAGAGGGTAAGAATTCTCAGTTCACTGAAACAATTCAACCTTAGAACAAAGACCACATTAAAGATGTTACCATGCCATCTAAGTCTCTGGGTGCAGATGGCTTCCAGTTAGTTCCTGTGAGTTGAGAGAGAGAGAAACAGGGGATATAATGAAGTCAGGATTAAGGACCATATCTAAAAATCAATTCTGAAAGTACAGGAAAATGACTGGCAGCAAATAGATTCAAAATCCAATACATTTTTAAGGGAGTTGTATTGTCAAAGACATCTAGATAGGATATCTAGATAAACCTAGCCTCAAAAGGCCTGTGACTATTTAGTGAGTCTTGAAGCAACCCCCAAGCAGAAATTGTGTGTAAAACCTATGCAGTCCCCAAGGAAGACATCCATTCACACTTACTTCACGTGTGTCAATGGAAAATAATAGAATAAGGAAGAATTTCCCAGAGGATAGAATAAAGAGGCATGGAAAACAATGGACAAAGGAGTTCTTTCTGAAGAACAGAATCGGGGTCTAAGCAAAGAATATGCTAATACCCAGGAGCTGAAATCCCACCCACCGGATTCCATAATTGCTATATGGCAATGACTGCTCTGTGCATTCTACTCTTAGCTTTCCTCCTCTTTCATTGTCTATTGAGTGTGTGTATTGGGGGAGTGAGGGCAAAAAAACTACTTACATTTTTAGGTCATATGTTCTTAGACCTTGAGGAGTCATAACTGAACCCGACAGCAGACTGTGTATTATCTGAGGATCTTGTTCTTTGATGAGGAAATAGGGACTACTAGGGCTGCGTGGTTGTACCCTAGTAGAAGGACTGATGATGTTTTATCTGTGGGAAGAAGAGTGAAATACATATTGGGATGACAGAGACAGCAGTATGTTCACTGAAACCCAACTCACTTTTAAAGTGTATGCTTTGAATTCCGACAAATAGGCTATGGATGAAATTACGCATACTACCAACTTGTCTTATAGAAGTGTTTCTCTTAGTTGTCTAGGCTTATCTCAACCTAGCATGCCTGCAGATATAAAGAATCAGACAGGAAACTCTAAGACCCAGGAGATAGAGGAGCACCAAGGTGGAAGGAGCAGGAGTTCCTGATTCACCCCAGAAAGGGTCTCCCACCAATTAGGAACACCTACACTGAATTTCTTACTGTTAAGAAATAAACTGCTGCTGTGTTAAACCACTGAGATTTGAAGTTTTCCCTGTTATGTGTGCTAAGTCGCTTCAGTTGTGTCTGACTCTTTGCCACACTATAGACTATAGCCCACAAGGCTCCTTGGTCCATGGGATACTCCAGGCAAGAATACTGGAGTAGGTTACCATATTCTACTCCAGGGGATCTTCCTGACCCAGGGATGGAACCTGGGTCTCCTGCGGCTCCTGCACTGCAGACAGATTCTTTACTGCTGAGCTGCTAGTGAACTTAGAGGGGGAAAGTGCAGCAATTATTACTAATACCAGAGAAAACAAAAAAGTTGTACATAAAAGAAATTATAATCTTAGTATAATATAATTTAGCATGAATAATACTTGCATACTTGTAATAATGTAAATACTAATTATGGATTTAATCAAAATTTATGCTATAATTTCTTGAGAATAAGTGATAAAAGAGAAGGAAATAGGAGATGGAGAGAAGGAGTGAGAGTGTGGCAAGAGAAGAGTGAAGTGAAAATGAAAGGGTTAGTCACTCGCTCAGTCATGTCTGATTCTTTGGGACCCCATGGACTGTAGCCCGCCAGGCTCCTCTGTCCACGGAATTCTCCAGGCAAGAATACTGGAGTATGTTGCCATTCTCTTCTCCAGAGGATCTGAGTACAAAAGAGTTAAATACTCATCTTCCGAGGTTGGAAATCTAAAATGGAAAGATCCAGAAATAGCATGCTATTTAGAAAGATGGAGACAAATATCAGAGCAAATATCTTTAAGAGTGGGGAGAGGAGAGCAGGGGAGAATCAGAGGCTGCATTTTGCGCTAGAAGCTTTGTAGGGCTGTTTGTTAAAATTATGTATGATACAACTTTGATAAACATCAAAAGGATATAAAAGAAAAAGAGTAGAACCTGAAAAAAAAAGTCACTGTAAAGTAAAAGCCATTGAGGTTGGAGAAATGCTGTAGACTGTGGTATTCTAGAAACCAAAAAGAGAGCATGTTTTGAGAAGAGGATGTTAACAGAGCACGAAATGTTATTGAGATGTAAGGAGACTGAAAATTGCCCATTGGATTTAGCCTTAGAGATGACCTCAGTGAGAGAAGTTTTAGTGTGGTAGGGTGGGGGCACGGTGTCTGCTGCTTCTCCTGCATTGGCAGGCAGATTCCTCACCACTGCACCACCTGGGAAGCCCCAAAATGGGGGGCAAGAGGGAGGTAAAAAAAATGGGTGAGTGCCTTTGAAACTGCTTTAGAAAAAGCTAAGCTCTATGTATATAACATGATTTAAAGTATTCATTTTCTTAGATCCATGATCCATTTCTGCATTTAAACCTCACATAGATGTGTAAAAAGAGAAGATAAATGAGTTTACTTAACATTTACACAAAATCTTCTGCCATACTTCTGAAACACAGAATTAACGAGTTTTCTACAGTCTTTAGGCAAAACCACAATTTGAGGCCCAAACTGCCTAGAAAACTAGGTTTGAATGTCACATGGCTTCTGGTATGAATCTTTACTAGGTCTTTCCTTCATGCAATTATTTCCTTTATTTTCTATTTAAAGGAAGGCAAGATAGAGTTACATGGAATGCACTCAATAAAATATGACTAGATACCAAACACATCATCCATCTTCTCAGTTATTTGTCCTTATGAGTATTAGCTCTGATTGCTCTTATTAGTAAAAAAGATTTTCAAATCCCTTTCTAAATTTTACACATACATCTGGGAAAGAGAAACTTGGAAATGGCTGCTTGACATGGAAACAAAGAAAATTTAAAAATTCAAAGAAGAAGATTTGCATATTTTCATAAAGAATAAAAAGTAGACCATAAGTCCTCTTAGTATTGTTATAAAATATGATGCATTTCTCATTGTTTTAAACACATTAAGGGGTACACTTTTTTAACTAAAATAGGGTTACTAACCATTTTCAAGGATAGAAAACTATGAAGGATTTACTTTTTAAAGAAAGTAAAACACAAGTTTCTGTTAAGTGAGACTATAAAGGTAATTGCCCTGATTTAAAAGGTAAAATATTAAGAAGAGAGCTTTTTCAAAATGAACCTGGAGAAGTAAGACAAGCAATTTTGGAGACCTAACTGTGATGAATGTCTGTCTCTCCAGGTGGCCTGTTTCCTTAAGATAAATATTCAAAATATTCTTGCTTTGGGTAACTTGTCTTTACTTAGACACCCTGGGAATCACTTTCCCATATTTACCTTCAGGAAAAGTCCTACATTAGCTATGCTCCTGGGATAACTGTCCCATAAATTCTAGTGTAATCTGAATGAGCACTCATGATGTTTCAGGAACAAAATAACGTTCCTTACATTCATATTTTCATTAAATTACCCCAACTAATGAGATAGGTACCACCATGCTCATTTTTGTTTTTCCAGTGGTCATGTATGGACGTGAGAGTTGGACTGTGAAGAAAGCTGAGCGCCAAAGAATTGATGCTTTTGAACTGTGGTGTTGGAGAAGACTCTTGAGAGTCCCTTGGACTGCAAAGAGATCCAACCAGTCCATTCTAAAGGAGATCAGTCCTGGGTGCTGGGTGTTCATTGGAAGGACTGATGCTAAAGCTGAAACTCCAATATTTTGGCCACCTCATGTGAAGAGTTGACTCATTGGAAAAGACTCTGAGGCTGGGAGGGATTGGGGGCAGGAGGAGAAGGGGACGACAGAGGATGAGATGGTTGGATGGTGTCACCAACTCGATGGACATGAGTTTGGGTGAACTCCGGGAGTTGGTGATGGACAGGGAGGCCTGGCGTGCTGTGATTCATGAGGTTGCAAATAGTCGGACATGGCTGAGCGACTGAACTAACTAACTAACAAGGTAAGAGAGTTTACAAGACTCTGTGCAAGTCAAAGTGTTTGTAAATGTTAGAGCCAGGATTCAAATCAGGCCTGGGGTTCTGAAGCCTTGTGGGCCAGAGCATCCTCAGTGCATCCAGGCGTTGAGCCTTCCCTTCACTCCTATATGGTCCATGTGTCTACAATCTCCATCTTGGAACACGGAAACCACCAACAACCATGCTTCATGTCTTTTTCTCATCTCTACTCCAACACTTGTCTCTACATCCCAAAACTCCCTTGTGAACAGTTTAACATGAGTATATATTCTCCCTTCATCCACTGCCTAAAAAGACAATGGAGGGGCCATGTTCTTCTGGAAATATGATCTTGCCCATTCAGGTGTATGGTGTCCAGCTCTTGCTTGTCATTGTCAGTTGGATTACATTCCTCTCAAAATTCATATGTTGAAGTTCTACCTTCCAGTACCTTTGATTGTGTTCTTATTTGGAGATAGTCTTTACAGAGGTTGCAACAAGATTAGTCTTTACAGAAGTGTAAACAATATTAGAGTGGGCCCCAATCAAATAGGACTCATGTCCTTATTCATTTCAGTTGAGTTGCTCAGTCGTGTCTCAGTCTTTGCAGCCCCATGGACTGCAGCACGTCAGGCTTCTCTGTCCATCACCAACTCCCAGACTTACTCAAACTCATGTCCATTGAGTTGGTGTGATGCCATCCAACCATCTCATCCTCTGTCGTCCCCTTCTCCCGCCTTCAATCTTTCCCAGCCTCAGGGTCTTTTCAAATGAGTCAGTTCTTCGCATCAGGTAGCCAAAGGATTGGAGTTTCAACTTCAGCATCAGTTCTTCCAATGAATATTCAGGACTGATTTCCTTTAGGATGGACTGGTTGGATCTCCTTGCACTCCAGGGGACTCCCAAGAGTCTTCTCCAACACCACAGTTCAAAAGTATCAATTCTTCAGCCCTCAGCTTTCTTTATGGTCCAGCTCTCACATCCATATGTGACTACTGGAAAAACCATAGCTTTGACTAGATGGACCTTTGTTAGCAAAGTAATGTCTCTGCTTTTGAATATGGTGTTTAGGGTGGTCATAACTTGCCTTCCAAGGAGTAAGTGTCTTTTAATTTCATGGCTGCAGTCACCATCTGCAGTGATTTTGGAGCCCCCCAAAATAGTCTGTCACTGTTTCCATTGTTTCCCCATCTATTTGCCATGAAATGATGGGACTGGATGCCATGATCTTAGTTTTCTGAATGTTGAGCTTTAAGCCAACTTTTTCACTCTCCTTTGTCACTTTCATCAAGAGTCTCTTTAGTTCTTTTTCGCTTTCTGCCATAAGGGTGGTATCATCTGCATATCTGAGGTTATTGATATTTCTCCCACCAATCTTGATTCCAGCTTGTCCCTATAGAAAGGAATATTTGGACACAGGTATGGACACAAGCAAGACTGTGTCAAAATGAGGGCAGAGATCAAGGCAATGTGTCTCCCAGGCAAGGATGGTCAGAGATTGCCAGCAAACCACCAAATGGTAGGAGAGGATTATGAACAGATTTTTTTTTTCAGAGCCTTCAGAAGGAACTAACCCTTGACACCTTGATCTCAGACTCAGTTCAGTTCAGTTCAGTCATTCAGTCGTGTCCGACTCTTTGCAACCCCATGAATCACAGCACGCCAGGCCTCCCTGTCCATCACCAACTCCTGGAGTTCACTCAGACTCACATCCATCGAGTCAGTGATGCCATCCAGCCATCTCATCCTCTGTTGTCCCCTTCTCCTCCTGCCCTCAATCCCTCCCAGCATCAGAGTCTTTTCCAATGAGTCAACTCTTCGCATGAGGTGGCCAAAGTACTGGAGTTTCAGCTTTAGCATCATTCCTTCCAAAGAAATCCCAGGGCTGATCTCCTTCAGAATGGACTGGTTGGATCTCCTTGCAGTCCAAGGGACTCTCAAGAGTCTTCTCCAAAACCACACTTCAAAAGCATCAATCTCAGACTAAGCCACCCAATTTACAGTATTTTGTTACTGTGTGTGTGTGCATGCTAAATCACTTCAATCATGTCCAACTCTTTGTGACCCTATGAGTTGTAGCCCTCTAGGCCCCTCTGTCTATGGGATTCTCCAGGTGAGAATATTGGAATGTGTTGCCATGCCCTCTTCCAGGGGATCCTGGCAACCCAGGGATCGAAACTGCATCTCTTATATCTCCTGAATTGGCAGGTGAGTTCTTTACCACTGGTGCCACCTGGGGCCCTAGCAAATAAATATACCTGTCCAAATCACAGCCACCGTCGTTAAGTCCCTGACATTAAGAGAGGAGACACTGGCTCTTCATCCAAGGGCTCTCTGCTGGTCAGACTCCCTGCCTTTCCCTCATCTCCTCCTCTGTACTTCTCCTTTAGACACAAGGCATTCAAGACCCGCTATGTCTTCCACCTTGCCTGGTGCCCTGGAGAAAATCTGTCTATGCAGTTCTGGCCTTTTCCCAGAGACTGTGTGTGTGTGTGTTGGGGGTGGAGGGTGGAAGGGCTAAGCAGGAAGTAGCTGAGTGCTCCCTGGAGGGCATTCCTCACTGTGCGTGGGTGCTAAGTCACTTCAGTTGTGTCTCGTTGTGCCCCCATGGACTATAGCCCACCAGACTCCTCTGTCCGTGGGATTCTCCAGGCAAGAATACTGGAGAGGGTTGCCATGCCCTCCTCCAGGGAAATCTTCCTGACCCAGGGTTAGAAGTTGCTTCTTTTATGTCTCCTGCATTGGCAGCGGGGTTCTTCACCACTAGCACTACTTGGGAACCTGGCATTCCCCATCACATTCTGTAATTTCAGTGGGACTGGAGTTTGATCTGGAACCCTAGTCAGCTTCATTGAGGCTCTGACTATCAATGTAGTATTAACAGATCTAGCAGGGATATTAGGAGTCTTCCAGCCCAGGACCCTTATATGATAGATGAGAAAACTGAGAAAAGCAGGGCTGGGAGGAGGGATCAGACTTCCTAAGCCATAACCCTGCTCTGTTTTGGAGATTATGACTGTCTTTTGACTAGAAGCTGGGCCTAGTGCTTGCGGGGCTTGGTTCCACTAATTCTTGGTCTATTCCTTTGTCAGGTTTAACAGCAGTTTGGAATATCTATCATCACCATCTCCAGGTTTCTGAAATCTTATTGCTCTTGCAAGCTGTGGCCCATTTCATAGCTTCTGAAGGGGGAGTCATACTGAAAACCACTACCTGTGAGTCAGGGGTCGGATCATGTCCATGCCCCTGCTCTCCTGATCCATTCAGTTCATTATGTCATAAGTATTCAGAGGCTCCCCTTCATTTCAGTCCATCAAGAGTTTATGTTCTCTGAGAGAGTATGAGATGAACTACTTCCCTATTACACTTAATGTGAAAAAATGCCAGTGGAAATAAAAGAGCTCATACATCTAAATGATTTAAATTAAGTAAAATAAAATTTTCTACTCTTTTGAATTAGGCCATTAAAACCATAGCTTAGTCTAAGTACAGTATTAATGAGCAATATCACAAGAAGAGTATTAATTTTGCATTTCCTGACATAAAAATTTAAAACATGCAATTTTAGCTTTGCTTGAGGTAATATCTTATATCCTTTTGACTGTTATTTGGGGATACCAGAAATTAGGGTTAAAAAATGGGATAGTTCAAAATCAGATGTACTGAGTCCTTATTTTGAGATAGGCTACCCTCTCATGTATTGGTATATTGGAGGCTTAAAATGGATCTAGATCAAATAGCATTTCACATCAAAGCATCAGTGGAGGAGGTGTAAATGAAACATCTTTTAGAGCTGTTGGTTTAATAAATTCAACAATTTTAAGTTTAATGAAGAATGGCTTAATAAAGATAGCCAAGGGTACCAAGATTGTGTGGCATCCTCAAGCAACTAGGACCTCTAGCAGTTAGGTGGTGGTGGTTTAGTCTTTAAGAGTTAGCCTACTCTTTTGCGACCCTATGGACTATAGCTGGCCTGGCTGCTCTGTCCATGGAATTTCCCAGGTAAGAATACTGGAGTGGGTTTCTATTTCCTCTTTGGGGGATCTTCCTGACCCAGGGATCAAACCCATGTCTCCTGCATAGTAGGCAGATTCTTTACCACTGAGCTACCAGGGAAGCTGGATAGCCCATTGACATCCTAGCATTCAGTTCAGTTCAGTCGCTCAGTTGTGTCCGACTCTTTGTGACCCCATGAATCACAGCACGCCAGGCCTCCCTGTCCATTACCAACTCCCAGAGTTCACTCAGACTCACATCCATCGAGTCAGTGATACCACCCAGCCATCTCATCCTCTGTCCTCCCCTTCTCCTCCTGCCCCCAATCCCTCCTAGCATCAGGGTCTTTTCCAATGAGTCAACTCTTCGCTTGAGGTGGCCAAAGTATTGGAATTCCAGCCTCAGCATCAGTCCTTCCAATGAACACCCAGGACTGATCTCCTTTAGAATGGACTGGTTGGATCTCCTTGCAGTCCAAGGGACTCTCAAGAGTCTTCTCCAACACCACAGTTCAAAAGCATCAATTCTTCAGCACTCATTAACGGGGTCCTAAAGTTTGTACAGTGGGGCATGCCTGCACTAGGGCAGCTCTCCTGATCCAATAAGTTATTTGTAAGACTCTGAATCTAGGCTCTACAGAGCTCTGGAAAGTCCTTGACCCTGTGGGAAGACTGTCTGTACCAGTACAGCTGCTTTCAGAAGGCTCATGGTTTTCCTTTGGCTTTAGACACCACTAATCACATCAAATCAGAGGTGTATGATTACACACCAGAAGCCTTTCCAGCCACCAGAGGACCCCAGTCTGGCAATTGCCATCTTGGAACAATAGCCATGTCCTTTAATCAGGCAATCCAATTAGCCACACACAAATGAGGAAGTCGATGTACCTAAAGCAATTTGTCTGCAAAAAATTTAAAACCTCCCATATGAATTTGCAATCAAGGAAAACCTTCTTCCTTCTCATTTATTTTTTAAACTGAAAGTTGGACACAGGACAGAATAAGGCAAACCTTTACAACTTTGAGAATTGCCTCAGAGATTCTAAAGTATCAGCTAACGTTTTGTTTGAACAAGTTGTGAGTATGAGGGTAAGATTGGTAGTTTAATTGCATCATGTTCGCTAACAAGAGATGGCAAATATTGTATTTGATAAAAAGTAGAGGATGTCTTATTTCCATTGTTATCTAGTCTTGCAATGAAAGAGTGCTTGTCATAGCCTGCAGCACTGTCAGTCACAAAGGAGCAAAGATAATCCTCATTTTCCTGATCTCTGCAGTACCCAGCTTCTCTGAGAGCAAAACAGTAACCAAGAGCCTGCAAAGCAGAGCACTGACACTTGCTTATTTTTCCGTTTAACCCATGCATCGTTCTTTACCACGCACAAATCACCTTGAATTCTCCCATATCCTGCTCTTTATCAGAAAGGAAATTCTACTGCCTTACAGAGTTTCCCTACTAGGTTTACATAGTTTTAGAGAGGGAAGAGTTCGGACAGTCAAGTCCAGACTATTTTATAAATGAATATTCTGTAGCCCAGGAGGTAAAATGATTTAAGATTACATGGCTAGTTATTAGAAGACTAGGGATTAAGTTTCAGAATGCCTGTCTCCATAGCCTGTGCTTTAATTGTGAACCAGAAAATCAGAGATAGCAAAGGAACATTTCATGCAAAAGATGGCCTCGATAAAGGACAGAAATGGTATGGACCTAACAGAAGCAGAAGATATTAAGAAGAGATGGCAAGAATACACAGAAGAACTGTACAAAAAAGAGCTTCACAACCCAGTTAATCACGATGGTGTGATCACTGACCTAGAGCCAGACATCCTGGAATGTGAAGTCAAGAGGGCCTTAGAAAGCATCACTATGAACAAAGCTAGTGGAGGTGATAGAATTCCAGTTGAGCTATTCCAAATCCTGAAAGATGATGTTGTGAAAGTGCTGCACTCAATATGCCAGCAAATTTGGAAAACTCAGCAGTGGCCACAGGACTGGAAAAGGTCAGTTTTCATTCCAATCCCAAAGAAAGGCAATGCCAAAGAATGCTCAAACTACTGCACATTGCACTCATCTCACACGCTAGTGAAGTAATGCTTAATATTCTCCAAGCCAGGCTTCAGCAATATGTGAACCATGAACTTCCTGATGTTCAAGCTGGTTTTAGAAAAGGCAGAGGAACCAGAGATCAAATTGCCAACATCCGCTGGATCATTTCTGCTTTACTGACTATGCCAAAGCCTTTGACTGTGTGGATCACAATAAACTGTGGAAAATTCTGAAAGAGATGGGAATACCAGACCACTTGATCTGCCTCTTGAGAAATTGGTATGCAGGTCAGGAAGCAACAGTTAGAACTGGACATGGAACAACAGACTGGTTCCAAATAGTAAAAAGAGTACGACAAGGCTGTATATTGTCACCCTGTTTATTTAACTTCTATGCAGAGTACATCATGAGAAATGCTGGACTGGAAGAAACACAAGCTGGAATCAAGATTGCTGGGAGAAATATCAATCACCTCAGATATGCAGATGACACCACACTTATGGCAGAAAGTGAAGAGGAACTAAAAAGCCTCTTGATGAAGGTGAAAGTGGAGAGTGAAAAAGTTGGCTTAAAGCTTAATATTCAGAAAATGAAGATCATGGCATCTGGTCCCATCACTTCATGGGAAATAGATGGGGAAACAGTGGAAACAGTGGCTGACTTTATTTTTCTGGGCTCCAAAATCACTGTAGATGGTGACTGCAGCCATGAAATTAAAAGATGCTTACTCCTTGGAAGGAAAGTTATGACCAACCTAGATAGCATATTCAAAAGCAGAGACATTACTTTGCCAGCAAAGGTCTGTCTAGTCAAGGCTATGGTTTTTCCTGTGATCATGTATGGATGTGAGAGTTGGACTGTGAAGAAGGCTGAGTGCCAAAGAATTGATGCTTTTGAACTGTGGTGTTGAAGAAGACTCTTGAGAGTCCCTTGGACTGCAAGGAGATCCAACCTGTCCATTCTGAAGGAGATCAGCCCTGGGATTTCTTTGGAAGGAATGATGCTAAAGCTGAAACTCCAGTACTTTGGCCACCTCATGCAAAGAGTTGACTCATTGGAAAAGACTCTGATGCTGGGAGGGATTGGGGGCAGGGGGAGAAGGGGAAGACAGAGGATGAGATGGCTGGATGGCATCACTGACTCGATGGACGTGAGTCAGAGTGAACTCTGGGAGTTGGTGATGGACAGGGAGGCCTGGCATGCTGCGATTCATGGGGTCACAAAGAGTTGGACATGACTGAGCAACTGATCTGATCTGATCTGATCTGGATAAGAAAATTCCAGGACCTGTTTTAATAGACATCTCTATGAAGTATAAAGAACGGTTTTGAAAGGTCCTAGGCAGGATGGCATCAAAACCTTAGGGAGATCTTTGGAAAGCAGAGAAAAAATGTGATTTCCTCACTTAGGTAATTAAGGTGTAGCTTTCATGTGTGTTCCAACAGGGAAGGGAACCGTGTTCAGAAGTGTCTGGCATGGAGAAGAGGGAAGAAGTGTGCGTAACTCTGGAAACTCTGCAAACCCATGTCAATCTTGGGATAAAAGTGTGAGACTCTTGGAGTAGACGCCATCTCCTGACAGGACTGAGCCACACATAGTGACCAGCAAGCTTTTCTGAGGCAAGCTGTGGTTTGTATGACATATCTACATACCAAACACCCCAAAATAAAAAGATATACACCCTATAATTATGTTGTATCAGACTTTATCAATTAGGCTAAAGCTGCAAACCATGTTTCTCACAGTTCCCATACCTGTATCATTCTAAGCTAGAGTTGATCAAGAGAAACTTGTGTGATATTGGGAAAGCAGAAATGAAACAGAAACTAATACTTTTGGAAGGTCATCATGGTCACATACTGTGACCATCAAGCAAAAGGTGCCCAGTAAGCCCCAACTTCTTTTTCTCAGGTGTACATCCAGTTCATCATCTCAGTTCAGTTCAGTTCAGTCACTCAGTCGTGTCCGACTCTTTGCAACCCCATGAATCGCAGCACACCAGGCCTCCCTGTCCATCACCAACTCCCAGAGTTCACTCAGACTCATGTCCATCGAGTCAGTGATGCCATCCAGCCATCTCATCCTCTGTCGTCCCCTTCTCCTCCTGCCCCCAATCCCTCCCAGCATCAAGGTCTTTTCCAATGAGTCAACTCTTTGCATGAGGTGGCCAAAGTACTGGAGTTTCAGCTTTAGCATCATTCCTTCCAAAGAAATCCCAGGGCTGATCTCCTTCAGAATGGACTGGTTGGATCTCCTTGCAGTCCAAGGGAGTCTCAAGAGTCTTCTCCAACACCACAGTTCAAAAGCATCAATTCTTTGGCACTCAGCTTTCTTCACAGTCCAATTCTCACATCCATACATGATCACTGGAAAAGCCATAGCCTTGACTAGACGGACCTTTGTTGGCAAAGCAATGTCTCTGCTTTTGAATATGCTATCTAGGTCGGTCATAACTTTCCTTCCAAGGAGTAAGCATCTTTTAATTTCATGGCTGCAGTCACCATCTGCAGTGATTTTGGAGCCCCAAAAATAAAGTCTGACACTGACACCTGGCAATATTGACCAATAGTGACCCCAGGACTGCCATTAAGTAGTTAATTATAGACCCACAGAGGTGACCACTACACTGAGGCAGTGATTGTTTTCATGGCTCTATCCGTGAGGTCTTCCATCAAGGTCACATTCTGCTGGCCAGATATCCTTTCATCTCCTCCATCTCCTCCTCCTCTACCTTCCCCTCTCTAGTGCAGATGTTGGAGGCTGTGAATATATTGTGGAGATAATTATGTGAACAATCTGTACTTTCCATTCAATTTTGCTGTAAGCCTAAAACTGCTGTAAGAAATAATGTCTGTATATAAAAATAAGAAAAGTTGGTCATTATGTAGATTTTAAAGTTATAAAATAGAGAATAGAAATTAGGCAGAGATAATCATTGTTGATGCATGCTAAGTCGCTTCAGTCGTGTCCAACTCTTTGTGACTGTATGGACTGTATCCCACCAGGCTCCTCTGTCCATGTGATTCTCCAGGCAAGATTACTGGAGTGGGTTGCCATGCCCTCCTCTAGGGGATTTGCTTGACCCAGGGATTGAGCCCAAATCTCCTATGGCTCCTGCATTGCAGGCTGGTTCTTTACCACTGAGCCACTGGAAAAGGCCAACCACTGTTGCTATCTTGGGATATTTCCATCAAGTCTTTTTTCTATCCCTCCCTACCCCTACATTTGTTCATGGTGTTTTTGTTTTAGTTTTCACAAACTGGGGTCAGACTGTATATTCTCTTTAACATCCTTCCTTTTTTAATTTAATACTGACTATTTTAATATCCTTACACATACTTTAAAAGAGTGCTTGCTCATATGACATGGCATAATTCACTTAAGCAATTCCCTGTGGTTGGACATTTAGGCTGTTTCCTTTTCTCCTTTTGCTATTATAAACAACGTTATAATAAACATCCTTTTCCATAAATATGTCTTTTGTCATATCTTTGGATAAGTCCTGGGAAATGGAATTTCTGAGAAAAGATGTGATGTTTTAAAGACTCTTCATATGTTGCCTTCTACAAAGGTTGCATCTAGCTATACTTTAATCAGCAGTGTGTACAAGAGCCAGTTTTTAGCCAATTTATTGAAATTGTTTGAAATGACAAATTGTTAGTTAGTGGACTATATTTACCTTAACTTTATCATGGTGGTATAAAACACTGGAAAAACAAAGCAAAAATAATTTCTCAAACTCTAGAAGAAAGAAGAATCAGACATATACTAATAATGGCCACTATTATTGTAAAATACTTTCATAATGATCTTAAGTAGAGTATGTTATAGTAGGAAGATTGGCTATAACTTCAGAGGTTGGAGTTAAGGAGAGTGAGAAGGGAGGGGAATAACTGATGAGTGTTCAGAAAAATCTGTAGTATCACAAGCATTTCTGAATTCTAATTTCAGATGCAAAGGTGTCACACTAAGGAATCCCTGTGTACCTTGAGCCTGGAAAAGTGAAGATGGAACAGGGATGTTATATGATCCTTAGTCATCTAAGGAGCTTTAACATGGTAGAGATATTGGAAGAGATTCTGGCCAGACTACAGATCTAGGATCTGTGGAGAAAACACAAGAAGATGGATCAGTTCAAACCCAGGAGAGCCCTTTCTAACAAGCAGAGCCATTTCTGAATGGAATGAACTTCCTGTGTGACTCAGAGTTCTTCGTCAAAGGAGGCTTAGTGCAGAGGACAGGTGACTAAGGGGTCTCTGGTTAGCATGGAGATTGGGCTGGTTTTGTCCATAGGTTGTCTTAGCCAAAGAAGACTGAAATATCGGGAAGAAAAGAATATTTTATTTAGGAAAATGAACTTTGTCTCAAAGCATGAAAAGTTGGATCATCTGTACATATGAGAAAGCCTGAATTAATAATATGAACTGCTAATGGATGTGATGACAACTAGCATTAATATTTTATCCTTATTACTTTTGAGACACTGTTTTAAATTTACTATGAACACTGTCTCATTTTATTCTCAACCCTCGGCCATATGGCAAATAGAAATATTGCCCATTCCCCCTCCATGATGTCCATGTCCCAAATCCTGGAACCTGACAATATGTTCATTTATGTGGCAAAGGGAGCTTATAGCTGTGGTTAAGTTAAAGATCCTACATGGGGAGATTAACCTGGGTTATCTAGGTGAGCCAGCATAATAACCAGGGACCTATAAATGAAAGAGGGAGGCAGGAGGGTCAGAGTCAGATTAAAAGATGCAACAACGAAAGCGGAGGTCGGAGTGACATGTTTGCAGTTTTGAAGATGGGAGAAGGCCATGAACTGAGGTATCAGGCAGCTTCTTGAACAGAAGTGAGGAAATGGCCTCTCCCCTCAAGCTTGCAGAGGAAATGCAGCCCTGCCGACTCTCTGTAGCCAAGTCAGACCTTTGTCTGACCTCTGACCTTGAGAACCATAAGATGTGACAGCAACAATAGAAATCTAATCCAGGTGGTTGCTATTACCTTCCAGTTTTCAGATGAAGAAAAAGAGGCACAGATAGGTTTTCAGGACCTTCCAACTAGTAAGCAGTGGTAAGCTGCTGCTGCTAAGTCGCTTCAGTCGTGTCTGACTCTGTGTGACCCCATAGACGGCAGCCCACCAGGCTCCTCTGTCCGTGGGATTCTCCAGGCAAGAACACTGGAGTGGGTTGCCATTTCCTTCTCCAATGCATGAAAGTGAAAAGTCAAAGTGAAGTCGCTCAGTCGTGTCTGACTCTTAGCGACCCCATGGACTGCAGCCTACCAGGCTCCTCCGTCCATGGGATTTTCCAGGCAAGAGTACTGGAGTGGGTGGTAAGCTGGGTGCCTCTCAAAGTTTGCATGTCAGGATAGTAGCATTTCCATTTATGCCTTCATTTTGCTGAGTATTCTCGGAGCCTCAGCAACAAAGTCCTTGTTAGGGCTCTTGAATTTATTTTATAGTCAGATAAAGAATATAAACATAAGGTTTTTTAGAGTCAGACCCAGATTAATCAAATCCAGCCTTCTCTCTCTCTGTGGAATATACCACAAATCACCATAGTTCCTCTTAATCCATTTATGGATCTCATATTCATGAGAAAAAAAAAAAAAAAACCAAACACATTACTCTTGCTACATAAAATAGAACTTTCCTTTGCTATACCTAATTGTGCCCCTTACAAAGTCAATATGTGTCTCCTGGTACCCTAGAATTTAATGATCAGTGTTCAGTTTATCCAGTATTATCTTTACAGACTGAAGCCCTAATATTTAAGTCTTTCTTCATATAGTGTCCTCCCATGGCCAAATCAGCATGGCTATTCTACACTGAGATATTTCTAGCTCTGTTTCTCTAGGACATGGGGAAAAAAATAAAACTGAGTGAAATGATGGTTTTGTAAATTTTTCTGGACTTCTCTGGCAAAACTGAGAACAAAATCTAAGGCTTCTGATTCTCTGTAAATTCCCCCAACTCCCAGTTACAAGTGCTCTATTATAAAAATGTTCTTTTGGGTTAGTTGTTTGGCAATATGCTAGTAGAGGAATCCAAGTCAAAAACACAAATGTCAATAAACTCAGGATTCAATGGCTGAGCAACGACTTCTGAAATGAATGGAAATTTATTTTGATCTTGTGGTAAAATACCAATGTGTGATGAGGAGGGAAGTGTTTCAGCTGGTGAAGACTGGACAGGAAAATTCAAAGATGAGTGAAGACACTAAGTAACTGTTGTCCTATTGTTCATGGTGGTGTCTTAGGCCTGTGGGAACTGAGAGTCCCCAGTCTTATGAGGAAATACAGTTTTCATTTCCCTCAATGTCTTGGCACTGCTTTTTCTTCCCTGCTGGCTGAGGGAATTGGATATCCTACAAATAAAGTGCTGAGTGAAGATGAGAAAGAACAGTTATGTTGCTGACAGGGATGTTTAAAAAATTGACACCATTTCATAAGTATTCATTGGTGCCAAATATGTGCCAAATTAGGTTCTGGGGAAATGGAGTGAATAAACCACAGGAGTGGCGGCTGCATGGCACAGGAGAGGCTGAGAGGAGATACCCTACGTTCAAGGTCAGGAGCGGCGGTTGTGCTTTGCTGAAGAGGCGTGAAGAGATACCCCACGTCCAAGCTAAGAGAAACCCAAGTTAGGTAGTAGGTGCTAAGAGGGCATCAGCGGGTAGGCAGACTGAAACCACAATCACAGAAAACTACCCAATCTGATCACATGGACCACGGGCTTGTCTAACTCAATGAAACTAAGCCGTAACGTGTGGGGCCACCCAAGACAGACAGGTCATGGTGGACAGTCTGACAAAATGTGGTCCAATGGAGAAGGGAATGGCAAACCACTTCAGTATTCTTGCCTTGAGAACCCCATGAACAGTATGAAGAGGCAAAATGATAGGATACTGAAAGATGAACTCCCCAGGTCAGTAGGTGCCCAATATGCTACTGGAGGTCAGTGGAGAAATAAATCCAGAAAGAATGCAGGGATGGAGCCAAAGCAAAAACAACATCCAGCTGTGGTTGTGACTGATGATAGAAGCAAGGTCCAATGCTGTGAAGAGCAATATTACATAGGAACCTGGAATGTTAGGTCCATGAATCAAGGCAAATTGAAAGTGGTCAAACAGGAGATGGCAAGAGTGAACGTTGACATTCTAGGAATCAGCGAAATAAAATGGACTGGAATGGGTGAATTTAACTCAGATGACCATTATATCTACTATCATGGGCAGAAATCCATTAGAAGAAATGGAGTAGCCATCATAGTCAACAAAAGAGTCTGAAATGCAGTACTTACTTGGATGCAATCTCCAAAATGATAGAATGATCTCTGTTTGTTTTCAAGGCAAACCATTCAATATCACAGTAATCCAAGTCTATGCCCCAACCAGTAATGCTGAAGAAGCTGAAGTTGAATGGTCCCATAAAGACCTACAAGATCTTTTAAAACTAACACCCAAAAAAGATAGGTGTTAGTTATAGGGGACTGGAATGCAAAAGTAGGAAGTCAAAAAACTTATTTAACTTATATGCAGAGTACATCATGAGAAACGCTGGGCTGGAAGAAGCACAAGCTGGAATCAAGATTGCCAGGAGAAATATCAATAACCTCAGATATGCAGATGACACCACCCTTATGGCAGAAAGTGAAGAGGAACTAAAAAGCCTCTTGATGAAGGTGAAAGAGGAGAGTGAAAAAG
This sequence comes from Bos javanicus, assembly GCF_032452875.1. Lineage (NCBI taxonomy): Eukaryota > Metazoa > Chordata > Mammalia > Artiodactyla > Bovidae > Bos > Bos javanicus. The sequence continues at coordinate 92,353,562 of NC_083869.1, forward strand.
TTGGCTTAAAGCTCAACATTCAGAAAACGAAGATCATGGCATCTGGTCCCATCACTTCATGGGAAATAGATGGGGAAACAGAGGAAACAGTGTCAGACTTTAGTGTTTGGGGCTCCAAAATCACTGCAGATGGTGACTGCAGCCATGAAATTAAAAGACGCTTACTCCTTGGAAGAAAAGTTATGACCAACCTAGATAGCATATTCAAAAGCAGAGACATTGCTTTGCCAACAAAGGTCCGGCTAGTCAAGGCTATGGTTTTTCCAGTGGTCATGTATGGATGTGAGAATTGGACTGTAAAGAAAGCTGAGCGCTGAAGAATTGATGCTTTTGAACTGTGGTGTTGGAGAAGACTCTTGAGAGTCCCAACCAGTCCATTCTGAAGGAGATCAGCCCTGGGATTTCTTTGGAAGGAATGATGCTAAAGCTAAAACTCTAGTACTTTGGCCACCTCATGCGAAGAGTTGACTCATTGGAAAAGACTCTGATGCTGGGAGGGATTGGGGGCAGGAGGAGAAGGGGATGACAGAGGATGAGATGGCTGGATGGCATCACTGACTCGATGGATGTGAGTCTGAGTGAACTCCGGGAGTTGGTGATGGACAGGGAGGCCTGGCATGCTGCGATTCGTGGGGTTGCAAAGAGTCAGACACGACTGAGCAACTGAACTGAACTGAACTGAACTGAACAGGCAAATTTGGCCTTGGAGTACAGAATGAAGCAGGGCAAAGGCCAGTAGAGTTTTGCCAAGAGAATGCACTGGTCATAGCAAACACCCACTTCCAACAACACAAGAGAAGACTCTACACATGGACATTACCAATGGCAAACACCGAAATCAGATTGATTGTATTCTTTGCAGCCAAAGATGGTGAAGCTCTATACAATCAGCAAAAACAAGACCAGGAGCTGACTTTGGCTCAGATCACAAACTCCTTATTGCCAAATTCAGACTTAAATTGAAGAAAGTGGGGAAAACCACTAGACCATTCAGGTATGACCCAAATCAAATCCCTTATGATTATACAGTGGAAGTAAGAAATAGATTCAAGGGACTAGATCTGATAGAGTGCCTGATGAACCATGGACAGAGGTTTGTGACATTATACAGGAGACAGGGTTAAAGACCATCCCTGACAAAAAGAAATGCAAAAGAGCAAAATGTCTGTCTGAGTAAGCCTTACAAAGAGCTGTGAAAAGAAGAGAAGCAAAAAGCAAAGCGGAAAAGGAAAGATATACCCATTTGAATGTAGTGTTCCAAAGAATAGCAAGGAGAGGTAAGAAAGCCTTCCTCAGCAATCAATGCAAAGAAATAGAGAAAAACAACAGAATGGGAAAGGCTAGAGATGTCTTCAAGAAAATTAGAGATACCAAGGGAACATTTCATGCAAAGATGGGCACAATAAAGGATAGAAATGGTATGGACCAGAAACAGAAGATGTTAAAAAGAATACACAGAACTGTACAAAAAAGATCTTCACAACCCAGATAATCACAATGGTGTGATCACTGACCTAGAGCCAGATATCCTGGAATGTGAAGTCAAGTGGGCCTTAGGAAGTGTCAGTAAGAACAAAGCAAGTGGAGGTGATGGAATTCCATTTGACCTATTTCAAATCCTGAAAGATGATGCTGTGAAAGTGCTGCCCTCAATATGCCAACAAATTGGGAAAACTCAGCAGTGGCCACAGGACTGGAAAAGGTCAGTTTTCATTTCAAATCAAAAGAAAGGCAATGTCAAAGAATGCTCAAACTCCCACACAATTGCACTCATCTCACATGCTAGTAAAATAATGCTCAAAATTCTCCAAGCCAGGCTTCAGCAATACATGAACCATGAACTTCCAGATGTTCAAGCTGGTTTTAGAAAGGGCAGAGGAACCAGAGATCAAATTGACAACATCTGCTGGATCATCGAAAAAGCAAGAAAGTTCCAGAAAAACATTTATTTCTGCTTTATTGACTATGCCAAAGCCTTTGACTACATGGATCACAATAAACTGTGGAAAATTCTAAAAGAGATGGGAATACCAGGCCACCTGATCTACCTCTTGAGAAACCTGTGCAGGTCAGGATGCAATAGTTAGAACTGGACATGGAACAACAGACTGGTTCCAAGTAGGAAAATGAATATGTCAAGGCTGTATATTGTCACTGTGCTTATTTAACTTATATTCAGAGTACATCATGAGAAACACTGGGCTGGAAGAAGCACAAGCTGGAATCAAGATTGCTGGGAGAAATATCAATAACCTCAGATATGCAGATGACACCACCCTTATGGCAGAAAGTGAAGAAAACTGAAGAGTCTCTTGATGAAAGTGAAAGAGGAGAGTGAAAAAGTTGGCTTAAAGCTCAACATTCAGAAAACTTAGATCATGGCATCTGGTTCTGTCAGTTCATGGCAAATAGATGGGGAAACAGTGGAAACAGTGGCTGACTATTTTTGTGGGCTCCAAAATCACTGCAGATGGTGATTCCAGCCATGAAATTAAAAGACGCTTACTCCTTGGAAGGAAACTTATGACCAACCTAGATAGCATATTCAAAAGCAGAGACATTACTTTGCCAACAACGGTCCATCTAGTCAAGGCTATGGTTTTTCTATTCTTTTTTTTTTAATTTTATTTTATTTTTAAACTTTACAATATTGTATTAGTTTTGCCAAATATCAAAATGAATCCACCACAGGTATACCTGTGTTCCCCATCCTGAACCCTCCTCCCTCCTCCCTCCCCATACCCTCCCTCTGGGTCATCCCAGTGCACCAGCCCCAAGCATCCAGTATCGTGCATCGAACCTGGACTGGCGACTCGTTTCATACATGATATTATACGTGTTTCAATGCCATTCTCCCAAATCTTCCCACCCTCTCCCTCTCCCACAGAGTCCATAAGACTGATCTATACATCAGTGTCTCTTTTGCTGTCTCGTACACAGGGTTATTGTTACCATCTTTCTAAATTCCATATATATGTGTTAGTATACTGTATTGGTGTTTTTCTTTCTGGCTTACTTCACTCTGTATAATAGGCTCTAGTTTCATCCACCTCATTAGAACTGATTCAAATGTATTCTTTTTAATGGCTGAGTAATACTCCATTGGGTATATGTACCACAGCTTTCTTATCCATTCATCTGCTGATGGGCATCTAGGTTGCTTCCATGTCCTGGCTATTATAAACAGTGCTGTGATGAACATTGGGTTACACGTGTCTCTTTCCCTTCTGGTTTCCTCAGTGTGTATGCCCAGCAGTGGGATTGCTGGATCATAAGGCAGTTCTATTTCCAGTTTTTTAAGGAATCTCCACACTGTTCTCCATAGTGGCTATACTAGTTTGCATTCCCACCAACAGTGTAAGAGGGTTCCCTTTTCTCCACACCCTCTCCAGCATTTATTGCTTGTAGACTTTTGGATCTCAGCCATTCTGACTGGCGTGAAATGGTACCTAATAGTGGTTTTGATTTGCATTTCTCTGATAATGAGTGATGTCGAGCATCTTTTCATGTGTTTGTTAGCCATCTGTATGTCTTCTTTGGAGAAATGTCTATTTAGTTCTTTGGCCCATTTTTTGATTGGGTCATTTATTTTTCTGGAGTTGAGCTGTAGGAGTTGCTTGTATATTTTTGAGATTAGTTGTTTGTCCGTTGCTTCATTTGCTATTATTTTCTCCCATTCTGAAGGCTGCCTTTTCACCTTGCTAATAGTTTCCTTTGTTGTGCAGAAGCTTTTAAGTTTAATTAGGTCCCATTTGTTTATTTTTGCTTTTATTTCCAATATTCTGGGAAGTGGGTCATAGAGGATCCTGATGTGATGTATGTCGGAGAGTGTTTTGCCTATGTTCTCCTCTAGGAGTTTTATAGTTTCTGGTCTTACGTTGAGATCTTTAATCCATTTTGAGTTTATTTTTGTGTATGGTGTTAGAAAGTGTTCTAGTTTCATTCTTTTACAAGTGGTTGACCAGTTTTCCCAGCACCACTTGTTAAAAAGATTGTCTTTAATCCATTGTATATTCTTGCCTCCTTTGTCAAAGATAAGGTGTCCATATGTGCGTGGATTGATCCCTGGGCTTTCTATTTTGTTCCATTGATCAATATTTCTGTCTTTGTGCGAGTACCATACTGTCTTGATAACTGTGGCTTTGTAATAGAGCCTGAAGTCAGGTAGGTTGATTCCTCCAGTTCCATTCTTCTTTCTCAAGATAGCTTTGGCTATTTGAGGTTTTTGGAGAGATCACAACAGACAACACAGAAATACAAAGGATCATAAGAGACTACTATCAACAATTATATGCCAATAAAATGGACAACGTGGAAGAAATGGACAAATTCTTAGAAAAGTACAACTTTCCAAAACTCAACCAGGAAGAAATAGAAAATCTTAACATACCCATCACAAGCACGGAAATTGAAACTGTAATCAAAAATCTTCCAGCAAACAAAAGCCCAGGTCCAGACAGCTTCACAGCTGAATTCTACCAAAAATTTAGAGAAGAGCTAACACCTATCCTAATCAAACTCTTCCAGAAAATTGCAGAGGAAGGTAAACTTCCAAACTCATTCTATGAGGCCACCATCACCCTAATACCAAAACCTGACAAAGATCCCATAAAAAAAGAAAACTACAGGCCAATATCACTGATGAACATAGATGCAAAAATCCTTAACAAAATTCTAGCAATCAGAATCCAACAACACATTAAAAAGATCATACACCATGACCAAGTGGGATTTATCCCAGGGATGCAAGGATTCTTCAATATCCACAAATCAATCAATGTAATACACCACATTAACAAATTGAAAAATAAAAACCATATGATTATCTCAATAGATGCAGAGAAAGCCTTTGACAAAATTCAACATCCATTCATGATAAAAACTCTCCAGAAAGCAGGAATAGAAGGAACATACCTCAACATAATAAAAGCTATATATGACAAACCCACAGCAAACATTATCCTCAATGGTGAAAAATTGAAAGCATTTCCTCTAAAGTCAGGAACAAGACAAGGGTGCCCACTTTCACCATTACTATTCAACATAGTTTTGGAAGTTTTGGCCACAGCAATCAGAGCAGAAAAAGAAATAAAAGGAATCCAAATTGGAAAAGAAGAAGTAAAACTCTCACTATTTGCAGATGACATGATCCTCTACATAGAAAACCCTAAAGACTCCACCAGAAAATTACTAGAACTAATCAATGACTATAGTAAAGTTGCAGGATATAAAATCAACACACAGAAATCCCTTGCATTCCTATACACTAATAATGAGAAAACAGAAAGAGAAATTAAGGAAACAATTCCATTCACCATTGCAACGGAAAGAATAAAATACTTAGGAATATATCTACCTAAAGAAACTAAAGACCTATATATAGAAAACTATAAAACACTGGTGAAAGAAATCAAAGAGGACACTAATAGATGGAGAAATATACCATGTTCATGGATTGGAAGAATCAATATAGTGAAAATGAGTATACTACCCAAAGCAATTTATAGATTCAATGCAATCCCTATCAAGCTACCAACAGTATTCTTCACAGAGCTAGAACAAATAATTTCACAATTTGTAAGGCTATGGTTTTTCTAGTGGTCATGTATGGATGTGAGAATTGGACTGTGAAGAAAGCTGAGCACCGAAGAATTGAACTGTGGTGTTGGAGAAGACTGTTGAGAGTCCCTTGAATGGCAAGGAGGTCCAACCAGTCCATCCTAAAGGAGATCAGTCCTGGGTGTTCATTGGAAGGACTGATGTTGAAGCTGAAACTTTGGCCACCTGATGTGAAGCACTGACTCATTCGAAAAGACCCTGATGCTGGGAAAGATTGAGGGCAGGAGGAGAAGGGGACGACAGAGGTTGAGATGGTTGGATGGCATCACCGACTAAATGGACATGAATTTGGGTAAACTCCGGGAGTTGGTGATGGACAGGGAGGCCTGGCATGCTGTGGTTCACAGTGTCACAAAGAGTTGGACATTAGTGAGCAACTGAACTGAACTGAACTTTCTTTATATTAGATTGACTCTTTATGGTTCACGTAACAATATAAGACATTGGCTGACCTGTCTTCAGGTGATGTCAATCAGATCCCAGATTTTTTTTTTTAAGTTCCCTGTCCCTGGATCAAATCACAGCCACCTGCAGTGGAAACATGGAATCCTAATCACTGGACCTCCAGGGAATTCCCTCTAGCTTCTGTCTCTTAATTTTTTTTTTTTTTTTAATCTCTTACCTCTGCTTTCCAAAATGTTGACCATTTTTAAGGAAGAATCTTGTAGGGCATGATGCCTGCCACTGACCATAACCTCCAGGAAAGACGCAGAATCTCATGTATCTCATTGGCTGTCATCGGGCCATATAGTCATTCCTGGGGAATGCAAAGCTTTGATGGATTTAGTTCTAGTCCCATCCAAACAACACGGGATCTACAGAAGGAAGTGGCTCTTTAGAAGAATATTGAAATACTGTTACCATATGTATGGATATTGAATTCTATTCTACTTTCCTTGAGGAGAGTACATTCTAGTGGACGTTTTGTCATTTCCACTGCCTTCCTACTGAAACTGTAAAGCATTCAGGAGAGCAAGAGGACAGAAGGATTCCAGTGATTAACAGCAACTTAGACATCCACCAGTGGATCACCAGCTGCTGATTGGAGATTCCCCCAAGTGGATACACGAAGAGCATGATGATACTGTAATTATTTGAATCACCCCACTAAAGCAGGATGTGCTCAGTCATGTCTGACTTTTTTGCCACCCATAGACTGTAGCACACCAGGCTCCTCTGTCAATGGTATTTTCCCATTAAGAATACTGGAGAAGGTTGCCATTTCCTCCTCCAGGGGAATCCTCCTAACCCAGGGATTGAACTCATGTCTCCTGCCTTGCAGGTACATTGTTTACCACTGAGCTACCAGGGAAGCCCTGCAAAACAGCACTGTGTCCACCAAATAATCATTGTCAGAAAACTGAAAGTGTCAGTCACTCAGTTGTATCTGACTGTTTGCCACCCTATGGACTGTATAGTCCAACAGGCTCCTCTGTCCATGGGATTCTCCAGGCAAGAATACTGGAGTGGGTAGCCATTTGTCTCTCCAGGGGATTTTCCTGATTCAGGGATCTAAATCTGGATCTCCTGCACTGCCAATTCTTTACAGTCTGAGCCACCAGGGAAGACCAGTCATTGTCTAGGCTCTCTTTGTATGAATATCTCTGCCTGTCTTCTCCCTCACTGACTTTCCAGTCAGTTAATCCAGTCACTCAGTCATATCTGACTCTTTGTGACCCCATGGACTGCAGCACACCAGGCCTCCCTGTCCATCACCTCTCCTGGAGTTTATTCAGACTCATGATCATTGAGTTAGTGATGACATCCAACCATCTCATCCTCTGTCGTCCCCTTCTCCTCCCACCTTCAATCTTTCCCAGCATCAGGGTCTTTTCAAATGAGTCAGTTCTTCACATCAGGTGGCCAAAGTATTGGAGTTTCAGCTTCAACATCAGTCCTTCCAATGAACACCCAGGACTGATTTCCTTTAGGATGGACTGGTTGGACCTCTTGCTGTCCAAGGGACTCTCAAGAGTCTTCTCCAACACCACAGTTCAAAAACATCAATTCTTTGGTGTTCAGCTTTCTTTATAGTCCAACTCTCACATCCATATGTGACTCCTGGGAAAATCAAAGCTTTGACTATATGGACCTTTGTGAACAAAGTAATGTCTCTGCTTTTTAATATGTTGTCTAGGTTGGTCATAACTTTCCTTCCAAGGAGTAAGCATCTTTTAATTTCATGGCTGAAGTCACCATCTGCAGTGATTTTGGAGCCCCCCAAAATAAAGTCTGTCACTGTTTCCATTGTTTCCCCATCTATTTGCCATGAAATGATGGGACCAGATGCCATGATCTTAGTTTTCTGAATGTTTAGTTTTAAGCCAACTTTTTCACTCTCCTCTTTCACTTTCATCAAGAGCCTCTTTAGTTCTTCTTCTCTTTCTGCCATAAGCATGGTATCATCTGCTTATCTGATGTTATTAATATTTCTCCTGGCAATCTTGATTCCAGCTTGTCCCTATAGAAAGGAATATTTGGACATAGGTATGGACACAGGCAAGACTGTGTCAATATGAGGGCAGAGATGAAGGTGATGTGTCTCTCAGGCAAGAATGGTCAGAGATTGCCAGCAAACCACCAAATGGTAGGAGAGGATTATGAACAGATTTTTTTCAGAACCCTCAGAAGTAACAAATCCTTGACACCATGATCTCAGACTAAGCCACCCAATTTACAGTATTTTGTTACTGTGTGTGCATGCATGCTAAATCACTTCAATCATGTCCAACTCTTTATGATCCTATGGATTGCCCTCTAAGCTCCTCTGTCCATGTGATTCTCCAGGTGAGAATATTGGAGTAGGTTGCCATGCCCTCTTCCAGGGGATCCTTGCAACCCAGGGATCAAACCTGCATCTCTTATACCTCCTTTATTGGCAGGAGAGTTCTTTACCACTTCAGCATTGGCTGGAATCTTGATTCCAGCTTGTGCTTCATCCAGTCCACCATTTCTCATGAGGTACTCTGCATATAAGTTAAATAAGCAAGGTGATGATGGACAGCCTTGACATACTCCTTTCCTGATTTGCAACCAGTCTATTGTTGCATGTCCAGTTCTAACTGTTGCTTCTTGACCTGCATACAGATTTCTCAGGAGGCAGGTCAGGTGGTCTGGTATTTCTATCCCTTTAAGAATTTTCCACAGTTTGTTGTGATCCACACAGTCAGTGGCTTTGGCATAGTCAATAAAGCAGAAGTAGATGCTTTTCTGGAACACTCTTGCTTTTTTGATGATCCAACGGATGTTGGCAATTTATCTCTGGCTCCTCTGCCCTTTCTAAATCCAGCTTGAACATCTGGATGTTCTCGGTACACGTACTGTTGAATCCTGGCTTGGAGAATTTTGAGCATTATTTTGCTAGCATGTGAGATGAGTGCAATTGTGTGGGAGTTTGAGCATTCTTTGGCATTGCCTTTCTTTGGGATTGGAATGAAAACTGACCTTTTCCAGTCCTGTGGCCACTGCTGAGTTTTCCCAATTTGTTGGCATATTGAGGGCAGCACTTTCACAGCATCATCTTTTAAGATTTGCAATAGGTCAACTGGAATTCCATCACCTCCACTATCTTTGTTCATAGTGATGCTTCCTAAGGTCCCCTTGACTTCAAATTCCAGGATGTCTGGTTCTAGGTGAGTGATCACACCATTGTGATTATCTGGGTCATGAAGATCCTTTTGGTATAGTTCTTCTGGGTATTCTTGCCACCTCTTCTTAATACCTTCTGCTTCTGTTAAGTCCACAATAAAGGACAGAAATGGTATGGACCTAACAGAAACTGTCTTCCCAACTGTTTAAAAATATCCACGTTTTATTTCTTCCCCCACAGTTCTGCCTCTCCCTCCCCTCCAGCTCTTAGTCAGATTGTTAGGGGAAGCACACTGATTGAAACCGCCCACCCTGGCCAGGCACCATAGTAACCATTTGTATGAGTTGTTTTATGACAGGAGATCCTGATAAGGAATATGGAACTAATAAGCCACCACCAACCAGAGGAGGTTGGAAAAGGTAAAAAGGAGACACCACATGTCTATCCACTTCCCAGAATCCCTCTCGCCAGCATCCATCTTGGCTGAGTGATGCGTGCGCCACCAGGAAAGACTCTGAATTAGAATGGTTGGCCAAAGACCACCCAGAAACTAATCCCATCACCATAAAACCTGAGACTGCGAGCCATACAGCAGAGCAGTTCTCCTGGGTTCCCTTACCCTACTGCTCTCCACCCGGGTTTCCTTTCCCAATAAAATCTCTTGCTTTGTCAGCACATGTGTCTCCTCGGACAATTCATTTCTGAGTGTTAGACAAAAACCCAGTTTCGGGCCCTCGAAGGGGTTCCCCTTCCTGCAACAAGACTGCATGTCTTAATTTTGTAGAGCAGAATTTTACAACAAATTAGAGTGCATTGTTTGCTCTCCTGTTTTAATTCTTGAGAACATTTTGGAAGACAGGCTGTACAAAAGATCTGATGTGCCTTAGAGCTGTAATATATTATCAGGCTTGAAATGCTAATAAGAGTCTATGGAAAGAATAGTTAGTTAAAAGAAATAGTGAACTTAAGTAGGGAAAAAAAGGCAAATTTTAAAGAGATGTGAAAAGTTCTTCCTCCTGATGGTTGCAGTATAATAATACTGGGACAGTCCAGTATGGAAAAGAAAGAAGTATTTAAGATTCATGTGGGAGGCTAGAGTCAACGTTATTTCCTATAATCAACAACCCCATAGGGCTGTTAAACTAGGCTTGAAGAAAAGTGTCAGTGGCCTGAAAAACAATACCAAGCACAAATGTGTGAAAAGCACAGGTTGCTCACCTCAATGAGGCATTCACTTCAAAGTGGAGAAGGAGACTGGAAACATTATTAAACATGTCAGGATATAGATTGGAACTCATTTTAAGGTTAACATGAACTTTTTTTGGCTGCCTTACTGTTGTTGGGTGCTTTGTGGGTTTTGGCAGCAAGTTTCAATGTGTGGCTCATTAGAAGGAATGGAATGTTGGGATTTCCTGGCTAATACTGGAGAGAAATATCTCCTGGGAAACTTTGAGCTTTGTCCAGAAAGATGGTACTTTGATAAGAATCAAAATATTAACTTGTTTCAGCACCTTCTTTCATGAAAATAATATTACCTTGATTTAAGTTGTGCTCATTTCTTTCTAGGAGCTCAAACTGAGTTGTATGTGGAACATTATTTGTTTATCATCACAAATTCCCTTTGAGGAAAGTAAGGGGTAGGTATTACTGCTGCTATTTTAAAGTTGGGGAAACAGAAGCTCAGAGACTGACTTAAATAAATACCACTGCTTTCACATGCAGATAACAGCTTAATGCAAAGCCAAATACCTTCGTCAATCTAAATAGGCTAAGCCAGCCCCCCAAAGCTATGTGATCATTCTTGAGATTGCCCTCTAAGTTTATAAGAGAACTCAGAACCACCCCCTGCTTCAGAGGCAAGAAAGGAGAAATCTGTGCTAGCATCTTCCACAGCTGGATATGCTAAGATTTTAAAAATATTTTATTTATTTGGCTGCATTGAGCCCTAGTTGCATCATCCGGATTGCCATTGCAGCACACAGGCTCAGTAGCTGTGGAGCACAGGCTTAGCTGCCCCTGCCAGCCCCTGGCACGTAGGATCTTATTTCCCAGATCAGAGATCAAACCCACATCCCCTGCATTGCAAGGCAGATTCTCAAGCACTAGACTACCAGGGAAGTCCCTAGATATGCTGAATTTGTGTCCAATTTTTCAACTGCTTATTTACAATTTTGGTCTGATCTTACAGGTTGGCATCTCCTCTTTGCCCCAGGCCAGTTTTAGCATTAACTCAGAACTCTGAATGCTCAGCTTCCTGATACTTTGTTTCCTAAAGGAACAGGGGAACCTGAGAAAACACTTGAGAAGAGCTAAGCATTCCCTCCTATTTGCTACCACATTTTCTCAACCCTTACGGAGCCTTTGTACCCTACTCTGTGACACTCCCACTGAGAAGCTCCCTGCCTAAGATGGCAGTCAAGTGGAAAAGCATTGTCAGGGAACTCTACCTGCATTTATATAGCCTGACAGACTTAGTAGAATCACCTGCGGCTCAGTGGCTGGTCATCACAAAGCAGCCGATTTCTATTAGGTCATAAATCACACTTGGACTGCAAGGAGATCAAAGCAGTCAATCCAAAGGATATCAACCCTGAATATTCATTGGCAAGACTGATGCTGAAGCTGAAATGCCAATACTTTGATCACCTGATGCAAAGAACTGACTCACTGGAAAAGACCCTGATGTTGGGAAAGATTAAGGACAGGAGCAGAAGTGGGTGGCAAAGGATGAGATGGTTAGATAGCATCAATGGCTCAACAGACATGAATTTGAGCAGACTCCTGGAGATGGTGGAGAATAGGGGAGCCTGACGTGCTGCAACCCATGGGGTCACAAAAAGTTGGACATTACTTAGCAACAGAACAACAACACATAAGCCACAACCAGCAGAGTCTGAAAATCAGTAGTTCTTAGCCTTGACTACCCTTAAGAATCAACCCATGGAGCTTTAAAAACATATCACAGCCTGGGCTCTCTACTCTCCAATGACTGTAATTTAGCTGGTCCGGGGGAAGACCTAGCTCTTAGTAGTTTTTTTTTTCCATTTTACTTTTTTATTACATTTTTAAGAACAGTTTTAAGTTCACAGCAAAACTGAGAGGAAGTTGCAAAGATTTCCCATATACTCCCCTAACATGCATAGCCTCCCCCATTATCAACATCCCCCATCAGAATGGTACATTTGTTGCAATCAGTTAACCTAAATTGACACAGCATAATCACTCAAAGTCCATACTTTACATTAGGGTACATTCTTGGTAGTGTTAGTTGCTCAGTTGTGTCTGACTCTTTGCGACCTCATGGACTGTAGCCAGCCAGGCTCCTCTGTCCATGGAATCCTAAAGGCAAGAGTACTGGAGCGGGTGGCCATTTCCTTCTCCAGAGGATCTTCCCAACCCACGGATCGAACCTGTGTCTCCTGCATTGCAGGCAGATTATTTACTGTCTGAGCCACCAGGGAAGCCCAAATATAATGTAAGTACTATGTAAATAGTTGAAGATGAGTGGCAAATTCAAGTTTTGTTCTTTGGAATTTCATGGATCTTTTTTTCAAATATTTTCCATCCTTCAACTGAATCAATGGATATGCAGATATGAAGGGTTGACTGTATTTTCTTCTCTCCAAATATCAAATTCCTAGAAAATATATAAATATTATATATCAAATATATAATTGGTATATAATATACCAAATATATAATTTAGTTTCAAATTAAGTTCACCAGTTTTTTTATTTGTTGGATTTTGCTTTAACCTGTCATGTAACATACTGCCGTGAGTCTTTGGATGTGGCATCCAACCAAAAAAGAGCTGCACATTGTCACTCTCTGTATGAGAGGTATAAATATGTAAGGTGACAACGTTTTTGTGGACTATTTTTACAACATGATAAATGGCATTATCAATATTATTCATGATTTAAATATTATGTATACATTATAGATCATCTCCATATCAACAATTATGTAAGAGGAACACTAGAAAATAAAAATTTTATAATGTTCTTATGCAGTGCTTAAGTGATTGAATGTTTTATCTGAAGAGCTATGATGTAAAAATTAGAATCAAAGTTTTGCTCTTTGAATGCATGGGTTGTAACCCACAGAAAATGAGGAGTAAATTGTTTGATCAGGATCTTGTTAGTTTAAGAAGCAAAAAATTTAAGAACCAAAATATGCACACCATTAAAAATACTAATTCTGAAAATTATGTAGCTAAAAATTAAATCACCCGGTCCAGGGTACATACTTGGTGTTGTATATGCTACAAGTTTGGACAAATGTATATATTCACTTTTATAGTATCAGAATTTTCATTGTCCTAAAAATCCTCTGTGTTCTACCTATTTATCTCTCCCTCACCCCAGCCCCTGATCTTAGTATTTTTCAAATGCTTCCTGGAGTTGAGAGCAACAATCCCTTATGCTCTGTAATAAAATTGATAACATCATGGACCTGGCTCTATGCTAAGCCCTCCGCATGCATTCTTACTGCAGTCTCTCCATATACTCTGGGACAGTTACTATCATTATCACCATTTTATACATGAGAACCCTGAAACATATACAGTGAGGCTGAAAATGTTGCCTTTAGAAATGACCCTGGCTCCACAGCTGAAGCACATCAAGGTGACCATGGGCTAGGTCATTGCCTAAGGTAAAATAACAAAGGGGATGGAATCTTAAACCAAGAGCCTTTGAATCCATCTGCTTGCCAAGCTGTTCCTCTGGTCAATGTCAGGTAACTGCGTGCTGGGAAGCTCATGTAGGGTGAGTCCTAAAGCCACTTCCACTAGGTAAGGTTTAAATCACCTGATGTACCTCCATCAACATTTGTACATGAGATTTAGTTTGAATAGACATTAAGACCAAGCTTACAGGAAACAAATGTAACCTAACACAAATAGATGAAGAATGGGGTAAGGGAATCTTCTTTTTTCCTTGGGATAAGGAGATGGCATGGCTGGAACACTGGGGTAGTTCATGTGTTGCTGCTGCTGCTAAGTCGCTTCAGTCGTGTCCGACTCTGTGCAGACCCCATAGACGGCAGCCCGCTAGGCTCCTTCATGTGCTGATTGTATTTAAATAGCCCTTTGGTTTCCCTGATGGCTCAGAAGGTAAAGAATCTGCCTGGAATGCAGGAAACCCGGGTTCAGTCCCTGGGTTGGAAGATCCTCTGGAGAAGGAAATGGGAACCCATTCTGGTATTCTTGCCTAGAGAATTCCATGGACAGAGGAGCCTGGTGGGGTACAGACCATGGGATCGCAGAGTTGGACATGACTGAGTGACTAACACTTTGAAAAAAAAAAGAACAAAAACTAGTGCTTACTCTTTCTTCTCCTGGAAATACTGACAATATTCTTTTTTTATCCCAGCAGATGAGGTTTCCGCTCCTAACTCCAATTCCCAAAAGTGGTATCTAAGAATGCTCTCACTTTCTGCACCAGAAGAGTTGCTTTGTGTCTAAAAAGCCCTAACTCAGTGGACTCCAAAATACATGTAATCATAAATAGACAGTTTTTATCAGCAAATGCAGAGTGAGCAATCATCCTGGCTTGCACAAGACTGCCAGGTTTGGCATTCTACATTCCACTTTTGGGGAAATACCTCAGTTCCAGGCAAACTGGTAGGGGTTGTGGATCATCCCACAATGAGTGTGTGCATGCTAAGTCTTTTCAGTTGTGTCTGACTCTTTGCAACCTTATGGACTGTAGCCCACCAGGCTTCTCTGTTCATGGGATTTTCCAGGCAAGAATACCTGAGTGGGTTGCCATACCCTACCTCCAGGGGATCTTCCTCACCCCGGGATTGAACCTGTGTCTCCAGTGGCTCTTGCATTGCAGGCAGTTTCTTTACTGTTGAACCACTGGGGAAGCCCTATCCCACAATGGCAACCTCCTTAATTTTATTCTAGGGATGCCATCACAGAAGAGAATACTTCTGCTGTATATTCACACATATTTGCTGCTCCCTTTTCCAGCTGTTGTATAAATGCTCATGGAAACTTCCCCTGGTCCTGAAGGATCTCAGGGCCTGTACCCTTCTGACACACCTATGAATTAGGTGAGGAGAGAATGATTTCCTGCTGCTAGTTTAGAGCCAGGGCCAATTTTCAGGATAACTCACTCTCTTGCCTCCTGAGACATTTATACAATGGTGTGATTCCCATAAATGCATTTGTGTTGCCCATGGGTGTAAATATCTGTTAGTTCTTGGAAAATTTGAGTTCTCTCAGAAGATTGTGAAAAACCTTAGCTGCGTGGCGGTTGCAGGCAACTGCAATCTTTCCTAATGTAATATGGAAATCATTGTTGATATTTAATGACAAGGCCTTTCCTGAGGAAGAATGAAGAATGAGAAATTCTACTTTCCTCCCCAGCATCCTGCTTCCCTTTCCTTCCTAAATATGTAATTCCACAAAGGTAATTTTTTAATCTCATTTCTGAGGCAAAGAGCATTGTTATAGTTAAGAGTCAAAATGTAACCAGTTGAAATCTGATATTTTCCATCAGAGGAGAAAAAAAGTCTATGGATTGGCTAAGAAATGAAAATCCCATTTTAATAAAATTCTTTAAAAAAAAATCAATGCCATTAAAGGCAATTACTGAGCATATTTCGTTTTAATGTAAATCCTTTCATTTATGGCTAATTTCCTCTTGTTTTTGTGGTAAGGTGTAATTAGGACTTAATACTTTTGCTTTCTTCTTATGGGACTAGACTAAGGCAACACTTTTAAGGAAAGCCATTATAAGCATCTCCACCTTGATCCTTGGTGCTCAAGTTACTGATGTGAAGTGTAGCTGAATGTTAAAAGCAGATGTAAGAGCACTAAACATTAAGTTAAGGGTAAATGATAGAGTAAAGAATAGCAAAGAGAGATAAGAAAACCTTCCTAAGTGATCAATGCAAAGAAATAGAGGAAAACAATAGACTGGAGATCTCTTCGAGAAAGAGATACCAAGGGAACATTTCATGCAAAGATGGGCTCAATAAAGGACAGAAACAGTATGGACCTAACAGAAGCAGAAGATATTAAGAAGAGGTGGCAAGAAAACACAGAAGAACTATACCAAAGAAGATCTTCATAACTCAGATAACCATGATGGTGTGATCACTCACCTAGAACCAGACACCCTGGAATGCAAAGTCAGGTGGGCCTTAGGAAGCATCACTACAAACAAAACTAGTGGAGGTGATGGAATTCCAGTTGAGCTATTTCAAATCCTAAAGGATGATTCTGTGAAAGTTCTGCATTCAGTATGCCAGCAAATTTGGAAAACTCAGCAGTGACCACAGGACTGGAAAAAGTCAGTTTTTATTCCAATCTCAAAGAAAGGCAATGCCAAAGAATGTTTAAACTACCACATAATTGCATTCATCTCACATACTAGCAAAGTAATGCTCAAAATTCTCCAAGCTAGGCTACATCAGTATATGAACCAAGAACTTCCAGATGTTTAGGCTGGATTTAGAAAAGGCAGAGGAACGAGAGATAAATTGCCAACATCCATTGGATCATCAAAAAAGCAAGAGTATTCCAGAAAAACATCTACTTCTGCTTCATTGACTAAGCCAAGCATTTGACTGTGTGGATTACAACAAACTGTGGAAAATTCTTCAAGAGACGGGAATACCAGACCACCTAACCTACCTCCTAAGAAATCTGTCTGCAGGTCAAGAAGCAACAGTTAGAACTGGACATGGAACAACGGACTGGTTCTAAACTGGGAAAGGAGTATGTCAAGGCTGTATATTGTCACTCTGCTTATTTAACTTATATGCAGAGTACAATCATGTGAAAAGATTGGCTTAAAACTCAACATTCAAAAAACTAAGATCATGGCATCTGGTCCCATCAATTCATAGCAAATAGGTGGGGAAACAATGGTAAAAGTGACAGACTTTATTGTCTGGGGGCTTCAAAATCACTGCAGATGGTGATTGCAGCCATGAAATTAAAAGACATTTACTCCTTGGAAGAAAAGCTATTGAAAGGTTGTTGTTGCACGCGAAGACACCGGGATTCTTGGCCCCCAGAGGAGAAGAATTCAATCCGGGGCCAGAGACGAGGCTTGATCACTCAGAGCTTTTGTGTAATAAAGTTTTATTAAAGTATAAAGGAGATAGAGAAAGCTTCTGACATAGGCATCAGAAAGGGGCAGAAAGAGTACCCTCTTGCTAGTGTTAACAATGAAGTTATATACTCTCCAATGAATCCAAAGAATGTCTGGAGGTTGTAAAGACCTCACCAGACCTACTCCCATAATTTACATTTTAAGATAACAGAATTAGCCAGAAGGTTTAATCCAGAGACTGTCCTCAGGTAGGATACATCCTTGTAAAGACCAGGTATACTCCCATAATTTACATTTTAAGATAACAGAAGGTTTAATCCAGAGACTGTCCTTAATCCAGAGACTGTCCTCAGGCAGGATACATTATTGTTATATAATCCTAAGGAATGTAGAGAAAGAAAAAAAGTTTGTCCTTTCTTCCTCCTTGAGAATTCCAGACCCCTCTCTCCTTGGGGACCCCTAGACTCCTTATCCAGAGAAGGCAATGGCACCCCACTCCAGTACTCTTGCTTGGAAAATCCCATGGATGGAGGAGCCTGGTAGGCTGCAGTCCATGGGGTCGCTAAGAGTCGGACACGACTGAGCGACTTCCCTTTCACTTTTCACTTTCATGCATTGAAGAAGGAAATGGCAACCCACTCCAGTGTTCTTGCCTGGAGAATCCCAGGAACAGGGGAGCCTGGTGGGCTTCCGTCTATGGGGTCGCACAGAGTCGGACATGACTGAAGCGACTTAGCAGCAGCAGACTCCTTATCAACCTGCCTAGGAAATGACTCTCTCACTATGACCAACCTAGATAGCATATTAAAAAGCAGAGACATTACTTTGCCAACAAAGGTCCATATAATCAAAGCTATGGTTTTCCTAGTAGTCATGTATGGATATGAGAGTTGAACCGTAAAGAAAACTGAGCACTGAAGAATTGATGCTTTTGAACTGTGGTATTGGAGAAGACTCTTGAGAGTCCTTTGAATTTCAAGGGGATCAAACCAGTCAATCCTAAAGCAAATCAGTCCTGAATATTCATTGGAAGGACTGATGCTGAAGCTGAAGCTCCAATACTTGGGCCATCTGATGAGAAGAACTGACTCATTGGAAGACTCTGATGCTGGGCAAGATTGAAGGCAGGAGGAGAAGAGGATGACAGAGGATGAGATGGCTGGATGGCATCATGAACTCAATGGACATGAGTTTGAGCAAGCTCTCGGAGTTGGTTCATGGACAGGGACGCCCTGGCATGCTGCAGTCCATGGGGTCACAAAGAACTGGACACAACTGAACAACTGAACTGAAGTGATAGAGTGGGGTGATTCAGTTGAGTCATTCATTGGAGTTTGAGTCATTGAGTATGTGCTGGGTGCTGTGTGCTGAGCTCAGACTACATGGGATTACAAAGCTGAATAAGACATAGCTTGGCTCCAAGAAACTTAGACCATCATGAGTACGTCCATGTTTATCTAATTCAGAAATGGAAATAATATGGCAGACTTTAAAATTAAAGCCAATATTTTCTTTTGGAGTATAATTGTTTTAAAATGTTGTGTTAGTCTCTGGTATATAATAAATTGAATCAGCTATATGGATACATGTATCTCCTCACTCTTAGACCTCCCTCCTACCCCTGTATCCCAAACATCTAGGTCAATCATGATTCAAAAGGACACACATATCCCAATGTTCATTGCAGCACTATTAACAGTAGTTAATGGAAGCAACCTAAATGTCCAATGGTAGATGAATGGATAAAGAAGATGTGGTACATATGTACAATTACTCAACCATAAACAGGAATGAAATTGGGTCATTGGTAGAGATGTGGATAGACCTAGAGTCTGTCATGCAGCATGTCATAAGTCAGAAAGAGAAAAGCCAGCATTTTTGTTGTTGTAAAATGGTTTTATGTTTAGAATCAATTTTACTATTAGGTATATTTTAAAATCAAGTCCCTTGAAACATCTCCCTGTTGTGAAAGTTGGTTTGGTCTGGGCTGCTGGAGAAAAGGGCTCTGCAGATTCAGGGTGCAGAAACTGTTGGCATGCCACCTGACTCTACTCACCTCCAATTAGGCAATTAGTCCCACATTATTTGAGTACCCAATTTACTTTTACATTTTAAAGTTGTAAAATGCATAATGATTTTTTTCACTTCCTAATTATGAGTAATAAAAATTTAAGGGAATATAAAGTTTAACTTGTCTGTTAATTGAGGGGAAAGAGCCATTCTAAATCAGTCAAGAACAGAATGGTCACCGAAGAAACACAGAAGAAACTGCCCGTGAGGATCACGTTTGCTATTTTAATTAGCGTCTGTCAATTAGAAGCGAATGACAGTGGGGAAGGAATCCTGATTAATGAAATCATCATCCCAAATTGAAAGGGAAGGTCAAAAAGAACATGATGTCTCATTCGACTTCATCTTGAGGGTCTGACACACTGAAATTTTTCGAATCCTCTTTTAGACCTCAGGAGACTAGGCTGTTAATATGACCACTCAATTAACTCTGGGTATAATTAACTGCCTGCCTAGCCCTGCCTACCACCAAAACTCTCTGTCAGCAAGATTAGTGCAGCTGGCACATGTGAGGGGGCTGACATGGTTTTCTCTCCTGCACATTGATGGAGTGGGGACCAGGGAGAGGACGTTACAAGTCACCACTGCATAGAGGATGTGGCTGTTCCTCTATGATTTGTCCAGAGCAGGCAGGGGACCTGTGAGCATATTAGCTGCTGTTTGAACAAATTTCACAGTGCTCTAGGCCAATTTCAGCAGCTAGTTTGGCAGCTAAACTAGTCCAAGTCATAAAAGGGGAGGCTTCTAAGGCACATTCAGTCACTGAGAAACAGCCAACCCAGTTTCCAACCAATAACCCCTCCTGTGAAGTTAGTAAGCAGGGCATCTGTCCTCCGTCTTAACAAACAAGGCACAGATGCCAATCGGAGCTCAGCCAGGCTCCACTGAACACGGCTTGCAGGCCACTCTCAAGGCCCTCCTTTCTTGAAGCTCAGCACAAAGCAAAAAATCTTAATTTTTATCCATCAAAATTTTTGCTTATTGAAGTGATGCCCTGGTTGGAGGAATATAACATTTTTATGACAAGAGCCTCACTCTGTGTCTCATGCCCCTCCATCCCCAAAATCTTTCTCTAAGAGTGTAACATCTAAGGAGAAGCATTCACTGTAAACAACATTAAAATGGGAACCATTTGGAAATATCTAGATGAACGATGAACACTTTTGAGGTCAGAAGTAAAACTGTTTGGAAAATGTTAAAAGAATCATAAACATACAAGTGATTAGTATTTCTGTTTGTATTACTATCTTGGTCATTTACAGATGCAGTCAAGGCCTTTTAGTTATTGTCAGGATAAGTGAAAACATTCTAAAACAAAAATGGTTCAATGGTCATCTCAGTGGAAATAACTATGAAAATAGTAATGTAGGAGTCCTATTCATTGAAATGATTTTGTTTTTAAATTAATAGGAGAGAGTACGAAGAGAAAAAGGATGAAATTAGCAATCAAATGATAGAATAAATCTATTTTAAAACATGAAGATGTGGAGAAATTTACATCATTTATCAATACCCGAACTCCACTGAGACCAACTGCTAAGGAGAATTGGTGGGGTGATGTCTAGAAGTAAGAATATGAAAAAATAAAATTGAAAACGCTTCCTCACAGACACAACAAATTCTATTTTTGACTAATTTTTTTTAATGTGTTGCAATTCAGTTGACCTGTAGCATGGTATTAAGGCCAAGTTCTGGAGTGGGACTGTCTCACTGCCAGTCCCTATTTCATACTTATCAGCTCTGTGACTCCAGGCAAGTTACTGAACCTCTTCGTGCTTTGCTGTTCTCACCATAGAATGTATGTGATAATAACAGTCCCTATTTCACAGGGTTGACTCTAGAATTCCACAGGCTAATGTGTGTGAAGCACTTAGCACAGTCCTCCATTAATGTTAGCTTTTACTATTTTATTCAGTCTGGAACTGATGGAACCTAGTAAATCCTGAAACTCAGGAGGGAAAACAATGCATGTGGCTGCTGCTGCTGCTAAGTCGCTTCAGTTGTGTCTGACTCTGTGCAACCCCATAGACGGCAGCCCACCAGGCTTCCCCATCCCTGGGATTCTCCAAGCAAGAACACTGGAGTGGGTTGCCGTTTCCTTCTCCATGCATGTGGCAGTAACTATGCAACTCTGCGAATATAATAAAAACATTGACTTGTACACCCTGAATGTGTGAGTTGTATGGTACGTGAAATACATTTCAGTAAAGATCTTACAGAAGGAAAGTAAGGTAAGGAAAAGCTTTTCCTTCCTTTTTCTAGTAAAAGTTTTCTCATGTGAATGTAATGAAATGATGGAGTCCTGTTACTTTATAGAACAAATGTAATTTTCCTAAATCTGAATTTCAATGTCTCCTTCATCTGTGAGGGATAACTGAGGTTGAAGTATTTTGAACCAGTGTTTGAAATAATGAAAATAAAGACATATATGATAGAATTGTGGAAATAAACAAACAGAGGCTGTTTAGTCCGAGATCTCTATAATATGCCTGCAATGCAAGAGACCTGGGTTCAATTCCTGGGTCAGGAAGTTCCCCTGGAGAAGGAAATGGCAACCCACTCCAGTATTCTTGCCTGGAGAATCCCATGGACAGAGGAGCCTGGCAGGCTACAGTCCATGGGGTCACAAAGAGTTGGACACAACTTAGCACCCTCTTTCTTTCTCTGTAGTATAGCAAGGGAGTCAGTCACCATCAGTTGTGTTTTATTAGGGATTCAAAAAATAGACAGGGGAGTGGGAAAGCTTTAAAGTGAAAAAAGTGGAAGGCGTCAAGTACATTCTGGTTGAGGTCTTTGACATGGAGAAGCTGGAGGTGGGCTACCTGGAAGCGGGACATGTTATGTGACTGGTTTAGGAGCATATTTGGCTTTCTCTGGTTGATTCTAAATTGGAATGGTGGGGGTAAGGGGGGATGGACAAGAAATAGCGAACTGCTTGTTTTTGTTTAGTCGCTAAGTCATGTCTGACTCTTGGTGACCCTGTGAACTGTAGCCTGCCAGGCTCCTCTGTCCAAGGCATTTCCTGGGTGAGAGTCCTAGAATTTTCCTGACCCAGGAGTCGGATCCGAATTTCCTGTTTGGCAGATGGGGATTCTTTACCACTGGCTTTACCACTGGCAGATGGGAATTCTTTACCACTGGCTTTACCACCAAGCCACCTGGGAAGCCCAGGGAGTGGGTAGTAGTCACTGACTAGTCCTTACTCTTCCCGGCCAGTTGCTATACAAGTTAATATTTAGCTTTCACAACTGATGGCTATGGGGATTGTGGGCCAGAGTTCTCTCGGCAAATATGGTTTGGCCACTGTCCAAATGGACACCTATTTGGACAAGAGATCACATATTTGGCCAATGATTCCTGCTATAAAGGATGGGAAGTCTTACCAGAATTCTTTTAAGTGTAATAACTTTCTGTAGCTCCAAAGAATGGCACTAGGGAGTATATAGAAAAGGTGTAGGTAGAAGAGAGGAATAAAGTGGAAAAAGAGAGAAAAGCAAATCATCTAAGTTGCAATCAAAAGTTTTATAATTGAGTATAACCACATGATTGCAAACTAAGAAATTCAGTGCTCTGTTGCCAAACGTTTTCCATCTGGCTTCAAATTGCCCCACGTGGCCCCCATTTCACCTTCTTTCCTCTTCCCTCTTGGACTCTATGATTGATGCTCACAGAAACCTCCAGAAGCTTGGGCCAGGAAGTGGACTTAGTGGTCTTTGAGGATATAGCCATGAAATTTACCCAGAGGGAATAGGCTTTACTGGCTCCTGCTCCAAAGGAATCGCTACAGAGATGTGATGCTGGAGGAAAATACTTTGAATCTGGCCTCAATAGATTGTGTGATTCAACTTAAAGCCATGAGTCAGTTGTTTGGCAGAATATTCATGGAGAAAAAAGTCCAATAAACAGAAAACAGAAAGAATCACAAAGAATGATTAGTGAGTCTCCATTTTAAGAGAAAACTAAGAATATTATTATGTCCTTGTGTTGAATTCTCAGCACAAGTACAAGGAAGATATTCAAAAAGTCATAAGGTGGAGAGCCTCTGTGAATATAATGAATGTAATCTATGTGGAAAAAAACTTTAGCTACTTTCCAAATCTTGCTGTGTTAAAGTGTACCTCTGTTGGAGTAAAATCCTATAAATTCAGTAAGTATGGAAATGCCTTTATGGATCATTTTTCTCTTGAGAATCATGTCACATCTCACCTGGGTACAAAAGCTATCAGTTTAAGAAGAATGGACAAACCTGCCATTGTCTCTCATATTTAAGGACTTCTCTGAGTATTCATAAGGAAGAGGCATGTTAAATGTGGAAAAGCCTTCTATTGTCCCTCATCCTTTTGGGGTACACGTCAGAGGTCACAATGGAAAATTTCAATATATATGAAAATAAAGAATGTAGGGAAGTCGTTAGTCATTCTTCATATGTGGCAGGCAGACTCTATGATGTCCCCCAAGGACCCCTACTTCCTGGTATTCACATCTTTGGGTAATTCCCTCTCTCGAATTTGTTGTTTAGTCACAAAGTTTTGTCTGACTCTTTTGTGACTCCGTGGATTGTAGCCCACTGGCTCCTCTGTCCATGGGATTATCCCAGAAAAGATATAAGAGTCATTTGCCATTTCCTTCTGCAGGAGATCTTCCCAACTCAGGGACTGAAACCGGGTCTCCTGCTTGGCAGGCGGATCCTTTATCAATGAGTCACCCTCTCTTGAATTTGGGCTGATCTAAAGATTTATCAATAGAACAGAGCAAAGATAATGGAATATCATCTTTGTGTCCTGTGTTTTAGTCTATTTTGACTACTATAACAAAATACTATAGACTAGGTAGCTTATAAAAAATTCATTTTTCATTGTTCTGGAGGCTGGAAGTCCAAGTTCAGGGTGCAGCATGGTTGGGTGAGTCTTCTGGGTCACAGACTTCTTATTGTATCCTCACATGGTGGAAAGGAGAAGACAGAGAGCTACAGATCTTCCTGGAGCCTTTCTTCTTATAAGGCACTAATCTCATTTATGAGGCTTTCACCTTCCTGACTTAAGCCTTCCAGACCCCATCTCCTAATACCATCACCTGTGGGGATTAGGATTTCAACATACAAATTTGGGGGGACCACAAACATTCAGACTATAGCATCTGGCTACATAAGGTTGTGACTTCTATCTTGCTAGCAGACTCTCTCCTTTGCTACCTTGAATGAAATAAGCTTACATGTTGAAGAGGCCAAGTTGGCCAGAAACTAAGGGCTGCCTCTAGTCAATAGTCAGCAAGAACAGAGATCTTTAGTCAAATACCCTGCAAGGAACTGAATCCTGACAACAACCATAGGAGTTTGTTAGTAGATCCTCCCTCAGCTGAGCCTGAAGATAAGACCCCAGCCTGGCTGATACCTGATACCTGATACCTGGCTGATTCCTTGCAGCTATGAGAGACCCTGAGCAGAGGACCCAGTAAATCACACCCAGATTCTTGATTCAAAGAAAATGTGAAAAAATAAAAGTGTGTGGTTCTCAGATGCAAAGTTTGTGGTTATGTTTTTATACAGCAATAGAGAACTAATACATTGTTCCTCAATCAACATTTAAGAATGGGAAGAAGCCTCATGGATGGAAAAATTGAGGGAAAATAATGGGTTTTCAAAATTCACACATGAGAATATACATTGGAGAAAAATCATCCAACTGTAAGAAACAAAGGCATTGTTCTATACATTTTAAAATACTTTTAAACTTTTATTTTTAATTGGAGTATAATTGCTTTACAATGTTGTATTGGTTTCTTCCATACGACAACTTGAATCAGCCATAATTATACATATATCCCGTCCCTCTTGAACCTCCCTCCCACCCCCTCTCTTATATACTCTAAGACACATGAGGACTCACATCAGAGACAATGTATAGAGATATGAAGCAGGGGGAAGCCTTCACTAATGGTTTACATCTTACTGTGTATGTGAGAAGTTATCCTATAGATAAACCATATGAATATACGGAATTCAAGACTATAGGAGAAAAACTTTTTTCCTATTGCCATTTTGGGTTCCCTGGCATGGGTACTATACACTGGACTAACAAAACAAAAACAAGCGGAAATGTATTAGCATGTGAATTGTGCTTAAGCTTGGGAGCAGTCAGAGAGGAGTATCTCAAATGGGTGGTTAGAACTTGAGCTGATGTAGCCTCTTAACAAAATAACACTGAGCTTTTAACGGAGTGACTGAAAGGAGAACTTTGAGTTTCTTGGGGTGGTAAAATATGAGAAGATAAATGTACAGGGAAACTGGTGGAAGATAAGGGCTAGTTAGTCAAGGTCGTCTTGTGGATTCCTCTGATGTTACCTCTGGGCTCATAAAGGTCTAAAGTGTCCAGTGATAAACTTCTGTCCTTCCTGGTAGAGAGGACAGGGGTCAAACCTTTGAAAATCTACATTCTGATTTTAAGTAAACAGGGGAGGGGAGGACAGAGAGATTGTCTTATATCTGCTTCTTTTCAATTGCCTTTAGCTCAAAATAATCCTCACGCCAGAGTGACATATTTTGGGATGGCATATTCTGCTACCTTACCAGACCATCTGTAAACCTTTTTCTAATCTTTGGCAATGTGTGAGATCTTCCACTATGGAGAGACCCTATAAATGTGGACCATGTAGGAAAGCCTTCAGCTGCCCCTTATTCCTAGGACAGATGGGAGAACAACTTTGGAGAGAAAGCAGTGTGGGAAAAGCTTCATGCACAGCATTTCACCAGGGTACAAGAAAATACTAGGAGGGAACTACTACAGAAGGAGATTCTTCTAAATAGGGATTTCCTCTGTCAGTAACTCATCCTTTAAAAATGGATTGCTAACTCATCAATTTCCACGTTTTATATTCAGACGTATATTACAGTGATAAATCTAAGAACCTTTCCAGCTATAGCATATACATTTTGATATATATGGTTTGGGTTATGTATGGGTTATGTGGAGATTATTTTATTGCTCTTAGAGAGTCTTTTGGACCCATAAGTGATTCAAAAAGTATCTTCCTCATTATCTCATTTTTCATGTTTAAAAGTTTTCAGATTATAAAAGAAGTACATATTCATTATAGAGAATTTTAATTTTACATTAAAATATAAAGTAAAATTCATACAGCATCCCTCATCATTAATATTTTGGGTTATTTATTTTCAAACTTTCTGTGCAGAAGTAAGGTTTTAAATGGGTTGTGGAGAGTGAATACAGGGAGAGTTCACTGAAAGGGAGAGAAAGTCTTTTCTTTTATGAGTAAAATAAATTACTCCTTGTAGATGATGGTAGTAAATGGCAATAGAGGGCAGACACTGCACATGTACAATGAGACAGACTACATTTCTAGAATACTAAAAACAATAACAGGTTTTTAGTTATGTATCACTTTGTGAAAGGAGGTTTGAATTTTTTACTTATTTTCTAGGCTGGAAATACCGTGTCATTTTTCTTTCTTGTCATTGTACTTCCTGCCTCAGGATAAACAATCTACCTCTGCTTAGCCCTTCAGAAACCATATTTCAGTCAAAGAAATTGGAGTTCCAATCCTAAGTGTAGCAAACGTCTCTTATTCCTGCTTTTCAGTAAGTTTAGGACCCATTTTAGACGAATAGGCCTCTCCATGCTTTATAATTTAAAATAGATTATTTTCTCTTCATATTATAATAATGACAGAAAAATGCTAGTCTGTTGGCAGTTACTATAGTAACCAGGAACAACTTACTTCTTTTAAACAAGAAATGGACACTTACCTCTAAGGTTTTGCTTCATTTTCAGAAGCCAAAATGCAGTCATATGCTTTGTAGAGATGACACTTTTGAACAGTATATACCATACATTATGTGTGTTTGTGTGTGTGTGTGGTTTGCGTATGTATATGTATGCTAAATATTAATTCAAATCCAAAAGAGACACCTATCATAGCTTTTTCTTTGAGTTAGTTTCTGACAGACATGTGAAATTAATTGAAATGCAAACAATATCCAAGAGATAGATTTAACACATGGCTTCTCTTTATTATAATTTTTTGAAACTTACAGGAAACGGTTGGTTCCTTCCCTTAGAGAACTAAAGGATGCTTAATAGCTCTAAGTCATGCAAACACATTTCTTTCAGTGAAAAAGAATGAACAGTCATTAGTGAGATGACTATCAATATTTACGTTATTCAAGGCAGTCTGTACCAGAGCATGAAGGATGTAGATAGGTGGGGAAAAGTCAAGCATTTTTAATTAGGAACAAAATAAACATCAAGGGACAACCTGAAATATAAAATAATTCTGGTACCCACGTATGCCCAACCAGAACCTGGAGATGGACAGATTAGGTTCAGGAAAGTAAATTGGTTCTTGGAAAATACACTTTGAAATAGATAGCTTTATTATGTAGAATGATTGAAAGACTGAAATTCCAGGCAAATTCATAAAAATATCCCTGCTCTAAAAAAAATCATACTCAAATCTATCATGGCATTTTAAGGAGTGCTGACTCCATAAATTCTGACTTTTATCAACAGCACTTCAATAATGTTCAGAAAATAAACTTCACAGGAAAACCTCGGGTGTTCAATTAGTGTTAAACGTTTTAGGGCAGAAACTGAGATAATGAAATTATGAGGACAATGGCAGCTTAACGTTTTGAGGCTCACAAGAGATTTATGCATTCCAATATAACCTCAAGCTATGCATATGGCATCGTAAAAAAGAATGGATTCCTAACAGGGCAGGGAATTTGACTGTACTTGTCTTAATACTAGTTCTTTGTCTTAATGGAAAGACTAAAATGTCCCTCACTTATTCTCAGCACAAATTCAGGCTTCACTCCCCCACCTTCCAGATCCCCACCACCATTACTCAAAAACATTTAAATGGAATATAGCTTCTTTCTCAAGTATCATTTCCTCTTTAGTGCAAATTGCATGAGACTCACTGGGGCTCCTATGGGAACTTCTGGTCTAAAAAAAGTCAGTGGAGAAATGCTGGCCCTCTTCCCAAGCTCTGCACTAACAAAAGTGAGTGGTCACCCTCACACCAGTTTTCCAGAATTTCAGCAGGAAGTAAAAGTGAAAATGACTTGTGGCACCAGTTTTCATGCCAGAGGCATCTGGCTGTCCCCTCTTCCTGCTTACTGGTCCTGGCATGAACACACATTTTTTTTGGCAGGTGAAGGGGGGTTGTGTGGGAGGGACCTTCTTAGAGTGTCCTTATGGACTTTTCAGTATTTTTCTCAAGGCTCATTAGGGTAGAGGACAGTTGGAAAAATTGGAAAGCCTCCTGAAACATGGCCATGTCTCTCAGGTCATCTGCCAGCAGTCTGTAGAAATTCAAGGACTGAATGCAAAGAGGCTTGCAGTGGGCTCATTCCTCCCAGACTTTTCAAGCAATTCAACAGTTTCTAAAAAAAATAATTTGGAAACATTGGGTAGCTTTTGTTTTGCCAGTTGAGGTTGACTCTTTCAAGATTAAGGGCTGAGACAATAAGGTAAGGGACCACTTGGATTTTAGAAGCCCATCCTTGGGTAGAAATGATCTCTTGGCTTCAGTGACCTTTTGAAGTTGACTCTTATCTTTTGAATAACTGTTACTCTTCAAGGTGAAGTACATATTTCATACACTGACATGATTATAGTTCATCATCCCAACACCAGCTTTTATGGGGCAGAGGAATTACAATTTACTGGTGATGTATCCTCTGAAATTCCACTGGGAATGAAGTGTAAGGAAGTTTAGAGTCATGGAGCCCTGGGTCTGGGTCTGGCCCCACTACTTGATCTTGAGAATGTTATTTAACTTTTCTGAGCTTGTGTTCTCCTCTATGAAAGGGATAATGCCTACTTCCCATGACTATCATGAGGATGAAATAAAGCAGCATAAAGGAAATGGTTGGTACAATGCTTTGCACATAGTAAAAGCTTAGTAAATGGATCTTATTTTGTGAAACTATTGAAAGGTGTAATCAGCTTTTGGCAGGAAAAGAGCTCTCTGCAGGATGCCCCTTTGTCTTGCCACCAACCTTAAACCAGGCACCCCTATGCTCTACTATTTTTGGCTCTAACATATCCTTCAAATCTTTTGATCACACAACACCTCGCCTCCTCTCTTGGTTCTTTCCATAGATCGAAGAAGTAGAAATGAAAGTAATTAACAGATGACCAGCTCTCTTCCCTAGCTTCCCCTTCAGTAATCTCATGAACAAACTCACAAGAAAGTTGACAAATCTGTACTTAGTGGGGGATAGTGATGGCTCTGACCCGAATCTCAATGACTAACTGAGATTAATTCCTAGTTTTCCTTTAAAAGCTTTCATGGTTGAGCAGAATCTTGGGAGATGATTTCTAGGTGACACTGAGTCCACCATCTCCCCAGATTGCTGGCATCCTGATTATAGGCAACTTGCCTTTCTACTGGAGAAGGCAATGGCACCCCACTCCAGTACTCCTGCCTGGAAAATCCCATGGATGGAGGAGCCTGGTAGGCTGCAGCCCACGGGGTCACTAAGAGTCAGACATGACTGAGCGACTTCACTTTCACTTTTCACTTTCATGCATTGGAGAAGGAAATGGCAACCCACTCCAGTGTTCTTGCCTGGAGAATCCCAGGGACGGGGGAGCCTGGTGGGCTGCCGTCTATGAGGTCACACAGAGTCGGACACACTGAAGTGACTTAGCAGCAGCAGCAGCCTTTCTACTAACTTTTGTGAGTATTGATTTTTTTGCAAGTGGTGAGCTGCTAGGGCAATGCTCTCTCTTGAACAGTAGCTGGCAATTGCCTTTGATGATGCCCTCATCTTTAGAATCCTTCACTTTTCCTGGGAAGTGATGATGCTGCATCTTTCACAAGCTCTCCTGGGTTCTTTTTCTTCCTAGTAGGGATGATGGCTCAGACGGTAAGGAATCTGCCTGCAATGCAGGAGACTCCTGGGTTGGGTTGGAAAGATATACTAGAGAAGGGAATGACAACCCACTCCAGTATTCTTGCCTGGAGAACCCCAAGGACAGAAGAGGCTGAGGGGCTACAGTCCTTGGGGTCACAAAGAGTCAGACCAAACTGAGCAGCTAACACTTTTCATACTTTCATAGGAATGAACCTGGCATTCTACTTCCAGTGTCAAGCTTTGGGAAGAATGGGAAGGGGCATAAAATTATAGACTTGAAATAACTTCAAGGGGCCATTCTGCATCTAGAAATATAAAAATCAGTAATAATGGCTACCACTTATGGATTCCTTGTTATGCTTATCAACCTAAGTGTGTTAAATCTCACCCAGTCTTCACAACAATGAGGTGAGATGTCTCATTTTACTCCCACTTTATAGGTTAAGAAACTGAGATACAGGGAAGACTCATGGACTCAAACCCAACTTATTCTCTCAATTGTGATATAAAATTACTCTCTGGCAATCTAGGTAGCTGTCCATTCCCTCTGGAAATGTCTTTAAGGATAAGAGAGACAGTTTCAGTGTTCAGTCACCTTTGTAATCAAGAAATCTTCTCTATATCTAGCTGTGATTTTCTTCCCAACTACTTTATTTATTTTGATTGGTAGTCTTTTGAGACTGAAAAAAAAAAAAAAAACATAGCATACTTCTGATAATAGCAACCATTTTCAACTAAGATAAGGTTTAAGTCATCTGTTAATTCTTTTTCTTACTGGTAAACTTCTCCCGGCTTCCCTGGTGGCTCGGTGGCAAAGAGTTGGCCTGCAATGCAAGAGATACAGGTTTGATCCCTTGGTCAGGATGATCCCCTGGAGAAGGAAATGGCAACCCTCTCCAGTATTTTTGCCCGGGAATTCTCATGGACAGAGGAGGCTGGCAGGCTAAGTCCATCGGGTCACAAAAGTCTGACATGACCTAGCAACTAAACAACAACAAACTCCTCCCCATACTTCAGTTGCACATGGAGAAATTCAGGAGACAAGGAGAGTGGGACTTGGAAGGAAAGGAGGCTAAACAAGGGTACACCAGTGATGAAAGTTTCACTTGGTGATTGTGGCTCAATCCAGCAATGGGTCTGGATCAGTATAGATCACACACTGGTGTTTTATCAGGGACTGGCCAGCTGGCTATGGGTGTCTTCAGACCCATCAGTCATGAGTTAAGGGTTATCCTACTGAGGACGTGCATTTCCAAGAACTTCATGCTGTCCGTGGGAACAAAGCAGGCTCCCTCAACCTAAGGACATCCTTCAGATAAACAGTTGCAGTTGTTGGAGCTGGGATGTTGCAGGTGTTGGCAACAACTTGTATGCTTATACATGGAACGAGGCCTGAGGGATTATGGGTAGAGCACAGACAGCACCTACAGAGGGTCCCCAACTTAAGCAGTCTGACTTCAAGAAGATGCAAAAGCAATACACATTCAGTAGAAACCATACTTGGAATTTTGATTTTTTCCCCAGACTTGTGATATGCAGCATATGATATAATCATATACTGTCTTGCGATCCTGGGCAGTGGCAACAGCCGCAGGATCACAAGGGTAAACAACTGATCCACTTACAACCACTCTGTACCCAGACAGCCATCTGTTTTTCACTTTCAGCACAGTCCTCAATACATTGCATGAGCTTACTCAACACTTACCTATAAAATAGGTATTATGTTAGATGATTCGCCAACTGCAGGCTTATATAAGTGTTCTGAGCATGGTTTAAGGCAAGCTAAGCTAAGCTATGGTGTTCAGTGAGTTCGATGTACTGAATTTATTTTTGATTTATCATCTTTTCAATTATTCAGGACTTTTAACTTAATCCGGGTGCAATCCATTGTTAAGGAGAATGAGTAATACTGAGGAAAGCAAAAGGATCTCTCCCTGGTGTGGGCATTTAACATTCTGTTAATGCTTCCCAGGACCTAATTTACTTTCTCTCCTTTCAAGCAAAGAGAGGGAATCTTTCCTCTATTGGAGAAGCAGCAGAGCAGGATTGAAAGACATAGGTTTGTGGATGAACAGTTGGGTCGAAATCTGGCACTCCCTAGCTGTGCCATCTTGGGCAAGTTGCTCAAAGCCTCCTTAAACCTCACTCTCCTCATCTGTTAGATCACTTGCCTCACAGGTGGGTCTCTAAGGATGGGTTGAGGTAATGTCTGTCAGGTGCTTAGCTGAGTGCCTGGTATGCATGAAGTGCAGTGAACATGTCAGTCATTCCGTCGTGTCCGATTCTTTGCCACCCCATGGACTGGGGCCCACGAGGCTCCTCTGTCCATGGAATTCTCCAGGCAAGAATACTGTAGTGGGTATTCCCTTTTCCAATAGAAATGGTAACAGTTGTATTATTGATATTTCTTTTCCCTTCTCCTCCCCATGTGACCACAAAAACGAGCTGATGGGATGCTTCCTGTTAATAACTGCCAACTTTCCAAATTAGAGAACACCATTATTGAGACTTCCCACGTGGCGCTAGTGGTAAAGAACCCGCCTGCAAATGCAGGTTAGGCGTAAGAGACACCGGTTTGATCCCTGGGTTGGGAAGATCCCCTGGAGAAGGGAATGACAATCCACTCCAGTATTCTTGCCTGGAGATCCCTGTGGACAGAGAAGCCTGGCGGGCTATAGTCCACGGGGTTGCAAAGAGTTGGACACGAGTGAGTAACTGTGCACAGCACATTGTTGAGTCAGCTCCTGCCTGTCCCTGTCAGAATGCATTTCATGACATGGAAACAGAAAGTAACTGTTGGGCACATCTGTGTAACTTTAAAACTATATTGTTCTCTTGAATTGTGTCAAGATTGATCATTGAGCTCAGAATTAAAGGCATTTCCAAAAGCTCACTTATATTCCTCAATACTGCAGACTGCTAATATTTGCAGAAGGGTACTTTCTGCAACTTGGGGCTGCAGACTTGTAAGGATGCCTGTCATCAGCTGAGTAACTGCACCCTGCCACGTGCCAGGACCTCCCATAACACAGGTCTGTGCTCATCATCCTCCAAACAGGAGCTGCTTTTTCTTTTCCTTGATAGAGCATGGATGTCAAGGCTGTTCACAAAGTGTTTTCTGATTTGTAAATTACAGCATGACCCTCCAGTTGTTAGTAGCCTTATCGGTTAACAATGTGTAGAGAAAGCACAAATGAAAACGTTATTTGCAAGTGCCTGCCATTCTTAGAGGACCTCCCTGGTGGCTCAGACGGTAAAGAATCTGCCTGCAGTGCAGACTAAGGTTCAATCCTGGGCCAGGAAGATCCCTGGAGAAGGGAATGGCTACCCACTCCAGTATTCTTGCCTGGGAAATCCCATGGACAGAGTCCATGGGTTCACAAAGAACTGGACATGACTGAGGGACTAGGCACACATGCACACCATGCTTAGAGACAAGGGAAGGGCTCCTACAGGCTATAGCCATTTTCAGTGGCTGTCACTCAGGGGATCAAATCTTGACCCAGGGGTCCATGGGCCTACCTTGGGTAGAATCTAAAGTGCGTCCTGTATTCCAACTTTCCCCTTCTGGAGTAGGTAAATGAGCCTTGCAAGGAACACCTCTGCTTGGTCAAATCCAAGATATTTGGATTAGAACATGTTAATTGCTGTCTTTACTTTTTGTACATATGATAAACTTATAATCCTGCAGTGTATGAGAACAAACACCACACACACACACACACTCTTTTTTTCACCTCAATGCACATTCATTTTCTCCTTTCTTTTATATGTGGGTCTTCCCCTGCATTTGTCATATAAGTACATGCACGTGGATAGCGTATAAAAGAGCCCAGTAAAGCAATCTTGGTTTCATTATTTCCTCCATGTACACAACCATCAGACTAGCCCTGTGTTCTCAGTTCACAAGTTTCCAAGATTA
The DNA here is from genome assembly GCF_032452875.1 of Bos javanicus. Classification (NCBI taxonomy): domain Eukaryota; kingdom Metazoa; phylum Chordata; class Mammalia; order Artiodactyla; family Bovidae; genus Bos; species Bos javanicus. Next base: position 92,387,722 of record NC_083869.1, read on the forward strand.
TGCTCTGGTACGGCTCACTGTGGGGTCTCGGCGTCTTCCTCCCTGTACACGTGTTTGTCTCATTGACACTAATGAAAGTTTTGCATGTGTGTTTTGGGGAGAAAGAGCCCTCTGGATGCTCTCTCCCACATTCAGATTGAAGGCTGGGCTGGAAAACAAAATATTGCTTTACTGTTTATTTTTATCACACCGGTTTTTATTAACCAGATCTCCTGTGATGAGGGCCAGGCATCTCGGCAGCATGATTCTGCTGATGGAGAACATGTGTAGTTAATCTCCACATGCTCTGATCCATAGGCCAGGCTTGGGAAAGCCAGTGTGCCGACAAGTCTTCTAAGCCTTCCACCTCCGCCGTGGATGTGGAATTGTAAAAATCAGGTTTAGATTATTTGGATCACACTGGGATTTGTTCTATAACTGATGAGGATTGTAGAGACTTTTGGCTGGAAAACTGTAAAGGTCTCCAAATGTCCTCAAAAGGCCTCTCTTACTTTCACATCCTGAGAAGGATTGTTTCCAAAAGAAAAATGGTTAAGTAAATTAGTTAACCTTTCCCACTGATTGAATTTTTTAACAAAAATTCTTTTCACTTTCTTTCCTTTTCTCTTCCTACCCAAAAGCTGAAGTGACTCTCAAACAAGCCAGACTTTTTGTAGTAGAAAATCTGATCCTCAAGATGATCTCAAGGGTATAGATTATTAGCTCATTCATCCAATTAGAGAAAATCAATAACTTCTTGATCTACCTCTAAGGCCCCTGAACACTTACATATCATAATTCTACTATTACTCAAGCTACTAGAGACACTTTGTATATTGCTTTTTGAAGAAGACCTTTAAACAGCTACATATAATATGGAAAGAGATCCCATTATAGTCAGATGGGAGTTATTTGTTTTTCCGTCTCAATGTATGATTAAATATGATTAAAGATATTGTGTTGTAATAAGGTAACCTTGGAAAGCTGCCCTGGGGGAAACCATAGCTGATGGGTTCATTAGTTTAAAGTTGGGAAATGGATGCAGCTGCTAAGCTGAATTCAATGAGTGGAAAATGGAAACAGAGGGCAGGTGCCGGTCCCCATGGCAGGCTCTGCAGTTGTAGCTGAGCTGAGAGCTATTGGTATAGCAGCTTCTCAGGAAAACTAAGAAAATAGAGTCAAATGCCTAGACTTCATTGATTCAAAGTGATAAAATGGCAGCATTAACTTGACCCTATAGAAACTCGAGAAATAAGTTCTACATAGGAGCTTAGCACAAAGAAGCAGGGACAACATGGTTTCATGAGTCTTAAAATCATCTGCACATTGATGTGTTGAGAGAGAGGCAGTCGTGATGTACCAGGAGGCTGGCAGAGCTTGGGGGAGGTCAGGCTTTTTCATTCTTCAGCTTGCCCAGCAGAGTGACTGGCATTGGATGTTCTCATCGGCACTTCATATAGGACATTGTGAAGCAGAGTTATGGTCTCGTTAGGTAGGAAGTTGTTGAGTCAGGCCTTGGGATATCTAATTATCCCAAGACGCTAATTAGAAGGAGTCAGAAAACAGAGGGAACCAGATTCAGTAGCTAGGTTAAAGAAAGAGGTAATGCGGAACCCACTGCAGAGTGGGTTGCAGAAAGGAAGTCACCATTCTCCTTTGCAGGCAAGGGATCAAGGCAAAGTGAAGGAGACCAGCAGATTCAGACAGTAGGTCATGGTAAATTCTAAATCCGTAGAGTCCCCTCCTTCTCTTTTCTTGGGCTATACTCACTAGGTAGTTTCATCTTGTTTCACGGCTTCGATGCTATCTCTATACTAATGTCTAAAGTACATACATTGAAGTCAAAACTATAACCTTGACCTCTCCCTTGCCTGTGTGATCTTCACTTATACAAAGTATACAGTACAATGCCTAACAGGCATCTCAAGAATTTCCACATCCCAAACTGAACCTTTGATTCCAACAGCCTCCATCCCAAACCTATTCCTTACTAGGTCTTTCCAATTTCATTTAATAGCACCAACATCCCCCCAAACTGCTTATGAAATTGTCAGTATCATTAATACTTCTCTTTCTGCATTTCAGTATCAGTGGTTCCTAAACTTGTCCACACATAGGAATCAGCTGGGGAGCACCAAATTTTGAGAGCTGTGTCCTACCCTCAGGATTGTGATCTAATTGATCTGGGGTGTGACCTGAGTTTTGAAGATGCTAAATGATCTGTATCCCAGGAGACTGTAATATAGAGATCAGTTTGGAAAGCTTGATGTCCATCTCAAACCATGTATATTGCATTGCTACCTTTCCACTGCTTGGACAATTGCAGTACCTCCCAATTACTTACTTCATTTTTTACTCTTTCCCTCCATCATCTACTTTATACAGAGTAACTAGAGTGATCTTTTAAAAGTATAGGTCATATCAAGTCACCTCCCTGTTGAAAAGATCCCCGTGGCTTTCCACTGCAGTTAAGAGTGAGATGAAAACTCTTTACTGAGTCCTCCAGGTCTTTTGTTCCCTTCTGATCACACCACTGTCCACCTTCCTTTCTTTATTCTGTGCTATAGCCACATTGGCTTTCTTTTTGGATTCTGTAACAGGCAAGCTTTTTCCCATCTCAGAGCTTCCATATTTGTTGTTTCTCCCGCTTTCAGCCTCTTCTCCCAAATTTTTGCACTTCTGGCTTCTTTGTTATTCAGGGCACAGCTTTAGTGTCATTTCTTCAGGGAAAACCTAGTATCTTTCACTACAGCCATTCTCATATTGCCTTCTGCTTATTTTCTTTATAGAACCAAAACAATACATTTGTTTACTCTCTATGTGTTTATGTATATGTGTATGTACAGGCATATTTCTCTCCCTCTCAGATCAGAAGTTTCATGAACGTGTAGCCCTTGTTTATTTTGTTCACTCCTGTATTGTAAGGATTTAGCTCCTTGACTGCCACGATTACTTATTAAATATATGTTGACTATCTGAATACGTGAATATCTTATCCAGACAGAGGTGTGATTAGCAATAGATGGCTTTGTCCAGGAGCTTGTTTCATTCCAGATATGTAATTCAAACAACAGTGCTAAGACATGATGCTTGAGTCCACCAGCAAAATGCACCCTAAGGCCTAGAACCCAAACCTGGTTTCTATATTCTCTTTCCCTTAACTTCTTTTAAGAAATATATTTAAATTTTTCATGGGCCTCATGTGTGAAATCGAGTAGAAGACACAGTAATAGAAAGTAGTAGAATAAATTAGCCAGGATAGTCTAGTTTATGCTGAGATAACAAGCAGCACCAACATTTTTAGTGATTTAACATTGGAGCAGTGACTTAAGAAGAAGGTTTATTACTCATGCAAAGTCTGCTTTGGGTCTGAGAAACTCATTTTCTTTCTGTGACAGCTCAGTATTCCAGACTCCATTGTTCTCAAGACCACTCCCTATCAACATAGTCCCAAAGGAGAAGACGGACAATTTTACACAAATTCTCACATTAAGTCACTCAGTTGTGTCCAAATCTTTGTGACCCATGGACATGCCTCTGTCCATGGGATTTTCTAGGCAAGAATTCTGGAGTGAGTAGCTATTTCCTTCTCCAGGGGATCTTCCCAACCCAGGGAATCAAACCTGGGTCTCCTGCATTGCATGCAGATTCTTTACTGTCTGAGCCACCTTCCAGTAGTCACATACTTATGTGAGAGTTGGACCATAAAGAAGGCTGAACGCTGAAGATTGATGCTTTTGATCTGTGGAACTGGAGATGACTCTTGAGAGGCTCTTGGACAGCAAGATCAAATCAGTCAATCATAAAGGATATTGAATATTCATTGGATATTATCAGCATCAGTTCTTCCTGAATATTCATTGGAAGAACTGATGCTGAAACTGAAGCTCCGATACTTTGCCACCTGATGCAAACAGCCGACTCATTGGAAAAGACCCTGATACTGGGAAAGATTGACGCCAAGAGGAAAAGGGGGTGACAGAGGATGAGATGCTTGGATGGCATCATTGAATCAATGAACATGAGTTTGAACAAACTCTAGGAAATAATGAAGGACAGGGAGTCTTGGTGTGCTAATATCCATGGGGTCACAGAGAGTTGGACACGACTTAGGGACTGAACAACAACAAGACATCAAGTACTATTCTTAAGTTCACATCCACTGGCCCAAACAAACCTCATGATGTTCTCAGAGGAGAGGAAAATTGTAAACCTTGGTGAGTAGTAGGAATGTCTACTACAGAAGGTAGAGGTCAGGGTGGTACAAAGAAAAGAAACAATGAGGAAACATTTTTAATGGATGAGTCTGGTGTTAGGCTACTGTCTCCACTTCTGATAAATTTTAAGAATATAATGGTGAAACTGGATTTCCAAAACCAGATAAATGTAACAGAAACAAGAAACTCCAGCAGAAATAATTTGGTTTGAGAAGAAACATCCTACTAATTTCCCCATTATTTATCACACTTTGTGGCAAGAAGAATTGAGACACTAAGGCACAGGGAACTGTATTCATTGTCTTTAATAATCTATAATGGAAAAGAATTTAAAACAAAATACATATGTATAAACATATATGTGTATATATCATCAAATCACTTTGCTACACACCTGAAACTAACACAAATATTGTAACTCAATTATACTTTTATTATTTTTTTACTTTTTTTTTTGTTTACAAAAGTTTATTCTTAAATGTACAATAGGTTCCAAGACAACACTTCATTCTAGCTATAGGTGGCAACAGATATTACGGCAGGGAATCCAGGGGTTTAAACAGGAATGGAACTAAGGGTTATCATTGCCTCAGGCACAAGGAACAGCTTACTTTTTGCCAGATTTCTTAATTCCACCGGTGGCCAAGGGGCCTTTCCCTGCGGCCTTTGCTTTCAGCTCCTCGAGCTTCTTCTTCTCCTCCTTCTGCTTCTGCTTGAATGCCTTATCTTCCTCCTTGTCCTTGAGTGGAAATGTCCGTCTCCTTGGCTTGCTTCTTGGGCTGCTTCAGGGGCTTCTTCTTGCCACCTTCGTGGCCCGACATGGCGCCTGCCGCCCCTTCCCCAGACCCTGCCACTGGAAGCGGAGCCTCGATTATACTTTTAGAAAAAAGAAAAAAAAAAGGAAGAATTAAGACACTAAGATCTTAAGTGCTCTGTCTTTAGGAGATCCAGTAAGTCATCCTTGTAATGGGAAGATATTTGAAGGCTCCTGACTTAGAAATCCACTTTGTATCCACTGGGTTACTGTGCCAAGATTTCACCATACTGTATAGTATACAAAGCAGAAGAGCAAACCAAATGGGCTCCTGTCAGATGTCTCAAAAAAAGTCCCAGAACTTTGTGGCCTCAAAATTGAATTATGACAATGTTTGTTATCAGGGCCTCTCTTGATCCGTCAGAGTGTAGTTTGACAGCCTCCTAACTGGTGTGTCTATAGAGGCTGTGTTTGAAGACTGTATTTCCTGTCAGCTTGCTTTAGGTGCAATTCGACTGAATAACTTTGATCTTTCAACTTACTCAATTTTGTGGGCTACTTTCTTCTTAGGGTTTCTCTTAAATATAGAAGTAAACAAAAAACCTTTCACTGCAAATGCTAACCTGGAAACCCTAGGATGTACTTTAATCCAAACAGATAATATTGGAGTCATGATTTTCAAAAAGAAGTCCAAATTTTAACCTTTCTCATGGATCGGTACAAATTTCTCTGTTCTCTTAGGCTCGTGTAATGACAATATCAGGAAAAAAATTCACTTGGTGACTTACTTTAAAGATACTTTGTAGTTCTAGACAAAAAGGGAAGAGAATAATGCCAGGAATGGTTTCCACTCTTTGATATTACTATTACTGTTTGTGTTGTGTTGTGTGCACAGGAATGCCATTTAGTGAATTAATTCAGCCATTCTGTCAATGCTGTCATGACAAAGAGCAATTGCTAGCATTCAACTTTGTCCTACAAACACGTCCCTCACCCAGCAGAATGTGTTCCACCCAATAATTGTGTTGTAACTATAAAAGGTGATGTTGAGCTACAGTGTCTAGAATATTCTGTTAGACGTCCATATCTACCTGAATGTCTCACAGTCACATCAAATGCTGCATATCTTGTCATTTTTCTATTTCTGTTGCAGTGAGCTGTGGCTCATTCATCTCAGTACCTCTTGTGCCCAGCACATTGCTCCATGCATGTTTATGGAGTGAATGAATACCTATTTGGATAATATAAAAAACTCTTTGATATGTATAAGTATTTACCTTGGTAATATTAACAGTATTATTGTCATGTGCAGACTGGTAGATCAAGATGGTCAAAAGTTACTTTCCTGGACTGTTTCTCCCAACTCTTGAATATATTTCTATGTGCAATTGTTTGAGTGTATTCTGTCAATGCATAGTAAACATGTATTCCTGTATTTCTCTTACAGCTTCCTACCCTATGAGAAGAAATGTATTTTCTTGATAGAACAGATAAAATTCTCCTACTGGTGTTGTGTTGTGTAAACACAATAAGCATCAGTGCCTGATACATGTTTTTCTGCTGAATGGTATATTTTGAAATGTATTTTTAAAAATACATGTATAAATATTTATAAATATATACTTTCTGAAGCCTGGTTTTTAGGTATATATTTATACATTTATTAATATAACTTACCTTATTTTAGAAAGTGTATAAGGTCATTGGACAAGATACATGTGTATATTATAATGTTCAATTCAATTAAGAATAAATACTTGAGAAAATCAGGGTAATAGAAAAATAAGGGCAGTCATAAAAAAGGATATCCTTCAAAGAATTTAGGATACAAAAATATATCATGAGTTCCTACTTACATGCTCTAAGCTCTTTAAATCAGAAAGATAAATCTAGGTCTCAGCTATGGCTCAGGTATTCTTGGTACTATAGCCCGAAAAAAAAAAATTGTCACATAGGTCCTTATTGAGAGGACACTGGGTAATGCAGTTGATAACCTTAAACAATGATCTCATAGGAAATACAGTGAGTTCCACAGGAGCATTTCTGGTAATGTCCCTCAGTGTAGGCTGCTGATATTGAAGTCAACGTACAAGCAATTTTATAGAGAAACAGTGTGATGAGGTCCTGGAATACAGCTCTCTGCCATCTAACTGAGTTTCAAGATATATTTTCAGAGGGTCAGGGTCATGGGTGGACATCCATAAATTGTTTCTTTCAATTAAGCCCCGGGTAACTATTGGAACTATATATGTGAGTTCATGATGATACAGTTATTGATAGGGGAATGCCCCAGGAGCCATGGATTTCTGAGGTCTCAGGAAATGTCATAGAGACTAATCACAGAGATTCTAGGAAACCCACTGGCTCTTGGAGATCCTCCAGCATTGAGTAAAAGCCAAGACTCAAATATAGCTCTAACTTGTTTATGTAAAAAAAAAAATCACTATAGTTTCCACTTAAAAACTTTTAAACTTTTAAAAAAATTGTTTAGGGACATGCACATGTCCTAAGAATATGTCCTGAAAATGAAAGGGTAGTAATAAAAAAAAATCTAAAAATGGAAAACCTGCTTTTTAATAAATGATAACTTCTTCTCATTAATTCCAAGATCAAAGTTTCTTACCTGAAAGGTGACTTCAGCATCTGTAGATTCAGAATAGAACCCCAAAGAGTCATAAACAGTTAATCTCATCTCTGAAGCAATGTCCCAGAAGAAAATGTGTTCTATCTTCAGTAAAAATATAGATTTAGAATATACTTACAGGGCAGGTTACATGCATAAGTAAGAGAGAAAAGAATTCTGGAACAGGTACTAGTGGTGTTTGGATGGCTACAAAAAGCATTCAGCCACCATGACCTGTCCATTGTGTAAGTGGTTGGCTGGGGAAGCAGAGAGAGCAGATGGACAGGGTTCATGTCATTTGTATTGGCCTTGCTGAGTAGACACAAAGCTCTTCCTTAGTACTTGGGGTTTTAAAAACCATCAGATGGCACCACAGCAGGCTAATGTGGTGGCATGTTCTGGAGACATTCATTTGTCCCCCCACCTTTTAAATAGTGGGAAAAAGTGAATTTTAGTAATTAATAGGCACTTACCCTTCTTTCGTCATACTGTCAGCTTCGGTTGGTTTCTGTCTTGCCATTAACATGTCTAATGCATATGTCAAGTGGAAGGCTGACATGCTAGTGGCAAACAGAATATTATGTGAAGGCGGCAATGTGTTAAAACAATTGAGCGAACAAGCACTAAAGTTTGCTGCTCAGGCCATATGTTGCAGTGTTTAATTTCCCGTAGTGGAGAAACATGGTTGTCAGAGAAAAAGATGATGAATACATTTACTTTGGGCAACTTATTACAATGAAGAATGACTTTCCAGAGGAAGAGAACAGAAGAATTAGGCTTGCATGGAGAGCATATGGGAGGCATTCAGACGTAGGCAAGGGTAACAGGACTGCGTGCTTTCAAATGAAAGACACTTAATCAATGCATGTGGCTGGTGTTGACATATGGAAGTGAGAAATGGGTTTTGATTTGGAAGACAGGAAGAAGGTTAACGGTAGTACAGGTGGTTACAGAATGATTGATAGCTTGAGTAACTACCAGAGAAAGACTGTGTAACTCTTTCAATTGGGCAACAGACTCCAGAGAACAATGTAATTTAGAAAAATACAGAGCATGGAATGATCCAGGGCAGGTCACTTGGCTACAAGAGGAGATGACAGACACAAGAAGCTGATGATCGAATGGTAATAAAAAGGGATGCACTGGGGAAGGAGCAGTTGGCAGAGGCTCCAAAGGGGCAAATCAGAAATGGCTGAGGCTGGGGATGAACCTTGTCCACACTCAGGAAGGAAGGAGGGAGAATAATCTTCCCAGGCTTAAGTTGGTACAGCTCCAATTTGCTCCCTTATAGCTGACTTGGAGACTCAGAAATTCTGCTTAGAGAAAACCATCATCTGCCAATGTCAAGATCTTGCTGTGGGGGCATGAAATAACCCCTAAATATTGCTTGTAATTTTTCTCTTCTGAAGCGAGATTTTCTGAGGGAGAAATCCATGTATTCACTTTCTTCTCTTGGTTCCAAAAGTACATAGGAGAAAGCTCTTAAATGACCTTTATCCAAGTTGTATCTAATCCTATCCTTCCAGAGGTGAAAGGTTAGCCCGTGAACTTGATGAAGCAACAGACAATTTGGTGTTTAATTCCTGCAATCTCCATTTGTTTTTTGTTACTTGGTTAGGGACATGGCCCTGGAAAGATAATCTTTCGAGAAAAGTCATTTTGAGTGCTGATGATTATTACAAAGAACACATAATGACCAAATCCTACTCAAAATACCATGAATAACTGCGCTCTAGAAATACTGTGTTTGCGAAGACATTATATAAATCAGTGCCTCATAATGGTTCATTTAAAGTGTGATTAGGGTAATGGATTTAACAGTCAAAGGCAGTTGTTCTTTTCTACACTGAAAGCACTTGCTAGACACTTGAAGTGTTGATCTGGCTAACAAGATCTTTCTTTTCTTAAAAACTTCCACTTTTCATGGGTCAAAAAAATTAGAAGTCTCCCTTCAGATGTTTCAAGAAGAAGACATTAAAATAAAGGCTGAATACAAGTAGCTGCTGTCACACTAGTTAGGTGGAAGAGAGAGGACAAAAGGAATATTGAAAATGGAGGATGGGGATTTTGAAAATCAAAAATTTGAAATTTTCCTCTAAGTCAGAGAGCGACCTGATTCTGCATTTTGCCTGTTTATGCTCTTTTAGTCCCTACATTTTTTTTGAAGATTAAGCTTTAGCCAAGGACAGCCTACAAGATGCAGATGGTATTGATTAAATTCTGAGAGGGAGTCTAAATTGATCTAACATAAATTACCCTTGAAACCAAAGAATAAGAATGAGTGATTAGGGATGGGGCCTGAAATGAAGATAATTACATTGAACCACCAGTTAGTCCTCTCATAGAGAAGTCCTTACAGTAGTGAACAAATAATGCCTCAGTTCCCTCTATCAGAAATTGAACAAAACACTTCCCCTTCTCATCAAGTGCTGTGAGGCTCAATTACTTCCTGAAATCTACTTGGAAATCTTCACACAAAAGGTGTTATGGATGTGAAATGAAATGTTAGTATCCAACAGCACATGGGTCTCACTCTCTTTACGCCTTTTCAAGTGTCGACCACTTCTGCCACCACCCCCAGTCCCTTGACTAATTGTCTCATGTCTAAAAATTGCAGGTAAGTTGACCACAGACATGGAGCCACCTTCATTATGGTCCTTCAAAATTACCTAAATCATATTTCTATCTGAGCATGTGCTGCACTCTTGGGAGTTTGATGAGTGATACAGAAAGTCAAAGGCCAAAACAATAACCAGTGAAATCATCAGAACATGTATGATTTAAAAATTGGCAAGATGAGCTTCACCAATGACATGAGTGGATCATTGTCATTGTTAAAGGTGCATGGACTATGCACATCCAACGTGAGAAAGGACAAATAAAGTCTAGTCTCTGCAGATCTGAGGCAGGGGATTAGCCAGGGACCTTGACAAAATGGCAAATTTAGATTGGATTCTTTTTTTCAAGAAGTCTAGAAACATGGATTTTTATGTAAACTCTCCAACATTTTAAATGTTGTTGACAATTAAAAAATAACATGGTGTGTCAAGCAAAGTATGGATGGAGGCCATATATGACCTCTAGGTCACCAGGGTGCCACTTTTGATTTGAAAAATATTCCATGGCACAATAATGTAGTTTTCAGATAAATGCTCATTTTGGGAGCAAAAGATTTCTTTTTTTAGTGACTATAGCTGAAATTTCTGCCAGGTATAGAACTATCCTGATCCAGTTCAAAAACAATAATTCCTGGAAATCAACCATGGGTCAAACACGATCAACCATACAGAATGTGAGCCCCATCCTCAAAGTGCTCACAGAATAGGAGATAAGATCAGACAGACTCACTAATGCCCACAGCCTGCTGCTGCTGCTGCTGCTAAGCCGCTTCAGTCGTGTCCGACTCTGTGCGACCCCATAGACAGCGGCCCATCAGGCTCCCCCGTTCCTCGGATTCTCCAGGCAAGAACACTGGAGTGGGTTGCCATTTCCTTCTCCAATGCATGAAAGGGAAAAGTGAAAGTGAAGTCGCTCAGTCGTGTCTGACTCTTAGCGACCCCGTGGACTGCAGCCTACCAGGCTCCTCCATCCATGGGCTTTTCCAGGCAAGAGTACTGGAGTGGGGTGCCATTGCCTTCTCCAGCCCACAGCCTAAGGAGGAGCAAAACAAGAGCCAAAACAGAAGCACCAACCCAGGGCCACAGGTTCCAAGGAGAAAGTAAGCAATGCAGTTGTGGATTCCAGGGAAGGGACTTCAGGAAATATGTGGCCTTAAATAAACCATGGACTGTGTAGCCCACCAGGCTCTTCCATCCGTGGGATTCTCCAGGCAAGAATTCTGAAGTGGGTTGCCATTCCCTTCTCCAGGAGATCTTCCCAACTCAGGGAATCAAACCCGGGTCTCCTGCACTACACACAGGTTCTTTACCATCTGAGTCACCAGGGAAGCCCTGAAATAAACCATGAGAGTGGATGGGGTTTTGACAGATGGAGATGCTAGAGGAGAGCATTTCTGGCAATAGCTTGAGTGAGGACATGGATGGGTGAGGCTGGGGAGTGGTTAAGGAAGTATGCACAGCCAAGTTTGGCCACAGCATAGAAGTGGGGGGAACCTGTGGAGACAAAGGTTGAGCACAGTGGTGGGCTCCATATTGTGGAGAGCATTGAATGTTCAGGTGGGGTATGTACACCAATAGTGTGGGTAATAAGGAACAAATGAAGGATGCTGGGGGCTTCCAGATAGTGCTAGTGGTAAAGAACCTGCCTGCCCATGCAGGAGACATAAGAGACATGGGTTAGATCCCTGGGCCGGGAAGATAACCTGCAGGAGGGCATGAAAACCCACACCAGTATTCTTGCTTGGAGAATCTTTTGGACAGAGGAGCCTGGTGGGCTGTGGCCCATAAGGTCGCAAAGAGTCAGGTATGACTGGAGCGACTTAGCACACACACACTCATGAAGGAGACTGAGGACTTCCCAGGCGGCACAGTGGTAAAGGATCTGCTTGCCAATGCAGGTGACACAGGAGAAGCAGGTTCGATCCCTGATTAGGAAGGATCCCCTGGAGTAGGAAATGGCAACCCACTCCAGTATTCTTGCCTGGAAAATTTTGTGGACAGAGAAGGCTGGCAGGCTACCATTCATGGGGTCTCAAAGAGTCAGACATGACTGAGCATGGATACATAGATATAGAAGGAGATTGAACTGGATAGACTTATCACTTGTAAGTTTCTGCTTATCTGAGCCCATCTACCTGGAGATACAGAAAACTCTTTATCCACTGGCACAACTACATTCAAGTCTTGAGTTAATCCTTCCCAGTTGGGCTATGTGATATGAGCCCATGCCCACCAGTGAGTGAGGTCTAAAATTAGTTGACTTTCCTAACTCTAGCATTCCTGATGTCCCATGGGTGTCCATCTTCCCCCAAACACAGATTGAGGGGCTCAGTCATCCATGGGATGGCATTTTCTCCCATGTTCCTGATGTGTACCAAGGACTAGAATTCAGCCTTGAACACTAATGAGCCTGCCTAGAGTTTTAACCAAATCTCTTTGATGTTTGCTGACTTCACTTTTATGATTGAGTGTGAGAAGAAGGCATTGTGCTCCATTTTATCTCAGTAATTACCTGGAGACCATCTCTAATCTGTGGGGACTATTCCTTACAAAGCAAAAAGCCTTCACCATCTGATTGGCATACCCAAGACTCAGAGATTCCCATTATGGGGTCTTTCTGCTTTTAGTTCAATCAGTTCACTTGTTTGGTCATGTCCATCTCTTTGTGACTCCATGGACTGCAGCATGCAAGGCTTCCCTATCCATCACCAACCCCCAGAGCTTGCTCAAACTCACGTCCATCCAGTTGGTGATGCCATCCAACCATCTCATCCTCTGTTGTCCCCTTCTCCTTCTGCCTTCAATCTTTCCCAGCATCAGGGTCTTTTCCAAGGAGCCAGTTCTTTGAGTTAGGTGACCAATTATTGGAGTTTCAGCTTCAGTGTCAGTCCTTCCAATGAATATTCAAGGTTGATTTTCTTTAGAATTGACTGGTTTGAGTCTGCTGTTGGTGGCTGCAATTTGGATGGCTGGATACTCTCTTTGGAGCCTTATACCTTGCATTCACATCTTATCTCTATCCTGCCAGCTTTTCACATTCCAATTAATGTAAATAAAATCAAACTAAAAATACAATTCTCAGTTGCTCTAGTCACACTGGAAGTCCTTAGTAGCCATAGGTGGCTACCAGCTGCTGTATTGGACAGGACCACCAGAAAACCTTCCAGTCATCTCAGAAATTTCTATTGGACAGCCATGAAGGCGCTGCTTTGTATCACTAACCAAATGGGCTCAGTTCTGAACTATGCTGATGCAATTATAGATGCACACACATTCATGCACAAACACACACTGAGCTCGAATGAGCTTTACTATCACCAGCTCTTATCTGCCTGAATTGGAGTAGGAGAAAAGAAAAAAGAAGGGACTGCTGTTCAAGGGACTGGTATGAACACCCAGAAACAGATATTTGGCTTGAAAAATTAATCAAAATGGAATGTAAACTAATAAAACTAAGAAGAAAATAAAACAGAAAGGAAAGGAATGTAGTGATATGTGGTATAATACTAGAGCATTAATAAAAAGCCATCAATGTAAATCACAGGAAATGATTACAACCCTAGATAAGTTATAAGCAAGGCCCATTTTTGGAATAGAGTTTCAAATTATATTGTATTATACACAATAAAAGATATTATGGAACTTTAAAAAAAAAAAGGTGCTGTTGAGAGAAACCAAAAATGCCTCCAGCCTGTATATATCTTGTTTGCTCATAAAAATCAAGGATATTGAATTTTTGAACTCTGTACCAATGGAGATTTAATGTGCTTGCACTTGAGAGGATATCATAATGAAGCAACACTTGTTGATATGGGTCCTAGAGTCTTTTTATGCTAACTGGGGACCCCTTGCCCTGACCCCAAATGGAAGAGACCCTGGACGAGAATGCAGATTTCCTGAAGCAGAGATCTAGTGGGTCCTGTTCTCATGCATCTCCAGGGCCTAATATAGCACCTCTGACACAGTAGATTGTAAATAAACAATTGTTGAGTGAAAGATGGAAAGAAGGACGAGTGAGTGAAGACTCTGGGCATATTAATCTGGAAATCTTAACTTTCATGCTAAAACAGAGACCTGTTAGCATCCTCAGAATCAAACAGGGGGCTTGCCTAATTTTTCTTTGATTTGAAAGTATAGCTTTTGAAAAAATTATATATTTGCATGGTTATAAAAATATAAAGAAACAAACTATTTTATATAGGATTGATAAACCATAAGGTCCTACGGTACAGCACAGGAAAAAAAAAATATATATATATGTATATATGTATGTATTGGGCTTCCCAGGTGGGGCTAGTGGTAAGGAACCCATCTGCCAATGCAGGAGATGTAAGAGACTCGGGTTCAGTCCCTGGGTTGGGAAGACCCTCTGGAGGAGGGCATGGCAATCCACTCCAGTATTTTTGCCTAGAGAATGTCATGGAAAGAGATGCCTGGTGAGCTACAGTCCACGGGGTCGCAAAGAGTTGGACACAATTGAAACAACTTATGCACACATATATATGTATTACTGAGTCACTTTGCTGTGTAGAAGAAATTAACACAATATTGTATATCAACTATATACTTCAATAAAAGTTTTAAAAAATAAACAGTGAGAAATTCTGCTGCTTCTGTACCCCATATTCCTAGTTTCTGTGCTCACCTCTTATTAGCAACTGCTATATTTAATTTCTTATAAATTTTTCTAGTTACTTTATGTGTATAGTAACAAATTTAAATTTAGGTTCTTATTTCTCCTTTTTTAAATATCAAAAGCATCTTACACACTATCTGCATTTTGCTGTTTTTTATTCAATAAGGTCTCAAAGATCTTTCCATGTTGCTCTTTTTTTTGTACAGAGTCAGCTTCACTCATTTTTTTGCTTGTTTCATTACTATTATTATTTTTAAATTTTATTTTTTAATTAGTTGAAAATTGTATCACAATTTTGTGTTGGTTTCAGCCATACAGTAGTGTGAATCAGTCATAATTATATGTATATATATATATATATATATATATATATATATATATATATATCCCTTCCCTCCTGAACCTCCCTCCCCTTCCCCAAATCCCACCCCTCTAGGACATCACAGAGCACCAGGCTGGGATCCATGTTATTTAGCAAACTCCCACTATTTTACACATGATAGTAGAAGAAGAAGGAGAAGGCAATGGCACCCCACTCCAGTACTCTTGCCTGGAAAATCCCATGGATGGAGGAGCCTGGTGGGCTTCCGTCTCTGGGGTCGCACAGAGTTGGACACGACTGAAGCGACTTAGCAGCAGCAGCAGTAGCAGTGCATATATGTCAATGCTACTTTCTCAGTTCATCCCACCCTCACCTTCAATTGCTGTATCCGCAAGTACATTCTCTGCTAGCTTCATCAGTACCATTTTTCTAGAGTCCATATATATATATATACACACACACATTAATACAATGTGTTATGACAAAGATAAGATACTTGTCTTTCTCTTTCTGACTTACTTCACTCTATATAAGAGGCTCTAGGTTCATTCACCTCACTACAACTGACTCAAATTTGTTCCTTTCTGTGGCCAAGTAATGTTTCATTGTATAAATGTACCACAGCTCCTTTATCTATTCATCCATCGATGGACATCTAGATGGCTCCATGTCCTAACGATTGTATATATTGCTGCAATGAACATTGGGGTACATGTGCCTTTTAGAATTGTGGTTTTCCCAGGGGATATGCCTAGTACTGGGATTGCTGGGTCATATGGTAGATTTATTCCTAGTTTTTTAACAAATCTTCATAATGTTTTCCATAATGGCCCTATCAGTTTACCTTCCCACCAATAGTGCAGGAGGGTTCCCTTTTCTCCACATCCTCTCTAGCATTATTTGTTTGTATTAATAGATTTTTTGATGGCCATTCTGACAGATGTGAGGTGATACCTCATTGTAGCTTTGATTTGTATTTCTCATGCGTTTATTGGTTATCTGTATGTTTTCTTTGGAGAAATGTCTGTTTAGGTCTTCTGCCCATTTTTTGGATTGGTTTGTTTGCTTTTCTGATATTGAGCTGTATGAGCTGCTTATATATTTTAGAGATTAACCCGCTGTCAGTTGCCTTGTTTGTAATTATTTTCTCTCATTCTGAAGGTTGTCTTTTCATCTTGTTTATAGTTTCCTTTGGTATGCAAGAGCTTTTAAGTTTTATTAGATCCCATTTGTTTATTTTTGTTTTTATTTCCATTAATCTAGGATGTGGGTCAGAGAATCTTGCTTCTATTGTATTTATACATCACGGTTTATTTAAACAATTTATTGATTTAACAATTTAGGTTATTTCATTTTTTTTTTTTTTTTTGGTCTTACAAATAATACTGTGATGAATATCTTAAACATATGTCCTTTCATTCATTTGCAAGTCCATTTGTAACAGAAATTTCCATAAGTGAAATTGATGAGGCAAAAGATAGATGCATTTGTGAACTTTGATAGATTTTGCTAAATTGCTCTCCATATGGGGTTATGCTAACATACACTCCCACAAGCAATGTATGGGAGGGTCTGTTTCCTACAGCCTCATCAATGGGGTGTGTTATCGAATCTGTGGATTTTTGCCAACCTGATAGGAGAAAAATGGTATCTCAATGTAGTTCTAATCTGCATATCTTTTATCATGAGTGAAGTCGAGCATAGTTCCAAATGTTTAAGAGCTATTCATATTTCATTTTCTGTGAACTGTTTATATCTTTTGCCCAGATTTTCCTATCAGCTTGTTGGGCTTTTATTTCTCTATTTGTAGAAACTTTTTATCTATTGGAGAAATTAGCTCCTTGTTTATACATGAGTTGCAATTTTTTTTGTAGTTTGTAGATAGCTTTGGACTTAGTTTATGTGTGTGTATTTGTCATATAGAAGCTTTTATTTTTGTATGTATAAAGATTCATCAATTTTTTTATGACTTCTGGAGTTTGGATTAGTTTTTTAAAAATCTTTCCATACCATGGATTAAAAATTTTCCAGATTCTTTCAGTAATTTTATAGTTTTATTTCTAACATCAAAATATCTGATCCACTTGGAATTTATCATCACACAGAGTAGGAGGTAAAGACTGAATTTTTTTTTTTTTCCTAAATGCCTACCTTTTTGTACCAACACCATTTATTAAATATCCCGTCTTTTATCTTTTCCCTGCTGGTCTGAAGTGCCAGTTGTAACATATACCAAATTGAGGAATGCTCATTGTTGGGTGGAATCCCAGGGACGGGGGAGCCTGATGGGCTGCCGTCTATGGGGTTACACAGAGTCAGACATGACTGAAGCGACTTAGCAGCAGCAGCAGCATTATTGGGTGGAGATTCAAGAACACTTGAACATCTTATTTGCTCATTGTGAAATCTGTTGGGTTTGACTTATGGGGCAAGGAGGAACTACTCCCAGGTCTCCTAGCCTTGTTACAGATCCCCAGTAGGCCCTCTAATGGCTCTAGGAAGACCAACTAAGGATGGCAGAGTTTTACTCTCTTGCCATATGAACCCTTAGGATTTCAGGTCTCTATAGTCAATGCTTCTGGGCTCCAGGCAGAAGCATAGGCTACACCTTCTTAAAGAGATTGCAGGGGCAGTCATTCAGGATGAGAGGAAAGAGGAAGGTGTATAACCTTCACAAAAATCACTTCACCTGAGTTTTTGTCTTTATCTGGGAAAGGATGGAGCTGAAGGAGGTTAATTCCAAGGTCCCTTTAAGCACTGAGATGCCTTGAATCACCAGTGAGAAAGAAGGGTCTGATGGGAGCATTTCAGCCGCCATGACAAGGGGGCTGGATCGCATTCCACACTCGGTCACTGGCTCTACCACATAAATTGTGCCCTCCAGTGAGGTCAGTTCCAGGCCTCTTTGTGTAAATCTGAGACCAAGACTGACCACTTGTGAAATGCCTGGAGAACAGGGGAAGGAACATGGAAAGATTTATGACGTAACAAAAGATTTGCAAGACTGAGGGAGTGAGAGAAGGCATACTCTCTCTCGTTGTGATCTCTAAGCCTCAAATAATCCATCGACCTGCAAACTTTTGAACCTGTCCTATTGCCCTCCTAGGGCTTATGTGCTTTGACATTTTCAAATATAGTATGAGCTCTTCTAGTGTGAAAGTAAAGATTCTTGCTCATTGCAAGGGCAAATTTCAAGATGACATGATCAAAGATGGAAGAAGGACCAAATGTTGGGAGTAGTTATTTACATCATCCTGAATAAAGAGCCCCATGGGTACCATATCAAAGCTCTGTTTGTGACATTCAAAAACCCCAGCCAACTAGCAGCAGTAGGGTATTAGATGAGCTGGCAAACAGTCTTCTTTTTTATGTAGATCCTAAAAGCATCACATATTTAAATCATAGATCAGAATAACATATCTAAAATGGCTGGAAGGCAAACATATTCGAGTTTAAACGACATGCATAAAAAATACGAATAACCATCTTCCTGTATTAATCATATCAAAATGATTTTGTTTTTCTACCATTTGCAGATGTCTCTCACTAAGCAAAGTAACACATTTCTATTTCAAGGCTATTAACAGTGGAGCAGCTGTACACTACCAGAGAATTTTTAGAAATCATAATGAAATTAAATAGCAGATAGAACAGAAAAAAAAAGATAGTGACTTTAGAGCTATGCTTGGCTGAGGATATTACCATATTAAATATATATTTCAAGTACATGATACATTTCCATAGAGGGATGCTAGATCAATATATTAGAGTTAATTGGAGCCTTGAGGTTTAAACGAATCCCACATTTAAGAGAGCAAAATGCTTGTCTCTGGAGGAGTGAGACAACCTTTTATTTATATATTATGACTCTCTGTTGAATGTGAAAAGTTGTTCTGTGGGTGAAACTGCAACTGATGCTCTGTGAAGTTCCTGATACTGTCACCAATAAACAGCATTTGCTGAATAACCATTGTGCGCCAAATGGCATTCAGAATTCAACCCTGGATATTATTTCTGTTTTATCCATTACTTCTAGGAAGGGGGATGAAGCATTCTTTGTTTTGTTTGGCTTTGTTTTCAGGAGAGAGAATCCTGAGTATAGTTGTGTCTCATCATCCTATGTTCTAAAGTGACTCACTAACCACTGAGTTCTTAAACATGTCCTCCATTTTTAGTTGCACTTATTTTTCTCACCTCTGAGGAAACTCTTGAAGGAGTCAAAAAGTGCATCTGTGAAGCTATGTCATAACATGACAAGGGGAAAATATCTCAGAGTATATGTTTTTATTAAAGTTTATATTTTTAATTAAATACTGTATAATAATAATGAGGGTATATGCTAACAAAATAAATAAAAATGAAAATCGTATCACTAGCACTACAATTTGTATACATATATATGTGATATCTTAAGAAATAGTTGAATCTGTGAAACATATATGTAATTTTCATTTTTATTGATTATATAAATATAAACTCAATTCCACAGTTTCAATTATTTTTTAAATTAGAGTTGTATCAGGCACATAAAACCCAAATGAAATAATAGCAAATTTTGATTGTTTTGCCTTTGGAAAGCACTATTTTATGGAAAAAATAGTTTCTTGCTGCTGCTGCTGCTGCTAAGTCACTTCAGTCATGTCCGACTCTGTGCGACCCCATAGACGGCAGCCCATTAGGCTCCCCTGTCCCTGGGATTCTCCAGGCAAGAACACTGGAGTGGGCTTCCTTTTCCTTAGTTTCTTACTAATCATATGCTAATATCACTATCTTTAGTTTCAGAAAAGAAAGGCAATGAGTTGAACATTCAAATATTACAGATGAATTAAAACAGACAAAAAACAGAAATAAAGAAAAAAAAAAGAATTAAAAAAAAATCGTGTGGTGGCTATGAGGTTACAGGTTATTTCTGTTTGTAACAAAGAAAGATTTTTAACTCTCTTATCCATACTACCTGTATGTGCCACCATTTTGTTCTTACAAAGCACAGCTGAAAACCTGTTCAAAAGCGTTATGACATGTCATAGAATAATTCGTTATTGTTGGGTTGCTTATGAAAGTGACTTGGACTCCTACAGTAGGGATTTTATTAAAAAAAATATTAGTCTTCTGTTTCACGTACCTGAACTCATCTTAAAATGAACTACTGATTTACTTGTCTTTTGACTTTACAACATATTTTGAATATCACTAAAAATATCTCACTGGTGTTGTACACACTAATTTTACACAAAGCAAAAATAAGGTGTGTGTAATGGAATTGTGTGACAAAGCACACTGTTGGTGAGCTTCCTGGCTTTTCAAAGTTTTGATAAAGCCAACCCATAGAGTAGACACTAATCAAAGGATCCAGTCAATAGCCGCTTTCTCTGGTAGGAGTAGAAGAGAACACGTCTATACATTACATGTCAGTTTGTCCCCATTCATAAGTTATCCAAATTAAAAGCTAAGCACATAATTAATGGACCTCCCTGGTGTCTCAGTGGAAAAGAAACTGCCTACAATGCAGGAGACTCGGGTTCGATCTCTGGGTTGGTAAGATCCCCTGGAGAAGGAAGTGGCAACTCACTCCAGTATTCTTGCCTCAGAAATCCCATGGACAGAGGAACCTGGCAGGGCTACAGTCCGTGGGGTTGCAAAGAGTCAGACATGACTGGATGACTAAACAACAACAAAACTAATACGCTGGTAGACTGCATCCTTTTTCTTTAGGAGGTGCTGGTGTTGCGGACAGGGCCAGTAGGAAATCATGTAAAGCCACCATTTCAGTGTGGGCCCTCCAAGGAAATCAAAACAGGACAGTGTATTTCAATGGATTCCAGATTTGCAAAAGTGTTTTAATTCTCCCTGACATGGTTTTATATTTAAATAAAAAACCTCAGATTCCAGTCTTCTTTTCCTGCCTAGTTCCAGAAAACTTCTAAAGAAGCAAAGCAAGAGAGGGTTCCAATTATCTCCAGTGCTCTCAGGGAGCCTTTTTAAAGGCAAAATATAATTTGTTTTACAGCAAAGCACCTCCAACACATAGTCTGTAAGAGAACTTTGATGACGTGTGGTGGGTTCTTTTTGCCTATCAGAAATATTCTCTCTTCCTTTTTTCCCCGCAGAGTCAACACACAATATTAAGCGACCCGTCTGCAGTATCTAATTAACAAACTGACTGCAGAAGATCACTTACAATGTAAAATATTAAATCATCGAAAAAACTAATATTCTCCACACCTCATAAATTAAAATAAGCAAGAGACTGGAATGAAATAAAACCCTGATACATATCATGCTGGGCCTTTTCCCCCCAAAGAGGTTCTACTCCTTGAAGCATTTAACCATTTCAAAGGAAAAAAAAAAAAATACACAGAGACACAAGCACACCAAGCAATTTTAAAATGCTTTCTACCCCCAGTCTATACTTCATCGTAGAAAGTCCAACTTGAGACCTCAGTCTGTATTTCTCTTGATCTTATGCTTCACAAATCATTTTAAGTTCGGATATGGAACTCATCAGTTATGTGTCTTTTCATTATAATTGCAACGCAGTCTTAGAGCCCAGTTCTGTTCCCATTGGCTCAATGGTCATCATTTATCTGCTTTGTATATTTAGGGCATTATTTAACAGAAGCAGTGATCTGTTTGAAGAATGCAAGGGCTGTTTGATATTAACACAGAGAATGATTAATCAAAGAGCCCTTGGTCCTAAAGCATCAAGAGAGAGCTGAGGTCATTAGCAGGGCAAAACTGAGAAGCAAGCTTTGACTAAGAAAATGAGACAAGCCAATACTTTGAGGATTTTAAAAAATAAATAAATAAGGGGGTTAGGTTTGTTCATTTCCAGAGCTTTCACTTTAAAGTATCACTGTGTTAGGAGATCTGAAGTAATGTTATATTATTTCTAATGCTAGAAATAATTTCTTCTACAGTAAAATATGAAACTATTTGCATCTAGGTAATAGCTTGAACCCTCCAGTGTCTGCAGCAATAATTATTTCTAATTCTGGAATATTTAGAATATTTCATGTTTTAAATGAGAAATAGCAACAGATGCAGAACCAGGCTTTGGATAGGAGAGAGAGCTGGACTAATTAAAACTGTTACCCAATTGAGACTTCTTTGGCGCTCCAAGGTAAGGGTTCCTCTGCCAAAGAAACAGAGGTTTAATGTAATTAGCCAGACATTATTCCAAATTAGCTCAATTTTCTACATTGTTTTGGCAGTCAAATCCATGAAGCATTTACCCCCATCATATATCAGGGAAAGTGGGACTGAACACCCCAAGAACAATAAGAAAAGCAATTAACATCTTAAATTTGGGTTTTCCTCAAAGCAAATCCTGAGACAAGGTGTATTAGTTTTCTACTGCTTCTGTGACAAACTACCACAAACTTAGTTGTTTAAACAACAATAATTTATTATCTTATAGTTTCATAGATCACAAGTTCTATATGGATTTCTCTGGGCTAAGACCAAAGCACCATCAGGGTGCATTCCTTTGTGGAGATTTTAGGGAGAATCCATTTCCTTTCCTTTTCCAACTTCTACAAGCCATCTGAATTCCTTGGCTCATGACCCCCTTCCTGAAGCTTTAAATCTTGCACGATCAAGCTAAGTCCTTCTCACAGTGCCATCTATTTCTTCCAATTGCCTCTTATGCTTTTAAGGACACTTGTGATTAAATTGAACCCACCTGGCTAATACAGGCTACTCTCCCTACAATGTGATCACCTAACTAACAATCTTCATTCCACTTCCTTAGTTCCTGCTTGCCTTGTAATCGAACATGTTCACAGGTTATAAGGATTAGGAGGTAGACATTTGGGGGGCAGTAGTAGTCTGCCTACTACACAACAATTTGTGTATAAGCATTTTGTTTGGGCATTATGAGGGAGAAAGGGAGACACAGAAGGGAGAGAAGCAAATAGAAGGAATTTCTGAGCAAGTTACTATTGTGGGCAATTGAGGCTCAATCTACTGGGGAACTCTTTAGACAGAAGGTAGAACATGCCTTGGAATTATATCACTGAATGATGAGAAAGCTAAAGTATTTATTCACCTACTCCCACTGTTTATTGCTTGAGGGTTATTCCAGAGATATTATCCTCTTGTTGTATGTATCTTTCTCCATGGAGTTAGAAAAGATAGCTGCAGGTAGTTCTAATTTACAGTGTTCTCACAGTACTCAATCCCAGGAGACAGTATCTAACTATTTAAGTTCATTGGATACTCCTGCACAACTTGGGTCAGATGGCTCACCTTGAACCAATCCTTGCAGTTTAGGAGGGACAAAATGCTATGATTGGCTAGCCCTGAGTGATGCACTATTAAGGATAGGATTGCCAGTTCCACCAGAATTGCAGGGGCTGAAGGAGAAGTATTGCAATAGAAAGAGGGGTCTTGTGAAGAAAAAAAAATCATTGATAGTTTCTGGAAGAATGAAGAGAATATACAGGGTTCAGAGAGGCAAAAATCAAAGGACAGGCATCAGGATTGACCCTCTACCATCCAGAGGTCCCAGCTCAGGACTCCATGTCTACAGAGACAAGGAGCATGGCTGCCAGGAAAGAAGAAAGCAAAACACATCACAACACTCCTAGGGCTGAGAGAGTTTCTGCAATACAAAAGGCAGGTTGTAGACTTGATGTGCACTATAGAGCTGAATCCTAGGAGTTTACAGAGAGAGGCTGCCCCAAAAGGTGGTAGAAAAGAAAGACATGATAAAAAGCAACAAAGATTCATGGAAAAGGGAAAGGAGAATCACAAAAAAAGATGAATAGATATGGAAATGAAAAGAGTTGAAAACCATGGAAATTTACAGCAAATGGGTTTGGAACAATTGTGTTTCTTTTAAGGGAGTAGAGCATGAAATCGGAGAAGGCAATGGCACCCCACTCCAGTACTCTTGCCTGGAAAATCCCATGGACTGAGGAGCCTGGTGGGCTGCAGTCCATGAGGTCACTGAGAGTCAGACAGGACTGAACGACTTCACTTTCACTTTTCACTTTCATGCATTGGAGAAGGAAATGGCAACCCACTCCAGTGTTCTTGCCTGGAGAATCCCAGGGACGGGGGAGCCTGGTGGGCTGCTGTCTACGGGGTTGCACAGAGTTGGACACGACTGAAGCGATTTGGCAGGAGAGCATGAAATTAAGACAGGTGAAATGACTGTTTAGGTGTAAATTAGATAACTGGGCCCACATTTGCTAGGTCTCTTATCTATATCAATCTATCTTTTCCTTCTATCTAACCTAATGTCTACCTTCTAGGGTTAGGATTTGTCTCTGAAAGATAATGCATCTAAAAAAAGAAACGGACTCCTAAGTGCTCTGAAAAAACCTTTTATTTTAAAAACACTTTTTGAAACTTTAAATTGGAGGATAATTGCTTTACAGTATTGTGTTGGTTTCTGACATATATCAACATGGAATTAGCCACAGGGATACATGTCTCACTCCCCCTCATTCCCCGCTCCCGCCACCCCGCCCACTAGGTTGTCACAGAGCACTGGATTTGAGCTCCCATTGTCCTACAGCACAGTTTCCCTGGCTCATTTTACATATGATAACGCAAATGTTTCAGTGCTACTCCCTTAATTCACCCCACCCTCTCCTTCCCTGGCCTGTGTCCACAAATCTGTTCTGTCTGTGTCTCCATTGTTGCCCTGCACATAGGGCAACAGTACCATCTTTCTAGATTTCATACATATGTGTTAAAATGCAATGTTTTGTTCTTCACTAAACATTGCAAAGGGACAATTTTAGGATCTAACATACTTAAAAGATTCCTAAACATCTTCTTTTTATCCTCAAACTGCCACACTGTCTCAATGTGTCTCTGCCACTTCCCCCTACCACCTGCCCCCCAATTTCCATCCCTTACTGGTCCCCTGGCTCAGGTTTCCCCTTGTTTTCCCATTTTTCAGATTTTTTTTTTCTCTTAAGGGCAGCCCCTTACCTTCAATTAGCTCAGTCAAGCCAGCAGCCAATCAGCAGCATAAAGCATCCTCTCAGGAAGGCAGGGGAGAAAGGCTCTGAATTCTGCACTTTACTGTTCTTGGCTCTGCTTCTCCTGCATCATCTTGTTTAATTCTGACAGTAGATTTAGGAGATAGGACTGATTATCATCATTAGATAGATGGGAAAACTGAGATTTATACTAAGATCTGTCTGATCCTAAAGTTGATGCTCATGAATACTACACTACTATATATCAATGCTTCTCAGATTTTGGCATGAATTAAGCCACCTGGGGATATTAGTTAACTATAAGGATCCTAAGGCTATACCCCAAGAGATTGTAACTTAGTAATTTTGCAATGAAGGTCAGGAATCTGCTTGTTTAACAAGCACTCAGGTGAATCTAATGCAGGTGATTCTAATACAAGTCAGACCCAGAACATACTTTGAGAAACACTGCTAATAAATCCTTCAGTGGGGAGGATTGCTTGGGAAGTAATGTAAGACAGAGCCGTCATATACGTACATGAGTGTATATTTCAAAAAAATACAGCATGTGCTACTTCCCACAGATGTATGGACTTTTTGTTTGAATCCTACCTGACCATTTGTGGTCTCTCTTGGTTATGTGAACAGTGCACTAACATCATTTAAAACCTTGCACAATATAAGAAAAGAATTCAGTCTTTTTGCTATGATTCAGAAATAACGTGCAGACATACCCCGTGGTGTTTCAGGTTTAGAAACCATTCTAAAAAGGCATTTGTGGTCCCTGACAATGCCTTTAATTAAGAGTGCTGCTTCTCTAGTGGAAGCTTTGGGGGAAGGAAAAAAAGAAAAGGAAAGAAAGTTCAGCTAAATGACAACCCTCAGAGGTTAATAGCTCTGAAGAGTTTTGTCTCTAGATTGATATTCCTTTGTGGAAATTCTACATGTTTTGAAAGTAGAGTAGGGCCACCCTCCCTCAAAAGCAGAGTGTGCTGATTCAGTGGGTTCTGAGAAGCAGCTGAAGTGCCTGGGGAGCAGGAAGATGCCCCACCACGGCAGAGGTGCAGATTGCTGGAGTAATGAGGCTCTAAAAGAAATGTCTCTCTATTCCAGTTTTGTCTATTCTGGGCTTTGGGTGGGAGACAAGTAGGGCTGCCCACAGGGTCACCTTCCTTTACACCTGGGAGCAGTTCTGGTGGGAAGGTCAGGTTCTTTTTCTTTCTCTCCAGTCTTTAGAGAATGTCCCCTCATCTCCAAGATGCTGATACTAGTGGAATGTGGTGGGGAGACTTTGATGCCAGACATATGGAATCCTGGCCATGCCCTTTACCTACCACGGGACTCGGGCAGGCAGATTTCCATTCGTCCTCTCTAAGCCTAGATGATCAGTCAGTATTTCAGTGTAGGGTGTCCAACATATAGCAAATGGCTCCATGAACATTAGCTCTCATCAGATTTTATTTATAACATTGAACATTTACTCTATGTCATTAAATGCCACGAAACAGTCAAGTGTGCACTTTTCACCTTACTTGGCCCAACAGTGAATTCATCAGACATGGTGCTGCCCTGGGAAATGACATTCTCAGTCAGCTCAGTTCAGTCACACAGTCATGTACGATTCTTTGTGATCCCATGGACTGCAGCACGCCAGGCCTCCCTATCCATCACCAACTCCCGGAGTTCACTCAAACTCATGTCCATCGAGTCGGTGATGCCATCCAGCCATCTCATCCTCTGTCATCCCCTTCTCCTCCCGCCTTCAATCTTTCCCAGCATCAGGGTCTTTTCCAATGAGTCAGTTCTTCACAGTAGGTGCCCAAAGTAATAGAGTTTCAGCTTCAACATCAGTTCTTCCAATGAACACCCAGGACTGATCTCCTTTAGGATAGACTGGTTGGATCTCCTTGCAGTCCAAGGGACTCTCAAGAGTCTTCTCTAGAACCTCAGTTCAAAAACATCAATTCTTTGGCACTCAGGTTTCTTTATACTTCAACTCTCACATCCATACATGACTTCTGGAAAAAATCAAAGTTTAACTAGATGAATCTTTGTTGGCAAAGTAATGTCTCTGCTTTCTAATATGCTGTTTAGGTTGGTCATAACTTTCCTTCCAAGGAGTAAGCGTCTTTTAATTTCATGGCTGCAATCACCATTTGCAGTGATTTTGGAGCCCAAAAAAATAAAGTCTGACACTTTTTCCACTGTTTCCCCATCTATTTGCCATGAAGTGATGGGACCAGATGCCATGATCTTCATTTTCTGAATGTTGAGCTTTAAGCCAACTTTTTCACTCTCCTCTTTCACTTTCATCAAGAGGCTTTTTAGTTCCTCTTCACTTTCTGCCATAAGGGTGGTGTCAACTGCGTGTCTGAGGTTATTGATATTTCTCCTGGCAATCTTGATTCCAGCTTGTGCTTCATCCAGACCAGCATTTCTCATGATGTACTCTGCATATAAGTTAAATAAGCAGGGTGACAATATACAGCCTTGATGTACTCCTTTCCCTATGTGGAACCCAGTCTGTTGTTCCATGTCCAGTTCTAACTGTTGCTTCCTGACCTGATCTGCATACAGGTTTCTCAAGAGGCAGGTCAGGTGGTCTGGTATTCCCATCTCTTTCAGAATTTTCCACAGTTTATTGTGATCCACACAGTCAAAGGCTTTGGCATAGTGAATAAAGCAGAAATAGATGATTTTCTGGAACTCTCTTGCTTTTTTGATGATCCAACAGATGTTGGCGATTTATCTCTGGTTCCTCTTCCTTTTCTAAAACCAGCTTGAACATCTATAAGTTCACGGTTCACATATTACTGAATCCTGGCTTGGAGAATTTTGAGCATTACTTTACTAGCGTGTGAGATGAGTGCAATTGTGCGGTAGTGTGAGCATTCTTTGGCATTGCCTTTGTTTGGAATTGGAATGAAAACTGACCTTTTCCAGTCCTGTGGCCACTGCTGAGTTTTCCCAGTTTGCTGATATATTGAGTCCAGCACTTATACAGCATCATCTTTTAGGATTCAAAATAGAATTCAAAACTGGAATTCCATCATCTCCACTGGTTTTGTTTGTAGTGATGCTTCCTAAGGCCCACTTGACTTCACATTCTAGGATGTTTGGCTCTAGTTTACTGATAACATCATCGTGATTATCTGGGTCATGAAGATCTTTTTTGTATACTTTTCTGTGTATTCTTGCCACCTCTTCTTAATATCTTCTGCTTTTATTAGGTCCATACCATTTCTGTCCTTTATTGTGACCATCTTTGCATGAAATGTTCCCTTGGTATCTCTAATTTTCTTGAAGAGATCTCTAGTCTTTCCCATTCTATTGTTTTCCTCTATTTCTTTGCACTGATCACTGAGGAAGGCTTTCTTATCTCTCCTTGCTATTCTCTGGAACTCTGCATTCAAATGGGTATATCTTTCCTTTTCTCCTTTTCTTTTCACTTTTCTTCTTTTCACAGCTATTTGTAAGGCCTCCTCAGACAGCCATTTTGCTTTTTTGCATTTCTTTTTCTTGGGGATGGTCTTGATCCCTGTCTCCTGTACAGTGTCACGAACCTCCGTCCATAGCTCATCAGGCACTCTGTCTATCAGATCTAGTTCCTTAAATTTATTTCTCACTTCCACTGTATAATCATAAGGGATTTGATTTAGGTCATACCTGAATGGTGTAGTGGTTTTCCCTACTTTCTTCAGTTTAAGTCTGATTTTGGCAATAAGGAGTTCATGATCTGAGCCAAAGGCAGCTCCTGGTCTTGTTTTTGCTGACTGTATAGAGCTTCTCCATCTTTGGCTACAAATAATATAATCAATCTGATTTCAGTATCAACCATCTGATGATGTCCATGTGTAGAGTCTTCTCTTGTGTTGTTGGAAGAGGGTGTTTGCTATGACCACTGCATTCTCTTGGCAAAACTCTATTAGTCTTTGCCCTGCTTCATTCTGTACTCCAAGGCCAAATTTGCCTGTTACTCCAGGTGTTTCTTGACTTCCTACTTTTGCATTCCAGTCCCCTATAATGAAAAGGACATCTTTTTGGGGTGTTAGTTCTAGAAGGTCTTGTAGGTCTTCATAGGACCATTCAACTTCAGCTTCTTTAGCATTAGTGGTTGGGGCATAGACGTGGGTTACTGTGATATTGAATGGTTTGCCTTGGAAATGAACAGAGATCATTCTGTTGTTTTTGAGATGGCATCCAAGCACTGCATTTTAGACTCTCTTGTTGACTATTTTGGCTACTCCATTTCTTCTAAGGGATTCTTGACCACAATAGTAGATATAATGGTCATCTGAGTTAAATTCACCCATTCCAGTCCATTTTAGTTCACTGATTCCTAAAATGTCAATGTTCACTCTTGCCATCTCTTGTTTGATTACTTCCAATTTGCCTTGATTCATGGACCTAACATTCCAGATTCCTATGCAATATTGCTCTTTACAGCATTGGACCTTGCTTCCATCACCAGTCACATCCACAGCTGGGTGTTGTTTTTGCTTTGGCTCCATCCCTTCATTCTTTCTGGAGTGATTTCTCCACTGATCTCCAGTAGCATATTGGGCACCCACTGACCTGGGAAGTTCATCTTTCAGTGTCCTATCTTTTTGCCTTTTCATACTGTCCATGGGGTTCTCAAGGCAAGAATACTGAAGTGGTTTGCCATTCCCTTCTCCAGTGGACCGCATTCTGCATTCAAATGGATATATCTTTCCTTTTCTCCTTTGCCTTTCATGTCTCTTCTATTCATAGCTATTTGTAAGCCCTCCTCAGACAACCATTTTGGCTTTTTGCATTTCTTTTCCTTGGGGATGGTCTGGATCCCTGCCTCCTGTACTGTGTCACGAACCTCCATCCATAGTTCTTCAGGCACCCTGTCTATCTGATGTAATCCCTTGAATCTATTTGTCACTTCCACTGTATAATTGTAAGGGATTTGATTTAGGTCATACCTGAATGGTCTAGTGGTTTTCCCTACTTTCTTCAATTTAAGTATGAATTTGGTAATAAGGAGTTCATGGTCTAGAATGACATTCTAGGGAGGAAAATAAGACATTGAATTCTGAGCACATTTGGATAATTCTTATACCTTAGATATGACACTTTGATAAGGTAATTCTTCCACCAACTGATAAGGAAACAGAAATTCAAAAGCAGTTAGAAAACTTGGCAAAAAGTTAAGACCTGCATGCACCATATTAGAAATTGGAATACGATTCTGCTTTACTTCCCAGTCCACATTCCACTCACTGCCATGTGGTTTCAGCATAGATGATTTATCTTTTGTCGATTTTTAACCACCTTCTCACTGAAGGGCCTGATTGCATTCTTCATGCTGTGTGTGTAAGCAATTTCTAACTGACAGGAAACTTGGATGATTATGATTTATTTAATGTTTGGGAAATGTAGAGGAGAGGAGAAACTTTTAATTCATGGGATTATTTTGTGTGTGACACCCCGAATAAACAAATCAGACTGGGGAAGAGCAAATGGCTTAAAACATGTATCAGTTATTTTTGGTTATACCTCAGGAAGCAATTAGTAGAAAACTATAAATAAAGTGCTTGATTCTGAAAAGTACCCATCTCTGAACGACCATACTATATAAACATGGCCAAATGTCATAGAATAGATGGAAATGAGCTCTAATATATGTTATGGTTTATGGCTAGATCTGACAGAGCAAACTCCCACTGAATTGCTAAACCAATGAAAGAAAATATTTGAGTTTTCTTAATGTAAGCTTTATAATTGTTTCTGTGGCATGGATAACTTTTGCATATCTAAACAAAATCAGAGGAGAAGCTGACTTCAATATCCATCACAAATGTGGATGTACAATGAAACCTAAAAATAATGGAAAGATTTTTAACCATACTATTGGTTCAACCTTTTTTGGCATCCAGTGCTTTCTAAGGAAGCTGAGGATTTCTTCTTTCTGCTCCCCATCATCCTCTAGTGATAACATAGAGACCAAAAGTAAGGCAGTAAAAAGGAAGTGAGAAGAGAGTAGGAAGAAGAAAATCTAACTAGACCAAATGCACCAACTAGATTGAAGGGTAGGAATGAAAACACTTCCATTCACAAAGTCTTTCTGTTTTTATTTTTCTGCTGTCAACTACTATCACTGCAACAAAGAATTTAGCAAAGAGGATCAGAATATAGTAGCCAAATCTATAATTATTTTTAAAAATACTAGTCATGAAAACAGAAGCTCATATCGGGGAAGACTTGGTAAAGGTCAGTGGGACCCATTGGAAGATGCGTTAATTCTTTCCAGGCACCAGAACAGAGTTAATTAAATGTCACCCTAAAGGGTCACCCAGAGCTTTACCAGGCTCACACCCAGGTCCACACATCCCAGACATATGACAAACATCCTTTGATTAGTTAAAATAAATCATTTTAATTTTATATAGATTTTTCTACTTCAATAATAAACTCCTTTTGGCATTGTTGTTTGTGTGGATAGTGACCCTCTTCAGAGAGGGAGACCCCAAAGGTCATAGGCCTCCCCAGTGCCTGTCAGAGTCCCAGAGTAACTCACAGTCAAAAGGACATATTTTGAAGAGGCTATTTATTCTGCATAAATCTTGAGTGCTTTTGGTTTCAGCAGTTTTCTGTTTAAAAAAAAAAATCTTGACATCTAAATAGGCAATGGTACATTTTAAGTTTTATCTGAAGTCCTTCTCCTTCATCGTGGATGGATTGCAGATTTCTCAGCTTTTTTTTTTTTTTTTTCTTTAGAGAAGCAGTTCTCAATCTGGACTTTATAGGTTGGCCTGAGGGATCTGCAAGCATCTACAACTGTGTGTGCACTTAGGTACCTTTTTTTTTTTTTTCCCCTGAGAAGTGGATCCGATAACTTTATCAGATTCTTAGATCTGTGAACAAAACATGGTTAAGGAAGCTGGCTTCCCAATCTCTAATTCTTATCTGCTACCCAGAAGTCCACTTACTGTCATGATCCTTAACCCCTTGGCAGCTTCTTTGGTTCTTATAGATCAGTACAGGTCTTTTCTGGATTCCTGATCACCATTCAGAAAAATATTTATAAATCACAGGCTAAAAGATCTGCAGAATCTTGCAAGCTTCAGAAAGCTACAAATTAAAATGCTTGACTCTTGGGTTCTGTCCCCATTTCTGATTAAGATGTCTGTGTCATACGTTAAAAAAAAAGATCTAAAGTTGCAGATTTACATCAACCTAGCCACATTCCCTGGTACAAACAAAACTTGTGTTGAAATCCAATGCTCTTCTCAATGCACTTTTTTTTAACCTTACAGAGAATAAAGCACTGACTGAAGTCCTCCTATTTCTCCATAAAGCTTCTAGGAGCCTCACTATTGCCTGAGAGGACAGCCCAAATGCCCTCTCCTTCCCTGGATGTTGAGGGTGGCAGCCAACCCCCCGAGAAATTCCTTCCTCATCCTGCAGGTGTCAGTAGAGGCTCACACATCTTTCTTCCCTCCCCGCCCCCCCTCCCTGTCCATTCATAAAGTGGCGGGTGATTTGTGATGGCCTCACCGTGACTGTAGAGGGAAACAGCCATCTTTGCTTGTCTCCATCCTAGATTTGTTTTTCTAATTTCTTTTTACTTGAAGGTTTACCAGCTGCTTTATTACCAGAGTGCTGCTTCCTTGCAGTCTCTTTTCTTCTTCCTCTCCCCCTCTGTTCCCCTCCTTTTTGTTCCTAGAGACAATCAGTGTCTCTGGTCCCAGCTGCCACTGCTGATTTTTCATTACAGTTTAATTTAAAACTGGGATTGGAATGGAAATGTCTTTTTGCCATTTGGGGTTTGTGAGGCCTGTGGTTTTATTGCCAAAGGCACAAATGTTACTTACTACTGTTTTTCCAGAGTTTTCAGGGGAGGGTAAGGGGGAAGCTGGGAGGGAAAGACAGACAGACTGACTGAGCAGAGTGGGAGGGAAACAAGAGAAAATCCCTCTCAGGGGCAACATAATTCTGCATATTACTTTGTTTGATGTTTTGAAGAATATGAGTTGGGTCAGGAGGCAGGGAAAATAGTGTCTCGTCTCCTTAAATGAATGTTTATGTGGGTCAAATATCTGTCAACATCACACATAGGATTTGGGACTTTACAGAAAGCTTTTTTTTTTTTTTTTTTTAAGAAATAGTAACATCTCCAGCCTTTCAGTTAACCACAGCTTTAAATGGGAACACTTGTGAAGAGGGACTAAATTGTATACAACCTCAGAGGGAGCAAACTATTTATATACTCTCACTTAAGAGGCAACATCAGCCATCTTTCTCCACCAGCTTCTGTTTTCTCTCTCCTGTTACACTCTTGGGCTCAAGTCCTAGGCTTTATTTATGAGTCTCCCTGCAGTCATGAAACCCAGTCCAGCTACACAATTAATGTTTCCCACAGTCTCTTGGCGACTTATGGTTTTGATCAGATTAAAGCCAAACAATCCTCTACAATCATGCTTTTACCTATCATAGTGTAAAATTAAGAAGGCAGGGTCTTCTTATTTAA
Source organism: Bos javanicus (assembly GCF_032452875.1). Classification (NCBI taxonomy): domain Eukaryota; kingdom Metazoa; phylum Chordata; class Mammalia; order Artiodactyla; family Bovidae; genus Bos; species Bos javanicus. Next base: position 92,421,306 of record NC_083869.1, read on the forward strand.
GAGTGATCTTGAAGGAGGAAGTGGAGAGAAGCTAGAAACTTTGCATGCCTTCATTTAAATATTTAGCTAGTTTCCCAGATGCGGGGGATCAGGGAAGCAGGAATGTCTTATCTGTCATGCTAAAAACAATTACTGTCTCCCCTCCCAGCAAGAATCCTGCTCCACCTGGAGACTCAAGGCTCAGATGTCAAGCTGAAGGCTCCATTATCTCTGCAGATCACGTGGCCTCGTCCTCCCCGGGTGAACCTTTCCAACTTCTCCCCAAGTGGCCCCAGGCAGCTCCCCTCTTCCATGAACCTGTCCTGGGGTAGCCAGCCCCCTCTCACTATCAGGGAGCAGCTCCAAGCCTCGCCAGCTGCTTGGGACCCTGCTGCCAGTGTGCTCTGTGTTGTGCACCCTTGGTTAACGGGGACATTATTTTACCCCAAAGCACAAATTTCTTGTGGCTGGACAGCTCAGCTAGGTGCCCTCTCTTCCTGATTTGCTCCCATCCACTCCTCTCCCACCTGTCCTATGGCTGTTATTTCCACTTGGAAGGGAGGAGGGACATGGCAAGGGGGCCCCAGCCATACACTCCACAGACAAATTTCCAAGACTCTTGCGGTTGTCTTTGCAGCTCACGGAACATTCCAGTGGTTGGAATTTCCTCACAGAAGCCACTCCACTAACAAAAGTGGGGCTCTCATTTCTGCCATTCAGAGTTCAGGACACACAAAGGGAGAAAGAAAACAATAACAATGGAAACCGTGTTTAACCCCAGCAGCTGCCCTGCCTCAACTCCAGCAACGACAACAAAAACAATAAGAACAACAAGAAATCTTCTCCCTAACCCGGGCCCTAATGTGGTTAAGGCTAAGCTAACCATTATAGCCACAGTCACTGGGCCAGAAACCACACTGCTGAACGAAAATATGTGCAGAGGAAATACCTCTGTGACCACTGAATGAAGTCTGAAGAGACAAGGAGCCGATTGACACTTTGTTCTTTTTGCATTCGGGGGCAGTCTTGCCGGATGAAGAAAATTCCACAGTTACCACCTTTGGTTGATCGGCCCTCCCCTCTGAGATGAATTTGGTACCAGGCAGGAGGCTCGCAGGGCTGGTCCCCTCGTGCTGTGAGGAAGCAGACTCTATCTTGCGATGTTTTCATGCTCTGGGGTACCACACAAGGCCCTCAGCTCCTTGCAAAGCAGACACTGCCGCCAAAGTTTCTTCCCAAAGTTTCTTCCCATGTTTACTGAGGTAAATGCAGGGGTAACTATGGATTGAACATTCCTTGTCCTGTTTGACAGGAAAAGTGGGTGTTTGATCTTGTTTTGTGCTCCAGGAATTTCTTCAGAAATCTCTTGGAAAATCTCATAAAGCTAGGTTAGTGACCACATATGGAATCCATTAACTCCTCATTTCTGCTTGTTCTTAGCAAATTTTTGTCTGGTGACAACACATGAACTTAGGGGGTGTTTTTGTTTTGCTTCACACCACGGAACTCTGACTTGCTTTAGTTTTGAGGAAAATTGGGGAAAAAAAGCAAGCTGTGGTTGGGGTGAAATAGCTAATTGCAAGTAAAACTGGGTGGGATGTTTGGTTTGTGAGAAAGCAGGACACTCTTCAGATTTCAGGGGGATTCCAGAGTTGCCAGTGTTCTGGGAAGAATATTCCTTCAATTTCCTGATGAAATTGAATAAGAAATCTGGATTCTCTTGCTCTCTCCATCCACACCTCATGGTATAATGCTGGTTGAATGGATTACTTGCCCTTACTTTCTAAATTTTTGTTTTCTAAATATAGGAGAAAACAGCAATGTGCCTTTGCAAGACAGCTACATATCTCCAGCTTAAAAGGCGTTACATAATTATATCACACCAGTATTTAGAACTAAAGTTACTGGTGTATGACTGGAAAAAAAAAAAAAAAGACCGAAGATTGGAAAATGTTAAAGGAGGAAGACAGGCTGAGAAATTTATTTAGAAGATAATTATCTTTTATTTTTTCTGTTTAAAGTAATTAATAAACTAAACAATAAGCCCTTTCACCCACAGTCAGCATCAGGGGACTTCAAACATTGCCTTTGAAGTGGGCCCCCAGTTGGGAAGACCCCACTGTTCAGGCTACTTTATAGTGGTAATATACTGCCTGGAAAAAACAGATGCCAAGAAAATGCACATATTGAATCTCAGAGCATCTGAAAACCTAAAACTTCAGGGGGCCAAGGAAGGTCCTAGTCTTTTGATTTTTTTTTTTTTTTAAAAGGCCCAAAGTATTAAATTGAAACAGGCACTTCATTTCTTTCCTTCATTTCTCCCTTCACCTCAGGAGACCTATGTTAAATTCCACTTAGATCACAGCTAGACGTGGGTTTGATGGTCTCAAGCCACCTTTTAACTGTACGTTCATCCCATAAATAGAAGATGAATAAAGACGTCAAACTTCATCCATATAGTATTCTGACATACGTGGCTCCCTGTCAAAGAGGAGCCAGGATGAAGGTGGATTGCAATGGCTTCTAGAGAGCAGAGAACTTCAGCATAACCTGGTGAATTTATACATGTAAACAAGAATGTGTGGGCTAGGAGCCCATAGCAGGTGGGGCTGCAGCTGCGAACATTGTCCTAAACGGACATTTGTGGAAGGACAGAGATTGTGCTGATACAGTATGAGTTCGGTGTGGGCCACTCTCCCAAAGCTATCCTTGTCAAACTTTGTGCTTAAATGGCTCTCTTCCGGGCAAGCAAACTAAAACCTATGCTCAAAGCAAGGTGTCCTGAGACCAGATTCAGTTCTTTATCGTCTCAGTAAAAAAAAAAAAAAAAAAAAGATTGTGATATGGGGATTATACTACTAAGATTTATTCATCTCTCTGTGTCCTAAATAGGCAAGGAACCAAATCTAACAACCGGAAAGCAAGGAATACACTGCCAAATATTGATAATTCCTTCCCTGGAATACTCAGGGCTATTTTTAGTTTCTTAATGTAAAAAGCCAGTGAGATGAAAAGTGAAGTGATCCGTTTCCAGAAGAAAAACCGTCGAATCTTCATTAATAATTCCTTGTAGAACGCTCCATGGGCCTTTATCTGACAGCCTGACAAGCTGAACTAAACAACAGAGACTGTAGGAATGTAAAAGACATAATCTTAACACCAAACCTTCTGAAGATGTGGCTGTCATTTTACATTAAAGGCGAGGAGTAAAAAACCTCCATTGAAACAGAAAGAGCTTGCAGCATGATTACAGTGCCAGAATTTAGTGGGGGAAGAAAAGACAGGCATCAGAGTTAGCAAAGGGAGGTATGAAGGGTACTGAATAACAAGCTTCCTTTCCATGTTTGGTGTGGGAGTTTTGAGAGCAAAAGATGAGGCAGGTAATGATGAGATGCTGTTTAACTGCTCCTAGGCCTAGTGGCAAATCTTCTTTATCAATAAAGACTAACAAGGATTGGGCTAACCATTGTATAAAAACTAACACAAATCTAGATTCTTCTTATGTTTCTATAGCAATGTACACTTTCCAATGTCTCTTCATATGAAAGAGTCTCACTGGACTGTCATAACACCATGGGGTAGTCAGGATAAACATTGCTGTCCTATTGTACACCCGAGAAACCCATCATTCAGAAATATTAAGGGACTTGTCCAGGGTTAAGTATTGGGGTTGAGACCAGATCCAGCTTTCCTTGCCTTTATGCCTGTGCTCACAGTACATTTTAAATATAAGAAATAAGTGCACACAGCAAACCTTGGGTGATCTGCACAAATTACCGACTGAACAATAACAGCTACTGTCCATCAGAAGCCCAAGGTCTGTAGGAAAGAACTGAAATCAGTGAGAACAGAATAATGTCAGAGAGCAAGGGGCTATGGGAACATACAGATGTTGTTGCCTTTCTGCACTGAGGGTCTTATTGCCTATGAATCGAGCAAAATCAAAGTGAGAAATTGTGTTATTGTGGTATGGTTTCTTTCCCCCAATCAAGTTATAATTAGTATTCAGTTCAGTTCAGTCCCTCAGTCGTGTCCGAATCTTTGCAACCCCTTGAATCGCAGCACGCCAGACCTCCCTGTCCCTCACCAACTCCCGGAGTTCCCTCAGACTCACGTCCATCGAGTCAGTGATGCCATCCAGCCATCTCATCCTCTGTCGTCCCCTTCTCCTCCTGCCCCCAGCCCTCCCAGCATCAGAGTCTTTTCCAATGAGTCAACTCCGCATGAGGTGGCCAAAGTACTGGAGTTTCAGCTTTAGCATCATTCCTTCCAAAGACATCCCAGGGCTGATCTCCTTCAGAATGGACTGGTTGGATCTCCTTGCAGTCCAAGGGACTCTCAAGAGTCTTCTCCAACACCACAGTTCAAAAGCATCAATTCTTTGGCGCTCAGCTTTCTTCACAGTCCAGCTCTCACATCCATACATGACCACTGGAAAAACCATAGCCTTGACTAGACGGACCTTTGTTGGCAAGGTAATGTTTTTGCTTTTCAATATGCTATCTAGGTTGGTCATAAATTTTCTTCCAAGGAGTAAGCGTCTTTTAATTTCATGGCTGCAGTCACCATCTGCAGTGATTTTGGAGCCCCCAAAAATAAAGTCTGACACTGTATTAAAATATAGTAATTCACTCCTATAAAGTACTTAATTTATGTCAGGTAGTATTCTAAGCTGTTTTCATTGATTGGTTAATTTATTCCCTATGAAGGCAGTTTTAATGTTATCCCCATTCTACAGGTAAGAAACACATGACTTTTTCAGATGGATTTTTTTTTTAAGATTTTTTTTTTCTTTTGGATATGGATCATTTTTTAAAGTCTTTATTGAATTTGTTACAATATCTGTTTTATATTTTGGTTTTTTGGCCTCAAGGCATCTTAGCTCCCCAACCAAGGATTGAACCCATATTCCCTGCATTGGAAAACAAAGTCTCAGCCACTGGGGCCTGTAGGGAAATCCCCAAAATTCATCCCTGGGAGCAATTCTGCAATTGGATAAGATGCATTTCAAAAGTCTGTTAGAGCCAGACTTTAAAAGAACCCACATTCCTCAACCTACAGGAGAGTGTGCGGGTAGGTGTTCACAGGGCTGGTTGTGGGGAGGTGTCTTTCTCTCTCTCCACATTCTCTCTCTCATTTTATCAATATTTCCTGAGCACACCCTGTCCTGTGCCCCCTTTTGTTAACCACTTTCCAGTGCTCCCGGAGCAAAGGTTGGCTTGCAGCTTTCTCCCCTTCCTGCTGCCTGTCAGGAGAGGAAATCACAACTTTCAGAGGGCCCTGCCCCAGGGAGACTGGATTGCACCAAAGGGTCAAGGGTAAGAATGCAGGGGAACAGTGAGAAACCCCTGAGAGCGTCCAGCCGGCGCTCAGCAGGAAGGCCTCCTTCCCATGCGTTTCTCCTGTTTTCTGTCTGGTTCCTGCAGGAAAGAAAACCATGGTGGATTTCACTGTGACGGTGCTCACACACAGCCGTCCACACTGCTGGAGAAATGTTGAGGGCTTCGGAAGAGGTGTGACCCTAGACTGTGGGCTTGCCAATCTCCTGGTACAAATAAGCTGGGAAATTTAACTGAAATTATGTAGTATTGGTTAAGGAATGGGCTTCCCGGGTAGTTCAGCAGTTGAGAATCTGCCTGCATTGCAGGGGTCACAGGAGATGCAGGTTTGATCCCTAGGTTGGGAAGATCCCCTTGAGGTGGGCACAGCAACCCACTCCAGTATTCTTGCCTGAAGAATCCCATGGACAGAGAAGCCTGGCAGGCTACAGTCCATAGAGTCTCAAAGAATTGGACATGAGTGAAGTGGCTTAGCATTCACAGCACATGGCCAGTTGAATGTGCAATTCATCACCAAGTCCTATGGCTGTAATAACCTAGATGGCTAATCACCCTGTGTGCTAGTAACAACGGTGCATGGTGAAAAGGCTTCATGGCAAGAGCACGTGGTGAAACCTTCTGTGAATTCAGGAAAAGGATTTTCCCTTCCTTGCATCTGATTCCAGACCAGGCTGCTGACACAGTTAAGGATGGGGTGCGAGTCTGCCATGAACACCTGGCCCGGATGAGAACACATCTTCCCCGTAAAGGTCCGTGTGTCCTGACGTGATGTCCTCTGAGCCCATGCTGCTCGGGGTTAAAGCCTCCCTAGTTAGGAAAGACGACCAGATACAAGCAATGAAATGACACACCAAGAGGTCACGGGTTAAAGGTTTAGGCATCAATTGTTTGGCTAGTGATGTTTCTAATTCCCATTAACTTTCATTAAGAATTATGTGTGTGGAGCAGGAGGAGAAGTCACGCTTAATACCTGAGTCCTTCTCTCTGACGAGCAATAAATGCTGCTATTTATTAATGAAGCTGCGTGTTCCTAAGGCAGGGAATGGTATAAAGATCACAGAATTTTAAACCTAGAATGGGAGTTAGAGATCATTTAGTCTAACTCTTTCATTTTAAAGAAGAGGAAACAGGTCCTACGAGGCTCATCACTTGCTTGAGGAAGGCCACTTAGTGAGAGAGTCAGGGCTACACGCACTGTTTCTTACTCCCATTCCCACCTCTGCCACGCGAACAAATTAACAAGTATTAAATCGCTCCTAACACCTCAGGAACCAGAGGGTAATGTTAAATCTGTATGGCTTCCAGTGTGTGTGGAATTGAAGGCATATTTAGTGGCCAGAGGCTGTGGGCAAGATATCTTTTTAAAATGCAAATTGCTATCCACTAAATAAAATGAGTGTAAGTTTGAGGAAGTTAGTTCAGCTGGAGCTAATAGGCAACAGTGTTAATTAGTCCAAGGGCATGGGTCCAATTTCCATAAGGGCCAATTAGCTTCACACAACGGAAAAAAAGAGACTATTTCCTAGAGTTGGTCTAGACCCCAAACTCCACCAGCCAGGCCCCTGGGGGAAGCCAGGTGAGAGAGTGAGGATGACGCAGCACAATCCTCCTCCCCAGCTCCGTGACTGGAAAAGCAGCTCAGGGCATTTCTCAGTGGATCACCTCACTACCTTCAGGGCAGATGTTTTATACAAAGTTTTATTGAGGTTGAAAGATGAGGATTCCTTGGAGCATATTTTCATATCCGTTCTGTTCACATCTTTGGATGATGATCGCAAAAGGGATTTTTATTCCAGTTTTGCAGATTAGGACCTAAAACCCAGAGAGGTACATTTATCTTAATATATATATATATATATATATATATATATATATATATATATATATTTTAAACCCAATATCAGGAAATGAGAGAACATTGGATTCAAGACCTAAACCTGGACTTAGCACTGCACTAGATGTAGACGCCACAGCTTCGTACAAGCCCACAGCTACTGCTTTGATGACAAAAAGAGAAAAACAAAGGCATTTTGAGTTGCATCCATGTGTTAGGTCATTACGCAGTTGGAAAGCCAGCTGCTCTCCATGACTGGGCCAAAGACCAAAAAGAAACATGTAGTTACAATTCAACCGCAATTTTCTTTGGCAAAATATAAACAGGCACCAATGAGAGGTCTCCTATCATCCTACCTGAAAGGCCCCAGCCCTGTTTCACAAGTCAAAATCCAAGACAGGTGGATGAGGACAGAGGCAAGGCAGGAGGGGCCTCAGCTGAGAAAAGAAACAAGGGCAGGCACATCACATAGCTCGTACGTGTCTGTGTGGCCCCTTTGGTCCTTTATTGTCTTATTTCAGGCCACGCAGGTTTGGGCAATGATGACCTAGTTAACCGGATAGACTTTGTCCTTTTTAGAAGTAACTAAGACGCTGGCCATATCAAGCACAGGCAGAGTCAGAAAGAGGCACTGGGGGGCTGCAGGTATGAAGTGGAGCCAAGCAATTCAAATAGAAACTTAGACCTCCCAAGGGAATACAGCCAGGCCACCACACACTATCCCCCTCAATAAAACAGATTTTAAGCCAACATAACAGAGATGGGATCTGATTTTTCACTCCAATGTCTTTTGACAACGTGGGCAAGTCAGCCACTGTTCAAAAAGATTTGTACGCATTACTGCTCATTTACCCAGCACTTAGATTAAATTCTGTTTAATCCAAGAATTCCTGATGATGATGCAGAGCTTTGGCAGCTTCTCTTTTATTCCTACCTAAGGTATTTTATTAAGTGCTTATGGTTTCCTTGAGACTTATATTCACAAGTGAACAGAAAGCAGCCAAGACAAGTAGTAACAGCTTCTTGGGGCTTCCCAGGTGGCTCAGTGGTAAAGAATCTGCCTGACAATGCAGGAGATGCAGGAGACACAGGTTTGATCCCTAGGTCAGGAAGATCCCCTGGAGGAGGATATGGCAACCCACTCCAGTATTTTTGCCTGGAAAGTCCCATGGACAGAGGAGCCTGGCGGGCTACAGTCCATGGGGTTGCAGAGTCGGACACAACTGAACAACTGAGCATGCATGTGAGAGCTTCTCAATGGACAGGGTGAGGCAACCTCACCCATTCTTTTTCCCAGTGTCGCACATCCATTTGGGTGGGGGTTGTTCTCAGATAGGCTAGCAGTGTCTCTGTGCTCATACCAGAGGCCTGATCAGTGCTCATACCAGAGGCCTACTTGTTCAAGTGCTGAGTTGGTTAAGGTCAGGAATTACAATGAAGAACCTACTGATAGTCAGGTTTCTGTGATCTGAGCTGAGGGGGAAACAGAAAGGTAAAAATGGTTGAGGGAATTGCAGGTGTCACCTGCTGCTGCTACTGCTGCTAAGTCACTTCAGTCGTGTCCAACCCTCAGCGACCCCATGGATGGCAGCCCACCAGGCTCCCCCGTCCATGGGATTTTCCAGGCAGGAGTGCTGGAGTGGGATGCCATTGCCTTTTCCGCAGATGTCACCTAGTCCAGGCCTTAGTTCTAACCTTCCAGTCTCTCTTCCACATCGCTGACCATGGGAAACTCATTCCCTCCCGAGGAAGCCCATTCCAGCTGGGTCAGTTCTAGTTGTGATCGAGTTGTTTCTTAAACTAGCGATACATCTGCTTCTCAGGTAACCTTGAAGCCCTGGTTCTGCCCTCTAGAGTCAAAAAGAATAAATTTACTCTCTCTCTTACCTATAGCTGTATTAAAAGCCAGCTGTCTTTAATTTACACATTTACTTCTTAATCCGCTCACTTTGCATTTAGAGTCTCTATTGTATTGTACACAAAGTTGAATAGACCTACATTCTCACTTAAGGAATCTTCAGCCCATTTGGGCACATCTTTCTTTTTTAATGGGGCTTCTCTTGTGGCTCAGCTGGTAAAGAAACCACCTGCAATGCAGGAGACCTGGGTTCAATCCCTGGCTTGGGAAGATCCCCTGAAGAAGGGAAAGGCTACCCACTCCAGTATTCTGGCCTGGAAAATTCCATGGACTGCAGTTCATGGGGTCACATAGAGTCGGACATAACTGAGCGACTTTCACTGCTTTAATCTAAAAATCACTCTGTTCTCTCAACTTTTCGTAAAACATAGAGGCTTCCACAATGGGTATTTCTTCCTCCAGACTTTACAGTGGAAACACTGTTACTGAGAATAGTTGTTGAGGATCTACAGTGTCATAGGTTCTGGGCTAGCTCCTGTAATATTCTTAACTACCCTCAAAGTATTATCAATTCTCAATTAGCCGGGAGGATAAAGTAACTTACCTTGGTTCATATGGTGAGCCATTATATGGTAGGTAGTATGTTTGATAGAGACTAACTCCAAAGCCTCCAGTTTGAGGGTGTTCTTTTTATGAGTAGCTCCTAGAATTGAAGACTGTACTGATATGTACCTTGTCCATGGCAGAAAAAACCGTATCTTCCCTTGTGTGATAGCAAACAGCATAGAGGTCTCCCTTTCTTTGGAACTCCCTATGGTAAAGAATTCACCTGCAATGCAGGATACACAGGAGACACCAGTTTGATCCCTGGGGTAGGAAGAATCCCTGCAGGAGGGCATGGCAGCCCACTCCAGCATTCTGGCCTGGAAAATCCCATGGACAGAGGAGCCTGGTGGGCTATAGTCCATGGGGTCACAAAGAGTTGGACGTGACTGAGCACATGTGCACACACACACCATATAAAACATAATAAACTACGTTGCTAGCCCACATGAAATGTATTTTTTGTTGCAAAATTTCTGAAGGGATTTAAAAAATCATTTCCTTCCGAAATAAAAATTTTAATCCAAGAGTAACTCATTTAATTTATGATTGGCAATGATTTCTTGGCAAGCATCAGGCATACTTAGGAATCCTTATAAAATGAGAGAATCTAACCTACAAATTGTTTTCAAATGTAGTGAAATTTTTATGAACAATAAATGTAACAAATAATGAAGTTGACATCATGTTTCATTTTGTAGATGTTTAATTAAACATTTATTAATTTCAGTTTATCAATTTTGTATTTTGGAAGTAGTAAATCTCTTGAGATCTTAGAGCATTTTTAAAGATGTTTGAAAGAAGCAAGGCTGAGTTCTGTGTTTTTAGTGACTGAATAATGCTGGGTCTTTTACATTTTCTGGCGAAGATAGAAGAGCCCATACTGCCGTGTTTGTGGCAAAATGCCAAGAGCTTCTTTTGGAGACCCCATTGTTGGTTTTTCTAGTCCGCTGTGGCTGCTGCTTCTTGTCCTATATGCCTACCTTTTACATGCTAGAAACCGGATAATAAGGTACTCTTTGGGGCAGCTTTGTGTATCTTTCCATTTTCCTTGATCAACTTCATCTTTCTTGGTCTGCACCCTATCCACGGTGTGTGGGTCCTTTGCTCCCAATCTTAGATGAAAAGGGACACTGATGTATTTGGTTTCATGATCTGGTTTCAACTGAGGGGCAAGATAACACAATCTAAAAGTGAGGGGTGTTCACTTGGCTCTTGCCCAGTAGGAAACAGGAGAAAGGAAGGAACCAGACGCTTCTCCCATCCTTTTCCCCTTTAGGCACCCCTCCTAGGGATGTCCTCTTGGCCAAACAGACATGTCTGCTGTGCTTCAAGACCGGTGAAGCAAGGCCAGCATGCATGTGCTGATCTGCATGTCTCTTTATCTTCTATCTCTTTTCCTTTCACTCCCAACATCCTGGGTTTGCACTTTTCTTCTTGCCTCTGGTTTCACGTTCTAGGGAACCCAGTCGAGGAGTGCCAAGCCCCAAGTTGTCATCCATGGACCTGGCACCAAGCAACTTTACTTGATCTGTTCTTTAAACTGTATCCTAGATACCTTTCCAGCTTCTGACTGTTGCTTTTTGTTTTTCTCTTGGGTTTTACTCCCAGTTCAACCTTGAATATCACATTTTGTAGGGTAGATGAAGAAAATATTGAACTTCCTATTGACTAAATGTCAAAGCTAAGTCTCTCTTTTATCTTGCCTATATACAGTTTTTTTTTCAGCCCAGTTACAAGACCTTTTATTTTTCCCTGTTAAATCTGATCATTTTAGTCAGCTCATTATTGCTCTCATCTGTCAAAAACATTTAGAATCTTGATACAGTCAGGATATTCCATATTCCTCACAATTTTGTGTCATCTGTATTTGAATTTTTTTTTTTTTGCCTTCAACATAGATTATACAATCTATGGTGGATGGGAAAGCCTGTAGATAGGATAACCTGTAGAAAACTTCCTAGCCCTAATCCTCACCATTTGAAGTAAAGTCTCTCAGTCATGTCCAACTCTTTGCGACCCCGTGGACTGTAGCCCACCAGGCTCCTCTGTCCATGGGATTCTCCAGGCAAGAATACTGGAGTGGGTAGCCATTTCCTTCTCTCTCCAGGGGATCTTCCCGACCCAGGGATAGAACCCTGGTCTCCCACATTGGAGGCAGACGCTTTAACCTCTGAGCCACCAGGGAAGCCCAATCCTCACCATTTAGGATTTGTTTATTCACTTACTAAGTTAATTATCCTTTGCCTTCAGGCAAAGTAACTCAATTCCATTTCACAAACATACATTCAATGATTGCCTAATTCAGGCAAACCACAGTGTGGAGTTTTCTTGCTGGGTCACAGAGATAAACAAGAAGCTAGAGAATTTTTATTGGTGGGAATTTCTCTTCTTTAAAGGAAGATAGGGGAGTTCCCTAGAGGTCCAGGGGTGAGGACCAGTACTTCTACTGTCAAGGGTGGGGGTTCAGTCCCTGGTTAGGGAACTAAGACTCCTTAAGTTGTGTGGCCAAAAGAAAAGAAAAAAAAAATAGGCCTGTGATAGAGATATTGCAGAAGAGACCAGCCTTTTTTTGGACATCTCTCAAATCACACAGGATAGTCGCTACCTATTTCTTCTCCATGAATACTGGCTCTGATGAAAGAGAAAAGAAATGCAGTTTAATAATGCTCTAAGAAACTAGATAAACTAGGAGAATCACTTTCTTTCACTGAAAATTCAGTTTACAAAGAAGGTGTGAATTTAGAAACTAAAATAGCCTCCTTCCTAAGCACCTACCCATGTCGATAAAAACTCTTTGCCAAGTCACAAAGTCCTATCACGGTTGTAAATTCCTCTGTCACAATAATTGTTGCCTGTTAACTTTTAAGGCAAGAGTGAGAGGTTTATTGAATGGCAAGACGAGCATCTGGCATTTCTGGTTTAGTATCTGGAATTTCAGTAAATGTCAAACACACATTTCTGAGAAGGAAAAAGAGAAAAAGTCACTGGGAAAAGAAAACTAAGAGATAGCAAAAGTGTTGGAACATTGCATACGAAATTTCAAAAGTATATAAGAACTTAAACTCATTACTACCATTTAAAAATAAGTGTTCACTGTAGTTTGAGGAAGATGCTGCTTCAAAGTAATTAGTATAAATGGCCCTAAGGAGTAGAAACAGGAAACCATGGAAATCTCTGAAAATAACCTAATAAAAACCACAGATTGAATAATCTGGATTTTAGTAGTTACCACAATGAAAGCCATGGAGAGAAACAGAAGCCAAAACAGAATTCAATATATGAGTCTAAGACTTAAACCAGAATGTCAGCTAAACATGAGGGGAGTAGTACGTTATCTTTTGTGATGTGAAGAGCTTGAAACTCAGATAATACCTTTCTCCCCTTTTACTTGCCTCTTTCTTTTTATTTAAATGGCTTGAAATAAGGCTATTTCATATGGCTAACTGATTCTCATCCTTGTTAGAGAAGGCAAGCGATAACTACATAAACACATACATCGATAATACACACACATTTGGAAAGGACAGTTCATTAACAATCTGTTAGATATTGAAAGCCCAGACTCCCCTGATGATGTCTAGACCGTGATAGAACCGAGATGGAGAGACAAGCCTACGTCGGACGTGGGGAAGGTGGTGGGCTATCTGGTCTCAGCAGCTGCCCCCATCACTTCCTGGCAGTGGCCTCATGGGTGGCAGCTAAGCATCGTGTTCCCCCACAGGGAACTGAAGAGGAGGAAAACAGGAAAAATCACGCTGTTTGCAACTCAAATAAATCCCTAAGGATTTATGACTTAATCTTCATGCAGCATCGCTGAAAGAAACACAAGCCAGTTAACTGAAAGTAATTTAAAAAGCAATTTTAATCTTTTACTTGTTCTCTCAAGGAACATTAAAGGGGAGCCAATTCATAATCCCCAGCAATACATGGAAAAATCCCCTCTTTTCTCTTTTCCTTTTATACACGCAACACCCTACGCATGGGGTCTCTGGAACTTCTCTTTCCCTAAACCTCTCCCTCTCAGTCCTCTATCCTTCTGACTCCCAGACACACCTGCACAGTCCTTCTCTTTTTCCCTGGGGCCACCCAGACACACCTGTCTGTGGTCTAAGAATGCTAGAGACTGCAATTCCTTGCTGAAGGGAGCTCAAAGACCACCCCACTTTACTGACTCCCCTTCATTGTTCTAGTTCCTTCTGTGGCATTGCCAGATAAAACACAGGACACCCAGTTAAATTAGAAGCTCAGGCCAACAACAAATAATCTTTCAGTGTAGGTCCCATGCAGTATGTGGGACATATTTATGCTGAAAAAAAAAGATTTTTCTCCCATCTGATACTCAAGTTTCTCCCATCTGATACCCTGTGCTTTTATTTTCTAAATCCAGCAATCATATAGTTTTGGAGAGTGTGTTACTCATTCATTTATATCCGACTCTTTGCAACCTGGTGAACTATAGCCCACCAGGCTCCTCTGTCCATGGGATTTTCCAGGCAAGAGTACTGGAGTGGATTGCCATTTCCTCCTCCAAAGGATCCTCCCCACCCAGGGATCGAACCTGGGTCTCCTGCATTGGCAGGTGGATTCTTTACCATTTGAGCCACCAGGGAAGCTTCACCAGAAATTCTTGTTCATGTGAGGGAAACAAATGAAACACCTTTTTAGACACTTTCAGAGCTAATTGAGAGGAAATTGGTCTCGAATTTCCACAGAATGAGACAGACAGAACACAATTTTGTTATCAGAAACATGAGTCACTTTGTCCACCTTCACCCATAAGAAATGCATGGCCAAAATTAATTTACATGTACAAATTTTTTTTCCTATTCTCTATCTAGAAGCTTAGGATCTGCCTAGCATAGCACTTGGTATACAATAAATGATACAAAAGATCTTTTGAGCATAATTAAAAGATTCTTGTGTTACCTAAAAATATTGGGTCCAATGTACATATCAATAGTACTAAATGCATGTGAAATTCCGTGAGACTGAATTTGATCTGCATATAAAAGCATTTGATTGCTGATTTGTGAACATAGACTCTCTTTTGCCAAGGAATCACCTTGGAAGGCGAGGGGTTTTATCTAATAATGTTGCTTCAACATGTTGGATCCTCTGAGGCCACTCTTGGTGCCCGTTTCTGGTCCATGCAGAAGAATCACTCTTCTTGTTTTATGTTCTCCCTTTGTTTTGTCCTCAGACCGTATTTCCCCAGCTGGTCTCCTGCCTGACCCACCCTGCTTGGTTTTAAATGACGTCTGGCTATTTCCAAAAGGTCATAGCTAGCCTCTAAGGATGAAGATTCACAACCACTGGGAGCCCAGTGACACCTCAATTAACAAACCCCCTGGGAGCAAAGCTCTTCTATAATAAAGTGCATGTATTAAAAATGAGATTAACTCCTTGTAAATCAAACACAACAGAGCGCCCTGTGTGTGTACCCCGGACAAAAATGCTTTCTCAAAGAGCTTCGGTTTGTCCCTGTCCTGTTCAAAGCAAAAAGATTGATTCCACTCCAAAAGGCAAGTCAGGGTAGGGGTCATTCTGCCCACTCACTCTTGCAGTTGGATGCCCTCCCCCTCACCCCCTACCCTAAAAGGGAATCTCCTCCTGCCTTCATAACCCATGCCCTAGTTCAGGTCCCCAATACCCTCTCCACACTAAGAGTGTGGAGAATTTACACTGACTGATTCATTGGTTGGTTTTAGGTTTTAGTCACTAAGTAATGTCCAACTCTCTGTGACATCATGGACTATAGCCTGCCAGGCTCCTCTGTCCATGGGATTCTCCAGGCAAGAATACTGGAGTGGGTTGCCATTTCCTTCTCCAGGGTATCTTCTCAACCCAGGAATTGAACTCCAGTCTCCTGCATTGCAGACAGATTCTTTACCAATTGATCTATTCATCACCTAATTATATTTCACTGGAAATTCACTTACTCAGAAATATTTATTAGAGTGAGTTTTAGTCAATGTGCATATTTTAACCAGCAACTTGAATGATAGTTGGCATTAAAGTCTTTGTCCCTGTTACAGGAGAGCCAAGAATCATCAGGTAGATGTGGATATATTTTAGGAAATGAGAATGCATCTGAAATTACTGCCTGCTCCTGAGCAATCAGCCTGATTGGTGAGGGAGTGGAGAGAGGATTGTAAGTGTTTGGTAGTCACATGGATCCCTGTCTTTTGTCTTAGAAGGAGGAAGACAGGCTAAGTTTAGGTTTCTAAAAGCCCTATTTCTCAGAGCATCCAGGAGTAGTGAGAGAGGCTTTATAACTGTCTTTTCTGAGAAACTCCCTTGACACCCTATTGTGTCTGAGGAAACAAATGCCCCAAAGTGGTGGAGGGCAAAATGAGAAAATTATATGGATTTTGGTGAAAGTGTCTTCTCATTGGTAAGAAGGACAAGACAGTAGATGGTCCATCCCAAACCCAGTGAAAGTTCCCTTTTTGCATCACCAGTGACATCATTGTAATTAGGAAAAACTACATGACATCCTAATTTGCATCACTGACATCATTAAAACCAACCATGTCGTCAGCCTTAATATCCTCATATTTACATTCTTAATATTTCTTAACCAAATTTTGGTCAACCATCTGTAAGATGTACATAATTGCCTTAATTCTTTGTCTTAAAGTAAACTTCTAACTTAGTACATCACTGAGAACATCTAGCATTTAAAGGTTCAGGAAAGTGACATGTGGGGGTGATGGTGAATACTTAATATCATTCATTCGTCTATATTCAGGGAGAAGTGGAGGTGTTCCTTCCCTATTCATCTCTCTCTCTAGACCATAAAAGCAGGAATAAGCAAAATCATGATGCATCATTATGATGAACAATAATAATGCAAAATAGCAATACCTGTCGTCAGATTGTGATGGCAATTTCTTAGCCTTTTTGTATGCAGATGAAAAGGTGGGTTTTTGCAGCAAATCTGCCTTCAGCCCAATGCCTTCCTACATCTCACACCCACTCCCAAACACACACTCACACTTCACTTCGGGGTTGGAAAAGTGACTTTCAAATTAGGATGTCAGAAATGATACAAAATTGGTTTGTACTCCTCAAAAAGTTATCCTGCTCATTTTAGTTGGACATATTTATATTATTAACAGGCATTTGTCAGCTGTCAAAAATGATCTACATTGACACTGAGGAAAATGTAGACCAAATGGTTGTGACTTATTTCCTGATTAATGTATCTTCCAAAAACTTAATAGAAATGGGAAAAAACACAAGAACAGAACCTATGATGACAATTTTTTTTCTATCTAAAGGCAAGAAAGAAATGAAAATGCTCAAATATATCATTATATACAATGGGTTTTCACAGAAACTTAATTTTAATTTAATCCCAAACCACTTGTTAATTCAAGTCTCTTCAGAACCTCTAAAAGATATATTCTGTACTGACTTCTCCAAAAGGTCTCTCAAATTAATGTGTTGAAGTAGTTTGAGGGAGGCTGAGAAAAATATCTTAACCTTTCTAGTCATTGGTTCAAAATTCTTTTCTCTGAGGGTCTTTTCTAAAGAGTTTCTAATTTTTGCCTCTCTGGAATTTGCAATCAACACAAACCATTTCCTGTATGATTTTTATGTTTAGTAAACAGAACACCCTGAAGATGACTAGGAAATCGCAGAATGTTTGAAAGTTATCATCAAGTAGACAGGATCCACTTTTTTTTTTTTTTTTGGCTGCCCCACTGGGCATGTGGGATCTTAGTTCCCCAACCGGGTTTCAAACCCATGCCCCCTGCAGTGAAAGCCTGGAGTCTTAACCACTCGACCACCAGGAGTCCCAGGATCCACTGTTTTGACTCTTAAATTGATGTCTGAGAAAATGAGGGAAAACAGTTTATGAAGAGACCTACGGTTTTCCCAGTAGTCATGCATGCATGTTGAGAGTTGGACCATAAAGAAGGCCAAATGATCAAGAATTGATGCTGTCATCTCTGGTACTGGCGAAGACTCTTGAGAGCCCCTTGGGCAGCAAGGAGATCAAACCAGTTAGTCCTAAAGGAAATCAGCCTTGAATACTCATTGGAAGGACTGACACTGAAGTTCCAATACTTTGGCCACTTGATGTGAAGAACTGACTCATTGGAAAAGACCCTGATGCTGGGAAAGGTTGAGGGCAGGAGGAGAAGGGGTGACAGAGGATGAGATGGTTGAATGGCATCACCGACTCAATGGACATGAGTTTGAGCAAACTCTGGGAGATAGTGAAGGACAGGGAAGGCTGACGGTGCCGTAGTCCATAGGGTCACAAAGAGTCAGACATGACTGAACAACAACGACACTGGTCATAACAAGTTACATAGCCTGATCCAGAGTCAATGTGAGAAGGCACTTCCAAAGATACAGATCCAGGGAGATATGAGAACTGAGGCCATTGATACATCCACTCTATCTTGGGAAATCATAAGTCTTAGATTCCAAAATGGCCAAATAGAGATGCAGAAATGAGGTTAGTCATTGATCAGAATATTTGATGGTAGCTTGTTTTATGAGAAAAGAAAAATTTCCAGGAAGCTTTTAAGCAGGTTACTGTAAGAATATGAAAGAAATTACTCTTCTAATGAACCAAAAAACTTTTATTTTTTCTCTAAAGTGAAAGTGTTAGTTGCTCAGTCAAGTCGGATTCTTTAGGACCCCATGGACTGTAGCCTGCCAGGCTCCTCTGTCCATGGAATTCTCCAGGCAAGAATACTGGAGTGGGTAGCCATACCCTTCTCCAGGGGGTCTTCCCAAACTGGGTCTCCTACATGGCAGGTCGATTCTTTACCCATCTGACCCACCAGGGGAGATTTTCTTGATGTGACTTGTGAAGTCACATCATTCATTTAGTGTTAAGAAATCAAATGTGCATGTAAAGCATAAAGTAAGTGAAACATTTCAGTTGTTCAACAGAATACAGCCCCGTCTACTCATGGGTGCACCATCTGAGCATGAGATGGGACATTCTTAGTTGCTTTGTGTCCCTCAGAGTGTAAAATGGCAGCCAACAGAACACAAGCTCACTGAGTTAGCTTATACTAAACCAAAGAAATGGTGGCCTGTACTAATAAAGGGGAAAAAACTATGCATATTTGAATGGTAATTTCCATCATGCCCATTTTTGGCTTAACCTCCTGAATTTAGAATCTTGTTTAAAATAAAATTCTATAAAGCACCCTTTAGAGAAAACAGCAAACTTTCTGGTTGTAGTTTGGAAGCCCTGTAGACTCATCACAGGCCATCTGTCTGATGGAAGCACCAGCTCTCTGGGAACCCTGCCCCACCCATGGGGCAGAAGTCAGGACTTTCAAGCTGAACCTGCGTGTGGGTCTAGGCTGAGCCAGTGGGTCAGTGGGTGACACTGAATGACTTTTCATAAGACTAAAAAAAACAAAACCCTACACCAAACTGTTCACCTGGATACTAATTCCAACCTGAATAACTGAACAAGTTCATTTGGGCTCATTGTCAAAAGTGGCTCAAGAGCAGTATCACAAAGTTCTTCAAACTCTTCTCTTCAAGAACTCGTGTACTGCTCAAGTATTGTTTAGGTGGGACATAAATAGGTCGTTATTTCTCTAGATGGGTGTCTGTCAAGTTTTCTCCCCCAAAAGGTGTTATTCAGGGTGTCACATCCAATTTTAAGGCTGTCAGTTAACAGACTGTAAAATGTTCCTGGGATAACCCCTCCCAGTACGAAAAGCATGTCCTGGGCACTGACAAGTGTGACCTTGACCTGGACACACACCCAGACAGCCACTCAAAGGACGGCAGCCGTTTCTGCTCCTCTCTAAGAGTTCTGAGTGACAACTGTGGTCAGATGAAGGTGGGAAGGGAACAAAAACATGAAACACAATGATTTCCAGTACATCTTGTTCCTTGTCTTCGGGCAAAAAAATTACACCATTATGTCATTTTCGTGATGTGCTCATCAATGAGCGTGAAAACCTCATTTGTCATCTTTTGGTCTGATAGACAATCAGAGTTTAGGGAATTCAGCTGGGCTGTCAGCAGTCTTTGCTGTCAAGTAGAGCAACTGAAGGAAGGCAGCAAAAATCACAGGGCCAATGAGGCCACTGGGTGCTGATGCCAAGGCTGATTGTAGAAATCCTCGTGAAGATCTTCTTTTCCTCTGCATTCCCATCCAATTTGCTGGAGCTGTTTATCAAGTTCCCATGCGGACAGGATGTAAATATGCCACTTAAATCTGCAAATACAATAATGAAAACTGATATTTGTAATTGTATCTGTGTGGTCCCACTGCCTCAACAGTAAATGGATTTCCAACCTAATATTGCTAAATGAATCCTTGAAATATGTGAGCTCCATTACAGCGGAAGCGTGGCATCACTTCTCACATCCTGACATGATGGGGACATCTCCTCATTTCACATGATTGAAATATTTTTTATCTGTCTCCTGAAATTGCCTTACCACAGTTTTAACCCCATCTTTTTGTGCTGGAGAAGTAGGTGCCATGGAAGCATTCTCTCCTTTCGTTCTAGTCTATGGAATAGCTATGGTGCCATGACAAAGGAGAAAGTTCTAGATGCTGGAGAGAGACTTCAAGACACTCTATCTCCCATCTGCATTTCAATCATCCTCCCATGGGTGGCCTCCACAAAGTTCTTGTTGTAAAAGGTTTGAAGCCAGATTCTGTCCTTTACCATCAACGTGTGTAGAGAATGCCGAATGTTTGTACCTCCCTGCGTCACCCCACTCCAGTACTCTTGCCTGGCAAATCCCATGGATGGAGGAGCCTGGTAGGCTGCAGTCCACGGGGTTGCTAGGAGTCAGACGCGACTGACAGACTTCACTTTCACTTTTCACTTTCATGCATTGGAGAAGGCAATGGCACCCCGCTCCGGTACTCTTGCCTGGCAAATCCCATGGATGGAGGAGCCTGGTAGGCTGCAGTCCACGGGGTCGCTAGGAGTCAGACACGACTGAGCGACTTCACTTTCACTTTTCACTTTCATGCATTGGAGAAGGAAATGGCAACCCACTCCAGTGTTCTTGCCTGGAGAATCCCAGGGACAGGGGGAGCCTGGTGGGCTGCCATCTATGGGGTTGCAAAGAGTCGGACACGACTGAAGCGACTTAGCAGCAGCAGCAGCGTTCTCCTAGCCCTGCAATCTCAGAAATGTTATTTCAGCAGTAAAAGTCATCAAAGGGTTAAATCTTTACTATGTACTCTCAAACAGGTAGAGGGGAGGATACTTTTTTGTGTGTGTGTGTGATGTGAACCATTTTTAACATCTTTATTGAATTTGTTACAATATTGCTTCTGTTTTATATATATATATATATATATATGTATATATAAATAGTTTTGTATTGTTTTGTTTTGCTTTTTGGCCATGAGGCATGTGGGATCTTAGCTTCCCAACCAGGGATGGAACCCACACTCCCTGCAATGGAAGGCAAAGTCCTAACCACTGGGCCACCAAGGAAGTCCCGAGAATATGTTCTTAATGACTATCATGTTCGTGTTTACCAGACATCTTTTCCTTTCTTTCCCTTTCGATATTTCTATCACAAGATTTCTTTAGCCATTGCAAACTCCTCAGAACTCTTCCCGAGTCTCAGTCTCATGGGCTGAGACTGGGTTGAGACTCACCTTTTTATAGGCAAGTCTCCTATCTTCTTTCCTTTCACACTCTGCTCTTTATTTGGTAGAAGGTCTTGGCTTCTCACTCCCCAGTCCCCCAGTTCTGTGACACAGAAGACCTTGAATACCCGAGGAAGGCAGCTCCTTTCCCCTCAGGCTGAGAGGAGAGGAGGAATGGGAGAGTCACACACATTTTTGACTTCCTTTCTTTTTCTGAAATCTCTATTATACCACCGAGCCTCAGCTTCATCTGTTCAGTGGGTATAGCAGCAGAAGGTCCCATAGTATGAAGCACTTACATAGCTGCTCAGTAAAGGTTATCTTCTTCCCCTGCTGCCAGTGATGTTTCAGAAATGTTCACCTTTTATTACAAAGACTCTTCTTTTGTAGATGCTTTCTTTTTATAGCTGCACTCACTTAGGATTATTTTCTGATGTAGTAACTGTTGTTAAATCATGGTACAGGCTATACTAGTCCATATTTTTAACCTTTTGAGGGAAAGAATCATTTTGCTTATTTTGCTATCCCCTGTACCAGGCATGCTAAGTCACTTCAGTTGTGTCCGACTCTTTGTGACCCTATAGATAATAGCCCGCCAGGCTCCTCTGTCCATAGGATTCTCCAGGAAAGAATAATGGAATGGAATGCCATGCCCTCCTCCAGGGGATCGTCCAGACCTAGGGATCGAACCCCCATCTCCGATGTCTCTTGCATGGGCAAGCGAGTTCTTTACCCCTAGCACCACCTGGGAATCCCTATATCCATTAAAATGCTTTAAATATATTTAGTGCTCAATAAATATCAGACCCAACTTCACCACTGGGTTAGAGTGTAGACTGAATCTCAGCACATTTCCAAGGCATACATGCCACA
This sequence comes from Bos javanicus, assembly GCF_032452875.1. Lineage (NCBI taxonomy): Eukaryota > Metazoa > Chordata > Mammalia > Artiodactyla > Bovidae > Bos > Bos javanicus. Next base: position 92,443,409 of record NC_083869.1, read on the forward strand.
TCTGGCCAGACACAGAGTCACTATAGAAACCCCAGGAAGTGACTAGGCGTAGACAGTGCGGACACTGCCTGACATGACAGCAGTGGCTGTTGATTGAGACTTAGCATCATTCCTTTGAGGAAGAAGATTTCACTTTGGTTATTTTTCTGGCAACTAATGAACCTATTGTCTGGATTCTGTAGTGAACTTGGCAAAACCCTCTGTGAAAACTGATAAAATATAAATTACTCAGACAAGAGGAAACGTTTCATTCTTTTTAGAAGTTTCTATCCAGCATAGTTACGTGTTCCTTTTTGAGAAAGTTAAACTTGGACATTTATTTCACCCATATAGCTCTCTTCTCTCTTCCTGTTAAAGCCTCGCAGTCACTAGGCAAAAAAGAATCCGATGCACAAGTCTTGTTTGAGAGTAGCATAGGCTTTCAGAATTTTGCAAAATGAATTGTTTTAGTGCCCCAATCTATGATGTGGTGGGTTTTCTTGTTTTTTGTTAAAACCTGTGTGTGCTCTGGTAAACTTTATCAAAACGTCAATGTACAATTATTCTGTACTGGTTCTTCTTGTGTCCTTCACCTTCTAACTTCCTCATAGAGGAAAAGTTTTCAGTGTTTGGAATCTGCCCTACACTTCTCACTTCCTGTATTTGCAAGCAACTACTATATAGAGAGGGTTTACCAGGTGGTGCTAGTGGTAAAGAGCCTGCCTGCCAATGCAGGAGACGTAAGAGACACAGGTTCGATCCCTGGGTCGGGAAGATCCCCTGGAGGAGGGCATGGCAACCCACTCCAGTATTCTTGCCTTAAGAATCCCATGAACTGAGGTGCCTGGCAGGCTGCAGTCCACAAGGTTGCACAGAGTCAGACACGACTGAAGTGATTTCACACGCGTGCATTGTATAGAGAAGATATATATCTTAAAGGAATTAAATGGTGAATCCTTAGAACGTGCAACACTGTCATATTTGGGGACTCATATGTAGCCAGCACAAGAAAATTCCATTTCCCTGGAGTGATTTTTGCCTCCCTTGTTAGAGTGCAAGTCTACCAGCAGACAGAGAAATGAGAGGGAAATGACTTGCCACCCCTCCATTCTCCATCTCAGTCTATGTCCCTGAAAGTGACTTTGAAATGGATCAATGGTAAGTCTCTAAAACAAGATGGCAGATGCTTCTAGAAATACAAGTAAGAACTAATATTCTCATGGACTCTCTCTGCTACTTCACTTACCTGTACCAAAAATAGAAGACAATATTAATACTTCTTGTTTCTATGATAATCTTTCTCTAGAAAAATGATTCATGTAAATGAAACATTATTTAATGTCATTGTATTTTTTGATTATATTAGTGATACATGATCAAGATAAAATGATATATGAATATGTATAACTAAATCACTTTGCTGTAACCTGAAACACATTGTAAATTAACTTATATTCCAATCTAAAATAAATAGGAAGTACAGAAAAAAAACTTTCAAATTATAGTATCTTTTAATAAAGTCAGTTATTAACTACAACATCTAGCCTGACAAATGGTGTGTGCATGTGTGTATACACATCCCTGTATTTTGCAATCATGCTAACTTACTTAAATGATCGCTTTAATATAAACAAACGGGAAAACTGCTTGAAATTACATTGCCATTCTCCCCCTACTTCTCTTAACTGTGCTTTAAGAGAAACATTTTTATAAACTGGATGCAAAGTGAGCTTGGAAGGCATATTTTTGGAGAACTAGTAATTTTGGAGCTTCTAACAGCCAGATTTTTTGAATGGTAAGAACCAAAAAAAGCACAGAAGGCAGCAAAGGGTAGAGAAAATGGTTGAATAATCAGCTGTGTTGTTGAAACTGTCAGAGGAGGGAAAGTGTCAGCTTATCGCATCTCAGCCTTATTCAAAGAGAAGTGGGCTCCTCGCGATGGGCAGGATGCCAGAATGCGATAATAAAGGAGCTCTGTAGGACTGCAACATGGTACTCTAGAAATACATTTTCCAATTAGTCATAAGTGTTTATTCATCAAGGCATACCACAATGCTTTTGGTAACTGAGTTGTACAAGCAGCTGTAATTGGCAATTGAGAAACATCAATGCAAATGTTTTCATGTCTAATCCTGAAATTGTTCACGCTCCACATTGCCACTGAATAGTTCCTCTGTCCTGGAGTGGTGTGGATAGCATGCCTGTGACGACAGGTTTAGGGCCTTTCTAATCATCAAGCACTAAATTAGGTCCTTCTTGCAGATTTAGTCTTTTTTCCTGATTGGTTTGAGGAAGAGAAGCTGAAGTGGACTGAAAAATGTTCTTTCAGCAACATTTGGGGAAATTTTTGTTGTTGTTCAGTCGCTCAGTTGTGTCCGACTCTGCAACCCCATGGACTGCAGCACGCCAGGCTTCCCTGTCCTTCACCACCTCCCAGAGTTTGCTCAAACTCATGTCCATTGAGTTGATGCCATCCAACCATCTCATCCTCTGTGGCCCTCTTCTCCTCCTGTCCTCAATTTTTCCCAGCATCATTTTGGTTAAGCCTAAAGGGAAGCTTGAGAGGATGGTCAACTTTAAGATTTTTCCAGATCTTCAGAGGATAAGAGTCTATCCCAGAAAACTTCACTCCCTGTAAATTCCAACAAGGAATTCAGTTGGACATGCCACAGACACCTGCCGACCCTCCTAAGTGACAGCTCCTGATACCTGTTTGGGCGACATCTCACTTTTGCCTTCTGGCTGTTAATCTGGAACCATTTTTAAGCTAGATAAGAAGCCCTGGTGAAAAGAAGAATCCCACAGGATGTTTCTTGACCTTTAAAAAGAAAACCATCAGGACTGACAGGCTTTCAAATTCAAAAAAATTTCTTTTTGCACTCTTTAGTAGCAGAAAACTGCAAATGATGACTTAAAAGGCTCTCCTTTGTTTTATTCTCCAAAATTTTCAGATACTTAGTCTGAGAGGCTTATGACAATTAAATCAATTTCCACCGGAGTCCCCAGAGGCGGGCCTTATCCCAGCTCCCTCAAGGAGACTTACACTAATAAGGAGCTGGCAACTTACCTGGGAGGAAGGTGCAAAGTAGAAAAATGGAATTTCAGGTCAAATAAAAACTTTGCCACAGAATACCAGTTCTTGCAGACTGAAAGATCAACCTTATAATAGAAGGTGAATCTTATTTAAAATGAGGAGAAGAGTGTAACCAAAATTAGGCTTTGAAAATAGCTTTCTGATAGTACTATTTGATTCTTGAAAAAAAGAGCTGTTATTAAAAAGAAATTTACTTCACTCTCCCTCCAAGTTTAAAATGTACTTTTTGTTTCCAGAGGTAAAATGTAACCCACTGATTTTAGTGCAAATAGCGATTTATAGGTACACTAACCTGAATGTTCTGTTTACGGTTACAGAAACTGAGAAAATCACCACCTGATTGCCCTTTGCCTATGTTTAGTCCAGGTAATAAAGTATGAAACTGCTTCAAGACCACAAACCACTGTCCTCCTCTTCTTTACACGGCTCAGGCACAGCCCAACCAAGGGCCCCAGTACACACCTTCTTCACCAACAGGCTGCCTAATCTCACAGACAGCCATCCCACCCCTTCTTATGTGCCCAATACACATGCCTATGTGCTTTGCACACACAGCCAGGAAGATTGCCGTGGAAGTAAATAACCAAAGGGTTAGAAAACGCAATGTACATTTTTCCTGGGCCACCTGACCATGGAGCTGATCAGTAAGTACTGCCCAGGTCCCCAGGCTACCCTCCCAGGAAGCACCTGTGCAAAATGGGTCACAATGCACGCTACTGGTTGACTGAGAGCAAGCAGGCATCAGAAGCTGTCTGAGCATCTAGGGTGGTAGAGGATCCACTGGGCACAATTGGACTGTGTCAAGAATGGGTTTTAGAAAGCTGAGGACCACAGATGGTTCTCAGAGCCTGTTACTCTAAGGACCTCTGAAGATGTTATAATGCCTTCTTGCTGTTTCCAGCATCTAGCTTTGTTTCCTCCCTCCATGCTGTCTCAGTTCAATTCAGTCGCTCAGTCGTGTCCGACTCTTTGTGACCCCATGAATCGCAGCATGCCAGGCCTCCCTGTCCATCACCAACTCCTGGAGATTACCCAAACTCATGTCCTTTGAGTCGGTGATGCCATCTAATCATCTCATCCTCTGTTGTCCCCTTCTCTTCCTGCCTTCAATCTTTCCTAACATCAGGGTCTTTTCCAATGAGTCAACTCTTCACTAGTCCCCTACAATTGTCCTTTCTTAAAGTCTCCCATTTGAATGCTGCTGGCTTTCACCTGCCACCAGGGAAGTATGGAGATTTTCTTCCTGTTGCACATGGGCTTGTCCTCTCTCTCCTTCCCTCAGCTGCATACATGCAGAGTTCTCAGATCTGCTCTACAATACCTGGGATCCTACCTGACTTGTGCCCCACATCTTCCCTGGCCACCACCTCACCTGCATGAGCGCTCACACAGATGAATGAAGTTCCCTAAGCTTCTCTTCCCAACTCCAGGTCTTTCCCCTTTCATCCTATTCCTTTCCACATCTCAAGCAGCAAGTCCTAGAGTCAATCGTAGCATGGGGTGGGGTGAAGATAGGCATCAAGCCGGGAGCTGTGTGATCTCAGGCTGGGTCTGGGGGAGGAAGTAATGTCATCACTCCAGACCTTTCCATCCTTCATCTCCTGGGACTCGGCCTCTAGAACCTGCGTATAGAACAATCTTGTACTTTCTAGAGAGGATGCATAGAGATGGGGAAAGAGGAAGGTGGGATCTATGGTTTTCTTGGCCCCAGGATCTCTGACCAGACACCTCCTGTGTCCCTCTTTGCAATGATCACTGTTTGTGTTGACCTTTGTCTCGCCCATCACAAGGGACCTTTTTTGGCATAGGAACCCTGCCTTGTATTTCTGTATCCCAGCATCCAGCTACACTGCTTGGCTCACAGTGAACGTGAAAGTGAAGTCGCTCAGTCGTTTCTGACTCTTTGCGACCCCATAGACTGTAGCCTACCAGGCTCCTCCCTCCATGGGATTCTCCAGGCAAGTGGAGTGGGTTGCCATTGCCTTCTCCAGGGGATCTTCTCTGATCCAGGGATCGAACCCGGGTCTCCTGCATTCCAGGCAGACGCTTTAACCTCTGAGCCATCAGGGAGCCCCTGGCTCACGTTCTTGTGTTAATTGTTAAAACAAGCTTTCCTTCAAGACTTTGAATGATTAGTTTGGGAGAAGACAGGTGGCCATATTCCTCAAGGGAGTGGGGAGGTCAAAACTGAGAAAGTTGAACAAAGAAAGAAAGGGAAGGAATCTAGGATCATGAAACACAGCCTACTTCATTGTTTAGTCCACTTACCTTTGACTCATTCAGGCAAAAATGGGTAGGGAATTATTAGGCTTTTGACTAGCTCTCCATTTGCATGACATCAGAGAAGGCTATGGCACCCAACTCCAGTACTTTTGCCTGGAAACTCCCATGGACAGAGGAGCCTGGTAGGCTGCAGTCCATGGGGTCGCTACGAGTTGGACACGACTGAGCAACTTCAGTTTCACTGTTCACTTTCATGCATTGGAGAAGGAAATGGCAACCCATTCCAGTGTTCTTGCCTGGAGAATCCCAGGGACAGAGGAGCCTGGTGGGCTGCCGTCTATGGGGTCGCACAGAGTCAGACACGACTGAAGAGACTTAGCAGCAGCAGCAGCAGCAGCCATTTGCATGACATAGAGGGAATACTGCAGACAATGTGTGCTTGAGCCTTTCATCTGTCTGGAGGTCTATGGCTGGTGGCATGGAAACACAGCAGGAAATTGCAAAGACCAGCCCATGGGTCAGAAACCCTAGGGCTTGCTTCTGGCCCTGCCACCCACCAGCCATTTGATTTGGGATGTCATGATCCAACTTTTTTCTCCTTTTTGAGGTTTGCCTATACAACAGAGATTGTAATACCCGCTTTGCACTCTGCCCAGAACTATTGGGATGGTCATATGAGATAATGCAGGGAACCTGACCAACTAAAAAGCATGAGACAAAGGTGAAGCCCCAGATCAGAGTCTACACCCCCAATTTGCTAAAGTCAGGGGAACGCCAGGCCAGGAGACACATCATCCCAGAAAGATCATGTGTGCGGGGGAGGCAGGTGTGCTGAATTCATTCCAGGAGTTAATTGTGCAGACTCGGGGGGCCCCTGACATTTTCCAGCCCCACTCTGGGGGCAGTGGATTACTAGGGAATTTGTGTTCCTGCCCATGCAGATTCCCTCTTGATCCCCAGGGCTGCTTCCCTCTGTTTTCCCCTCCAAGTAATTACTCACTAATTTCTTTCTCTTTTCGCATTGACTTCTGACCAGACCCATGTGTTTGACTCTAGAATGACTCCTGTGGATGCAGGCTTGGACTCAATACATTTGGTTGGAAAGTCACTCAAAGGTTCAACCACGAGGGATTCTTATGATTTCCAAATACATCCTCTTGTAGCCATTACAATATCTTAGGTCAGAACGTTTTCATACTGCAGGTGTGTGTGTGTGTGTGTGTGTGTGTGTGTGTGTGCCCAGTCACTGGTTGTGTCTAGGAAAAGAAGGCTCATGGGCAAAATACCCATTTGGGTTTGTTTGGATGACTAAGAAATGATGGGAATTCAGAATGTACAAGATTATAAATATTACAGAGGCTATTCAAAATCTCATTTACTTTAGTCTGACTGCCTCTTTACTCTACATATTTAAATTCCATTTGCAGCCACCAACCAGACCCTGATACTCTTAAAGAAAATAAAAACAAGCAAGCCACTGCTAAGGGAAATGTAAATTGGTTTGTTTGCTCCTTTACACTCCTGGGCAGTGAAAACACAAGCAATCATTATTCCAAGGGTCTCATTGAATATACAAAATCTTTGTCTTTCTTAGGAGTTGCTTTAAAGGTTAACCATTTTCTAAAGAGTTCTTTGTGTCTAGAAACCAATTTTATGCTCTTTTTGTCCAGCCACCAAATTCTTACAAACTTGTTCAAGTTTCCCACACAAACACATTTGCGTTCATTTAGAAAATGGAGAAAACAGTTTGCTTTGAAAAAGTCTGTTTGTTGTTCTTCTTGACATTTACAAAGTCCTCATCGTGCTTTGGGAGCTGTATTCAAGCTTCAAGAAGCCAACTGCCCCTGGAGATGTTTGTGCTTGGGGCCCAGGGGTCAGGATTCTGAAACACAGGCACCCTGGTCCCTGGCTGGAGCTGGTGCACACACGACAGTGATCAGCGCAGTAGGAATCTGTGCTCAAGATGTGAGCACATCCATGCTTATCCCACCGATTCCCAGGCCCCAAGGCCCTTCCTTCTTGGATAATTTTTTCCAGAAGCTTGTTGCCTGCATTCCGAAATGTCTCTCCCCATGTGAATTCCTCTTCACCTTCTATTCACTTTTTATTATAAAAGATTATCTCCAAGCCAAGGTGGGGTGTTCTATCGTCTAGTGCTGCCATCCAAGAGAGAAAGTACGATGTCCAATAACCTCAACCTACGTATGTTACCAAAAACAGGGTCTGGCCGCTCACTGCTCAAAAGCCATTAAAGAGGTCATGTTGGCGGAAGGGAAAGTTTGCTTTATTTTTTGATGCCAACAAGCAGCGGGGGAGGGCAGACATCTGTCCAAAGGCCAACTCCCCCACCACCCCACAGCCAGTGGGCAAGAGCTCTTATAGGCTGAGGGAGGGGGATACATGCAGAAACAGCACAGTCAGTGCTGACAGTCATCTTGAAATTGGTCATAGGTGGTCTGACCAGCATCATCTTGATTGTTTTAAGTACAGTTAATCTGTAGTTTCAGCATCGGCTTGTTTCCATTTCTTGAGGCCAATTTTCAGAATTCTGGTGGCTACAGTCCGGTCATCATGCAGTTAACTTCTCCACCTGGTGGGGTTTCCAGTATCTATAAGACAGCTCACAGGATATGGCTCAGAATATTTCCATAGCCCTTGAGAAGGAACCAAAGGTCCTTGACTATGCTTACTGAATACATCATTATTATTTGGTCTCCTTTGACAGTTTCCTTTTGTTTCCACAGATTCTCACTTCTCTGATTAAACTTATTCTTTGGCTAAAGTTCTTCCATAGACAAAAGGCAGGCTGAGGACACGGGGAATGGGCAAGGACCTTAGGATCCTGCTCTGTTTCACGTGGGGGCCATAAAGGAGCAACAACTTGGCAGTGGAGAAGTCCCCTGCTTGCCCCTAGCCTGAGACAATGTCACACCTAAAATCCAAAACCTAAACTACCAAAAAATTCAATATTTTCATATACACAGATTACCCAGTTTTCAAAAGGATTCTTTAAGATGTGAAATCACTCAATGGACATTTAAATTGGGATTTGATTTACAGAAATTTCATTCAAGAATGAGTGAATGGAGGTACAATGGTACTGCAATATTTCAGTGGGTACACAAATCTCATATGAAATAGTCACCAAGCATCTGCCAATCCCTGACAGTGGCTGGTAACTCAGTTGGATTTGCCTTCTTAAAATGTTTTCTCAACAATTCCAAGGGAACCCTCCTCTGCCTCACCATATGGAGACTTTTTCTATTTAATCATAATTTAGGCACTTTTCTTTGCCCTAATTTATCAAACATTTTTTCTCAAGATCCAAAATTAGGGTATTGGGGTTTCCTGCCCCCCCTCCCTTTTTATAATATACTGTATTTGTTCTTAATTTCTCCTAGTTCAATGATAGACAGCAATTATAATTATAGCCCATATAGGCTATAATTGTTTAACAAAAAGGAATTCAGTGAGGTCAAAAGAGAATGTGAAAGCCATTACAGCAAAGCAGGTTGGGCTGGTGGTGCAGTATGAGCTCATTGCCTTGCTAATTGGAAGGTACAGATGTGGGTACAGACCCCACGAAGCCCCCTTGGCCTGGGTGAAAGACAACCTGCCATCATTAGCGAGGGATCAGCAAGCGCGGGTGGGGCTGGTGCCAGAGCGCCACATGCCGCGGCCAGGGAGGTGGCCTGACATCGGCTCCTGGCTCTGCCATGATCCTTGGTCCCATCTGGACTAAAAAGGAAAAGGAAAAAAAAAAAAAAAAACCCAAGTGTGAAAACCCAACCGAGGTTTTGGTTCCTAGTAAGGCTTTGGTTCAGTACATTCCTGAACGTGCTCTCTTTCCAAGAAAGGTAGGTGTGTGTCACAAATATTACATCACCAACGCGGTCGCTGAAAGAGAAACTTGCCAACTGCACAATTTGTTGGCATCAGTGTGCATTGCCATGACAATATTCTAGCTGCAACTGTTGTGATTCATTTGGCTTCTTTTCAATTCTTAGAACCACAGTTCTAAGCCTCAAGTCCTCATGATCCTTTCCACAGGCAAGGAGAAAGGGGGTGTGAGACTCCAAGAACTCTTCCCTGCAACTCTTTCCTCCCGATCTCAGTGACTAGCATAGGGGCAGATGCCTACCTTTAAACCCACTGCTGGGAAAGAGGAAAAACTTGGTGACAGGCTGCAATCAGCCATTGCTCATTCTGGGTGGTAGGAGAGGGAGAGAAGGGATTCCACTCTTCCAGAAAACATTGCCAGTGCTATCTGAATGCAGTTAGGGTTCTAAGTTTTATCCAGTCCCCACAGTATATGAAAGAACGATCACAAGCTACTGAAAACGTTGCCTCCTAAATGAAATTGAAGTGATACAGCCTGGTAGATAAATGCTAAATTGGAGAGCTGCTGCTCTGGGTTGCTTTGTCAAATGAGTCACTCCCCGCTACGTGTCCTTGGGCAGCTCCCCATGGATCCAGGCCCCAGTGTGCACTTCTATCAAAAAAGAATAGTGCCATTTACCACCTCCTGGTCTCACAGTTGGGTTGTATGATGATTAAAAGGAACCTCACAAGACCTGTGAATTTCTCAGATTAAAGTATAAAGTGCTGAGTTTTCTGAGGATGATGCAAATATCAAATCACTGAGCACAAAACCAGCCTCAACGGGCCTCTCAAAGTGGCCTGGAAGGCACAGTCACGACCTGTGGCTGGGCTCCTCCCCTGACAACTCTGATTTGAACCCCCTGGGCTCCCACTCTCAGCTTTTCTCTGCTACCTCAGAGCCCACCTTCCCCAGAAGCTAGGAGCACAGGGTGTAACGGGTGATGGTTAAGTGTGAGAGTGGAATGAAAGAGTTGGAGGAAGAGGGGAAAAGGAATGCTAAGAAGATCTACTCTGGTTTCCTTCCACTCATTTCAAATCCTGTTCAAGTCCACTCTTATAACACTTAAACTAGACCATTAAATACATTCATGGCGCCCAAGACTGGCATGGTTTGGTCCCTTGATGGCAGGGTTTCTTTGTGTGTTTAGGGCACAAGCCAGTAGGCACTGGTTTCCAAAGTCACCCTGACTGATGGTGGTGTGATCCCTGGTACACTGAGGTCCAGATAGGCTGTTCTGTGTATCTAGCACATGCTGGTCCTTGGGGTTTTCTTTCTTTTTTTTTTTTTTTAATAATTCTGTTAAAGATGCACTCAGAGAAAACACATTTTTGCTTATATTTATTTTTTACCCTATTCCTCAAACAAATGGAAGTGGTTTACATTTTTAAAGTACAGGGAGTAAAAGTTTAAAAAATAAGGAGAGCTTAGAAATAATTTAAAGATGCATCAGATGGTGATCCAAAATGAAATAGTATAAAATTTTGCTGCTTAAGCCAAAAAGAAAATCTAATGGGTTATGTACTCCTGATTCTCGTTGTTATTCTTGTTTTCTCTCCTTCTCCTCTTTTGCCTCTTTCTCTGTCTCTCTCTCCTCACTTATCTCTATCTCCCTTTTTGAAAAAGAAAAACACTTTTTTGCCTGGAAAGTTAAACTCGTAGCTGTCATTAAATTTAAAAGGAGATTTAATCATGTATATTATCTTAAATTATTCTTGGAATTAGACATAGCAATTGCTTTACTAGTTGGTCAATCACACTGCTTCTTAAAGAAGGGATATTGTAAAACAACCAAGAAGTTTTTTTAACTCTGGTTTGCAGAACATACGATATTTTCCACATTGATGCTGCTTGAGACAATTTTTTAAAAAGCAGATGGTGCCTCTCTTTGTGACTGAATGAAAATATTTCCATAGGAAGCTGGGCTAAGAGAAAGAACCAACTACTACATTTGAACATGAGGATTCATTTTGCGTTCCTGTTCCTAAATGCCTGTGATCCATCTGGAAAACTCTCTGCTCTGCCTTTGGACTTCTGTTCCTCAGCTGAATTCTGTGCCTCTCCTTCCTTTGTAAAAGACACCTCTCAGGCCCATTTGGGCAGAAGGTATCCCCTTTAGTCGTGGGGGTGACAGGGCTTATTGGAGAGACTGGAAGCTCTGGAATCAGATGGTGTGGGTTCAAAACCTGCTCCACCATTTAGAAGCAGAAACTTGGGCAGGTTGCTTCACTTCTCTCTGCTTAGGATCGGTCTCTGATAAAACAGCGATCATGTCAGTTCCCAGCTTGCCCTGGGGACTCCACGGTAAAGAATCTGCCTGCAATTCAGGAGCCGTAGGAGATGTGGGTCCAATCCCTGGGTCAGGAAGATCCATTGGAGGGGAGGGTATGGCAACCCACTCCAGTATTCTTGCCTGGAGAATCTGCATGGACAGAGAAGCCTGGCAGGCTACAGTCCATAGGATTGCAAAGAGTCAGACACGACTTAGCAGCAGTAGCAGTCACTTTCCCAATACTTTACTGCCTCCTATTCCTCAGCCACCCCGCCAAGTCCTATTGATCAGGCCCCATCAGGAACCACAGATCTGAGGATGTATATAACCTGTTCTTATCCTGCCTTACACTTTAACCCATCTCTGTACTTATAGTAACTAGTACAATATAAATGCTATATAAATAGTTGTGAATACAATGTAAATATTATGTAAATACTCTTCAGTATGCAGCAAATTCAAGTTTGGCTTTCTGGAACTTTCCTTCCTGCTTCTGTCTTAATTCCACCCATCATGGTCTCTCCCTCTCTCAAGCTCTCGGCTACCCCTGCCTTTCTCCTCCCCCTCCTCCACTGCATTCTCAAAGCGAACTTGCTAACACACAAACCGAATTGTGTTACTACCAAGTATCCTTTACCTACTTGACTGGCCATTGCCCAGGACAAGTTTCAAACCCCTTCACTTGGATCTCAAGGCCCTTCTTAATCTGGCCCTGCTGTCTCTCTCTGGCTTCACCCACTCATCCCCCCACTTGCTCCCTAGCCACAGTGAACTAGCTCCTATTCTGGGAATCTGGAATAGGAAGCTTTGTCTCCTAACCAAGCTTGCACAAATTTCTCTCTCTGCTTAGAACACCCCTTCTTCCTGGTCCCTGCTGACCTCTTGCTAGTCCCCACCCCTGCCTAGATATCCCTTTCTTCTGCAGAAGTCCCCTCCATTTGCCCACCTCCACGCCCAGTACTGCCCCAAAGCCCAAGGAGAAGGCTTCCCTGCTGTGAGCTTCCTAGGTACCCAGCACCCTCTTGAAATTGATTTTCTTCTCTCTCACTAGCTAGGAACTCCATGATTGAAGAGACCCTCTTTCCCCATCTTTATATCTTCAGGGCAACAACTCTGTGCTTCACAGAAGATACTTCATAAATATAAAATACATGAAAACAAGCTAATGAACATGTTTTAAGGTTATCATGTCGATTGTGCTGTGCTCTGCTGCTGCTGCTGCTAAGTCGCTTCAGTCATGTCCGACTCTGTGTGACCCCATAGATGGCAGCCCACCAGGCTCCTCTGTCCCCAGGATTCTCCAGGCAAGAACACTGGAGTGGGTTGCCATTTCCTTCTCCAATGCATGCAGGCATGCTAAGTCGCTTCAGTCGTGTCCGACTCTGTGTGACCCCTATGGACAGCAGCCCACCAGGCTCCTCTGTCCATGGGATTCTCCAAGCAAGAGTACTGGAGTGGGGTGCCATTTCCTTCTCCAGTGCTGTGCTCAGTTGTGTACAACTCTTTGCAACCCCATGGACTGTAGCCCACTGATTTCCTCTGCCCATGGGATTTCCCAGGCAAGAATACTGGAGTGGGTTGTCATTTCCTTCTCTAGGGGATCTTCCCAACCCAGGGTTGGAATGTGCATCTCTTGCATCTCCTGCTTTGGTAGGTGGATTCTCTACCATTGCACCACCTGTAGATTAAATGAGATAAAATAAGAAAGGCACTGGAAACATCACACGCACTCAATAAAGAGGAGTCATTACTGTTGTTGCAGTAATGCTGCCATTGCATGGAATTGGACCGCTTTGTGTCCCTTGCCTGGAGAAACCCATGGGCAAATGTCTCAAAGGTTTTTAACATTTTAAACTCCAGGAATGTGATGAAAACTGCTGTAGCTGTTCGCCTTCATATCCATGGGATATCCATCCCTTCAACCAACCAGGGATGACAAATATTTGGGGAAAAAATTCCAGAAAGTTCCACAGAGCCAAACTTGAATTTGCTGCATATTGGCAAGTATTTACATAGAATTTGTATTGTAGTCACAACTATTTACATAGCGTTTATATTGTACTAGTTACTGTAAGTACAGAGATGGTTTAAAGTAAAAGGCAGGATATGTGCAGATTATATGCAAATACTACACAATTTATACAAGGAACCTGAGTGGACATCTGCAAATTTTGGTTATCCTTTGGGGTCTTGGAACCAACCACTCATGGATACCCAGAGATGCCTGCAGTAGTTTTGTTGAGTCTTTGTTAAAATATATCCCTACCACCATCTTCTTTATTTTCTGGTTTGAGTGCCTCTTGCAACCTTTTACAAATAAGTGGGTTTATTCATTCGAATGTGCACTTTCGCCAGTTGGTTCACTTCTAAGTAACCCCTTGTGTCCCTATTCAACAGAGGCTAGTAATTACCATAGCAACCGCAGCATGTGGTGCCTACACACACTCTCAGAAACAAAGCATTTGCTTGGGGAAAAAAAAAATCACACGCACACATTAATTTGTAACACGAAATTCTACTTCATGGCATTTATGAAGGCAAATCATGCCTTCAAGTAAGCAGGCTTACCTGCCTCGCTGGCGGAGGGGCTCATGCTGCTATGCTCTTTCCCTCCCACTGCACTCGCCAGGCACACATTGATTCATTTTAAAGATGAAATTTTTGGTGCAACGGAAAAAAAAAAAAGATGGGAAGGATTCGGTTTCAGCAGGAAGGTACAAAGGTCATCGAGAGGGTGCAGAGCCCCATAGAGCAGTTGTTCCTGTCTGAGTGATGACTCTACTACCAAGGGGATTTATTAAAATGGAGCCTATTGCTGTTACACCGAATAAGGCTCTCCATAAATTCTGCGTGAGCCTGTCAGTGGCTAAGCCCATATGTAACGCGTCAATACAGCGCCTGCGTCTGCCTGCTGGTGTCTCCAACAACCCAGCCTGTGGCCGCCTCTCCAAGCCCCGAAGCATGTGTATACACGCCCCAACCCAATCAAAAACCCAGGGCCTGAGATGCTGTGCGTGCTCAGAAACGGACACCTCCCATTCTCACGGAGGATGTGCGTGTGTATGTGTGTTTCCAGCAAGACATTGTGTTGTTTAGACTGTGACGGAATCAAACGTGACGCAACCACGCGTTCTGGGTCTTGACGACCTGATGGGGGGATGGGAAGGGGATGAAAAGAGTATGGCCACAGCAATTTCAGGCCATGCGGCACTGTGACCTCCTCACTCTGTCCGCTTACAAAACAGAAGAGGGGAGATACGTGCCAGGCAGTGTTCAAGGTACAGAGAACTGTCAGTGTCATTAGTTATAATCAAAGGGCAGGGGCCAGAGGGTGAATGCCTTCTGGTCTGCCTCCTTAAGTCACCTGAGGAGAGAACACAAACCTGGGGAGAGACTCTGCTTCCCTGAGACCTTTTTTTAGTTGTTGTTTAAACCCAGTCAGTTGGAAGCCTCTTTATGAGTTCTCTCGTTGAAACTCTGATTTTTTTTTTTTTCCCTAAATTGCTTTGGTCTGAAGAAAAAATAATACATTCCAGTCAAAGGCTTTGCAGGGCCCCAGAACAATCTGAACCTTTCACTCTGTTCCGCAGGAATTCGGCTAGACAGGCTTCTATAATAACAGGAGGACGTTCTCTCTTAGAAAACCGAGCTCAAGAAGCGAGGGCAGAGCCATGGGGCGAGGGGCTGGCTGGGTGGAGGGGTAGGGGAAGGGTAGGCAGACATCCTCGCATCAGCTTTTATCAAACATCTGATTAAATGCTCTCAATTCGCTCTTTAAATGGGAATTTCTGATTGTTAACCATTATTTCCCTGCTCCAATGGAGATGATACTGACACAGGCAAAAGATAACTTACAGTCCTCTACTAACACCTTGGAGAGTCCACCGAAGATAAACAATTCCCTGGAGCCACTGCCTGTGGCCTTTATGTCCCGCTGTCTCCAAAACCAGGAAAGGGCTATAAGGCTCCTGTGGGTTTGGGTGGTCAGCTTTGAACCTCTAACTCCCTTCCAGCGTCCTTGCCGAAGTCACCACTAGAGGGCGCCGGTCACCCAGCGATCGCTTTGAGAGGCAGCCCTGTTTCTAAAGCGAGCACATTGAGCTGAAAAGCAGAGAAATCAGTGACGAGGGGAATTATCATGCACAGTTCATTTCCTTGTAATTTAACTCTCAGAGTAACAAAAGCATAATGTATAGCCTAGTTTTGGGGTCTGATTTACAACAATTTAAACTCAAAGATGATTTCCACCTCGCCCCACCCCCTTCCTAATCACTTCTGCTGATATCAGCAGCTGAGAATTTTGTATTTCATCCCGCCACCCTCCCCTCCCCAAAGCCACACATCCGAGAAGAGGAACATGTTAAAACAGGATTCCTGTAAGCAAAGCCGGATGCACAGTTTCACTTTCTGCATCAGTCTTATTGTCCGTTTTAAAATACGTCACGTTTTTATTGTGGCGGTTTGGTTTGCAGCCCCCACTGCTTTTAAATATTGTGAAGTCAAATGGACAAAGCACTTCGGTCCTTAAAGGGTTGTGATGTCCATTTCAAACCCGGAGGTAAAAGTCTTGTGCCCCAGCCTCCCCAAGACTCCCAGCTCACCCATCCTCCCCCTTCCTGCGCTGATCCCAGCTTCTTTGATCTCTCCTTTCCTCTGGCTCCTTGAGCTCTTACTGACTCCACCAGCGATTTAGCATTTTGTACCTATTGTCTTGTTCTCTAATTGCTTCATCTGTGCACATTTTCTCCCAGAGGAAAATGAAATAACTTTTTTTTTTCTTTTGAGTCCTCACTTTGTCTCAGGCTCTCTGTTAAGGGTTTCACATGTAATTTTCTTTAATACTTTCAACAACCTTCTGGTTTAGTTGCAATTGACTTCCTTTTACAGATGAGGAAACTGAGTCAGAGAGGTTAAATTACTTACACAAGGTTATACTGGAAATGGGAGGATTCAGACACAGATAATTCCTATTACATCATTCTGGGCCTGCCTCCATGATCAATTGAAATGACCATCTCAGCCCTCCAAACTTTCAGCAACATATAGTGGTAGACTCACATAGGCAGACACACAGAGACGCACACATGCGCTTCTTACAAGATAATTTAAGATCTGTATGAGCTTGCCCTATACCTTGGTAAGGAAGTTAGAATTATCCCTATTTTTAAAATTAAACAACTTGCTGAATATTAGCCAAATTCCCAGCCTCCTTGGACAGAACTCTTTCCACCATACCCTTAATATGTGCATAATAATTTGTCACAGTTCCATTTCCTTGAATCCGTGTTGTTGCTGTTTTTTAGCTGGGCCTTTCCCTTCAAGGGAAGAACTTCATATTACTGCAGAGCTTTATCATCAGCTGCAGAGCCAGAGCCTCTTTTCATGGGGTCCAATCAGCTATGAGTGTCGTGAAGTAACTGGGCCTCATGGGATCCAATCAGCTATGAGAGTCATGGAGTAACTGAGACTCATGGGGTCCAATCAGCTATGAGAGTCGAGCAGGTACTGAGACTCATGTGAATCCAGGGCTCTAACTCCTAGCTCAATGTCCTGTTCATGGCATTTATTATCTTCTTTCCCAACTATGCTGTTCAACCTGCATAGATTTGGTTTTATCTTAGATTTGAGTGTTTTCAGACCCTAAGTGTGCCCCTACCCCAAATATTGGAGGGCAGATCAGGAAGGAGGAAGAAAGTGGACTGTTTTCTTGCAAGTGGACAAAAATAGACTGGCTAGGAATAGGAAGCCATCATTAGGCCCCAAAGCCCTTTAGGTGTGTACCATGTCCCATATGTTTGGGATCAAAACACAGTAGATGAAGGAGACTGAGTCAAAGTGTGTGTTGATATAGAAGGAAAATTCTTCCCATCTGTCCATTGGGATTGGCAAGTGAGTAACAAAGTGGCATCTGTGAAGCAACAAGAACTTATACACACATCCTGGGCTCCTCCCAGGACTCTCCGCTCACTGGACCACTGCAAATCCTCCCAAGCGAGTTAAGATAAAGCCACCGGAAGAAGTCAGTGGGTTGTGCCCAGCAGCCAGTGAGCCAGCTCAAACAGAAGTGGTGACTAATGACTGGCAAGGCAGAGGCCAGGGTGCTCCAGATCAGTGTGGGGCGGGCACTTGGCAGCGGAGGGAAACTGCAAGCCCAGCCATGCTGGTGCCTGAGTGTATAGGTGACACCTCCTGTCCATCCCTCCACCCCTAACCCTGTTGGGCACCACCCGCCAATACCTACCAAGAGGGTGAGACTTTGGAAGTGAGTCAGTAATCCTGCATGTGCTGGTGGGGGCAAGGAAACATAGGGCTGAGAGCACTCTGGTTAATGGAATCTCATTAGTATTCCAAAGATTCTAGGCTTGGGAGGCTCCGAGGAGGCTTTTAAACACCAAGTGCAGACTAAATGCTAAATAGTTGTTAATTTTCTTCCATTCCTTTCTCTTCTCTAGAAGGCTAATATTTGGGGAACTTATCCTAATGTATCAGTGAAGTTTGAAGAGTGTAAGTTCATCTACTATCATTTTTTATATGCTTTACTAAGCAAAAGTAAAGTATTAGAATTCCCAAGGTATCAATATTCCCTAAAGTGTCAGTTCAGACAAAATGAATTCTTTCCGATGCTACTTCCCTCCTCTCTGCTCTACACCATCAGGAATCCAAATTGATGAAGTTCTGGGAAGTGTACCAGGCACACGCCTGTCCCAGAGCTGTTGCACATGCTCTACCCTCAATCTGTGAAAAGAATATTCCAGGTAGTCTGTATGGCTGCCTGTCTTGTGGTCTTTGCTCAAAGGTCACTTTTTTAGTGAGATCTTTCTGGCCACCTTAGTTAAAATTGCAGCCACCCACCAGACCTTTCTTTGCCCCTTCCTGCTTTTATTTTCCCATAGCACTTATCAGCCCAGATACATGTTTTGTTTATAATCTATTTATTGTCTGCCTCCTACAGTAGAAGGACAGAAACTTTCCAATCCTGTTCACTGGTGTATCTGTAGAGCCTGGAGGAGTGCCTGGCACATTGTAAGCCCTCAAATATTTGTGTGAACATCATTAAAATGTCACACCTTTCAGTGAATATTTCTGTCACTCAGTGTTGCTTAGCTTGAAAGCAACCTTTTATTTTCTTAGCATCTTGATTAACAGAGCATTCTTTTTGCCTGCATTTAACTACGGGGAAAGAAGAAAAGGATGCATAGAGGAATAAAGAAAAAAAAAATGCCTTATCAAAAAGCAGATGAGGGCACACAAAGCCTGGCAACAAAGCCAAAGGAAGATAATTCAGCCCTGGAAAGCTACAGTGCTAATATAACAATAACAATAATAATAGTAATAGTGATAGCTGTTAGTGGGTACCACCTGCAGGCTGGGGCTTCATTTTCCAGACATGTAATTAGTATCATAGAATTGTCTTTCAGGAGCTTAGAATTTCCATGACCTGATTGGGACAGGGGGTGGGGCGCCATGAGGAAACTGACAGGAAGATACATAATAACAGGAAGTAGGAGTAACAACAGGAAGAGCAGGGAGGGGAGAGAGGAGGAAAGTGGAAGGAACCGGCCAACATCCTGGGCTGCCCGCCCGACAGCACCCCTGGAAACGGTCCCTTTGCAACCACCACTGCTCTGCCCTCCGCTCCACCACCCACGAGGGCTCCGGCAGCATTCTTTTCCCTCAGGGTTTCAAATATTTATAATCACCTGCCATGTCTCCCTAGAGAATTAGTCACAAATAAGGCATTTTAAAAATTGCTTAAGATACTGTGTTGTAATGCTCTAACATTGTGAGGACCCCCACCTCACCCATAGTTTGTGAAGCTTCTGAACATCTTGGGATAAAGGAGATACTGGAATCCTCCACGCTGGAAGGGAGCTGTGTCAGCAGGGCTGAAAATCTGGCCCTCGGCTCTTGGCAGGAACGTGAGTGGGGAAGGGGCCAGGGTGACTTTGTGCATTCCCAGTGTGGGCGCTCTGGAGCTCACAGCATCATCCAGTGTCCTCCCTGCGTGTTGTGTGAAGTCAAACAGGCTCAGCTGGAGACATACACTGGGAATCTAGCCACAACAACTAAAATGCAACCATGTCTGTCCATTTTGAATCCGAATGAAACAATGGCCAAAATTTGGAGCTGAGAAACCACAGGGATGAATCCAAGCAACGAAGGGAAGCCTCAAAACTTCTGTTTAGGAAGGGTTTCTCCCCAGAGGAGCAAGAGGGCCACTGCTCTCGTTCAGATGGAGAAATTACGCCAGGAGGGAGGGGCTGTGATTGGCGTCAGACTGCACAGGTGGAGCAGAGTTTTAATAATTACTGGCTGACAGCAACCCCGGCTCTGATTCCATAGCAACCATCAACTTCTGGTCTATTCTGAGTTGATAAAATTATTCAGGCCACAAAGACATTATTTAAAAACCACAAAAAGAATGAAGAGCGCCTAGTCTATGGCGTCAACAGGGTTGCCCATTTAAAAACGCAGATTCTTCAGCCTTAATGTCTAAGATTCCAAATCAGGTTCTTTGATGGGGAGGCTCCAGAAATCTTTATTGTGACCAGCTGCACTTTGAGGAGCACTGCATTCGATGACACCTGTTGTTAGTTCGAACCTCAGGTCCTCCCAAAGCAACACTAGAGACAGACTAGACCAGTGCTATCTAATATGGAAGTCACCAACTACATGTGACCGCTGAGACCTAGATATGTGGTTGGTCCAAACTGAGATGTGTTCTGAGGGTAAAATACCCTGGATTTCAAAAAAGAGTAGATATATTAAAAACAGTATATACAGTAAAAGCAGATGAGTGTAAGACCTCTCACTTAAATATTTTATACTGATGGTACATTGAAATAATATTTTGACTATGTTGTCCTTAGTAAAATAGGTTATTAAAGTTAATTTTACCTGTTGTTTCTTACTTTGTAAATGTGACTACTAGAAGATCTGAAGTTAAATATGTGACTTGGATTCTGTTTTTCGAGCTAATCTAAACACATGAGTTCCAGATCATTGAACAGGCCATAGAAACTTTGCAGAGAAGGAGTATTTCCAGTTTTATTCTCTTTCATCTTATCTATACCCCTACAAAGAAATGGAGGTCATTGAAGCTGGTCTAGCTTGTACAGCAAAGGTTGAAAACAGGCAGCTTTTCAGTTCAATCAAATCCACAGACAGGTTCTGTTTCACCCACAAAATATTGGCCCACATGATGTTTTCTAAAAATATAATGTCATAGACATAAAAGATAGTTTAGTACATATTTTTATGTCCAGCATCTATTGAAAAAAACTAAAGATCCAGAAGCAGCAGTTTCACCATTCCCCATGGAAAAATCCTGCTGGCCCCAGGCAGTACCTGTTTCATCGGGAGCAGGAGGCAAGCCTGTCAGTTTGCCACAATCCCAGCTCAAACCAGTCAGTCCCAAAGGAAATCAACCCTGAATATACTGGGAAGGACTGATGCTGAATCTCCAATACTTTGGCCACCTGATGCGAAGAATTGGCTCACTGGGAAAAAACCCTGATGCTGGGAAAGATCGAAGGCTAGAGGAGAAGCAGGAGGCAGTGGAGTGCATTGCTGACTCAATGAACATGAGTTTGAGCAAACTCTGGGAGATGCTGCAGTCCATGGGGTTGTAAAGAGTTGGATACGACTGAGCAACTGAACAACTGGCTCCTGTGGATCTGGCTGGCAGACAAGGCAAAAAGACAAAGTAAAGATTTGTGTGAGTGACTTTAGGGGAGGTAGGAAAGTGATGTATATCGCTTTGGCTTAGCTTCCGTTGACCAGAACTTAGTTATGTGGACCCATCTAATTGCAAGAGAAGCTGGATATGGGCTTCCTTGGTGCCTCAGTGGTAAAGAATCTGCCTGCGATGTCGGAGCTGCAGGGAGTCATGGGTTTGATCCCTGGGTTGGGAAGATCCTCTGGAGGAGGGCCTGGCAACCTGTTCCAGTATTCTTGACTGGAGAATCCCACGGACTGAGGAACCTGGAAGGCTACAGTCCATGGGGTTGCAAAGAATTGGACACTACTGAAACGATTTGGCATGGCAGGTGTATCTAGTGAGAAAAGGAAATGGATTTTGAACATCCATATCAGCATCTATGCCTGATTCAAGCTTAATAAGGAATGGAATAGAAAGGAAGAATCACAGATATAAACCCGAAAGTCCATGGATCTTTCCAACAAGGATCAGATCAATCCAGTTTGGTTTAGGGACTTCCATAGCCCTCGGCTCTTTGTCTTTCATTCATCCCAAACTTGGATTCATAGGGCTTACAAATTACTTTCTATAGCTCTGCAAGGCAGCAAAATGAATTAGTCTCCTTTTTGCAAACCCATTTAATTCATAAGAACACAAGGACCTTTCTATTACTCAAAATTCAGTGTTTAGTTCCAGCTAAATGCAACCTGTGCCTCTAAACATCTGCTCTAGTGATTAATATCACTTGGGACCCAGAGAAATATTCCTTCAAATCTCTTGCCTTGTGTCCTTGAATCAAAAGGCAGCAGCATCTGAATGCTGGGAAGGTTTGTGGGTTATTCTGCTGATATCAGAGATGAACTTTGCTTTAAACTCTGGGGAGGAATTGATCCATGAAAACATTTAAATAAGGGTTAAAAAAAAAAGTGTCAAATTTTCCTTCTCAGTATCATTGAAATAGAATCCTACATAGTGAAGTAGTCTTATTAAATTTTTTTGAACATTATCTGCCTCTCCTGTTCCAATCCGTGGTTTCAGAGGTCCTCACAAATTCAGTTCAGTTCAGTTCAGTCGCTCAGTCGTGTCCGACTCTTTGTGACTCCATGAATCGCAGCACACCAGACCTCCCTGTCCATCACCATCTCCCGGGGTTCACTCAAACTCATGTCCATCGAGTTGGTGATGCCATCCAGCCATCTCATCCTCTGTCGTCCCCTTCTCCTCCTGCCCCCAATCCCTCCCAGCATCAGAGTCTTTTCCAATGGGTCAACTCTTTACATGAGGTGGCCAAAGTACTGGAGTTTCAGCTTTAGCATCAGTCCTTCCAATGAACACCCAGGACTGATCTCCTTTAGAATGGACTGGCTGGATCTCCTTGCAGTCCAAGGGACTCTCAAGAGTCTTCTCCAACACTACAGTTCAAAAGCATCAATTCTTCGGCGCTCAGCTTTCTTCACAGTCCAACTCTCACATCCATACATGACCACTGGGAAAACCATAGCCTTGACTAGACAGACCTTTGTTGGCAAAGTAATATCTCTGCTTTTGAATATGCTATCTAGGTTGGTCAAAACTTTCCTTCCAAGGAGTAAGCATCTTTTAATTTCATGGCTGCAGTCACCATCTTCAGAGATTTTGGACCCCCAAAAAATAAAGTCTGACACTGTGTCCACTGTCTCCCCATCCATTTCCCATGAAGTGATGGGACCAGATGCCATGATCTTCGTTTTCTGGATGTTGAGCTTTAAGCCAGCTTTTTTACTCTCCTCTTTCACTTTCATCAAGAGGCTTTTGAGTTCCTCTTCACTTTCTGCCATAAGTGTGGTGTCATCTGCATATCTGAGGTTATTGATATTAGGTAGTGTTAATGGCAGTGCATGTAGTTTCTGAGGAATAGTTTGTTGTATTAAACAATTCATATTCCTCTTAATTTGCATATATGTAAATCCAAACACATCACGCATGAAAGAATGATGTCAGTTCTTTACCTGGATAACTCCATAGACAACATTGTTAGAACAAAAGTAAGAATGTTAGATTGTAACAGCTTTTTGAAGCTGGAATTCACATGCTGCGTAATTCACTCATTTAATGTGTATAATTCAATGGTTTTAAGATATTCACAGAGTTGTGTATTTAACACCACAATCTTAGAACATTTTCATCACCACTGAAAGAAACCTTATTCCAATACAATATTGTATAGTAATTAGCCTCCAATTAAAATAAATAAATTTATATTTTAAAAAATAAAGGAAAAAATGAATGATTGCAGGCAAAAAATTAAATTAAATTAAATTAAAATAAATATGTATATAAAAAAAAAAGAAGCCTTATTCCCCTTAGCTGTCATCCTCAATCCCTTCATCCCTGCCACTGAATCCTTGGCAAATACAAACCTACTTTCTGTTTCTTTAGGTTTGCCTATTTTTGACATTTTATATAAATGTAATCATACATCATATGGTAATTGGTGACTGACCTTTTTCACTAAGTATAATGGCTTCAGGGTTCACCCATGGTGTAGCATGAATCAGTACTTCATTCCTTTTTATTGCTGATATACCAATGATATTTTGTTTTTCCATTCATTAATTGGTGGACATTTAATTTGCTTATACTTTTTGGCTATTATGGTTATTGCTGCTATGAATATTTAGGTACAAGGTTTTTTTGTGGATATGTTTTCATTTCTCTTATGTATGTACATAGGAGTGGAATTGTTAATAAGATTTAATTAAATTTTCAAAAACTTGAAATAAAAATATCAGCCATATTTAAATAATTTTGACTTAAATTTTTTATATTCACTCATTATAATTTGAATTTATCTTTTATTCTTCATAGATAATTTAAAGTACCATGGAAAAAATAACATTTTGGAAATATGAAGAAGTACATTTTTAAGTTTCCTCTTAATGAAAATACATTTAAATTGTTTTTGGTTTGAATCCAATACACTTTTTAAATCCTTTAGATCATTACTGTTATTAGATTATAAGTTATGTGAAAATCTGGATTATATCAACATGGTGATTTTGCTAAAAAAAGGGGTCAAAATTATGTAGAATAAATGTATCATTGTTTTTGAATTGTATATGGATCTTATTACTCAAACTGTCAGCCCATAAACAGAACATATAAGCATGAGCAAAATATTTAAATTCTGTCTTTTAAAACCCATTCACATAAAAATCATAGGTTTATTTGTATCTTCCCATTTTGTTGTCATTCTCCTATTTGCTTTTATGAAAGTACATTTGTCAAGAGAGGAGGATAAGAGCCTATGTTATTTTGTAGTTTGTTAGCTTGATTTATAACTTTTAAATATTAAGTCATATCTTAGATGGACCTCAATTTGTACTCTTGGCATAGGCTCTGTAGGATTTAAGGCCAGAATTTAAGGCTAGTGTGGGAAACCTAAATGAGGATCACTGAATACTTGTTGACTGATTGGTCTAGTATTGGAGCAAGGGCAAGAGGACTTTTTTTCTCAAGTGATGTTTGAGAATTTTACATTTCCTTACATCCCATGCTTCAGTCTCATGGGGGGACATTTGAGTTCCATGAGCCTGACTGGAGTGGACAGGTGCAGCTTATTGGTGGTGACCACACAAGACACCTAATTCACACTAGCAAAAGGCATGTAATTAAATCCTCCATATAAAACTTCTCTAGTTAGGGTCTCACTGTCGATCCTATGGAATTCTGCCTGCCACTTTAAGAAGTAAATTACTTACTTGAGCATTACTAATTATTTTTTGTTCTACATTCATGAATCTAGGAAGCTCCTGGTCTTGTTGACTCAAGAAAATGACAAAGTTTGTTTTGTATTTTTTATCTTTCTCTGTATAAATTGCAATCAGAAACTCTGTACTCATTAGCTAACAAAAATATATTGAGTGAATATTTTGTGTTGAATGCTACACAGGCTTTATGTGAGGAATTGAAAAGTAAGTAATACAATAAGATAGGAGATGAAACACAATGAATATTTGAGTTTTTGGAGCATCTTATAACCCTTCCTATTTGGGAAAAGTCCATTTCATCAAACCATTCAGTGGCATACAGCCATATGCATTAATAGTCATCATCATTGCCATCATTCTGTGACTCAGTGCAGCCCCATCCTGACTGTGGGACTGGGAGTCAGCTGGGGGCACTCAGCTCCATGGTTGCTCATTCTGGGATACAGGCCGCTTCTCATGGCATGTTCCTCCTATGGCGATAGCAGCATCATAGAGAGTTAGTCCCATGGTGTAGAGTATTTCAGGACTTATGCTCATGTAACTCCTGCTAACATCCCATTGGCCAAAAATGTTGCATGGCAGAGCCCACGGGAAGGAAAGAAAAGTCAATATTTGTAGAACAAAAATCAAGCCATCACAACCCCCTAGGGTGAGGCTTGGTGGACACTGTCCATTCCACCTCCCATCTCAGAAGCTTAAAGAGGCAAGACATCCCCTTCTCTGGCTCTGCCACAAGATAATCCAGAGGGAATAACTCAAAGGACAAGGAACAGGAGGAGAGATCACCCACTCAGCAATGGTGCACTCAAGTGACCAGGGGCAGTCATGTCTTCAGTAGCTTTCTTACCGGATTATTTCGGGGGCAAGGACCTGGGCTACATGTCTCCTTTGTCCAAACTTCCTTTCATCCTTCTGGTTTTCTGAGCTTGGTTCTGCAGGCTTTCAGAGGACTCTGGAATTGATCCAGCTAACACCTTTCTAGTTTTAGAGATAGTTTTGGTCGTTTGCTAACAACTGGTAACAGTAGGCACAGTATTTTGCCCTTGAAAAATATTCCATAGTTTGAGGAAACAATGTTCTCAAAGAAAACTTTTGGACAGAATCGTACATGTATCATATGATATTCTAGGAGTCAAGAGTATGAAGTGTAGGGCCTAATAACAATGATTTCAAATCTGAACTCTGGCACTTCCTTGCTGTTTAACCTTGTGTATATGCCTTAACTTCTCTAAATTTTGGTTTCCTCATCTGTAAATAGGAGAAATACTTACTTCAATAGGCCTTTGCAAGGGTAAAGCAATAATAGATGTTTAATCTCCAAACACAGTATCTAGTATGCAGTAGACACTTAATAGCTAGTATGTAGTTATTACTTTTACTATGACAAGGTGTTATTCAGAGTGGCTTAAGCTTTCTGAAGGAAGGGAGCTTTGAGGAAAGTCTTAAAGAAAATTGGAGGCATGGACAATAGAGAAAGGGCAATAGAGAAACATTTCAGGAAAAGTTATATGTAAAAGTCAAAAGTGCAGGGGCAAGACTTGGCAAGATATATGTGAGACATATGGCGGAGATTGGCATGGCTATTTAGAGGGGGTGTATCTTCACAGAAAGGAAAAGAAAGTTGTAAAGCAAGAAAGAATCTGATTCTAGATAGAGTCCTTGAATCATAGACAAGGTTTAAATGTGATGAGTTGGTAAGAGGGAGCCCTTACAGACTTTTCGGCTGATGGATAAAACATGTATGTGGAGGAGAAGCTATCTTAAGAATATTGGGAGGGGGGTTACATATGGGATAGTTTATGATGGAAATGGAGTCCAGTTAAATAGCAATCACTGTAATTCCAGTGTAGGGTGATCAAAGTCTGGACTATGGTGATGGCTATGGGATCAGAATCCTAGGGAAGAAACCCTTCTGAAGTACACAGTGGGCTCCGTGGTGCTTCATATGCAACAGTAAACAGGAGTGTGGGGTCACTGCTGCATTTGGAAAGAAACTGAACGTATAAAGCTAAGATAATTAAATGATTCTTTTTATTGACATATAATTCACATCCTGTAGTAGTCAGGGTTCTATAATGAAACAGAACCAATAGGATTGATTGACTTATGACTGATTGGCTCACATGGAGGCTGAGAAGTTCTACCATCTGTTGTCTGTAAGCTGGGGACTCAGAAACGTGCTGGTGTATATTTCTGTCCAAGGGTTGGAGAAGACTGATGTCCCAGCTCAGACAGGCAAGTACGAAAGGAGAGAATCTTTCCTTCCACCACTTTTTGTTCTATTCAAGCCTTTAAAGGATTGGATGATGTCACCCATATTGGGGAGGGCAATCTGGTAAACTGAGTCCACTCATTCAAATGTGAATGTCCTCTGGAAGTGGCCTCACAGACATGCTCAGAAATGTTTAATCTGGGCACCCCATGGCCCAGTCAAGTTGACACATAACATTTACCCTCCTCACGTTTACCATTCAGTTGTTTCTAGTATAAGCACAAGGTTGTGCAACAGTCACCATTATGTAATTCCAGAACATTTTCACTAAACCAGAAAGGATCTCATCAGCAGTCACTCCCTTTCCCCTTTCCCTGCAGCCCTGGCAACCACTAATCTACTATCTATCTCTATCAGTTTGCCTATTCAGGACATTTCATATAAATGGAATCATATAATATGCGGCCCTTTACGTTGGGCATCTTAACTTGGCAGAATGTTTCCAAGATTTACCCATATTATATTATTTCATTCTTTTTTATGGCTGAATACTATTTCATCATCTGGATATACCACATTTTATTCATCTGTTCACCAGTTAATTTGGGTTCCCATTTTTTATAGTTGTACACAAACATTCATAGCAATATTATTCACAAGTTTTTGTATATGTACAAGTTTTGCTCATATGGTTTTAATTCCCTTGGGTATATACCTTGGAGTGAAATTGCTGGACCATATGGCAACTATGTTTAACCATCTGAGCAACTGCCAAACTGTTTTTCACAGTAGCTACATCATTTTACATTTCTACCAGCGATGTATGAAGGCTCCAGTTAGCCAACACTTGTAAGCTTTTTTATTTTATAGCCATCTTAGTGGGTGTGATGGAGAAGAAAATGGCAACCCACTCCAGTATTCTTGCCTAGAGAATCCCACGGACAGAGGAGCCTGGCAGGGTACAGCCCATAGGATTGCAAATAGTCAGACACGGCTGAAGCAACTTAGTACATAGCAGTGGGTGTGAAGTGGTACCTTATTATGTATGTGTTGTATTGCCTTAGTGACTAATGTTGAACATCTTATGTGTTTATTGGCCACTTACATCCTTTGGAGAAATGTCTGTTCAAATCCTTTGCCTATAATAATGAAATTTTTTGCCACATCTCATGACCCACTCTAAGACCAGCTCCACCAAATACCATGTTTGATAGCTCTTTAGGGTATACTCTGCCCTAGGTAAATTTAAAATAATTCTGAGGTTTCCAAGTTTTTTATGGAGCTACTGTGATACCTCTTTCATTTTATTTGGTCTATAAATATGTGATCAAGAAATTTAAACTGCACTGGGGAACTATTTCTATAATTGTTCTTTCTTCCCCATTATTGTTATTGATATAAACACTTTGGGTTTATTTTTTTAACCTTCCTTCATCTGATACCAAGGACAAACCAAGTAGAATTCTTTACAAAAGTTAATTAATTTAACTTTCTTTGAACCTTCTCCCAAATGGAGGTTGGTACTTTCAAAGGAATGGCATACTACAATGAGTATGAGAAGCAAACTGCACAAAGATTTTCCAAATAGCTTTAAAATAAAGGACTTGAACTATTTTTTCTCAAACTTTTCTTTCACCTTTAACATTCTATGATTCTAAAACAGTTGGTTGTTAACCGAGATGGAATGGGAACCCAGGAATTCTAACTTAAAGCTCCTTTCCCTGGTCAAGATGCAATTCTTATTTGATGAAGTAACATTTGCAAAGTCTTAACTGGTCCCTTGGAGGCTGAAAAGTCTGGAAACATAAGAAATAGGTCATAGAAGGAAAGGTTCAGAAACTAATGTATGTAATTAAGAAAGTGGTCATAGTAATTATTTGGTGGGTGAACTGTACTTATAGATAAAAGTCACAGTTTAAAAATGCAAAACAGATGGTTCTTAGGTAGTGGAGTGAAATTCTTCCTTGGGACCCAATGGGATTTGGAATGACACATTTTTGAAAAGCCCAAAATGTTAACAGAAACCTTGACATTAGACTTTTTTAAGTGTGGAAAGTATTATCCAGTTGCAATCTGCTTCCATCCAGCTATTAGTATGAGATCAAATAAACCTGAAAATAGAATCAGGAGGAAATGGATGCTAATATAGTGCTGTGAGTTGGAGGTAAAACAGGTTTAAGAACCATGGAAAAGTTTGGGTGCCTTAATTGCTATGTGGGTCTGTTGCCCAGACATTATCTGGTTTTCCCCTGGACCTGTTTGAGAGACAAGGGCTGAAGAGAGTGAGGACTCCGAATTTGAATTGATTGGGTGTATTTTGTGCTAAAAGACTTTTCTAGAATTCTTGGACTATTTGAGCCCTAGATATCCCTACATGGAACCCGTGCACTAGTGGAATAAGACAGGATATGATTGAATGTTAAGTGATATATTGTTTGAATTATATGCTAGAGGAAGTCAGAGTACAGAGATTGATCTGGGTCAGAGTAATCAGGCTCAGGAAGAGCATTCAGGACACAGTGACCTCGGACTGAACTTGATTTAGTGAGTGGAATTCAGTCAAGAGAAGCAGGGAGAAGAGTGTCTTCTATCGAATGAATGAAAACTCTAATGAGTGAGTATTGTAAGGAATGAAGATTTGGTGTTGGAGATGGGCCTAGTATGTTCAGGAGGTAGACAGCAGTCTTCTGTCCCTGGGGTGGAATAGCTTATTAGATGTGAGAAAGCTATAGAGCTGGTTACTTCACACGGGCCTCTGTGTGAGATGCGAAAACTCTTGTTAGTAAAAGACTGAAGGAGCAGGAAACTGGTTGCTGGATGCCCACCCTTAAAGTGTCACAGGCTGTAGTATCAAAAGAGAAAATGTTACCTAGGAAGAATCAGCATTAAGATTTCATTTTTTAAAATGCAATTTCAAATCTTGCCTTCTAATTTCTTGGTAGATCTGTGTTACCACAACATAGAATCATAGAATTGTATGGCAGAATGTAAAACTTAAAACAACATTTAAAATGATCTAATTCATTCTTCTCGTTATATGTGAGACCTAGGAGTTCCAAGGAAACAAATGACTTGCTCAAAGTAGCATCTGGGACATGGTAGGAGCCCCTCTCTCAGACCCTGCCTTCTGTACAACAAACAATACATTGCTTAAGCTTCAGTCCTGATTTGCTGACAGCCTCATGTTTCATCCTGCATTTAACTTAGCCAAGTATATGCTTCACTGCTTCCTAGTATCTTTGTGGATAAAATACCATTTTCTATAAAACAGCCTAGAATCATGTCCCTCAAGGTTTGGTTCGTAAATCAATGGCATCAGAACATTCCTAAATCCAATCTTGGAATTATCCACATTGGGATTTCTATGGTTAGGTTCTCAGAATCTGCATTTTAATTAAGAATATAGGTAACTCTGTCTTTCCTGGTGGCTCAGTTGGTAAAGAGTCTGCTTGCAATATGGGAGAACTGGGTTCAATCCCTGGGTCCAGAAGATCCCCTGGAGAAGGAAATGGCTGTCCACTCCAGTATTCTTGCCTGGAGAATTCCAGAGACTATAGTTGGCTGCAGTCCATTGGGTCACAAAGACTTGGACACAACTGAGTGACTATCATACTTCCCCCATGGGTAACTTTGTACACTGTTTTGAGAGTCACTGCTCTAAAGCAAAATAGAACTCATCCAGAATATTTTTATTTTATTTTTGAGCTTCAAGTGAGTTGTATGACAAAAACAAATTCAGTTCAGTTGCCCAGCTGTGTCTGACTATTTGCGACCCCATGGACTGCAGCACTCCAGGCTTCCCTGTCCATCACCAACTCCTGGAGCTTGCTCAAACTTAGGTACACTGAGTCAGTGATGCCATCCAACCATCTCATCCTCTGTCATCTCCTCCTCCCATCTTCAATCTTTCCCAGTGTCAGGGTCTTTTCAAATGGGTCACTTCTTCCCATCAGGTGGCCAAAGTACTGGAGTTTCAGCTTCAGCATCAGTCCCTCCAATGAATATGCAGGACTGATTTCCTTTAGGATGGACTGGTTGGATCTCTTTGGGACTTTCAAGAGTCTTCTCCAATACCACAGTTCAAAAGCATCAATTCTTTGGTGCTCAGCTTTCTTTATAGTCCAACTCTCACATCCATACATGACCACTGGAAAAACCATAGCCTGGACTAGGTGGACCTTTGTTGGCAAAGTAATGTCTCTGCTTTTTAATAGGCTGTCTAAGTTGGCCATAACTTTTCTTCCAAGGAGCAAGCGTCTTTTAATTTCATGGCTGCAGTCACCATCTGCAGTGATTTTTGAGCCCCTCCCCCCCAAAATAAAGTCTCTCACTGTTTCCCTTGTTTCCTCATCTATTTGCCATGAAGTGATGGGACTGGATGCCATGATCTTAGTTTTCTGAATGTTGAGTTTTAAGCCAACTTTTTCACTCTCCTCTTTCACTTTCATCAAGAGGCTCTTTATTCTTGAAGAACAATTTAAATAATTGCTAATTTGTTATATAAGAGTTCAAGAACTGGGGATTATTCATTTTAATGTAAACACACATACTCACATATTCAATCACTGGAATCTTATGGGGAAAAACATAAAAATATGAATTGTTGTTGTTGCTCAGTCACTAAGTCCTTTCCAGCTGTTTGCAACCCCATGGACTGCTGCATGCTAGGCTTCCCTGTCCTTCACTATTTCCTGGAGTTTTCTCAAACTATGTCCATTGAGTCAATGATGCCATCCAACCACCTCATCATCAGTTGCCCCTTTTTCCTCCTGCCTTCAATCTTTCCCAGAATCAGGGTCTTTTCCAATGAGTTGGCTCTTCACATCAGGTAACAAAGTACTGGAGCTTAGCTTCAGCATCAGTCCTTTCAATGAATATTCAGAGTTGATTTCCTTTAGGATTGACTGGTTTGATCTCCTTGCTGTCCAAGCTCTTCTCCAGCACCACAAAAGTGTGAATAAATTTCTACTAGCATAGCTGCAAGACGCTATCTCCAATCTATCCTATAAGGTATTCAGAAATCAACACAAAAATATCTATAACACCTTATAAAAAGTTTGTTAAACTCCTTTAAAAATATTTGGTTAAAAGGAATATCTCATGTATAGGTTGAGATTTATCATTGTGGTTAATTCTTTCCTAATGAATTTATAAATTCAAAAAATTCAAAAAACAAAGATCATGGCATCCTTCATTGCAAATAGATGGGGAAAAAGTGGAAACAGTAACAGATTTTATTTTCTTGGGCTCCAAAATCACTGTGGATGGTGACTGCTGCCACAAAATTAAAAGACACTTAGTCTTTAGAAGGAAAGCTATAACAAACCTAGAGAGCATATTAAAAAGCAGAGACATCACTTTGCCAAACAAAGTTCATATAGTCAAAGCTATGGTTTTTCCAGTAGTCATGTAGGAATGTAACAGTTTGGCCATAAAGAAGGCTGAGCCCTGAAGAATTGATGGTTTTGAACTGTGATGATGGAATAGACTCCTGAGAGTCCCCTGGACTGCAGGGAGATCAAACCAGTCAATCCTAAAGGAAACCAATCCTGAATACTCATTGGAAGGACTGATGCTGAAGCTGAATTTCCAGTACTCTGGCCACTTGATGTGAAGAGCAGACTCACTGGAAAAGACCCTTATGCTGGGAAAGATTGAGGGCAGGAGAAGGAGGCAACAGAGGATGAAATGGTTGGATGGTATCATTAACTCAATAGACATGAGTTTGAGCCAACTCTGGGAGACAGTGGACAGGGAATCCTGGCATGCTGCAGTCCATGGAGTCACAAAGCCTTGGACATGACTTAGTGACTGAACAACAACAGCAACAAGGATACATATCAGATTCATTGGATTGGATACTTGTATGGCAGAAGGAGGAAAACAGAAGTATGGAAATTTAGAAGGGGGAGGGGGAGTAAAAGTACTACAATAAAGAACCTTTCACCAACTAAGGACAATACTCTCTTAACCTAAGAGTGGAATAAACTTTATGAAACTAGGTTTAAGAAAAAAACATAATAACAAATTTTAGCCAAATTTTTTAATAATGAGATTAAAGATGTCCATAAAATGCACCTTTATTTTTTAAAATTCACCATCCTTCTGTATATATTTACAGATTTTGTCTTCTTTTGTGTATCTTTCTTAGCTCAGTCAGAAAGCTGTGTTTATGGGCATTTTGGAGGAACTGAAGGTTGAGAGGGTTTTGCTCTACTGTTGCTCAGAATGTCATGTCTGACCGAGCTATCTGCTTGGCTATCAGCAACATTAGTCCTTTAGTGAATCAAAATTCTACCAGATGTGGATTAGCATTTAAATGTAATAGGATCATACCAAATAGTGCTGTGGATGAGATGCCGAATGTATTTATTCCCTTAGTAACCAGCTTAGACTTGTATCAATATAACCGAGAGTTTGTTCTTATTCCTAATGATTCTAGCATGGTGCTCGGAACACATTAGATGTTGTTGTTGTTGTTTTTCAAATGTTGAAATATACTAGCTCAATGAGTAAAAGCAAAACAAAACAAATCAGGCTCTTGCCTCAAATAAGATTTGAAAAGTTATCACTAAACCATATAAAAATTGCAAACCTTGGAAAACTTGAAAAAGAGATATAGTAAACAAATCTTCCCTTTCTTAGATTAAGAAAACTTTCTTTGCCCTATGGGGGTTCATCCGTCTCCTTGTCTGGGGGTTTCCGAGGTGGCTCAGTGGTAAATAATCTGCCTGCAATGCAGGAGATGTGAGTTCTAACCCTGGGTCAGGAAGATCCCCTGGAAGAGGAAACAGCAACCCATTCCAGTATCCTTGCTGGGAAAATCCCATGGACAGAGGAGCCTGGTGGGCTACAGTCCATGGGGTTGCAAAGAGTCAGATACCACTGAATGACTGAGCATGCACACGCTCATCTCCCTGTTTAGTGACTGGAAATGCCTCAGATGATGGCTTAAGCATAAGTGCAAGGGCTGAAATTGTTAGACTAAGAGATCTCAGCTAATCCAAGGATAAAATGGCAAGGGACTAGGGGAAGAGTCATAGGCAAACAAGGATTGGAAAAGTTCTGTGAGGTCTGTTGAACAAGAAGGGAGCTGGCCTGGCCCCAACCTCATAGCAGAAGGCAGCTGCTCCTTCTCTGTACGGAAGGTCAAATGAAACTTGGGCCAATGGAACCAGCATTTTTGAAAAAATCTCTAAACTAAGTCTTTCTTAGCTGTTATCTTCTTTAATCCTTACAACCTTGTGAGGTTGCCGAAGCAGCTATTTCAGTCTTCATTTCAGATGGGATAGCTGAAGGCTCAGAGATCTGAAGTATCTTGCTAAGATCAGATCAACAGTAGAAGTAGAATATGAACTCACATTTTTTTTTTAACCTCCAAAGCATGGGCTATCTCTATAATACCACAGTCTACTCTTTAGCCTAAACTGAGAGTCAAGGCAGGCCAAGGAGAAAATATAAAGTGTTAAGATCCAGAGGAGAAAAATTTGAGTTCAAATGATCCTGAAAATAGTCAGAAGTGATGATGCCTTAAGTAATTATTATTTTCCAAACTGGACTAACCTTGACATTATGTCTATGTATGTACCTGGAGCTGTTTACTTGGGTGTAATATTTAACATTTACAAATCATCAAAAACTTTCATAGTGTGTGTTATGCATAGGATACTCTACTAGTTACTGAGCTAGAGGTGGGGTAAGGGTTCAAAGAAACATTCCTCACTCAAGAAGTTTGGAAAGTAATGAGAAAGACAGGACGGATAAAAAAGTGGGTAATACAAGACTTAAAGTGGAACAGACAAGTGTTATCAGAATACAGATGCAAAGATAACAACTATAGAGTGGTTTAGGAAGGGAAAATTTCAAGGATGTACTGAAATTTAAGAGAGGACATAAAAACGAGAAGGGTTTAGATCAGTGGTTCTCAAAGTGTGGTCCCAGACAGCCTTTCAATAAGTTTGCAAGCATACATCTGTTTTTATACCAATATAAGACTTTGCCTTCTTTGCTGAGCTGATTGTAGTATTGATAATGCCAAAAAAAAAAAAAAAAATTGCTGGTAAAATTGCAGCGGCACCAAACTGTAGTTAGTAGTATATAGATACTCTCTTACTGTTACACTCATGATTTAAACAGATTGCCAATTCCACTTAAGGATATTCGCGATGAAACAACAAGATAATTTTTTAACTCTCAGCTCTTGAGTGTAAGTTTTTTTCATATGCTGTGTGATAAAATGGAAAGTATACAAAAAGCACTTTTGCTGTGTTTTGAAGGATGAGTGTCTTTTAAAAAAGTACTTTATGATTGAGTTGCAACTTGAAATAGCTGCTTTTTCTTCACAGGATAACATTTTTTCTTGAAGGGGTGACAAACAGATAAAGTATGGCTATTCAGGCCTAGATATTTGGCAGACATTTTCTTGAAACTGAAGGAAGTGAGCCTGTCACTTCGAGGAAAACAACTGGCAGTATTTGTTGGCAAAAATAAAATGAGATTTCAAGTGAAAAATTAGAATTTTGGCAAACCATATCCACCACCATAAGCTTGACAGCTTCCCAAGACTTGATGAGTTTTCTGATGAGATAGGTGATGAAATTAATGAATGCAATATATATACATCATATATCATATATATTATATATAAATACAATGATGAAATGGGCCAAAATTTGAAAGATCTGCATAACTTATTATTTTTTAAATGCATTCAATATGTAAGATAAACCAGCAGTTTTTAATGTAACAGATTATGGAAAGTTTCATGATATGATTTTAGATTTCATATTGCAGCTATCTTAGGGGAAAAAAAGCTACTGCTTGAAGAATTTTGGTGCAGCATCAAAGAAGAATAGCTTGAATTATCTGAGAAATATCAAAATACTTTTTCCTTTTCTAATTATATAGTAGCACGAAGTAGGATTTTCTTCATGTACTCCAACCAAAACAAAATACAGCAATAGACTGAATGCAGACATGAGAATCCCAGTATCTTCTAGGAAATCATACATCAGAGCTATTTGTGAAAGTGTGAAACAGTGCCACTACTTTCACTAATTTTTTTGTTTTTGAAAATAGTTATTTTTCAGAAAAGTATACTGGTCATACTAATATATAATGAGGTTACTATTTGGATGAGGTTACTATTTGGTTACAATTAAGGATGGCTTTCTCACCATTAGCTTCTAATACAATAAATATTAATAGATATAACCCATGTAAAAATGAACTGGGCTTTTTGATAATTTTTGAGAGTGTAAAGGAATCCTGAAACTAAACTCCTTGAGAACCACAGGCTTATATATATGTGTGTGTGTGTGTGTGTGTTTCATGTCATCTTTCTTTTCATTAAAGTCAGGTTTAACTTACATAGAATAAAATGCACTCATTTTGTGTCCAATTGAAACTTTACAAATGCAGCATATAATCATGGATTCGCCACCATATTCAAATCACAGAACATTTGCACCATCTCAAAGTTCTCTTGTGCCCTACAGTATATTGTAATCTACTGAGATTGCAAGAGCATTACGTTAAAAAAACTAAGTACTTACCTAATTAAAAATACTTATTTGCTGTAAAATGCTCATTATCTGAATCTTCAGTGAGTTGTAGTAGTGACATCAAAGATCATTGACCACAGATCACCATCAGATCAGATCAGATCAGTTGCTCAGTCGTGTCCGACTCTTTGCGACCCCATGAATCGCAGCACGCCAGGCCTCCCTGTCCATCACCAACTCACAGAGTTCACCAAGACTCATGTCCATCCAGTCAGTGATGCCATCCAGCCATCTCATCCTCTGTCGTCCCCTTCTCCTCTTGCCC
The DNA here is from genome assembly GCF_032452875.1 of Bos javanicus. Taxonomy (NCBI): domain Eukaryota; kingdom Metazoa; phylum Chordata; class Mammalia; order Artiodactyla; family Bovidae; genus Bos; species Bos javanicus. Next base: position 92,480,346 of record NC_083869.1, read on the forward strand.
CCAATCCCTCCCAGCATCAGAGTCTTTTCCAATGAGTCAACTCTTTACATGAGGTGGCCAAAGTACTGGAGTTTCATTAGCATCATTCCTTCCAAAGAAATCCCAGGGCTGATCTCCTTCAGAATGGACTGGTTGGATCTCCTTGCAGTCCAAGGGACTCTCAAGAGTCTTCTCCAACACCACAGTTCAAAGGCATCAATTCTTCGGCGCTCAGCCTTCTTCACAGTCCAACTTTCACATGCATACATGACCACAGAAAAAACCACAGCCCTGACTAGACGAACCTTTGTTGGCAAAGTAATGTCTCTGCTTTTGAATATGCTATCTAGGTTGGTCATAACTTTCCTTCCAAGGAGTAAGCATCTTTTAATTTCATGGCTGCAGTCACCATCTGCAGTGATTTTGGAGCCCATAAAAATAAAGTCTGACACTGTTTCCACTGTTTCCCCATCTATTTCCCATGAAGTGATGGGACCAGATGCCATGATCTTCGTTTTCTGAATGTTGAGCTTTAAGCCTGCATTTTTACTCTCCTCTTTCACTTTCATCAAGAGGCTTTTGAGTTCCTCTGCACTTTCTGCCATAAGGGTGGTGTTATCTGCATATCTGAGGTTATTGATATTTCTCCTGGCAATCTTGATTCCAGCTTGTGTTTCTTCCAGTCCAGCATTTCTCATGATGTACTCTGCATATAAGTTAAATAAACAGGGTGACAATATACAGCCTTGATGAACTCCTTTCCCTATGTGGAACCCAGTGTGTTGTTCCATGTCCAGTTCTAACTGTTGCTTCCTGACCTGACCTGCATACAGGTTTCTCAAGAGGCAGATCAGGTGGTCTGGTATTCCCATCTCTTTCAGAATTTTCCACAGTTTCTTGTGATCCACACAGTCAAAGGCTTTGGCATAGTCAATAAAGCAGAAATAGATGCTTTTCTGGAACTCTCTTGCTTTTTCCATGATCCAGCAGATGTTGGCAATTTGATCTCTGGTTCCTCTGCCTTTTCTAAAACCAGCTTGAACATCAGGAAGTTTATGGTTCACATATTGCTGAAGCCTGGCTTGGAGAATTTTGAGCATTACTTTACTAGCGTGTGAGATGAGTGCAATGTGCGGTAGTTTGAGCATTCTTTGGCATTGCCTTTCTTTGGGATTGGAATGAAAACTGAGCTTTTCCAGTCCTGTGGCCACTGCTGAGTTCTCCAAATGTGCTGGCATATTGAGTGCAGCACTTTCACAGCATCATCTTTCAGGATTTGGAATAGCTCAACTGGAATTCCATCACCTCCACTAGCTTTGTTCGTAGTGATGCTTTCTAAGGCCCACTTGACTTCGCATTCCAGGATGCCTGGCTCTAGGTGAGTGATCACACCACCGTGGTTTCTTTCACTCGACGTGATGCATTTGAAATTCACTCACACTGTGGTTTGTTCCTTTGTATTGCTGTGTAGCAGTTCATTGTATGGACCACAGTTTGCTTATCCTTTCACCAGTTAAGTACATTAGGGTTGTTTCCAGCTTTGAGCAATTATGAATAAACATTCATATACAAGTCTTTGTATGAAGGTGAGTTTTCATTTCTTTTGGGTAAATAAGATTTTAACTTTATAAGCTGCTTTAGATATTTGAAAACACAAAGAACATTTTAGATAGAGGCCAAGTGTGGGCTAGTTCCCCTGAGTTTGGCCCCATTTAGTCTCTTTTGTGGATATTTCCCAGGTGAAATATCATCTCTATCTGTCTCTTTCTCAAGTGCCCACCATTTATTAAGTTCACCTGTAAGAAATGTCACAGCTACATTGCTGCCTGACCTGTAAATATAAGATTCTACATGTATTTCTCCGATATGGTAAATAGACCAGTTTAATTGTTGCAAAAGACTTGTGGAGTCCTGGGAGAAAATCCTGCCAAGATAGTTTGTAGCCAGCTTATAAAGAGCACTAGAAATAACTTTTTCCTAGTAATGGGTCAGACATAAAGGTCCTTGGGATAGAATAAATACTTCATACTCCTATTAAACAAGCAGCTTTCAAAGACAGAAGTTTGGGCATATAAGGTCTTATGGAAATTACTAGGTGATGGGTAAGAAATCTGTTCTTCTAGGATATATAAAGCACATGTTAAGAGCTCTCTTAGACTTCTCTGTGTCACTGGCCCCAGACCCTCAGCTGCTTGCTCCTTCTCAGCTGTCATCTCTAGCCAACAGAAGACATCTGGGTCTGGGTCATTATTGCTGCTTATGGATAAATATGTACTTGCCTGAGAATCAAGAAAGAAGCAGTAAGTTTGGAAGCATTAAAGCTAGTTTCTTTTTAATTTTTTTTTCATGGAATTATCTTTTTAAAACATAAAAGTAATTCATGATTATTAGAAAAAGTTTGGAAATTTAGAGTTTAAAAATCCTTTACCCAAATGAAATTACTGTTCATATTTGGGTTATTTTCATCCTAAAATTTTTTATCCTTATTTCTAAATAACTCTGATCACATCCTCCATATTATTTTGTACCTCATTTTTTTGTACTTCTATTCTATCATAGTTATTTTCTCCTTGTAAAACTATACATAAAAATAATTTCAATGCATGTTGTTGCATCTTACAGCTCCAGCATCATTTACTTGGTCATTTATTTATGAGAACTGCTTTGTTTCTATTTCATCACCAGTAAAAGTAATGCTATGGTAAACATCTTTATAAAAACTTAAAATTTTTGATTTTGGCCATGTTGGGTCTTCACTGCTGCACAGGTTTTTCTCTGGTTGTGGCGAGCAGGGGATACTCTTCATTGCGGTGCACAGATTTCCCATTGCCGTGGCTTCTCTAGCTGTGGAGCTCTAGGGCAGCCTTGAGTAGCTGCAGCACATGTGGTCAGTAGTTGCGGCTCCCTGGCTCTAGAGCACAGGCTCAAGGATTGTAGCACACGGGCTTAGCTGATTCACAGCATGTGGGATTTTCCTGGACCAGGAATCAAAACCTTATATCCTGCATTGGCAGGAAGATTCTTTACTGCTGAACTTTCAGGGAAGCCACCTATAAAAACTTTTTTAAAAAAATCAAATTTTTCTTTATATTCCCAATATCAAAATCACATGAATGATTTTAAAACTTAAAAAAAAAAAGTATAAAGAGAAACATCTTGAATGACCCTGGGAAAAGTTTAAGTTTTTTTTCTCCCCCAAATCTGGCAGCACTGGATGCCTGCCATCTGCTGATTCCTGGACTAGGCGTAGAAAGAAAGAGCTCAAAAGAATTGTAGTTTGAGGTTCAGATTTTGAGTATCCAATTCAGTTAAGCAAATACCGGCTGCCAACTGCTCTCAGCATTGTGGTGGGTGTTGGAATGTTATGCATCATTATGAAACAGCAACTTGTTTCTTCCATTTGGCTTCTAATAAGGAGCTAGGCCTTCCCAGTGCTATCAGAGATCACCTCACTTCACGTCACACCCAGTCCACGTTGCCCAAAGTGTTATTAACCCTACTCTATGCCTGAGGAAGTAGAGCTACAGAGATGAACTGACTTGTCCAAGCCATACAGCTCTTAAGAGTCTGAGCCAGGATTTGAACCTGTGTGACCCAGAGCCATTACCCCTTACACTACATTCTTCCTACATGAGAACTTGTGGCTAGAGGAAAAAAGAGTCCACAGAATCTGATATTCCAGAGATCACTTTCCTGCCTATGTTTATGTTCCAAGAACAGTTCTGTGGAGGAATATGCTACAAATGGTCCCAGGACTCCAGATGCTAACAGGGGAAGAAGATCAGCATTCATTACACCATCAGGTTCATCTACCTGCTGCTGCTGGTGCTAAATCACTTTAGTCGTGTCTAACTCTGTGTAACCCCATAGACGGCAGCCCACCAGGCTCCCCCGTCCCTGGGATTCTCCAGGCAAGAACACTGGAGTGGGTTGCCATTTCCTTCTCCAATGCATGGAAGTGAAAAGTGAAAGTGACGTCACTCAGTCACGTCCGACCCTCAGCAACACCATGGACCACAACTTTTCAGGCTCTTCCGTCCATGGGATTTTCCAGGCAAGAGTACTGGCGTGGGGTGCCATTGCCTTCTCCGCCATCTACCTAGAGTATATTCAACAATTCCAGGCCACTGGAATGTTCTGCTGCTAATGATTAATGGCAAATTTTGAAATGTACTTACATTAAAAAAAAAAAAATGTACAAGGAAGCAACAAAGTTTGAAGTGCAGACAAAAAGTTGATGTCCCCTAGTGGTCCAGCGCTTAAGACTCCACACTTCCAATGCAGGGTGCTCGGGTTTGATCCCTGGTTGAGGAAATAAGATCCTGCATGCCATGCAGCATGGCCAAAAAATTCAAAACCAAAATCCCAAACACCAAGTCTGGATAGGTCCCGAAATTGATAAATCTCCAGCTGATCTAGTAAGAGAAAATCTGAATTCTTAGGGGAAAAAAGTTCTGACTGGATGAAACGAACATTTCCCAAATGGTTTTATGTGAAAGTAAAAGAGTTGTGTCTTGGCCAAGTTTAGGACATGCTATTGTTTTTATCTTTCTTTTAAAGATTGATTAGGCAAAGGAGGGAATTTAAGAGTCTGAGAAGTAGTACTACAGTGAAGCAACCAGTTTCAATTCATTTGATTCTAAATTTCCAAGACATTTATGCCCAGAACCCTTCTCTCAGGTGACCTCTATTTGCATCACCTACACTTGAGGAATGGGCTTCCCCGGTGGCTCAGTGGTAAAGAATCTGCCTGCCAACACAGGAGACACAGGAGTTGCAGGTTTGATTCCTGGGTCAGGAAGATGCCCTGGAGGAGGAAATGGCAACCCATTCTGATATCCTTGTCTAGGAAATCCCATGGACAGAAGAACTTGGTGGGCTACAGTCCATGTGGTCGCAAAGAGTCAGACACGACTGAACAGCTGAGCATGCACACACATTTGAGAAAATGGTGGACTGGATTTCTGCTAACTGAGCAGTAATATTCTCCGTAGGTTTGCCTCTGAGAGCAGGATCCAAGCACCATTCATCAGTGGGGTCCTAGAAGTGGCTGAGGGGGCCAGCTGGGCTCTGATGGCTATGTTTTCTCTCTTTCATCACATCTCACCAATGGGATAAAACAGAACAGTGAAACTTGACAATTCTCTCCAAACAGGCCAATTTTCCCGTTCTCACTCATTTCCCTTATGCTTTTGAAAACTCCGGAGGCCAAAGAGAGCCAGGCTTCCGAAGCAGAGGAAGGCCTCTTCTCCGTGTGATGCCTTGTTCAAGCGTGTCACCTTTACAGGGAGCACCTGCTGCCCATCCTGAGGCCCAGCAGCCCTGCCAGCTCGCCCAGCTGGTACCCACCCCCCAATCCCCAGCACATGAGCATTCGGGGGGAGTGTGATGAAAATTGGGCCTCAAAACTGCCTCCTACCCTCCTCCCAACCCACTTTAGCTATTGTTTGGATGGAGGTGGTGATTGAATTAACAAAGCTGTTAAAAGCAGCAATGGAGCACGCAGAAAAGGATTCAGAGCCTGAAAAAGGCAGCTTCCTTTGCTCTCCGCTCTGGAGCAAAAAATCATGAGCTGTACTTAAGTGGTACCTGGTGATTATAGTATTAGGGGAGATTTGCTCCTCAATGCCTGTCACTCACTGCTGAAAAGGGGCCTCAACTGGGGAGCCAGCCTAGTGGCTGGGACAATGCACAGCTCTGTAATTATGACGCTAATTCCCCAAAGGTCAGAACTCCTTAATCAAACATTAATCAAACCGTTTTGTAAATGATGATGATTTCCATCCAGGGTGGGAGGTAGAACAGTCAGGGGCTGAGCCCTGAGTCCTCTTGAACTAGAATGGAGTTTGAGGATAAGTGCTGGTAAAAGCAAATAGCTTTACTCAGAAAGAGAACAAATCAGTAGTAGGCTTGTGCTGCTGTTAACGTTTTTTACATTCAAAACAATAATACCTCTGTCTTTTTACTTTGAATAACCATGTCGAGGACCAGTTAAGTTATGAGTACCCAGATATGCAGACTGCCCCACATCCTTTCTAAGCCCATTCGACTATAACAGTGCTTCGATTCGCAAAGCCCACTTCGATTTATGAAACTGAGCATCTGCATTGTCTTGTCTGCTCCTTCCAACAACCTTAAAAGCCAGGCTTAATTCATTCTCAGAAAACTGAGACTTAGATTTATTAGCTTTCCTTTAGCTGGTCAGTAGCAGAGGGAAGATGCAAACCTAAACCTTTGGTTCCAAAATGCAGTCCTTTTTGGACATAAATAGCTTCTATTAGGGGAGCTCTTGGGTTCTTGTATTCCAAGCCATCTGGACCCCTTATTGAGTAACCGGGGTCCCTGTCAGCCCTCCCCCAAATAAGAATTCAGGAGCTGATTTTAATGGCTAGGACTCTTCACTGAAAATCTCCCAGTTACAAGTAAATAAATTAAACAAATGAACAAAAAACCCTGTACCCTTTCCAATTTCTGAGTCTGCAGAAATACATTTAAAACACATATACACACACACAAATTTTCTTTCATATTGAAAAGTACACATATTTGTAGATTGGCTGCATGAAAAAGCATCATCTTATTTACTAGCTCACTTATGTCTCATTACACTTTTTTTTAAAGCTTTAACTTTGGCCCATATCAATTTTTTAAGCATTGCTAATCAGTTGAGGTCAAGCTAGTGGTCAATTTCTAGAAGGCCTCATTATGCAATTGGTCTTGGTTATCCATCTGGGCAAAATGGGTTTCTCTGTGGTCCTTCGTTGTGTACACCAGTCTGCAAACTCTAGGCAGAGCACATTGGCTAACAGCCTCCTCTTCCAATTCTCATTTTCTCTCCTTCTTGGGGTGTGAGCTCCCCAAAGTGTGATTAATCCATCTATCGATCGCCTCCTGCCATACTGAGGGTGAGATATGGCTAGCAATTGGTGCCAGGCCAGAGATGTGACTGGACTGCTAAGGCGAGGTGAGAACAGACAAGTGCTAGCAGGGGCTTTCCAACCCTGCAGACGGAGAAGGCAACAATAGCTGTGCTTCCCATAAGCCTTGCGAAATGATCCCTCTCATCAAAATGCAGCTGATTCTTTTTCGAATGAATTACAATGTCTATTCCCTGCTATCTCTATTGGCTTCACAAAGGTCTAATAAAAGTTTATGGGAAAAGGGGAAGAAGATGAAAAAAAAAAGTAACCAGACAGAAACCTCCTGGATATAGAGCCAAACAAGAACGTGCTGCTTTGATTGAAGCAGTCCAGGCAGATGTAATGGGTGACCACGTGCATGCCAACCAAACGGATTAGAAAAATAGGAAGGTATTTATCTAATATCCAGAGGCACTGCAGATGGGGGAAGCTAGGTGCAGATAAGCCCAGGGGATAGGTAAAGACTCGAGAGAGAAAAATCTTCTGCCTGAAAATGAAGAGGGTGAAGTGCAAAACAAGTGAAAAAAGTTAACTTATTCCCAAGGGGAGTTTGGGTCAGTAAAATGAGGCAAGACAATTTGTCAGAAAAATGTCAGAAAAGCTCCCTTCTCCCATTTCTGCCCAAGAGGAATCAAATATGCCTATCCTCAGCCTGAGATACCACACTGCCTTTCCTTCTGTTTCCTAAGTTTGGAAGAAACACTGGTCCACATAGTCCCACCCTTCATTTCAGCAAGTCCTATCTGAAGCAGGAAGTCACCTGGGATGCTACAGCAACTTCCGTTTCCTGTGGAATTGATTTTTAAAACACCCAAGCCAAAAACAATTAAGTAGAAAAGTTCATCAGTGGTTTAAAACCTAGTGGCCCATTCTGGGTCAGGGAGAGTAACAATGTAAGTCTTAAGAAACCAGAAGTAGCTCTCCTGTCTCTGACTAATGCTGGCTTTCCGGCTTGTCTGTCCCAAAGGATACGTACAGACTTCTGGGAGAGACAACCAGATTTGACTAAGGATGAAAGAAATGGCCACAAGTGTAAAAATGGCCAAAATTAAACCAAGAACAGAAAACAAGTCAATTACAGAAAATTTTAATAAAAACCAAATTAATTCTGACATATGTAGTATATCTATGTAAATTAGATATAAAGAATCTAATAATTTTTAAGTACCTACCTAAGTGTTAGTTTCTTGCTTGGGGCTGAATGTTACACAGTGATCAAGGCACGGATCTTGCACTGAAATAATTTGTACTTTGTGGGAGAACAGACCCTTAGACTACAGGAACAAAATTGTATAGGAAGATATTCAGCACAGGGTGAGGTGGGAATCTAACCCAGTCACTGATCTGGGTCTTGGTAATTTTTTTTTAGGGTTCCTGGAGGAAATGATGTGTGAACTGACACCTGAAAAAATGGATAGGAGTTTGCCTTATTATAGAAGAGGCAGATAGAAGAGAGGTAAGACAGTGGGTGGGGAAAAATAAGATCATTCTAGACTGAAGGACCATCATCACACAGGCTTGGAGGTGACAGATCAGGGCACTAAGCTACTACACATGACCAGAGCTTAGTGTGTTAGGTTGGAGAGTCAGATCAGGGTCCTGTGGGAAGCTGTAAAGGATTCAAACTTAATTCTGAGGACAATCACAGAGCCACAGATGGATTTAAATAGAATAGTGATCTGAGCAGGGTTGACAGTGTAGGGAATGGGTTGGAAAAGGACAACACTAGCAAGTAGGGACCAGTTCGGAGAGAACTGCTCTCCCTCTAGCAGGTGGCCTGATCCCAGGTGTGGACAAGGGGACTGGGTGCAGAAGAGGGAGGAAACAAGGTGAGTCTTAGGAAGAAACTGCGTCCATTGAGAATGAACCTAAAAAATATCTTTCTTATTATGAATGGGCCCTAGGAAGACCTTAACATGCCTTAGATGACGAATAAATGTTAACAAAAATGTAAATGAACATTTGCTCTTTGCAGTGGGCTTAGTTCAGTTCAGTCACCCAGTTGTGTCCAACTCTGTGACCCCATGGACTGCAGCATTCCAGGCTTCCCTGTCCATCACCAATTCCCAGAGCTTGCTCAAACTCAAGTCCATCAAGTTGGTGATGCCATCCAACCATCTCATCCTCTGTCATCCCCTTCTTCTCCTACCTTCAATCTTTCCCAGAATCAGGGTCTTTTCCAATGAGTCAGTTCTTTGCATTAGGTGGCCAAAGTGTTGGAGCTTAAGCTTCAGCATCAGTCTTTCCAGTGAATATTCATGACTGAGCTCCTTTAGGATTGATTGGTTTGATCTCTTTGCAGTCTGAGGGACTCTCAAGAGTCTTCTCCAACTCCATAGTTCAAAAGCATCAAATCTTCGGTGCTCAGCTTTCTTTATAGTCCAACTCTCATATCCATATGTGACTACTGGAAAAACCATAGCTTTGACTAGATGGACCTTTGTTGGCAAAGTAATGTCTCTGCTTTTTAATATGTTGTCTAGGTTTGTCATAGCTTTTCTTTCAAGGAGCAAGCGTCTTTTGCAGTGTGTTGAATGGGACCAACTCCAGAAGACAATACACTTGTGAGGTTTATATTCTACTGGTAGAACAGTTCCAGAGTATAAGGGAAATCTATGCAGAATTCAAAGGGAAAATGGAGTCACAGGCCACATGTAAGGACCTGGCCATGCCACACTGACTTACAGTCACTTTGGGCAATTGTGCTGTCTACCACCAGCTGGTGAAGACAAAGTTGCATGTGTTGGAGACGAGCAAACCATTTCCCACAAAATCAGTGTCTCAATATATTTCTTGGTACCAACATCACACTGGACTAGAGAAGAATATGGTTTGGAAATAGGCTAAGATTTAATAAATGCAACAGTCTGTGAGAAACACCAGTGTTTCCAAATACAAAGCATAGCCTCTGATAGAAATATTGTTTCTTAGTGTCTTTATTAATAAATTGAAAAGAAGGATTCTCTTATTGATGCAAATCACAGATGCTTCTGAATTAGGCAGCTTTGTCAACACCCAGCAGATCACAACGTCCCCAAAGAGGTTAGAAATGAGGGACAGGAAATAATAAAACAAGGTTAAATTTGGCTACATGGAAACTACATCTGGGGAAAGATAATTCAAAAAGCAGATATTCACTGGGCCAAGGAAATCTGGACCACACTGGTGCCAAAGGAGACCCAGGTGCTATAGCGGATGGCAGATGAGGTGGGGGTTTAAAATTTGCAATGGCAGCCCAAAACCCATTTGGTCCTGGCCTGTCTCATCTGATCAAGAAAACTGATTTAAAAACAAAACAAAACAAAACTCCTCTGCCTTAGCCTTCTATGCTTGTAGGCCATTCACAAAGAAAATTCTGTCCATTCACTGCTTTGGTTTTTACTAAGATAAAGCAAAAATCATCTACTAGAACTATAAAGCCTCTACCATTATCTCAAGTTCAAGGCCAGTGCTTTTCAGTTAAAGAAATAAAGCATGGTAATTTGCATACAGTAACTTCATTCATAGTAATTCAAGATACACTGCTAGTATTCTTTCATTATTCTCCACTATTGTCTCTCTGTTAAAGGTAAGTGGCTGGCTAGTCACTCATATGCTCCATCCCTGTTTTCCATATTCAGTAACTGAGGCATGGTTGCCAAGGGTATTCAAGAATGCCAGTTATTGGTTTCTTAGTCTGGTGCTTTGTCCATTACAGGGACATGATCTTTCTAAACAATTTAGTGTTTGAGAGTCTTGAAATGGAAAGGGAAAGTTGTCATCAATACCACCACCAACTCAAAGGGGCATTATTGGATGATTCAAGGAGAAAGTAAATTACATGGCTTAAGGCACTAAATTTTTAAAGTTAATTGATGCATAACTTTCAAATCGTCTTCATGCTAAAATTCAGAACTTTGGATACTCCTTAGTCTAAGCCTTATTATTAATCTACTTTGAATTATGAAAAGAAATATAGATAGGGAATTATCATAATAATTTCAGTGCTAAAGATTTCTTAAGGTCAATATCCAGTTTGGCTAGAAACCCTGACAGAAAGAAAGGCAGGAAATGGAAGTAAACACTACAATTGCAAAGAAAATTATTTCATTGTTTCCTTAATTTACTTTCATGACTTATTGATCACACTGAGAGGATGTAAATGTTCTGAGAGCAAAAGCATATGATTTCATCCAGTTGTCAGGGCTCAAATTTAAACAAACCCATTGGCCATGGACATGTGTGGGCAGAGTCCCACGGCTGTTTCTGATGTGCATGCTCAAAGGATCTCCCCAGAATTAAAATTGTATTTTGACCTTGACTGGAATCTGGACACTGTGGTTTTAGAGCTTTGTTTGTAGTCAGATTCATTTCAGTCATATTGTCTAAGTGGTGACTCATTATTGCAATTCAAGTAAGGGATCGTTTGTGGCTTGGGTTTTAGTGAAAGATAATAAATTTTATAGTGTATATAATTTGGAACACGTCTGTGTTCAGCCCATATGTGGAGATCTGCCCGGGTGCTTATTATTATGCTTATCTGCAAATGACCAGATGGCCTTGGCCAAATGTAGAGAACCATTTAGTGCCATTTTAAACCATTAAGGCTATTAACTCTGACTTGAGATAATCCTTTGCCCAAAGGGAACTAGTTTTGCTGTCCTTCAAAGTCATCAAATGTAATTAAATGCCATATTGAGGCCTAGACTTTAATGGATTAAGGAAAAAGCACTATCAACCAGTCCTGGGTCAACCAAAGTAGAGAGAATGTAGCAATAGATCAAAAAGATGGTGTATTAGGCAGGGTACTGGCTTAGCTGCTGTAACAAAGAATCCCTAAAAATACAATGACTCAAAAAAGATAATCTGTTTCTTTTGAAGCAAAAGTTAGAGGTAGGTGGGTGGTCTAAGACATGCTGCTGCTGCTAAGTCGCTTCAGTCGTGTCCAACTCTGTGCAACCCCGTAGACAGCAGCCCACCAGGCTCCTCCATCCCTGGGATTCTCCAGGCAAGAACACTGGAGTGGGTTGCCATTTCCTTCTCCAATGCATGAAAGTGAAAAGTGAAAGTGAAGTCGCTCAGTCGTGTCCGACTCTTAGTGACCCCATGGACTGCACCCTACCAGGCTCCTCTGTCCATGGGATTTTCCAGGCAACAGTACTGGAGTGGGGTGCCATTGCCTTCTCTTAAGATCATCTAGAGACCCATATTTCTTCTATCTCATTTTTCTGACATCTATTATGGCATTTTCCTTACCTACATGGTTGAACCTATCTCACTGATGCAACTACATTTCAGTGCAGCTATGTGGGGAAAAGAGAAAAAGAGGGAGCAAGCAATTTTGTCTGAAGAAATTAATGGTGAAAATGCATACATCATTTCTGTTTATAATTCCACTGTTATGAACTTAGCTCTTTCATCACCACCCATTGTAAGGAAGACTGGAAAATGTAGTCCTCAACTGGATGGCCCTGGGTTCTGCAAAAACTCAGTGGGGTGGAAAGTTTTACTTCAAAAATGAAAAATAGAAGAATGGATACTGAAGCTGTAGACTCTTCTAAAGATGGCTTTGTTCTAGAAGATACAAAATCCATTGATAAGTATTGGACAACTACCATTATAAGGAGGAAAGAACTATGAGGAAGCTCACAGCTAAGAAAGGGTGGTGTCTGGCCAGTGAATATGAGGAGGACCAGAAGTTATACTATGTTCTAACAATTGCAAGTTTCTTTGTGTACATCAGATCATTTAAGTGTCACAGCAACTCTATGAAATAGTGTGTTGGCCTAGAGCCTCCAAGAAGAAGATACCAAGACAAAATTAAACATGCAAGACATTTATTAGGGGAAATGTGCTTGAGAGAAAATGAGAAAAGAGGGGAGGGTAAGAGAGCATATCTGACACTGAGCAAAGGAGAGAAGAAAGCAAAGATGGTTAGGTTGACACCTTTAAACTGCAGTACAGTTGTAAGGAAAGTTTAGAAAGTTGGTCGAGTTCTTGTGTCAAATTTGCTCATCAAAGGAGATTCATGTCTTCCATGTCTTGTTTTAGACCTACGTCTACCACATCTCGGAGAAGGCAATGGCAACCCACTCCAGTACTCTTGCCTGGCAAATCCCATGGACAGAGGAGCCTGGTAGGCTGCAGTCCATGGGGTCACTAAGAGTCAGACACGACTAAGTGACTTCACTTTCACTTCTCACTTTCATGCATTGGAGAAGGAAATGGCAACCCACTCCAGTGTTCTTGCCTGGAGAATCCCAGGGACAGGGGAGCCTGGTGGGCTGCCATCTATGGGTTCACACAGAGTTGGACACGACTGAAGCGACGCAGCAGCAGCAGCAGCAGCAGCAGAAGCAGCAACCATGTCTTGGGCTTCCCTGATGGCTCAAATGGTAAAGCATCCACCTTCAATGCGGAAGACCCTGGTTCAATCCCTGGGTCGGGAAGAACCCGTGGAGGAGGGCATAGCAACCAACTCCAGTATTCTTGCCTGGAGAATCCAATGGACAGGGGAGCCTGGAGGGTTACAGTCCATGGGGTCACAAAGAGTCGGACATGACTGAGCGACTAAGCACAGCATACAACCACGTCTTGCTCTGCTCAGTCACTGGTTGGGAGAAGCCCGTGTAAAGTGTGGCTTTGATTGAAGGTGGTGACTTCAGAGAGGTGGAGCTGGGGCCATGGGTCAATTTTAGTCCCTGAGATCTGAAAGGCACATTTTTTGTGTCTGCCATGAAGTAAAGTAAAGTGAAGTTGCTCAGTCATGTCTGACTCTTTGTGACCCCATGGACTGTAGCCTACCAGGCTCCTCGGTCCTTGGGATTTTTCAGGCAAGAGTACTGGAGTGGGTTGCCATTTCCTTCTCCAGGGGATCTTCCCGACCCAGGGATTGAACCTGGGTCTCCCGCATTCTAGACAGATGCTTTACCGTCTGAGTCTGCCATGAGACACTGTTTTTTACCTCCCCCTGCCCCCCCACCGCTTTTTTTAAGCACAGCAAGGTTAAGATTTGCAACAAGATGTGATAGCTGATATATGGCTTAGATGAAATTGAGTGCAGAGCCTGTCTGTAAACTAGTCAGTCCACTTACTGCCTTCTGAGCGTATTAGGAGCACATAGTGATTAGTTTGCAGATGTCGTATCAAAATGACCAGAGGACTCGGGCTGTCTACTGATGGAGAAACCAAGGCCCCTGAAATGGCAAGTGAGGGCGGGAATGCTTCACAGAGGAGTTTGTCCTTCACACAAGCAGATTTTGGAGACAAACCCATAGTCACAAGGCTAAGCCCTAAGCCTTTGGCTCAATCTCATGTCCTCTCTAGGCTCCCGTTGCACCCTGAATCTTTCCTAAAATAAATTCCTTGGTCTTTAAACACTAGATAGTGAAAAGCTTCAGCAGAAATGTAGATTAGTTCTTTAACTCAAATGAAGCAGATGGGCATAATCCAGTCTGTGCCATGTGAAATGGATAAAGGCACCCCCCACCCTGGGGTGGGGGAGGAATGTGCAGATACAGTAGCTACAAGGTGAATGGCTTGTGTAAGCAGAGGGCAGGCTCAGTTTCAACTTCTATGTATCCCCTGCACCAAGATATGTAGGGCATAACTATACATAGCAGCCCCGCTTAGCGCCCTGTGATCTGTCAGGCTTGGAAGAAAATAGAAACCCCCAGACTCTTAACATGGAAATGAATCCTGGGAACTTTCAGGGTCAGAGTGCCCATGGTAAGCTGCTCTATGTGCCTGAGCATCCCACCCTCTGGTTCTCCCAGCAGATGAAGCCTGTTTCCTTCGTGCTTTGCAGCCATCTGGGCTCCCCTCTCCCAACCCCCAACTCTTCAGTCCTGTCTCTGCCTCCTGGCTGGCTAATGACTGGCCTCTTCTGCTTGTCCATGAGCACATTTGCAATATCTTCATTTAACAGGTTTTAATTGAGCAATAACCAGGTGCTGGAAATATAGAGGTGAAGAAAATTCCGACCTTGCTCTCAAGAGCTCAGTCTAGTGAGAGATCTGCTGTATCAGAGGTCTGCTTGCACAGGTGGTAAAGAGAAGGGATGATGTCATTGTGCCCAAGGGAGTCATGGGAGGTCCCAGTGAAAGATGAATATGGAAAACTAGGTGAGGAAATGAGAAAGATCATCCTTGGGAGAATATCACGTGTAAAGACTCAGAGATACACAAAGCTGTGTGGGTAGAAACTCAGGAAGCAAGGGAAATGGAAGATAAAGCTGGAGATGTGGAGAGAAAGGAGCAAGATCCTGAAGGGATTTGATAAGGAATTTGGACCTTATTCTAGGGGTGCTGGGTGGTCATTGAAGGCCTCTAAGCAGGGAAAGAGTATGTCAAAACTGTGCAGGAAAGACAGCTCTGCTTCATCGTCTTTGGCTGAATCCTTTGCTACTTGGACCACCTGGTCTCCCTAGCATGCCTAGGGAGAAGTTTGTCAGGCTGGAAAAAGGGTAGAAGCTTGACAGTCTCAAACCTGAAGAAAGAATGCCTGTTCCTGAATATCTCAACTTTTCATAGAGCAGATCTGTAGGTTGTTTATAACCTGAATGCAAGTAATGTTGGAGCCATTGCTAAAAGTCACCTTTTACTCTGATTGGCTTTAAATGACGCCCATTGAATCTCTCAGCTTCAAAAAAGCCTTGTCCATCTATATGATGTCAGAACAAGATGACTTTAATTTGCATAGATTTTTATTATATCTGAATAGAATATAATCCCTATAATTATATTGTGATAATATTAGCTAATGCTATATTAGTAACTACTGTACCACTGTGCTGCGACTCTCAGTTCAGTCACTCAGTGATGTCCAACTCTCTGGGACCCCATGGACTGCAGCATGCCAAGCTTCCCTGTCCATCACCAACCCCCAGAGCTTGCTCAAACTCATGTCCATCTAGTCAGTGATGCCATCCAACCATCTCATCCTCTGTTGTCCCCTTCTCCTCCTGCCTTCAATCTTTCCCAGCATCAGGGTCTTTTCCAATGAGTCAGTTCTTTGCATCAGGTGGCCAAAGTACTGGAGTTTCAGCTTCGGCATCAGTCCTTCCAGTGAATATTCAGGACTGATTTCCTTTAGGATTGACTGGTTGGATCTCCTTGCAGTCCAAGGGACTCTCAAGAGTCTTCTCCAACACCACAGTTCAAAAGATACCACTGTAGGAGTAGTTAATATTATATACTCCCATTTGACAGAAATATAAGCTTGGGAAGCTTTATCCCATTTGATAAAGAAACCAAGAAAAATAAGTTAAATATTCTGTCCCAAGGTTCAGTTTAGTTCAGTCACTCAGTCTTGCCTGACTCTTTGCAACACCAGGGACTGCAGCATGCCAGGCCTCCTTGTCCATCACCAACTCCTGGAATTTACTCAAACTCATATCCATTGAGTCGGTGATGCCATCCAGCCATCTCATCCTCTGTTGTCCCCTTCTCCTCCTGACTTCAGTCTTTCCTAGCCTCAAGGTCTTTTCAAATGAGTCAGTTCTTCGCATCAGGTGGCCAAAGTATTGGAGTTTCAGCTTCAGCATCAGTCCTTCAATAAATATTCAGGACTGATCTCCTTTAGGATGGACTGGTTGGATCTCCTTGCAGTCCAAGGAACTCTCAAGAGTCTTCTCCAACACCACAGTTCAAAAGCATCAATTCTTCGGTGCTCAGCTTTCTTTATAGTCCAGCTCTCACATCCATACATGACTACTGGGAAAACCACAGCTTTGACTAGACAGATTTTTGTTGGCAAAGTAATGTCCCAAGGTTAGAAAGTAATGTCCCAAGGTTAGAGGTTAGTAAAAGAACTAGTTTCAAACAGAAACTTGAAATAGGTCTTTTAATTCTAAATGTTTTGCCATATAAGTTAGTCAGGGTTTTCCAGGGAAACAGAAACAATAGGACATATAAAGACATATTTAACAGGACAGTTATTATAGGAATTGGTTCATATGGTTATGGAAGCCATGATCTGCCATCTGCAAGCTGAAGAACCAGGAAAGCTGGGGATATATTTCAGCCTGAGTGTGAATGCCCCAAAACCAGGAGTTCTGATGTTCAAGGGGAGGAGAAGACGCACGTCTCAAATCAAGGAGAGAAAATTAGTCCTTCCCTAGCTTATTTGTTATGTTCCAGTCCTCAAATCCACAAAATGGCTAAGGTTCACCCTCACTGGTGAGAGCAGATCTTCACTCAGTCTACTAAATCAAATGCTAATCTCTTCTGGAAACACCTTTGCAGATGCACCCAGAAATAATGTTTTACCAGCTATCTGGGAATCCCATAGACCAGACAAGTTGAGGCATTAAATTAACCATCACAACAGTAGAGAATGCTGTCTATAAAACTGTTTATTTATATTCTAATTCATTCTGCTTTGGACTTAAGGCTTTCTTTAAAATTGCTTTCAATAGAACAAAAAACTACAAAAGACAAGGGAATAAATAGAAAATAGATATAAGAAAAGTTAAAACGCTAAATAGCTGTAGATTTCTACATAGTAACTGAAACTAGTCTACAAATTGAGGTCTTAGCTTCCAGGCCACCTAAGCAAAAAGGAAAATAAGATTTATGTTGCTTGTAAGGAAAAGACATGCTATATCTTGAAGAAAGAAAAACTCTTTTGGTACTCAGATAAGAGAGAACTTTATCTTGTAGGTCCTTCATGTTGAAGATATTGAGTGATATGGTTTATAAATTTTTCAAAAACACTCCCTGCAAGAGGGCAAAAATAGGGCTGCATGGTGATTTCTTATAGATGCTCTCAATGAACATGAAAAATAAAGACTAACCCTGTTTTTCATAATCTTGCTCATTTGCAACATTTTTTACAGCAATAGGTATGCTGATGTTGTTTTTCAAAGATGAATATGTAAGAAAATGATCTCATAAGATTGTTTTGGAAAAAGGAAAATTTCTGCCTACTGCAGTCCGTATATAGGAGGTCGGTGAAGTTTCTCTCCTCGGAAAAAATCTGTGGAAACTTGGCTTCAATCTTTCAAAGCTGGCCTTGACTAACTCCCTCTTGGGGTGTGTACATAAGGCAAAACTCAATACCAAAGAAATCTATGCTCTGCCATTAACCACTTTACCTGGAAAGATGAAGACAACACGTTTTATTAAGACAAGTTTCCATTGCAAGTTCTGTCAGAAAGAGTGCAGACAACTTTCCTTCACAAAACTATCTCTTGGCTACAGCTGCAACATTTGATACATAATTTTTTTTTTCTCAAGCTTTATGTGGAATAAGTCAGTTTGATGGGTCTTGGCCTGTCCAGAAAGGAAGCCTACACTTGTTCAAAAAGCTACCAGAGAAGATAACAGGGAAAAGAAGAAGATCCACCATGTTATTACTGTTGCTTTTCCCTCTCAGAACTAAGACCCATTCTACCAGCTTATTTAACTTATATGCAGAGTACATCATGTGAATTGTCAGGCTAGATGAGTTATAAGCTGGAATCAAGATTGCTGGGAGAAATATCAACAACCTCAGATATGTAGATAATACCACTCTAATGGCAGAAAGCAAAGAGGAACTAAAGAGCCTCTTGATGAGGGTGAAAGAAGAGAGTGGAGAAACCTGGCTTAAAATTCAACATTTAAAAAACTAAGATCATGCCATCTGGTCCTGTCACTTCATAGCAAATAGACAAGGAAAAATTGGAAACAGTGACAGATTTTATTTTCTTGGGCTCCAAAATCACTATGGATGGTGTTGCAGCCATTAAATTAAAAGATGCTTGCTCTTTGGAAGAAAAGCTATGACAAACCTAGACAACATATTAAAAAGCAGAGACATCACTTTGCTGACAAATGTCCGTATAAACAAAGCTAAGGTTTTTCCAGTAGTCATGTATGGATGTGAGAGTTGGACCATATAGAAGCTGAGTGGTGAAGAATCGATGCTTTCAAATTGTGGTGCCAGAGAAGACTCTTCAGAGTCCCTTGGACAGCAGGGAGATCAAACCAGTCAGTCCTGAGGAAATCAACCCTGAATATTCATTGGAAAGACTGATGTTGGTGCTGAAGCTCCAATACTTCAGCCACCTGATGCAAAGAGATAACTCACTGGAAAAAACCCTGATGCTGGGAAAGATTGAGGGAAGGAGGAGAAGGGGATGACGGAGGATGAGATGGTTGGATGGCAACACTGACTTAATGGACATGAGTTTATGCAAACTCAGGAAGATAGTGAAGGACAGGGGAGACTGGTGGGCTGCAATTCATGGGTTTCAAAGAGCCAGACATGACTTAGTGACTGAACTACAACAACCTTATTTCCACAAAACCATAGGCTCAGCTCTGCCCTAATTCTGCTTGGTTCAGAGAACTCTGGTCTCCATTCATACTCCTTTTACTCCCAGCTTCCATATTTACAGACAATGTCCTCAGTGGGAGCAGAGTCTCCAAGCCCTCCTCCTGGATGGCTGTGACAATAGAGCTTGATGATTTAATCATGTGTTTTTCAGGCTGCCTGGGAGACAGCTGGCTAGGGCTAGGATGCAATCTGTGACTATGGAACCAAGCCAAGTAAACCAGGGTTGAAACCATGACCTTGGCCTCCTGGGAATCAACTCTAAATCAGTTGTACTAACTGGCCAAAATTATGGCAAGACTGTTAGTAATAATAATGATACATACTTGCATCTGTAGAGTACTTACTAAGTGTAGACTCTTATTAAATGTCTTTACGGGGATTATCTCCTAGGTGTCTCTCAATTCCTTATGCAGTAAGGATGCTTGTCATCATTTCCATTTTACATGTGAGGGGATAGAAGCTTAAAGAGTATATATAAATTTTCTAAGGGCATAAAGCTAAGAAGCAGTGAAAATAAGAGTCAAGCCCAGGCAATATGATTCTAGAGTTAAATCCATTCCTATAAGATTCTCCATAATTTGGACAAGGCTACAGAGACAGAGAAGCTGTGCCATACTAATAAATTAGCCAGATAGTGGGAGCCTTCAGATTTTCAATATAAGACTCTACTCATCCAGCTTAGAATTGTTGAACTTGTAAGTTGTGGTATTATTGTTTGTACTGTCTCAGAATCCCACCTTTGGTGCTGGTTAATGGCAGCCCCGGGAGGGAAAGGGAGACACAAACCAGGCCCACTCTGACCAATATTCTCGAGGAGTATTTTATGAAAATCTTGGTTTCTGAAGAGCAGATATTCAATCATTGCTGCATTATGTACACACAGCTAGTAGGATTATAAATTATCTGGAAGATGGCTTGGTAATAATGTCTCAAAAGTCTTAACAGGGGATACACACTTGGCCCTGGAATTCACTTTGGCAAACTTATCCAAAGGAAAAAAGGTTGGGGAAAACATGCAATGATGGGATCAGGCAAGAATTTAGTCACACTATTGTGTGTAAAAGTGAAAAGTTGAAAATACCCTAAAGTCTATCAATATGGGATTGATTAAATGTATTTTGCTAAACCCTTACTATAGAATTCTACTTAGCCATTTCAAACAGAGAGGTAGATCTACATTTATGTTTGTGATATGCTGGTAAATTCAAGATATTTGTAATGTATTGATAAGTGAAAAAAAGCAACCATCAAATAAATAATCTGGACAGTATGGTATACTGATTTCCCAGCACTGCTGTAATGAAGTACCTCATACTGGGTGGCCTAAAACAACGTGATTTTCTCATAGTTTTGGAGGCCAGAAGTATTGAAATCAGGGTTGGTTGCTCAGGAGGATGGGTTCCATGCCTGTCTCCTAGCTTCTGGTGGATGCCAGCAATCCTTGGCCTTCCTTGGTTTATAGATACATCACTCCAATGTCTGCTTCCATCCTCCCATGGCCTTCTCCCCCGTGTCTCTGTGTCTTTTCCCTTTCGTCATTGGGTTTAGGGCCCAGCCTGTTTCCACATGATCTCATCTTGATAACTTTAATTATATCTCCAAAGATTCTTATTCCAGACAAGGTCATATTCTGAAGCTCCAGGTATACAGAGCTTCGGAGTTACGGTCCAACACCTTATATACGGCTATATTTTTGTTTTATTTAAAAATAAGTATATATATATGTGTGTGTGTGTAATAGAGCTTCTCTGGCTCAGATGATAAAGAATCTACCTGCAATGCAGGAGACCTGGGTCTATCCCTGGGTCAGGAAGATCCCCTGGAGAAGGGAATGGCTACCTGCCTGGAGAATTTCATGGACAGAGAAGCATGGCAGGCTATAGCCCATGTGGTCACAAAGAGTCGGCCACGACTTAGTGACTAAACAACAATACATACTGTATAGGGCTTCTCAGCTACGCTAGTGCTAAAGAACCTTCCTGCCAATGCAGGAGAGAGCACGCATTCAATCCCTGGGCCAAGAAGATCCCCTGGAGGAGGGCATGGCAACCCACTCCAGTATTCCTGCCTAGAGAATCCCATGGACAGAGGAACCTGGAAGGCTATAGTTCGTAGGGTCACAAAGAGTTGGACACAACTGAAGCAACTTAGCAGGCATGCACACATATACCAGTTTATTAAAGTTATATTGGATTTTGGAGTCAGACAAATGGGCTTTTGATCTTGGTTTCTTCTCTGTCTGACCCTATGGCCACAAGCACATTACTGTAACCCTTGGGGCTTCAGTTTTTATGAGATACAATTCTTATTTATACTGTAGGTTATTGTAAGAGATTTTGTATAACAAAATTTTGTATACAATTATTGAGTTATTTATATATTTTATAAATTTTATAAAATTTATATAATTTATAAAATTTATATAAATTTTGTATACAATTATAGAGTTATTGTAAGAAATTTTAAGATACAGCATACAAGAAGTGCTTAAGCTGACTCATAGAAAGTTCTTCATAAGCAGTAATTATGATGTAAATAAATAGGAGTTCAGGAAGGATACCTCCCAGAATATTAACAATAGTAATTTCTTATGGGGATTAATTATCAAAGGTAGGTTTTACTTGCTTTTAAATTTATTTGTATATTTTATAAAAATTCTAACCACATAAATATTACTTTTAAATCAGGAAAAGAAACAAAGTCATTTCTATTTGGGGAAAGAACAATAAGGCTTATTAGATTCTGCATCCCCTTGATACTTAAACTCACATATGAATAAGCCAGACACTGTAAATTAAATTATCCACACAACTCATTAAAAAAAATTTCTCTTAGTGCTCTCCTTCCTCCCTCCACATTTTTCCATGTGCAGAATTTGTGTTGGCTTCCCTGACATTTTTCAGTGCCAGAGCCACAATATGCTGACAAACACTTAAGAAAAGCAGCATTTCTTAAATGTCCACAGTGCAAAGCGTGATGCATGGCATCCTTCGAAAGATGAGCTGCTTGTGTGCAAAGATTTGCTGTCTCAACACAGTGATGCAGGAGTTCTGTCAGAAGTAGGATTTGGCGGAGGGAGGGAGACAGCAAGGTCAAAACCCAAAGGTTTAGGTCAGATCTGAAATTTTCTGATGTTTGTGTCATATTTGAATGTCCGTTTTTAAGGTAGGTGCTCTTTGAGAAAGGAAATGGCTTACCAGGAAATATGTATTAAAATTTTCTTTTCATGTTGAAAGCGGTAGATAGCAAATTTAAAAAAATATAGAACGAACACACACATGTGCATACGTGCATGTCACCATCAACATATGTAGTGCCTGTGTGTGAAATAGAAAAAGACATTCCTCTTTGGGAATCGAATTTTAAAAACATGGCCCCAACTGGGCAGGTGCAGCCCCTTTAGATGCCTGTTTCGGCAAGTAGAGAGTACTCTTACACAAATTAGAAAAAGGACGTCCTTTCTTTTGGCCTAAGGCATTCTCTTACTGGGATGTACCACCCTATCCGGGGACAACTGGTACACCTGCATGCAGTGGCCCTGAAAATGAAGGTGTATGGCATATACAGTTTTTAGTGTTTTATTATGTGATATTTGATACCTATAAAATAATACATGCATCTTATAAAAATGAAGGTTATAAACACTTGAAAAATGGACCTATTAAGCAACTGAAGAATAGAATCATTACCAGTTCCATTGACTTTCCCACTATGGTCTTCACTCTCTCAATTCTGGACTTTTTTCCCCAGAAAAAAGCTATGTTGAGTTTTGTGTTTATTATTGCCTTGATGTAGCATCTCTCTGTCTATCTCCCTATCTATCTGTGTCACATCAGGCTGAATGTGGCCAATCATCTATGTTTTGCTATTTTAACTCACACTGTTTTATTGCCTAGTTTATCACTTAATTTAACAAACAGCTTTTAAGCCATAAAATTCTATTCTATACCACTGTGTACACTACAAAGTAGACCTTATGTACTTGGGCCAATATTTAACTGTTACTATGCTAAATTAGTTAAATTATGTTAATTTAGCATAATTAGTATTTAACAAAAGGCAGATTTTTATGTTATTTCCAGTGTTGCTATAAAACTTTTCGTGATAGTCTAACTTTCATCTAAAGGAAATCTTGGACAATGTCCTTAATTATTTTCTTACAATAAATCCCTAGACATATAGTTGGTACATCGATAGTATGCTGTGACTATAAGGCTTTTGCTGTATATTAATACTGGTGATACTAAGGTGAGGAAGAAGCTGTGAATGGACAAGTGATACCTAAACCAAGGAAGTTCAGGGTAAACAAAAACATGTACATACTTTCCAGACCTACTGACCTCAGAAACTCCAGTGGACAGCAAACCCCACAGGCTAAATAATGGTGTCAGTGTTGGGGTGCTCATTTGGGGGCGAGTTCTTCAATAGGAACTGATGAGCATAAAGAATCACAAAACCAATCCAGGGAAACTTCACATTGGATCCAAGTGAACGATAGCAGAAGGTAAAAGCATCACTCCATGTTGTAGTCAAGATAAAGGCAATCCAGGAAGAGGGATTTGTAGAGATACTAGAAGCTGCATGGAAAACTAGACAGGAGGACTCTGAATAACCTGCCATCACCAATGGTAGATAACCTGCCTGCCAATGCACTGGCATTATGATGGCATCCCACAGGAAGGCTTTCCCTCAGTGAGTAAAGAGGCAGAGACTCAAGAAGGGCGGGAGCACCAACTTTTGCTTCATGCCTAGGAAAGGAAGACAAATCAGTCTTTTCCAAGAGTAGACGAACCTGATTGGAAAAGCTGGTAAGATACACAAGGAGAGACCATCCTCAGGAGAAAATGGTTAAATCAGTCATTGGCTACCTTGGCCTTGACAGGTATTTTACAAAGGAAATAGTGTTTAAATATTAAGTATATTTGTTGCTTTGAAAAACAATTTTAAAAACTTTTTTTTCCCATAAATCATTTCTATTTTTCTAACTGATTAAATTATTCGAATACTATGCCTAAAATCTTTACGATGGAAATGAACATGGCTTCCTTTCTTATGTCTGGAGATCAGAAATTAAATTTGTGTGTTAAGTAGATTGTCAATAATGCATTTCAAAAGGTCATAATGTCTGGACTTAAGCAAAATTGTGTTTTTATATAAGGAAATGTTTTTTGGTCAAAAGACATGCCAGTAGTTTCTTTCTGCTTCAGTCTGAGGCATGAGCTCATTTTGCCATGTGATGAAATAGTGTTTGCTGTGAACAAGCAAACAATAGTAGCAGTTACTACTGTCTAAGCATTGATTACTGGAGAAGGAAATGGCAACCCACTCCAGTGTTCTTGCCTGGAGAATCCCAGGGACGGGGGACCCTGGCTGGGCTGCCGTCTATGGGGTCGCACAGAGTCGGACACGACTGAAGCGACTTAGCAGCAGCAAGCATTGATTACAGCTCAGGCGTGAGTTAAAGCCTTTGTATGTATAAAGTAGTTTCATCCTTTTAACAACCCTTCAAGAAAGCTGTTGATGTTTAACCAAGGAGCAAGCTGAGGTTTAGTGAGGTCACCTAATGGGTCTACAGAATCATACTACAGAGGCAGTGACTCAACATCCACACCATCCATCTGTAACCCTCACCAACTGGGGACAAGGTAGGGAGAGCATTAGTTGGATTCAAACATGGGATGGGGACAGGAATAAGGAGATGGCGGGGCCTGCATTGTGACTTGAATAGGGAGGAATCATTAAAAAGTCTCTACCCTTAGATTCCTTCTCTATACATCTGTGAGGGCTGATCACCACTGTTTTCCCTAAGTTTCTTTTTTTTTTTCCTTTAGTCATAGCCTTAACATTGTCATGTTGACATACCAGGTTTCCAATTTGTATTTAAAATTAACAATTACCTTTAGAGAACATATGTAAAGGAAACGATTGCTCCCTTCACCACTGTTTCAGCTTTCAGTTAGAATTATGACCCAGGTTAGAAATAAAATCAAACACTTCCTGAGCTCTAGATTGGAACCTTGAAGAATATGTCTATGAAAAGTTTTTACTTATAGGACTCACTATAAATTGAATTTATGGACTCACTAAGCTCTGTCAAGGTAGCTCTACTTTCATGAGTATTTCATTTTGAATCTACAAAGAATGCTTGAACATCCACTATATGCCAGGAACTACTGTAGTTGCTGGGAAGACTGGATAAGATGGATAAGGCATTGTCCTTGCCTGTGAGAAGTGAGGAGAAATTCAAAGATTATGAGAAAATAGGGGCTCTGACTGCCTATTAGAATCATATGGAGAAATTTCTAAAAATACCATGACTGGTTTAATTGATCTTGGGGGGATCCAGTCATTTTTACAAGCTTTCCAAATGATTCTAAGGCACAGCCAGGATTCACAATCCCTGGAATTGAGGCATGTAAAAGGACATCCTGGGGAGGTGATCTCAAAGCTTCTCAGGAGTTAACATCCAAGTTAGATTTAGAAGTATGGATGAAAGGTATGAGGCATTCCAGGACAGAGTTGTGGAAGTGTGTGGCGGGAAAATGGAAGAGCACAGATCAGACTTCAGCACACAACAGGGAAGGTGACTTGGGGAGTGGCTGGAACACTGAGTAGGTCAGAGCTCTTGGTGAAAGATGAGGTTAAAATGCTGAAGGGGGCAGATGGAGGGGATGGTGCAGGGAGGGATCAGGAGAAAAGGATTGCATGCCATGATGAGGAGATAAAACTCTACTCTAGAGGTGATAAGTGTCCATCAACAGTTTCACACAAATTCCAGTTGCAGTGTGGGGTGTGTGGGGGAGGTGGGGGGAGGGTTAGCAGAGAAGGTCCCTGAAGTGAGTGAGCCTGGTGATACACAGAAAGAAACCCGAGAGTAGATTTTCACCATACTTCTGGTAAGATCTTAAATAAGACGAAGATAAAAACAAATATTTGAGTTGGCCAAAAAGTTTGTATTGGGGTTTTTCCATGACATTGTATAGAAAAACCCAAACCAACTTTTTGGCCAACCCAATAATACATAATCTTTTGTTTGTTTGTTTCCTTGGGATTACTGGCCAGAAATTGCAATTTATTAAAACAAGCATTTGTGTTTTTTTGTGTGTGGTTTTTTTTTTTTTTTTTTGAGAACATACAGATATTGAGTGAGGCACTGGAGAAACAGAGGTGAATAAGACATACAGACACTGCTATCTTGTTTTTTAACTGGCTAGAGTTAAGATTATAGGTGGTGGATTTTCTAAAGACATTTTTGAAGGAAAAATTTTAGCAAGTGAAGCAGGTTGAAAATATACATAAACTCAAGAGGATTTGGATAAGTGTATATTGTCACCCTGTTTATTTAACATATATGCAGAGTACATCATGAGAAACACTGGTCTGGAAGAAGCACAAGCTGGAATCAAGATTGCCGGGAGAAATATCAATAACCTCAGATATGCAGATGACACCACCCTTATGGCAGAAAGTGAAGAGGAACTCAAAAGCCTCTTGATGAAAGTGAAAGTGGAGAGTGAAAAAGTTGGCTTAAAGCTCAACATTCAGAAAACGAAGATCATGGCATCCGGTCCCACCACTTCATGGGAAATAGATGGGGAAACAGTGGAAACTGTGTCAGACTTTATTTCTTTGGGCTCCAAAATCACTGCAGATGGTGATTGCAGCCATGAAATTAAAAGACGCTTACTCCTTGGAAGGAAAGTTATGACCAACCTAGATAGGATATTAAATAAAAAGCAGAGACATTACTTTATCAACAAAGGTCCATCTAGTCAAGGCTATGGTTTTTCCAGTAGTCATGTATGGATGTGAGAGTTGAACTCTGAAGAAAGCTGAGCACCGAAGAATTGATGCTTTTGAACTGTGGTGTTGGAGAAGACTCTTGAGAGTCCCTTGGACTGCAAGGAGATCCAACCAGTCCATCCTAAAGGAGATCAGTCCTGGGTGTTCATTGGAAGGGCTGATACTGAGGCTGAAACTCCAATCCTTTGGCCACCTCATGTGAAGAGTTGACTCATTGGAAAAGACCCTGACGCTGGGAGGGATTGGGGCCAGGAGGAGAAGGGGATGACAGAGGATGAGATGGCTGGATGGCATCACTGACTCGATGCACATGAGTTTGGGTGAACTCCAGGAATTGGTGATGGACAGGCAGGCCTGGCATACTGCGATTCGTGGGGTCACAAAGAGTCAGACACGACTGAGCAACTGAACTGAAATGAACTGAACTGAATGTGAGGCTATTCTTGGATTTTTAAAGAGAAGTTAAAGACATTTGGTACACTTAAAAAAAAAACAGAAACTTTTTATAATTGGTATCATGCAGGTCAACCATGATCTCCTAGAAGACATCGCCTATTGCCCATATCAGAGACAGGATTCTTTAAATAGACCATTAGATACATCCTAGCATGGAATTTCATATGATTCAACTATTTTACTTTGATAAATGTGGCATATGCCATATAAGAAACAAGTTAACTGGAATTGCCCCAATTGCCATAATCAGAAGGAATTTGTTAATTTAGCCTAATGACCATTGCAAGTGTGCACATGAAAGTATTTGAATACTGTACACAGTATTTCCAGCATCCTACAGCCTAACAGAAATATTATCCCTTAAGTGAACTCAAATATGCATGAGATCTCTTACCCTCAAGTATTGTGAAATTGATCTTGAGTAATAAGAATGGGGGTGATAGGTTTATTACGATTTACTAACAAATATAACTTAAAAATCCACTCACAAATATCCATTTGTATGCAAAATTATTGTTCATTATAGTAAATAATTTTTTGACATTAAATTAAATTAGTAGAAGATTGGGTGGAATATGGATTCAATCAGCAATTCCTTGTCTTTTTTTTTTTACACGCAAGCTCTAAAAGTTGATGAGGTGTTTTAATTATTTCGTTTCACATGTGGAAAGAATAAATCTAAAGGAAATAGCTTAGGATTCTTTCCAAGTTTGAATTACAAATTACCCCAGGACCCTGGAGAGAAGCAACAGCAAACAAGATTTTAGGCGGTTCTTTGTCAGGTCAGCCTTTCGATCAATATTGAAAGCTATTTGGAGGACCTAATTTTTTCCTTGTGCTGTTTCCCAGAGTTAAGAGAAGTTTAATCTTTCTCCTCATAGGCCTCTAATATGTGTTGTTATTATGTGGCTGGTGTCCCAGGCCTATATCCTGTGAAATCTGCTTCATATGGCTGCTTCCACCTCGGCTAAGTCCTGTGGCATGAAAGCCCCATTGGCCCTTAAGCTTGAAGCCCGACCTAGAGACAGGTGATGCTGACTGTCCTTCTGTCCATTGACCATCTGGATCTCCACGCCCAGGAAGGTGTAGGCAGGCTTGCCCGCAGTGCTCAGAGCAGAGCTGGCTTACAGGCCATCCATAGTGGGACTCCTATAGCAGAGACAAGATTCCCTGATAATCCTCTTTCCCCACACTCCCTCTGGATCAGCTATGTCTTAAAGAAGAGAAGATCTACGTGATGAGAATAGACCACTTGGAACAGAAGTGCTCTAGGAAAGAGAGTCTCAATCTGATTTTATTTTCCGTCTCTTTAATTCTCTCTCATAAGCACCCACCCCCATCATACAATGGCCAATTTGATCGTCCTGAATAACCCTTCTTCTCTTTGATTCATATCCTTAAATGCAGACTTGAAGGACAACCTTGACCATTTCACAGGAATGAAAAATGCGCCACTAACCATAATTGAAACCTGGTTTTAAAAATCACAACTTCTATTCTAGATGAGGAAAGAGAAGCACAAAAGGTAAAATAGTACTTAAACATTGTTTAAGTAGCATTTGCCCCCAGTAAAAGACATTGGGAGACACAGAGCATCTCATAGACAGACTTGGTAAACCCTTAGGAATTTTGTGCTTGAGAAAAACAAAAGTAAACTCAACAAGGATTTAGAGTTTGACTGAAGTTTGATCTGATTTCCATCCTCTTCACTAGTCAACAGGAGAGGTGTGTTTTCTTGGTGCTGGTTTTCTAAAAGTCTTTCCCTGAGAGGATTTTTTTCCCCCATTTGCACTGATTTCTCTTGACTCTAGACTTGCAGCTCAGAACCCGAGCAATCTCCTCAGGCATTTAAACTGCAAAGGGGAAAGTCCCAGGCATCGAGCACAGCGTGTAGTCACCCTGATCTGCCTGGAGCAGCCCTACCTCCCGGAGCACCTGTAAGCTCGCTCTCTCTCTCTTTCTCTCTGCTTGAGGGACACTTCCCTTTGGCATCAACATAGACAATTTTTCCCCCCCTGGTGCAATGCAGCTTCCACATGAATTGATGCCGGGAGCATTCTGCTGAGAAACAGGAGTAAAAGAAAAAGCAGCAGCCAAATGACTGCATCATTTTTTAACACACTAATTGACCTTGTCAGGACAATCACTGCAGAGTGGGAGACACCGATTCTCTGGCAGCTTAGATGGAAAACTTACTGATTCTGGGGAGAATAGACTAAGAAAAAAGTTTGCAGCGTTGAATGAGAAGCCTCAGGCTCTTTTAAAGGCACATACTTCTTATTCAGAGATCACGAAGCTGAGGGACACACACTTGCTTTAAATGTGGAAGAAAAATTATACTCGTGAGATTGTGTTTTGTCTCACAACCTCAATGTACTTTATGGTCCTAAATTTCTTCTTGGAAGACAGTAGTTTTATTCTCTACTTATCCCAGCTCAGTGATTCAGTTTAAGGTACTGTATTAGATTCTACATGCAATGCAAAGATCAACTGCATACAGTGCCTGCCTTCAAGTAGCTTACACCACCATAAGGGAGGTCTTATCATAGAATTTTCTGGTTTGTATTATATTTATGTCTGAAAGTTGGTTAGAAATGTTAAGTTAAAATTTGGAAAGGGTCATGCCTGAAAATAACTTTGGAATCATTGAACCAACTATTTTATTGGAAATCTTGGATTTCACCAATATTTTTGGACATTTTTTCCAATATTTTTGGAAAGATTTTTAGAAAATCTTTTCCAATATTTTAGAAAGATTTTTAGAAAACCAGCACCAAGAAAATACACCTCTCCTGTTGACTGGTGAAGAGGATGGAAATTAGATCAAGCTTTAGTCAAACTCTGGGAGTTGGTGATGGACAGGGAAGCCTGGGCGTGCTGTGATTCATGGGGTCGCAAAGAGTCGGACACGACTGAGTGACTGATCTGATCTTAGTCAAACTGTAAATCCTTGTTGAGTTTACTTTTGTTTTTCTCAAGCACAAAATTTCTAAGGGTTCACCAAGTCTGTCTATGAGACGCTCTGTGTCTCCCAATGTCTTTTACAGGGGGCAAATGCTACTTAAACAATGTTTAAGTACTATTTTACCTTTTGTGCTTTTTTTTTTTCTCATCTAGAATATTAGTGAAAAAATATTGGATCTTTCACCAATATTTTTCAAGAAACAAAGAACTCTAATCTATTTTTTAAAAAAAATCTAATGCAAACTATGAGGATTAGGTTAAGGTACAATTGCCCAGAAACTGCATTGTCAAAATAAAATAGTTGCATTGGTCTTAAACTGTCAGATTACTTGGTCATCAAGTCAACACTGATTTATATGCTTAATGTTCACCCCAGCACTGGTCAAGCCCCAGACTGGAGAGAGGTCATTAGGTTAATTTCATTGATGGTTTGGATTCCTTATAGAAAAGCCTCTCTTGAAATCTTTTATTTTTCTTTAACTTTTTATTTTATATCAGGGTATAGCCAATTAACAATGTGCTGATAGTTTCAGGTGGACAACAAATGATTCAGCTCTACATATCCAGGTATCCATTCTCCCCCAAGCTATTCAAGAGTTATCATAAATTAGTCAAGGATGTAGGTGACATACTGGTCATGGCAGACCAACAGATAAATCTAGGAAAGATATTTATTGTGCTCAATGACAGAAAAAAGGCTCCCACACAAGCTCAACCATCTATAATAATGGGTTTGTTATAAAAGAATGAAATGTAATAGCAAAAAGAGCCTATATTTGAGTCCAAAGATTAAGTGAATGTGTGCAAATGGCAGAAATGTGGCTGGAAGGACAGCAGGTATGGACATGACCAACTTGGGAGCCATCATTTCTTATAAGCTTAGTACAAACCAACCATGTAAGAAGGCAATCCACAAACTCTAGTACACACTTAGTCTTCATTAATAAAGGAGGGATATTTCAACAAAAGGGCACTGAGCCTCTGACCAGTCTAGGCTGGTCAGAAATTATACTTGGTATATTTTTTTGCCACACTTTCAGAAGATTGTTGGTAAACTATAGGTCATCAAGGTTGGTGAAGGGAGTTGAAAACCATGATATGCAGGAATGTGTGAATGGATATGACATGTTGAGTCTAGAGAAGAGAGTCAATAGTGGGGAGTATATACATAGGGATTATCTTGCAGTAAAGGACCAACTGCCAAGTGGAAAAAACATTCAAGGTAACCCTGGTGGGCAAAATGAGACCAGTGAAGGGAGTCATAGAGAGAGAACTTCTAGCCCAATATAAGAAAGAATTCTGTAATAAGCAGAGCCAGAGTAAAGAAGAGTTTGGTGGTCTTCAGACATAGTGGTCTCTTTGCACTGAAAGCATTCACAGAGCATGTTTAACGGGGGTGATAAGTATGAGATTGTGTATCAGGAAAATAGGACGATGACTGTTGATATCCTTGATATATCAGGGATTTTCTGAGTTTACATACATGGGCCTGGAGAATTATCCTCTGTCTGTATTATCTAAACATCTACTTTCAATCACAGTATTGCTCTTACCAACAAAATCACTGAATAATAGACTTATTTGTCAAGAAGTCCAGAATCTAAGACCTACCTTGTCCCCATGACTCGTACATAGATGATCAACTAGTATTTGTTGAATGAATGAACTTGGCTTGTAATACCAAACAGTTGAGAATGAAACACTGAGCTTTATGAGTAATGCAATATTGGAGTATGTGAATTAGATGCTCCTCGCCACAGTTTGTATTTGTCTGCTTCTTAGAAAAGGAGCAAAAATGATAAAAATCTTAGTTTCTTCCACTTATCTTTCTTGACCTTTTTTCCCCTTACTTGACATCATCTCCCATTCCTTTCTCTAGGGATTCTACTCAAAACCCTTATGTTCCAAACAAGCTTCCCCCAAACTGAAAAGAATTTTCTCTCCATCACTTAACCTTGCTGACGGAGAGACTAATCAGGGTGAACGACGTTCAGTCACTGTGTCACTTAGCCAGGCCTGTCTTCCTCTACAATTGTGGCACAAAAGCTCCAGAAAGTAAGCTCAGATCTCAGCAAGCAGGAGGGGGAGGGAGGCAAAAGCTTAGGGAGAGTGTTGGGGTAAATCAGACCCTCCCCCGTGAATTTTCCATTGTGGTAGAAAACTTCTAAACAATGGGATCCATCACTACTGATGTACCACAAAAAGTAAATCAATTCAACTACAGAAATAATAACCCCAAAGTACAATTGTTTTAGTACAGTCAAAAATATTTCAACATTAAAAAATTAAATCACATGTTTCTTTTTTTCAGGATGGGAAGACTACCCAGGGGAGCCTCTCTTCTTAACAAAGACCTACTACTGTCATACATCCCAGTAAACTGTCTTACCCCTCCCCCAAATTACTTTTTTGAAGGGGGAATTGGGTATTGTCTGTGTGCATGCACATGAGTGTCTGTCATTTAAACCTTGGAAAATAGGGATGGGAGCAGCAGAGGAAGAGAGAGAGAGCCCTTGTCAGTCAGCAAAGCTGACCCTGAGGGTCAAGCTAATTCTATCCTTTGCACAGAGCTCAGAATGCATTTCACCTGCTCTTCCTGCCTCCCTGGGTAGGATGGGTCGGTGTTTGGGTGAGTCGTAGCTGCTGGAAGCCTCTTTTCAGCTGTCGGGCTTGCACACATGTCTGTTTGATGCCTGCTGGCACAATCTAGCTCTGGCCTTTCTGCTCTCAAGCGTTTCCTCCCCTTTGGTGAGGTCTCTGCTTTCCAAGCCCTCCAGTCATTTCCCTTCTCCTTTTCTTACCGTGCTGAGCACTCCCCTCTCCCAACTTGAATCAATCCTCTTCCCTTCCCTACCTTTGACCCAAGAGATTCAGATGTATGTTTTACATTTCCAGCTCATTTGTTGCTAGCTTAGCTAATTTATTGTTAAAGCTCCCTCTTTCTGACATCCTAAATGCCTCCATGTGTCTCTCTGTGACTTCTACTTCTGCTCACATGGTTTCCGTATCAGAGAGGATATTGTAAGGCATGCTCTGAAATTAATTGAGGTTTCTTTCTGTCAGTACCAGCCCCATCTTTAGACCATCCAGGATTTCATAGGTCCAAGAGAGAGAAATAACACCACAGTGCATTTTACAAACAACATTTTGTAAATTCAAAACATTAACACCAGGGCACATCTGATCTTAGCAACCCCCTAGCCTTTGCCACTGGGGAACAACTGCTTTAAAGCAGGAATCATATTTTGCAGGCACATAGAGACCCAGAAGTAGTCAAGTCTGTGCCAGGTCTGGTGAGCATGAAGATTTAGCCTTTGGTTTCAGGATAAACCCTTCTTCATGTCTAGGGCTGCCTTACCGTAATGATGCTTATTGCACCTGCCATTGGAGGGAGGAAGATGAGTGGAAATGAAAACATCAAGTGTAGAAGAGTGTCCGCAACAACCCTCCCAGCTGTGAGATGGGCGGGCCATGTACTTACTCTCTTGACCTGAATACTTAAATCTAGGAACACCGACTGATACCTGGAGCTGGCATCAGGGAGAAGAACAGAAAATCACGTGAAACCCTAGACTAGAAAAATAGAAGCAGGAGGATGCTGATGGAGGCGTTTCCTAGGCAGGTGGTCTCTACTCTGTGCTATGGGTTCTCTTTGATCATGATATTTTGATGACTGACTTTTAGGAGCCAAGGCCACCTGTGAAGCTGCTGACAGAGAATGAATAGCGGAAGAAGCAGAGAGGAAAATTTGTTTCAGTGGAAATGGAGTCATATCCAGTAATTCCTGCCTGGGGTTCCATATGGCCTTGGCTGAGGCACTGTTAATCCCACAGCAAAAAGTACATTTCTACTAAGGGCTGAGACAGCTCCCATTCATGGACTATATAGGGCCTCAGAACTATGCTCTCCAAAGATGGGGTGACCTCCTTAGAGCTTTGAGGACTCCTTTTTATTGACTCAAACCATAAACCTTTTTTTGATATCCAACCAGAGTTTTCTCTAAACTTAAACTGCCATGAGGTCTCACACCATGATGTATTTTGAGAAGGCTTTTGGGTTTGGGTGTCTGTCTGAGTCTTTTGTTCTCACACGAAGCATGCAAAGGAAGCTCTGATTTCAAGTTCTTACCTCAAGGAGACTTGGGAGGCCTGGTAAAGCATTCTAGCTACAGACTCTCTGCTGGAGAAGGAAGAGACTGGGTAGGATGGGAGGATGGATGGGCAAGATCCATGATCCGCATTCCTCACTGTCTTCCCAGGTGGTGAGAATCCGCTTTATTTTTGCCATAGCTGTGGAGAACTGGTCACCAACATTTATTCTCTCAGCCTATTTCCTTTCGTTTTTCCTTCCAGCTAAAATTCCTTCAGAATCATGTCTGAGTTCATGAGCCATTATTATCAAAGAGAAAAGCTGCTGGGCTTGTGTGTTACCCAGAGGTGTGCCTCTAAGGCAGAGTCTAGCATCCATAAAGACATGGGAAATCCACCCTCTTCTACCTCCAGCTGAGAAGAAATGAGTCTTGTAGTGATTTTCTCCCACATGTTATGCATGTGAAGAAACAGGGGTTCCACATTTGATAGTGAGAGTGGCAGTCATGAAACCATTGTGTAGTAACAATTGTGTTTTGAAGCACTGATATTATAATGCTTTGTAATATTCTTCTGTGCCTTATTTCTTACAACTCTCCTGTCATTGTTCGATCAGTCATTCATGTCTGACTCTTTGCGACCCCATGGACTGCAACACACCAGGCTTCCCTGTTCTTCACAATCTCCCGGAGCTGGCTCAAACTCACGTCCATTGAGTCAGTGATGCCATCCAACCATTTCATCCTCTGTCACCCCCTTCTCCTGCCTTCAGTCTTTCCCAGCTTTAGGATCCTTTCCAATGAGTTGGCTCTTTGTATCTCCTGCCTCTATATTTTAAAAGTTGGGATGGTGAGGCCTCCTTCCCAGAAAGGTTGGTGGATTAAATCCCAAACCTGAATCACTCACTGGGATTTTCTGTCAGTCCTCCTGGAAACTGGCCAGAGTGCCTCCTTGTAAGGCAAATGCAGTCCACAAATGACTGTCACATTAGCTGCACTTTCCCGGTAGCCATAAAGAGGATCAGTGTCCCAGTATCAGAAACAATGGCGTTAGAGCCAAACCATGCATTTCTCTGTTCCTCCCTTCTGGGTACCCTCACTCCACCTGAGCCTTTGAATTATAAAGCTTGGGATCCATCATTTATAATGAGACTGGTTAGCTATTTGGAAGAAATATGTGTGGCCAATTTACCGGATAATAAGGATACTATTACAAATGATAATAATAATAACAGCAACAACGTTAATTGAGCTCTTACTCTGTACCAGGCAGCATTCAAACCACTTCTGTGCATTAACTCATGCAATCCTCTTAATGGTTTATAGGTACAAAGACACCCCTCTCTAGCTGAGATTTATGGCATGTGCCTTTGTAGGTTTGGGCAGAAATAGACCATGGTAACTAATGTTGAATTTTTCTAAGAGGAAGGTTTCTTATGGAACACATTATATTTGACCAACTTTATTTCTCCATCTTTAAAAAAAAACAACTTGAAGAACAACCCTATTATGGTGAAAGAAAGTGTCGATTAGTCAGTCCTTTACTACCCAGACACAGTGCTAAATACTTTCATACACATCTCATTAAATTCTCTCAAAAATTCTACAAAACAGATATCCTCCCATTCATTTTATAGCTAAGCTAGTGGAGGTTCAGCGAGATTAATTATCTTGGCAAAGATGACTCAATGGTAAGATCCTGAGTCAGGAGTTAGGTCCAGCTCTGTTTAAATCTAAGCTTCATGCTTTTCTCCATGATGCGGTTTTTACTTTCTTCTCTTTAGCAGAGTCAAATCCTGCCAGACAATTTCTCCTTCGCTCTGACATACTTTTCCTCTTTCATCTCCTCTCCTCTTCCTTGGGACTTCCCTCATAGCTCAGTTGGTGAAGATATTCCTGCAACACAGGAGACCTGGGTTCGATTCCTGGGTCACGAAGATCCCCTGGAGAAGGAAATGGCAGTCCACTCCAGTATTCTTGCCTGGAAAATCCCACGGACTGAGGAGCCTGGCGGGCTACAGACCATGGGGTCGCAAGAGTTGGACATGACTTAGCAACTAAACCACTAAACCACCATCATCTCTTCCTTGATCCCACACCCAGAGTGATTAACAGAAATTATAATGATAAACAGAGGATTAAGTCAACAGTAACATGCTACAGTCCATGAGGTTGCAAAGAGTTGTACATGACTAAGTGACTGAACTGAACTGAACATCCTGAGTCCATGAGGTTGCAAAGAGTTGGACACGACTGGATGACTGAACAACAACAGCATGATACCATTTCAATGCCTTTCCATTTCTGGCCCTTTAGAGAGTATGGTGGCCAAGCCATGCTTTCAGCAGGTAACAGAGATACTGAAGGTAAGGACAAGAAACAAAGGCCAAGGAGCTTATGCTCTGGAAACCAATCATGGTCCAGGATTGGGATCCATCTATATCCTTTTCATTCCCAATTCTTTATATTCATATGTCTCTCATGTTAGTTGTTTCTTTCCAGGGTACGTACTCTATGAGAGGCTGGGAATAGTACAAAAAGGATGGAAACATAGCACAGGCTCTCAGAGCTTGATACAGATTGTTAGGGAGATGAGATGCACACAAGAACTCTCATGGACCACATATATCTTGAGAACAGGAGCTTGTCATCCTCATCTTCACATCCTGTTGGTGATGGACAGGGAGGCCTGGCATGCTGCAGTTCATGGGGTCACAAAGAGTCAGACACGACTGAGCAACTGAACTGAACTGAACTGATGCTTGGAAAGACCATCCCCCCTACCCAAAATTCAGAAAGACTTTTGTGTTGACAATTATTCTCCCCTTGGCTCTTCTAGCCATTTGGCTCACTTTGATCTCCTTTGGACTTCCGGGTCTACTCTGAGTAGTCCAGTTTGGTCTAAGACTCAATCTAATCTGAGAGTTATCTGAATCAGCTCTAGCTGGTCCTTTCCCCATTTTCCAGTTTTCTTTGGGCTAATGATGACTGAAAGAGAAAACAGATGTGACTTTGATAAACTTGATTTAAGCACTTACCACTGTGTTTTGCAATTGCTGTTTTCATGCCCATCTCTGAGATTTCATGCACACACAGAGGTTATACACGCAGACTGGACTATTCACTCCTGTGAGTAGGGACCTTGACCTTCAGGCGTGTGTCTTCAGCACAAGCACAGTGCAAAAACATATAGATGCTATACGTTATAGATGCTTCCCTTATTTGCCAAGTTATACATCAACTTGGCAAATAAGGGAAGTGGCTGGAAATAAAAGGAGCCATTTTGATGGTGATATAGTAAACATACAGGAGTGCAAAACACAAATGAACATTTCATACACAAGGGTGGGCCAACTATGTACAAATGTGATTGGAAAAGACGGGGAATCCCCACAGTGAGGCAAATGCTTATTGTGACTTTTCCAAATGGCCATGATCCCAGCCTTTCTAAAACAGAATACACATCCCAACCCCCACCACCAACAATAAGCATGGAGAGAATGCGCTTTTACTTAGGAAGGCAGAGCACAGAAGAAAAAAGAGATTAAAAATGAGCATTCTGCAGTATAGACATCGGTTATCAAAATACATTTTGTCTAATGTACTAGTCACTGCTGATACATAACATTGACCAGATGAAGGGTATAGATGTGACCAGCCACCTCTTAGGTTACCAAGTGCAGGAAGGACAGAGAACAAAGGGCCAGGCCAGAGCTCACACCCTCTCCATAAATGCTTAAACTTGCAAGGGCTTCGGGAAGAAATGATGATATTGAGGATCAAAATTATACATCAACTTGGCAAATAAGGGAAGTGGCTGGAAATAAAAAGGAGCCATTTTAATGGTGATATCATAAACACACAGAAGTACATGGTGATACAGTAAATATCCAGGAGTACATGGTGTGATGTATGAGGTGGGATGGCTAGTCGTAATGTTACCTGCTGTGGAACTAGAACAGCCAGTAACATGGCTTATGAAACTATATGAGGAACCCATGCAGGCTTTCCAAGTGATACTGCTTGTAGCAGAAGAGGCTTGGTGAGCCCTCCCTCTGAACTGCCTGTGTCCTGACAAATCCTTCTGACCCGGCAAAATTCCCTAACTCCAACACCCCTCCTGTGAGTGACTGAGAAGAATCAAGAAGCTGTGCTCCCTGATAAGACCCTGTCTTAGTATCTTTCAACCTGTATCTGTTTGGCTATTAAATGCATGCTCCGTTAGCTGGAGATGCATCCTTTGAGATTATGGTCAAGAACTGTAATGTTTATAGGAGGAAGTGTGTGCTCAAATGCTTTTTTTTCCTACAAATCTCCAAATCTATCTTTTGTAGACAGTTTCTGACTGTGGACCCAGCAAGGCTAATGTAATCATCATTGCCACCCCAGCATCTAAATGTTACCTTATGGTTTTCAGAATAATTCTATGCACTGTGGTAGACTGTTCAAAATTCTTCCTTCCCTCCCATCCAGGTGATGGCTTTTCTATTACCTGAGACTACTTCATTATTCCATCAACACTGGGCCTGAATATGTGACTTGCTTTGATCAGTGGAATGTGAGCTAAAGTGAGTGTCATTGCCAAGTTTAGCTTTAACAGCCAAAGTTAGGTTCCACTGGCTCTCTTGCATCACAGCTAGTGGCCATGAGAAGAGTATAACCTAAACGACTATGACACCTGCAGCCTGGGTCGTAGAAAGAAAGGCACTGAAGGAGACTGAAACCCAAATCTAGCCAAGTTCAGCTGAGCCACAGCTGACCTGAAAATCCCCAAGGGAGACATAGTATTGTTATAAACCACTAAAATTGTGGGTTTGTTATGTAGCATTATTATTGCAAAACCTGAACATCCGTTTCTATATGTCTGTATTATCTCATTTTTCTCAAACTAGCTCTAAAAGTGAGTAGGAAAGGGATCATTATTCCTACTTTGCATAGGATGCAACTGAAGCTTCAAAAGATTTTGAGACTCGTCAAATATTATGAAACTAATCATTTTGAGAGGCTA
Source organism: Bos javanicus (assembly GCF_032452875.1). NCBI lineage: Eukaryota > Metazoa > Chordata > Mammalia > Artiodactyla > Bovidae > Bos > Bos javanicus. Next base: position 92,519,863 of record NC_083869.1, read on the forward strand.
TGGTTAAACCCAGATGACCTGATGCCACGAGAAGTTTCTTTTTCTATCTCATATGCTGCCTCAATAATGCCCCTCTCTATGGAAAACCTCTAAGCCATCAATAATCGTTTTCTCTTTCAGTCTTCCAGCTAACTAAGCACATACCTAATAGCCATGCAGTTATGAGGTAGGAAGATTCTCTGATAGAAAAATGAAATTTCAATTTGGTTAAATTTTATAGGAAACACATTGTAGAAGTGTTATAAATTATTGAATATTTCCCATCTCAATTGATTCTCACAGTGCACTGCATTTTTCTTCATTTTCTTTTGTAGTTGTTGTTAGAAATGGAAGGATTAGCTTTTCAAATGCTGCCTGGGAAACTCTATTCCTAGTCGTTTCCTTCAATCTATTTGCTGGACAATTGCATCTCCCTGCTGGGCACTGGGCAGCATTACAAGAGTTTCCTGAGCTGTAGCAGCTGCAGTCATCTCTTAGCAAAGATCAGACTGGGTACCAACTGGCCTGAGTCCAAATGTCCCACTGACCATGTTAAATAGCTACCTAGACAGGGAGGGTATAAACACAATGCCATTTCCTCAAGATGTGTCTTATTATTACAGTTATTGACATGTATTAAGCACTTAGCATGCCCAAGTGCTTAATGCATGTTAATAACAGACTACCCCCCACACATGTGATTCAATTTGGCTTCTACGCCCTTTCTCCTCCTCTGGCGTTTTATCCACATGAGTTCTCTGGGTCTGCTGAACCTGACTTCAGCTTTTATCTGGGAGATGGAGAATGATGACCCAAAGAACTCTACTTTGGAACGGAGCTGAAGGACGAGACACCCAACTCCATGCACCTGTCAGTGACAGTGAACTGGAGAAAATGGGGTCACCAGCACTTTGTGAAACTGAGAATCAGAAATTTGAATGAGTTGAAGGGATTGGAACCAAATGAAATGAAAGACAGGAAGGGCAGTGTCTCAAAATCTGGGCAGCAGGTGAGTAAGGCAGACAAAAGGTATCAATACATGCGAGGCCGATACGGATGAAGAAGGCTCACAGGACTTGAGGGGAACCAGGCAGTAACACTGACTGAAGCGGAGAAAGGAGAGATTGCCACTCCCTACTGAGGACCTCTGATCAGCATACTGCGACCACAACAAAAGAATTATTTAAAAATAGCAATTATTTATTGAGTTCTTTGTGCCAAGCTGAGTGCAGAGCAATATTTGTATAAAATGGTGACCGAACAGCTAAAACATTTGCATATTTGCTTGACTGGATGTTACACTGTGCAAAAGGTTCTCACTAAAGCACTAAAATAACCAACTATTAAATATACCTTTAAAGAAATGTTAACATCAACTATCTGGTTCACCAAGAGACATAAAACCCAAATCTATGAAGCGCTGGGTTCAGAATAAGAAAAAAAATGAGCTTCAAGAACAGCAGAGATTTAAGTTCTTTATAACAATGGCTGATTAACACCGGAAAGAGTTGCAGAAGAGAAGTCAGTGTCAATGTTGATTCAGTTTTGGATTCTATAGATCTGGGGCTGGGCCTGAGAATTCACATTTCTAACAAGTTCCCAGTTGATGCTGATGGACTTGAGGTCACGTTTGAAGAACCACTGGTTTGAATTTGTTTGCTCGATTTCCCTATTGAGGGCTTCCCAAGGGCACAATGGTAAAGAATCCACCTGCCAATGCAGGAGGCTCAAGAGACACAGGTTCTATCTCTGGGTCAGAAAGATCCCCTTGGTATAGGAAATGGCAACCGGCTCCAGTATTCTTGCCTATAAAATTCCATGGAAAGAGGAGCCTGGCAGGCTACAATCTATGGGGTCGCAAGGAGTTGGATACAAAAAAAATGATTGAGCACACACAGAAACACGCACACAACCAAGAAGCACCTACAAATGTGGAGCTGGGACACTCTTCCTTCACCTCTGTAGGCAAAGTGGGGTCCCTCTTGGTTTACCGCTTGGATCTTCTTTGGAACTGAAGCCAGGTCCAACAGCCCCAGAGAAGCAGTGCGTTTAGAATGACAGAGAGGAAGAAGATGATTAAACATCCGATTTCCTAGGCCCTTCCTCTGGATATTTGTATGCAGTGGAACTAGAGTGGAGTCCAGAAACCAGCATTAGTCTCAAGTGCTTCAAGAGATGCTTATGACCAGGTACATGTGAGACACAATAGTAGATAAACTCTAGTTTCCCTCCCATGATCTTATGAAGCGTGGCTGCCAGTTATCCAGTATAACAGAGAGAAGTACTGGTTTCCGCATATTTTGCAACTTAATGGTAGTAAGAAGATAAATGGGCTTGGAGTCAGAAAACTAGATGATATTTGACACTCTTAGCTCTGTGACTGTGGGAAAATCACTCCAAACATCAGGAACAGCTATAAAACACACTACTATCTGTAGTGGCTAGGTGGTTACCAAAGTGCGCTAAGATGGATATGGTCCCTACCCTCATATAGCAACAATCTAGGCAAGCAGAATGTGAAAGAAGTGATATCAGTGAAATGTGGTGAGGTGCCCTGCCTTGTTCATGGGAATCGGTGAGGTTTGAGGAGATAGCAAACGTAAAGCACAGCCAGCATAGAGGAATTTACTTGTTCACCGCCATCCTTGTTATTAGCAGGGAAGACAATTCCATTAATGATCAAGGAGGAAAAAAGGAAAGAGGGACCAAGAAATGGACAGCCTAATTTGAAAGTGTTGACAAAAAAATGAATATATAATAGGTGAGGAGACACAGAGTCTAGCATGATAAAAGCTGGGAGAGGAGAGTTTCTAAAAATTTCAGGAGAGGTTGGTCATATGTTCTAGATGCTGCAGAGAGACCAAGGAGAGTGAGGATTGAGAAAACGCATTTAGGAGGCTGAGTTGGGCCATTGGTCTCTTGGTGGCTGCAGGCAGATGGTAAAACAAAACAGATGATTTTCTATCAGTTTTATTGAGCAGGACACTGAGCAATAGAGAGATCCCTCCAGATAAGTCATTGGCAGAAATCAGATTAAAACACTCCGCTTCCCAAAGGTCAAGTTCTTTTATCATAAATTAGAGTCCCAGTTACTTGCCTGCCTTCTCCAAGGACTGATGCCAGCCTGAGCTGTCCTGGGAGACCGTGCAGGCAAAACAACTCTTTTGGAAGGTGGCTTCTTACAGGTTCAGGTGGCTTTGTTGGGTGCAGAGTCCAGGTGGCCTGATTCTTCATTATGCATCTGTAAGGTACTTTGAGGTTTAGGAGGCTGGCACACTATAATTTGTTTTATCATTAATAACAAAACATGCTCTGCAAGAAACCTGTATTGCAGACATGAGAGGTCCAGTGAAAAAGCTATCAACCACAGGCTGAATTTCCTAGAAGGTAGTGAAGAGATGAATTCAGGGAGGCAGTTATCTGAAATGCTGTTTCCTATGCTATAGTCCTCATTTTGTCCCAAATACAACTCATGTTGTGCATTTTATGTTCAAGTCAACAACTTAAATGTCTCTCCCCAAAAAACTAACCAAGATTCCCATTCCCAGAGACATCCACATTCTTGAGGGTTTTCCTAAGAGGTATCCAGCAGAGAACCTGGGCATGGTAGGCACTCAGGTATTTGTTGCTGGAGTGCTAATAATAAGACCACAAAGCATGTTTTAGTTTGGAGACTGTTTTCCTTAAAAGCACTTGAAATTTTTTTTTTTAATATTTAAATTTAAAAAAAAATTAGAAATAGTGTTTCAAATGGAGTCCAGTGCCTGGAATTTGGTGTCTCTGCCCTAATACTGAATTTGCTGGCTTGTAATTATTTCAGAAACAATTTCACAGAAAATTTCAAATGTATTAAAAATAAATAGAATCCAATATTAAACCTCTCTATACCCATCACCCTGCTTAAGCGATCAGCATTCTGCTATTTTTGTACCATCTATATATCTGCTGCTGCTGCTGCTAAGTCGCTTCAGTCGTGTCTGACTCTGTGCGACCCCCGAGACTGAAGCCCACCAGGCTGCCCTATCCCTGGGATTCTCCAGGCAAGAACACTAGAGTGGGTTGCCATTTCCTTCTCCAATGCATGAAAGAGAAAAGTGAAAGTGAAGTCGCTCAGTCGTGTCCGACTCCTAGCGACCCCATGGACTGCAACCTACCAGGCTCCTCCGTCCATGGGATTTGCCAGGCAAGAGTACTGGAGTGGGGTGCCATTGCCTTCTCTGATCTATATATCTACCTACTCCCTCTCATTTGATTATTATTATTGTCATTTTGCTGAGATGTGTGTATGTTGAAATGCACAAATCTTAGCTGTACATTTTTAGTGACTGGATATATTCATGCAACCCTTACCCCTATTATAAGTCTAATATTTTGATCTCTCCTGAAAGTTCCCTTGTGACACTTCTAAGACATCTTCAATGATTTTTGTGTGTTTTAAAACATCATATAAATGGAATAATACAATATGCATTTTGTGTATCTTTTTTTTCACTTTGCATAATGTTTATAGGATATATCTGTATTCTTGTGTGCATATGTAGTTCACTACTTTTTTTCCACTGAGTATTATTTCATTGTATGAATATATCACAGTTGGTTTATCGATTTTTCTCTTGATGGACCCTTGGACTATTTCCAGATATCAGCTATTGTGAAAAAAAATGCTGCAATAATCATTCTTATACATGTCTTTTGGGGGACATTTGATTTAATTTCAGTTGTACAAATAAGAGAGAATGAAATTGGAGAATTAAAGAATAGGTACACATTGAGCTTCATGAAAAACTACCAGACAGTTTTCCAAAGTGGTAATATATTTCTACACTCACACCAGGAGGAGTTAAACGTCTAAAATGCGCTGTTGTTTCAAAAAACACATATATTTAAGGTATGGGAAGGAAAATCTGTCTCTAGGCTAGCTCTTCTAATACTGCTGGGCTGTTCACAACCTGAGGCGTATTTACTGAAAAAGTCTGACGCCAACAAAATGTAGATGAGCTGCGGGAACAGACATGAGGCCACAGTGGCAGATCAAAGTGAGGCTGGGAGGGAACAGGCTCCGCTGAATAAGACTAGGCATTACCATAATGAATTCTGTGAGTAAGCAACTCCCTTTAAAAATCGCTCCTTTTGATCTGTTAAGAAGATGTTTACTGTAATCAGGCAAAGGTTTACTTGGCCAAGTGAAGAACAGAGAAAGGGGAAGCCAGAGAGACAGTTTTCGATCTGGTTTTAAAACAATTTTCTTTGCTCTCTGCTGCCTAAACCCTCCTGCCAGATTCTTCTCTTCTTATTCCCTCAACCTTCTTATAAAAGGGAGTTAATTTTAACTAAAGTATTTGCGGCTGTCATGGGGGAAGGAGAGGAGCAGAGATAGAAAAAGGACAAAATCAAAGACATCTTACTGTAAAAAGCTAATGATTGTTTCAAAACAAATGAAACTACACAAGACATAATCACTGATACAATGTGAAAAATATGAAACATGTTAGTTCAGTTCAGTTGCTCAGTCATGTCCAACTCTTTGCAACCCCATAGACTGCAGCATGTCAGGCTTCCCTGTCCATCACCAGCTCCCAGAGCTTGCTCAAACTCATGTCCATCGAGTCGGTGATGCATGTTAAGAGAAAGGCAACTCTGGCCTCGTAACTGATGAGGCTTCCTTGTTCTTTTTCTCTTAGGGGAGGAGGCTGGGATTCCTGGACATTGCTAGGAATGTGTCAGTGGAAGAAATGCTTTTCACCTCCCCTCTTCTCCATCTCAGAATGCTCTCACTATATTGTTTCAGGGAGAGGCAGAGGCCCCTGGAAAGCTAACTGTTCTTCTTACTGGGGAGGGAGGGCGAGTTTTCCTGCTCTCTCACATCTGAGTGTGTGGACAAGTCCTTTGTACTGTGAAGGAACGTGATTAAGGTTCATCTCCCAGACTGCTGGATCAAGTCTCTCAAGAGAGAGAGATCCTCCCACTCTCCCTCACTATCTCCAGTGACCTTAGAGGAAGGAGCTTTGACAATAGTTGATTGGGTCCTCAAACTATGCATCACACAATGTGACATTAGTCATCTATGTCCCCTTATCTACTTATCCATTCACATGATCGCTCTGCACAAAGCTGGAAGGGTGGGTCTTGCCAATTGCATCCCATTGCTGAGAAGGCCATGTCTGGGGATGAGAGACAGGAAAGAACCATGAGCTCAGAACCATCTGCTAAACATACGCTTATGTCCTGTCAACAGAAGAGGCCCCGTCCCTTATATTCCCAGAAAACTCTCTTAGGGAAAGCCCTAAGAATATTAAAAAGTTGCTTTGATAAGACAAAAATCCTTTTCTATCCTCACAGGATTTTGGTAAAGAGTACAGGAGTCTGTATGGGTCCAACAAGAAGAAGAACAGCAACAAACAACCAGAGAGTCTGCCTAGGTTGTGGTGACAGCCACAGCCCCAAGGAAGGCCACAGCTGGGGCCAGTCAGGTTTGGGGTAACCCATCCCCTATATGACCGACTCCCAACTCTTTGTCAAATACAAATTGGCACTTGCCAACTGCTCCTTGTGACTAGCAGAAACCCTCTGCAAAACCTATGTGTTTGATGGCATCTATTCCCCCTTCACCAAATCACAGATATACTAACCTTCCCCCAACTCTTTGGAGCAGTTTCTCAGAGCTATCTGAAATGCTATTTCCTATGCTATAGTCTTCATTTTGTCTCAGGTAAAACTCTCACACTGTGCATTTTTTATAAGCCAACAACTGTAATGTCTCTCCAAGAAAACTCACCCAGCTACCCATTCCCAGGTACACCCTCATTCTTGAAGGTTTTGCTAAGAGACATGCAGCAGAGAACCTGGGCATGGTAGGCACTCAGATATTTGTTGTCGGAATGCTAACCCTAAAACCACAAAGCATGTTTCAGCTTGGAGACTGTTTTTTTTTTTTTAAGTACTTAGTGTTTCAAATGGAGTCCAATGCCTGGAGTTTGGTGTCTCTGTCCTAATACTGAATTTCAGTTCAGTTCAGTTGCTTAGTCATGTCCAACTCTTTGCGACCCCATGGACTGCAGCATGCCAGGCCTTGCTGTCCATCACCAGTTCCCAGTGTTTACTCAAATTCATGTCCATTGTGTCAGTGATGCCAACCAACCATTTCACCTCTGTCATCCCCCCTTTGCCTCCCTCCTTCAATCTTTCACAGCATCAGGGTCTTTTCGAATGAGTCAGTTCTTCGCATCAGGTGGCCAAAGTATTGGAGTTTCAGCTTCAACATCAGTCCTTCCAGTGAATATTCAGGACTGATTTCTTTTTGGAATGACCGATTGGATCTCCCTGCAGTCCAAGGGATGCTCAAGAGTCTTCTCCAAAACTACAGTTCAAAAGCATCAATTCTTCAGCACTCAGCTTTCTTTATAGTCCAAATCTCACATCCATATATGACTACTGGAAAAACCATAGCTTTGACTAGATGGACCTCTGTTGGCAAAGTCATGTCTGTGTTTTTTAATATGCTATCTAGGCTGGTCATAACTTTTCTTCCAAGGAGTAAATGTCTGCTAATTTCATGGCTGAAGTCACCATCAGTAGTGATTTGCTGCTGCTGCTGCTGCTGCTAAGTCGCTTCAGTCATGTCCGACTCTGTGCGACCCCATAGACAGCAGCCCACCAGGCTCCCCAGTCCCTGGGATTCTCCAGGCAAGAACACTGGAGTGGGTTACCATTTCCTTCTCCAATGCATGAAAGTGAAAAGTGAAGTCGCTCAGTCATGTCCAACTCTTCACAATCGCATGGACTGCAGCCTACCAGGCTCCTCTGCCCATGGGATTTTCCAGGCAAGAGTACTGGAGTGGGTTGCCATTGCCTTCTCCGCAGTAGTGATTTAGGAGCCCCCCAAAATAAAGTCTCTCACTATTTCCACTGTTTCCCCATCTATTTGCTGTGAAGTGATGGGACCAGATGCCATGATCTTTTAGTTTTCTGAATGTTGAGTTTTAAGCCACTCTTTTACTCTCCTCTTTTACTTTCATCAAGTGGAGATAGATAGGTCTATCTTCAATAGACCCATCCCATATTTTAAAATTTTCAGTTATTGTTCTTTCTTACACTGAATTTTCCCTTTGGCTCTTTATAATAGTTTCTACTTCTCTTCTGACACTCCCATTTGTTCATTTAATTTGTGTATATCTCCCTTTAAGTCCTAGAACATATTTATTATTGTCTATATCAAGCTTTTATCTGTTTAATTACAAAACTTGCATCATTTTAAGGTTGGTTTCTAAAGATCATTTTTGCCTTGATGTGGATCACTTTTTAAATTTATTTTTTACTGAAGTATAATTGCTTTCCAATGTCATGTTACTTTCTCCTGTACAGTATCATGAACGAGCTGGATGTGTACATATATCCCCTCCCTCTTAATTCTCTCTCCTCCCTCCCCCCATTTCATTCCTTTAGGTCATCACAGAGCACTGAGCTGATCTCCCTGTGCTATACAGCAGATTTCCACTGTCTATTTTACATATGGTGGTAGATACATGTCAATGCTACTCTCTCAACTCATCCCACCCTCTCCTTCCCTCACTGTGTCCACAAGTCCATCTCTTGTGCGTCTGCCTCTCTGTTCCTTCCCTTAAAATATGTTCATCAGTACCATTTTCTAGATTTCATACATATGTGTTCATATATATTTGTTTTTCTCTTTCTGACTTGCTTTACTCTGTATGACAGGCTCTAGGTTCATCTACATCATGACAAATGACCCAATTTTGTTCCTTGTTATCACCGAGTAATATTCCATTGTGTATATGTACCATCTCTTCTTTATCCAGTCATTGGTCAATGGACATTTAACTTGCTTCCTTGTCTGGTTATTGTAAATAATGCTGCAGTGAACACTGCGGTGTATGTTAGATCACTGTGATATAATAAAAAATATTTGATCTTTGGCCCCAGTTCCTGGCATAGAGCTCCTAAAGCCCTAAAAATCCCCTGAGTAATAAGTGTCTGATATGCTAATGAGATAGAGAAGATAGAAGAAGGCTGAGGACTGAAGAACTGATTAATGCTTTCGAATTGTGGTGCTGGCAAAGACTCTTGAGAGTCCCTTGGAGTCAATCCTAAAGGAAATCAACTCTGAATAGTATTGGAAAGGCTGATGCTGAAGCTCAAGCTCCAATACTTTGGCCACCTGATTCAAAGACTGACTCATTGGAAAAGACCCTGATGCTGGGGAATATTGAAGGCAGGAGGAGAAGGGGACAGCAAAGGATGAGATGGTTGGATGACATCACTGACTTAAAGGACATGAGTTTGAGCAAACTCCGGGAGTTGGTGATAGACAGGGAAGCCTGGCATGCTGCAGTCACAGAGTCAGACATGACTAAGTGACTGATCTGAACTGGACTTCTAATTATAACTTCATAAAAACTCCTAAACAGCAGGGTTTGGAAAATTCCCAGGTTGGTGAGCCCACGAAGTGCTGAGAGGGTGACATACCCAAAGAGACCATGGAAACTGTGTCTCCCACCCAATAACTTGTCCTTTGTATCTCTTCCATTTGGCTGTTATTGCGTGTGCTCAGACACTCAGTTGTATCCAACTCTTTGCGATCCTATGGACTGTAGTCTGCTAGGCTCCTCTGTCCATGGGATTCTCCCAGTCAGAATACTGGAGTGGGGTGCCATTTCCTCCTCTAGGGGATATTTCTGATCCAGGGATCAAACCCTCATCTCTTGTGTCTCCTTCATTGGCAGGCAGATCTTTACCACTACTGCCACCTTTGAAGCCCTGATTGTATCCTTTATAATAAACTGGTACTGGTAAGAAAAGCACTTCCCTGAGTTCTGTGAGTCATTCTGGTGAATTATCAAATTCATTTATAGCTGGTCAGTCAGAATTATGAGTGCCCCCTGGGACTTGTGACTAGCATCTGAAATTGGGGCAGGTTTGAGAAACTAAGCCCCTTAACTTATGGCATCTCCTTTAATTATGAAGAGTCAGTATCTAAGAATTGGAGAGTTGGTGTTGGAGAAGACACCACACATGTGGTGTTGGGAGGGAAAAAACCCTCATTTGGTTTAGAAGCTGTGTCTGAAAGAACCCAAGATTCACATTTTCCTGTTTCTTCACATGTTTAGTGACACCACACACTATAAGTGGTATGTTTGTAGAAACCCTGACTTCTATTTTGCTCCTCTTAAGGGCAAACTTTGTCCTATAAGGCAGTTATTTTGTCCAGATTCAAACTCCAATTCTATCTTCTCTGTGTGGAACAGCAGGTGAAATCTCTACTGACTTTCTCATCCTCTAAATGCTGATTGCATTAGCATCTGGACTCCCTGAGGGTTTCCCTGAGGGTTTCTGATCTCTCTGAGGGTTCCCCTAAAAATAAGAGCCTTGGTCTACAGCTTAGGGGTAGTTTAGATTTTTCGTGTAAACTTGAGGTATAAATCTGTGTATGGCTCCCTCCCTTCCATGACTTCCTCCATTGGTTTATTCTGCTGGCCACAAACCTGTAAGGCTTTGGCTCACTAAACTTCAAATCCTATGCTTCACAGTCAGTCAGTTCAGTCACTCAGTCGTGTCTGACTCTTTGCAACTTCATGGACTGCAGCATGCCAGGCTTCTCTGTCCATCACCAACCCCTAGAGCTTACTCAAATTCATGTCCATTGAGTTGGTGATGCCATCCAACCATCTTATCCTCTGTTGTCCCCTTCTCCTCCTGCCTTCTTTGGCCTTCAATCTTTCCCAGCATCAGGGTCTTTTCCAGTTGAGTCGGTTCTTCACATCAGGTGGCCAAAGTATTGGAGTTTCAGCTTCAGCATCAGTCCTTCCAATGAATATTCAGAGCTAATTTCCTTTAGGATGGACTGGTTGGATCTCCTTGCAGTCCAAGGAACTCTCAAGAGTCTTCTCCAACACCACAGTTCAAAAGCACCAATTCTTCGGTGCTCAGCTTTCTTTATAGTCCAACTCTCACATCCATACATGACTACTCGAAAAACCATAGCTTTGACTATATGGACCTTTGTTGGCAAAATAATGTCTCAGCTTTTTAATATGCTGTCTGGGTTGATCATAGCTTTTCTTCCAAGGAGCAAGCATCTTTTAATTTCATGGTTGCAATCACCATCTGCAGTGATTTTTGAGCCCCCAAAATTAAGTCTCACTGTTTCCACTGTTTCCTCATCTTTTTGCCATGAAGTGACGAGATCAGATGCCATGATCTTGGTTTTCTGAATGTTGAGTTTTAAGACAACTTTTTCACTCTCCTCTTTCACTTTCATCAAGAGGCTCTTTAGTTCCTCTTCACTTTCTGCCATAAGGGTGGTGTCAACTGCGTGTCTGAGGTTATTGATATTTCTCCTGGCAATCTTGATTCCAGCCTGTGCTTCTTCCAGCCCAGCGTTTCTCATGATGTACTCTGCATAAAAGTTAAATAAGCAGGGTGACAATATACAGCCTTGACATACTCCTTTCCCTATTTGGAACCAGTCTATTGTTCCATGTCCAGTTCTAACTGTTGCTTCACAGTTCCTCTTTTAAGGGAAGACTCCCTCTAGTTTCTGTTTGCTGTTGGCCATTCAGTTCTCTGAACCTTCAAATAATTGTGTGTTTGTGTTTATTGTTTCCCAGATTTTAAGACTCTTTCTGTGAGAGAGTTAGTTTGACCATATAAGTCCACCATCACCTGTCACTTGCTTGTAATTTGAAAATAAGATATATTCTTGAAAGGAAAAAAACAGCAACGTAAATGCACTATAAATGCTTAGTATGCAGCCTATGGTTTCCATTTAATATCTGGGATTAGCTAGTTTGAATTCTGATCATCTGACCAATCTGGGCTTAAAAACAATTTAAAGAAACTTGCAGCTTAGATTATTTTCTTAGCCTCAGATAGAAAGAGGACATAACATTCTCCTCAATTATATAATAGTGAAAGTGAAAGTCATTCAGTAGTGTCCAACTCTTTGTGACCCCACAGACTCTACTGTCCATGGAATTCTCTAGGCCCAAATACTGGAGTGGGTAGCCTTTCCCCTCTCCAGGGGATCTTCGCAATCAGGGATCGAACCCAGGTCTCTTACATTGCAGGTGGATTCTTTACCAGCTGAGCCACAAGGAATAAGTGCTTGATATTTAATTATTTAAAAGTAAGTTTTATATACCTCATCACACTATTATCAGAAAAGTGAACACTTGGCTAGTGTTGCACTATTCATATGTGACATTGCCCATCACACTACTTGGGAGGGCTTCTGACTCCTCATGCTTCTTTTGCTCAAAGCCCTTCAGAGGCTTCAAGTTCTAACCATGACCTACAAGACCCCCCCTGACCTGGCCCCTGATTATGTCTCTGACTTCCCTTCCACAAGTCTCTCCTTTGGTCACTCTACTCCAGCCATGTTGGTCTCCTGACTTTTCTTGAAACACGCCAGGTACACCTCAGCGCTTTTCCCTCTGCCTGGAATCCTTCTCCGCAGATAATCTCATCATTAGTTCCTTTTTTTTTTTCTTTTCAGGTATTTGTTCAGAAGTGACATTCTTAGAGCAGTCTTCCAACTTCACTTCTTTTTACTAAACTCTGGTCCTGCTGCTCGCCACTCAAAGACCAACACTCATGAGAGCAAATGTTGGTAGACAAGAAAATTGCTTTTAATCAGAATGATGGCAATCTAGGGAGATGATGACTCAGAGTCCCCCAAAACCACCCCTGAAGATTCATCTCAGCCATGAAAGATTTAAAGGGAAAAAGGGAAAGTAATCTCAGTTAGTCATTGAGATGGGGGTCAGTGTTGTCATTCCCCACCAAGTGCAGGCTTGTTGACTGCGAGATTTTTTTTTTTTAAATGCTATCTTATTCACACAGCTTGTTCGTGAGATTACCAAAGGGGAAGCTAGAGAAGAGATCTGGTCATTTGTTAATTACTTATTCTTCATGTTTACTTCTTTGATCTCTGGAAAGAAGCAACAGATTAGGCAAGGTATTATGTGATCAAAAGATGTGAAGGACTTCCCTGTGGTCCAGTGGTTAAGACTATGAGTTTCCAATGCCGGGGGTGAGGGTTTGATCCTTAGTCAGGGAGCTAAGATCCCACATGTCATGCAGTGTGCCAAAATTAAAAAAAAAAAGTAAAAGAAAATAGACTTGTAGGGTATGCATAGGTTAGAGATGAGTAGAGCATGGGGTAGGGGCTGCTTTAAGGATAGTGACATGACAAAGGGACCTCCTGTAAAGACTCTTTACTGCCTTACATTCTCTAAAATTACAACACCCTCCCCCTCTAAGAAAACCCATTTAGTACTATTTCCCTTATTATATGCCTCTCTTTAACATAGAATAACTTTCTTATTTATCTTATTTATTTTCTAGATTTATTTACTAGTCACTAGAATGTTATCTTCATAAAGGCAGAAATTTATTTATTTTTTGTTCATTCTTATGGTACCTAGAATGATAGCCTGCATATAATAAGTGCTAAAAAATGTGTTGAATGAATAAATATATGAAACTCCCTTGATATTCTTTGGAATCCTGTTAAACATTCACCATCGAGAACTTTCATAGTTGAGTCACATATACACAAGCAGCTTTTGGTATTATAGAAGCTTTCAGACCAGATCAGTCGCTCAGTCGTGTCCGACTCTTTGCGACCCCATGAATTGTGGCATGCCAGGCCTCCCTGTCCATCACCAACTCCCAGAGTGCACTGAGACTCACGTCCATTGAGTCAGTGATGCCATCCAGCCATCTCATCCTCTGTCGTCCCCTTCCCCTCTTGCCCCCAACCCCTCCCAGCATCAGAGTCTTTTCCAGTGAGTCAACTCTTCGCATGAGGTGGCCAAAGTACTGGAGTTTCAGCTTTAGCATCATTCCTTCCAAAGAAATCCCAGGGCTGATCTCCTTCAGAATGGACTGGTTGGATCTCCTTGCAGGCCAAGGGACTCTCAAGAGTCTTCTCCAACACCACAGTTCAAAAGCATCAATTCTTCGGCGCTCAGCCTTCTTTACAGTCCAACTCTCACATCCATACATGACCACAGGAAAAACCATAGCCTTGACTAGACAAACCTTTGTTGGCAAAGTAATGTCTCTGTTTTTGAATATGCTATCTAGGTTGGTCATAACTTTCCTTCCAAGGAGGAAGCGTCTTTTAATTTCATGGCTGCAGTCACCATCTGTAGTGATTTTGGAGCCCATAAAAATAAAGTCTGAAACTGTTTCCACTGTTTCCCCATCTATTTCCCATGAAGTGATGGGACCGGATGCCATGATCTTCGTTTTCTGAATGTTGAGCTTTAAGCCTACTTTTTTAACTCTCCACTTTCACTTTCATCAAGAGGGTTTTTAGTTCCTCTTCACTTTCTGCTATAAGGGTGGTTCACATTTATATTTTTAATTCAATTCCTTCACTGGGAAATGTTGCTTTTTATTATACTATAGGGAGTTTATACATTATTATTATAAGACAAATACTATTATTATGAATCACACTGAAACCCAAAATTTAGTCCAATGAAAATATCTGTATGCTCTGACCAATGGCCCATGGTAATAGTACTTGTTGGTCTTGTTATACTGAAATTTTCTCATATATATTTGTGTGTGCAATATGTATATGTAATATCAGTACAATCAGCGTTCTTTTACCACTTTTGTGATAATGAAAACATTTAACACCTGGCTGTGTGACATAACATGAACTGGAAAAGAAATATAACACAGGGGCACTAGCTAGTATAGCACAAATAAGGAGTAAAATATGATTCTTCTAAAAAAAAAATAACAATGGATTGTAATTGGCCCAATTCTTCGGAGAGTAAGAAAAACCAAAAGGGAAATGTCAAAGAGGAAAAAGGATTGGCTTCTGCAAGAGCACATTTCTGCCTTAGTCTGCATGCTTGGGCAACTTTAATGAACCACCTCATCTTTGAGGGAATTTGGCTCCTGCTTTGCTTTATGTCCAGCCCTTGACCTTAGGGGAATGACCTAGAAGTACTGGCAATGAGATTTCGAATGATGCTGATTACAGTACATTCCAGTCCAGTAAAAGATCTCGTACTTTCCTTCAAGTTCAACATGATGGGATTTGACCTATAATATTTTTACAGATAGCCATAATTGAGCACCAAGGGGACACGTGACTTGCACAGCAGGACTAGTTTTCTCTGATTATCAGATCCTTGACAGTTGAAATTACTTTCATTTTCTAATACTCAAGTGCCCCCAGGCAAGTCAATCTCCCCTCCCACTACCAAGCTCCCCCAACCCTCCCATAAATGTTCCCTGGGTCCCAGGGCTCCCTGTGCCCTCCATTTGTTTGTCAGCTCCTGAGCGATGAAAAAAACATTTCTAAATGGTGTCTTATCCAGGTCACCTATAAATGTCACTCTATTTTCCATATCTGGGAGCACAAGCATGTAGCAACAATTGTAACAGCTACGATATTCTTATTATTTCCTTTGTTACCAATTCACACAGCATTTGTGATTTTATTGAAGGGATTTAGCCAAATCATAAATCCTAGTCAACAGAAATGGTGACAAATTAATAAATTGATCATACGGGTTTAAGATCTGCAAACTGCTGCTTTCAATTTCCACTCTGGATCCTCAACAACCCCAAATTTGATGTCTCTGACTAAACCTTCTCGGCCATCATTCAGACTCTACCCCACTCCTCAAAACATAGCTTTTGATTTTTACTCCTTTCCATCTAGAGGGATGAGTTTCTTCCACTTCATTCCTCACCTTACTTTTTACTTGACTACTTAAATATCCCATTCTAAGCAAATATGTTATAATAAATTTCAAATGAAATTAAGCAAAGATTTACTGTGTAAAATATATAATAGCCAAGAAAGGGAAAAAAAGAGTTGTTATTTCTATCACCCAGAGATAGCCACAGATAATTTTTGGAAGATATACATATATATGGAACATTAGTTACATATATGTACTAATATGAAATTATACACATCACTGTATATATTATAACTTTCAAAAGTATCTACTATCATCTTTATATTCAGTTGTGTGTGCTAACTTGCTTCAGTCATGTCCAACTCTTTGCAACCCTATGGACTATAACCTTCTGGGCTCTTCTGTCCATGGGATTCTCTAGGCAAGAATACTGGAGTGGGTTGCCATGCTCTCCTCCAGGAGATCTTCCGAACCAAGGGATCAAACTCTTCTCCTGCAGCTCCTGCATTTCAGGTGAACTCTTTCCTGCTAAGCCATTGAGAAGTACCCATTTATACCATAATTTTCAATGTTTTCTTAAAGATGTAGCATTTGTGGTTTAGAGCGTGGCCTCTAGAGCCAGACTGCCTAGGCTCAATTCTACCTACTAGATGTATGGCCAGGGGGGTTAATTACATAACCTCTATGTGATTCAATTTTCTCATTTATAAAATAGAAATAATAAGAGAACCCCCAGATAATCTTCTTGAGTAGATTAAGTCAATTAACATTTGTGTAGAACATAGAACTCTGCCTGATACATAGTCAGTACTATCTAAGCATCTCTTTGTATCACCATCATCATTACTATTCCCTTTGGGGGTGCATTGGGCTGCTAGAATACCACAGACTGAATGGTTTAAACAACAGAATTTATTTTCTTGCAGTTCACAATGCAGACATCCAAGATCAAGGTTGGTTTCTAGTAAGGACTTTCTCCTTGGCTTGCAGACACCTGCCTTCTTGTTTTGTCTTCACTCGGGCCTTTCTCTGGTGTGTATACTCCTGGTATTACTACTTCTTGTAATGACATCAGTCCTATCAGATTAGGGCTCCATTCTTAGGACCTCACTTAACCTTCATTATCTTCTGAAAGGCCCTCTTTCCAAATATAGTCCCATTGAGGGTGAGGGCTTCCATTTATAAGTTTTGAGGGGACACAACTTAGTCTATGGCAGAGATGTATGCTAATTTAGTTACTGTTAGACATTTAGACTGATTTCTGGTTCTTACCACAAAGATATTCATGCCTCAATGAACACTATCCATTAGTATTTCCTCAGTGTAAATTCACATAAACTGAAATATCAAAGTTTATGTAGAATATTAAGACTTTTGAGACATATTGCTAAATTGCCCTCCAGAAAGGTTATACCAATTTACATGTCCATTAGCCATATAAGACTTATTTTATTTTCAATTTGTTGAAAGAAATACAATCATTTTAGATATTTCTAAAGCCTGGTTACTCTCCAGCTTACCTTCACTTCCCTTCCCCCAATATACACAAAAGGGCAAGTTGGGAAAAATATTATTATGTGATATTATTGAAAAGTAATATCACAAGAGGACAAGTTGGGAAAAACACATGTTGGCCTACCCAACACCAGTGAGAAGATTTATATCAGTCAGTATCCTATTTACTGGTGTAGACCTCAGCAACTGAAATGAAAATACAATCACAGAAAGCACCTGGACCATAGCAGGCCAAAAAAGAAGAGGAATTTGAAATTTAGATGGCAAAAATTAAAATAAGCATGTAAACAAAGAGTCAGCCCAATATCCCACACCTGTAGGTGAAAAAATACTAAAGAAAAAAAAATAAGCAAACCAAAATTGAAAGAGAAAATGAAAACTGAAAATTCATACTTCACAAAAGTCAACTAATTTTTTGATGGTAAAGTAACACAATTTAAAATCCTTACTATGAACATATTCAAAAATACAGAGAAGGAGAAAAGGTTCCACAATGAATACTTTTATACACCCACAACATAGATATGTATATTTGCTTTAACCATATCCATATACATCATTTTCTCTCAGTAATGTGAATGTTTCTTCTTCATTGCTGGATACTACTGTATGCATCTTCCCAAATAAGAATTCTCTCCTAAATACATTACTAAAGCATTATCACACCTTAACAAAATTAGCTGCAGTCCCCTGATATCATATTCAAATTTCTATAATTTTCCCCAAAATACTCTTTATAGCTGTTTTCTTTAAACCTAGATCCAATCAAATACCAGGCATTGCCTTTGATTGCTGTATTGCTAAAGTCCTTTTACAATTAGCAGGTAATTTGGGACCTGATTCGTTGGTGTCATGTGAATGACTAGTTGCTAAGTGAACTTTTCACCTAATGTGCTCAATTTCCAGTGATGATTTGATTGAATTAGCCTATTTCATTAGGGGATGCAGAATGCAATTTCTAAAATTTTAGTTGATTCTGCATTTATTGGCTCAAAATTCTGTGTATAGAACTTTCTCTCATTAGTCCATTATTAAAAAATGCCCAAATGTATGCTCTATTCTCTGTCTTTTGGCAACCACTTTTATATCAAGAAGTTAATGCAAGTCACTTCCATTGGTGGTGAATGCCATTATTTTCCCCAATATTTGGTATCATCATAGACACATACATTTTATTTCTATTTTCTTTCTTTTTTATTCTTAAATTGTCACAGATATGGCCAGTGGGAGCCCTTTCAAGCTCATTATTCTTTTGATATGACCTCATTATTCTTTTCCTGTTTCCTTGTTGCTCCACAATAAGATGTTCCAGCTTCACCCATTTAACATCAGTTTGGTTATTAAATTTTCCTTCAACCCTTTTTCATCTTTATATTATCCAAGAAATGTGAAATAGAGAAGCAAATATGTGACTGTAAGCTAGTGTCTTGATTTTAGCTTGGCATTTTCCAAAAGCAAATCCCAAGTCAGTGATTGCAGTATAGGTAAATCATTTGGGAATTGATCCCAGGAAGCCAAAATGAAGGGATGGGGAAACTGAGACATAAAAGGGAAAGAAGTAAAAGGCATGTGTGTTAGTGACCTAGCTAGCACTGTGGGCAACATCCTCAACTCCACAGGTGCTTGCCTTGTAGAATGGACAGTCATTTCCTCAGAACAGTCCACTGAGGAAAAGGAAGCTGAGTTATCAATTTCATTTTCTCCTTGGTTGAGGAGCATTAACTCTGGAGCTGGAGAAAGCCCTGAGTGGAGAGGCAGGACTCATATGTTTCAGGCAGGAAGTTATCAGTGGGCTAAGGTTACAGATGAGCCACGGAGATGGGGGCAAGGAATTGAGAGCATTTACTACAGTGGGAAAGTCAAGCTGGTGGCTCCTTGACTATAAATGTTCTGTTCCTTTTCTTGTTTCTTGACCCATGGTCTCTACACTTTGAATGCCAACTGCATCTGAATCCAGAAGTGTTCAAGTGGGTACTTTGTCTTGCTTCTTCTGCATCCTAAAAGGTGTTCATGTTCTTCTGTACCAAGTGCAAGGCTATATTGAGCTTAGATTGCTCCCTGAGCTTCTCATCCATGCTTCCAAGTATTCTACTAGGTATATCCAGTTGGATGATGTCCTATCGATTCTTCAAATCCATCATGCCCTGAAATGAAGCTACCACCTTCCCCTCGAACCTGCTCTCTCTTCACTGGTATGTGAATGGCACTACTACTTACCTAGCCATCCAAGCCAGAAGCCAGGCATCATCCTTGATGCTTTGATTTCACCAAGACTCATTGTCTTTCTCCTTTCAAATGTTTTTTCAATCTAAGTCCCTTTTATCATTACCACCTCTATTCTGTTTCTGGGGGCCACCTTCTCTTACCTTGATTACCATGGCAGTCCTCAAGCTAATTCTCCCGTGTTGTCACTCCCTAATCCCTTCTCCACACTGAAGCCAGGAGATCTCTCTAAAATGCAGCAAGAGCAACTGGTCTAAACACTGTTTTTCAGAGTCCTTTGTTGATTTCTGTTTACTTTAAGTGTAAAATTAAGTTTTTAAAGTGGTTGAAATGCTCTTCTTGATTGAACTATTGTATTCACCTCTCTTCCTCATAATCTGTCTCCACCACCCACTCCAAGTCCCATACACCCACGCACAGACCTCAAACACTCTGCTTTTGCTGTAGACGTCTCTTGCTTTCACCAAGACTCTTGGGTCCTACAATGCCCCTCTTTCTCTCCCTGCCACCATCACCCCCTCTCTTCCCAGACTGGAACACTCATTCTGCACTTCTTCTCCTGCTGACTCTTATTGCACCTTCAGGTCTCAGAAGACACACCTTTGAGTCCTCTGTTTCATGTTTTTCTAGTACCGTATACTTCTTGTAATCACCCTTGGTCTCAGTTTCAACAATTATAAATTGAATATGATAACAATGTCCATCAGCACTTAGTAAGCACACAATAAATATTAATTATTAATGTTATAGTATATATCATCCCAAATTATAATGGCTTATTTAATTGTCTGTCTCCCCATCTGGACAGAAAGTTCAAGGAGGGCTGCCATCTTGTCTATCTTATTCATAACTGTATCTCCAGCATTGTGTTCATTGTCGCATGGCAGGGACTCAATAAATATTTGTTGTATAGATAAATGGAAGGAACAGGGAGAGAGTAGTCTAAACTAAGACAGACTACCTACTTAGTCGTAGACCTACCACATCTAAGGTGATTTCCCCAAAGTTTAAAAAGATAGTGGAAAAGTGTAAACGACTCTCATGTTGAGAGAGGTGGTTGTTTAGGGTGGTGCTGGCTCAGTTTTCCAGGGACAATCTTCAACAGCAACATCATAAGAAGGGGAACTTAAATGATCTTAATCCTAATGGCCCTATGAAGACAATGGCTCTATTGAAGAGGAAGCTGAGTAGCAGAAGGTTTATATGACTGGTCTGTAGTCCAAAGTAAGAGGCAAAATGAAGCTGTTCAAACTCTGAGCTTATCCCTCTCTAGCTGTGTTCTCTAAAACTCTGGTGCTGAAGTATGTTAATAAATTTTAGTGAAAGAATTGGAGGCATAAATAAGTTTGGGGACCACAGGATTAAATAGAAGTGACTGTTGCGGGTTATTGCCTTTTTGCTGCAGAGATGCTCAAAGCTTTTAATATGCTAATGGTAATTGGGACTGTCCAAGATGAGAAAGTATGCATGCTTCCCCAGCTCACTTGAGCAAAGAGCCCTATCTCTCCAGAGCTTTCTTGGGGAACATAGCCACAGCCCTGCTCATCCTTCTGCCGAGGTTGCCTACCTCCCTCTACCTTCAAAATGTGATCATTTCTGATCCTTGAAGGTTTAAGTCTAGTAACTAGGTTTCAGTGATGAAAACATAACACTCATTTGATTCAACGATAATTTGATAAAAATGTAGGATGTGCTTTGCCTTGTGCCGTATACTATGTGATACCGGAAACCATGAAAATGTCCCTGCTCTTATAACATCACTACTGAGGAAAGTAACAAAAACAATGACAGTGACTGCATAGCCTTGCTGTATAAAACCTTTTCCCCGCAAAGTGCAATCATAGCTTGTATCTCACTTGCTTCCTGATTAAGTTGAGGCAGCAGGTATCCCAAGCAGATATCTACACAAGATGAAGATGTAAACCTCAGGAGACAAGTGAATTCTCAGCTACATGGCCAGTCATCCATTTGGAGAATTTATTTTCAGGTTTCCCTCAACTCGGGGTCTGTTCTCCCCAACTAATATCAACTATGTGATTCTGTGTAATTCTCAACTTTTCAGCATGGTAGATTTCATTTCTTCATATACACATCTAAAGTGATGGAAAATCTATAACAATATCATGTAGAAGGTTGGAAATGGAATGGACCTTGTCAATTTTTTAAACCAACCTCGCCATTTCCTGAGTGAATAAACAGGTACAAAGAGGTCCAACGATATGCCCAAGGTCCCCAGAGAGCTTACAGTAGAGTTATAAGAAATCATTTCCACTGTCTATTGTCCACCATCCACTCTGCAAATCACCTCCAATTTTTAATTTTATCACTGTTGGGCTTCCCTGGTGGCTCACTTGTAAAATCTGCCTGCCAATGCAGGAGATGTGGGTTCAATTCCTGGGTCAGAAAGATCCCCCGGAGAAGGAAATGGCAACCCAGTCCAATATTCTTGCCTGGGAAATCCCATGGACAGAGGAGCCTGGCAAGATACAGTCCATGGTATCACAAAGAGTTGGACACGATTTAGTGACTAAGCATACACATACGTGAAAAGTATACTTGATTTATTCCTGCTTTAATGTTGGGCTGAAACCACTCAGCAGATAGGTTTGTTCCCATCTCTGTTATTCTGGGTTATTTTTGTTTACTCTGCTATTGTTTGAGGAGCTTTGCATACAACTAGGAAAACTGTTAAGTCTTCACATTGGCAATGATCTTTAAGACCCATAAAAGATGAATCACCAAGGGAATCTATAACTTTGCATGATCAAAGTAAAAATTCTATTTTTATGGCTGGCTGTGTTTTATCATCTATAAATTTTATAATAATGATTAGGTTCAAAGTAGGAACATAATTTACATATATCAAACCGTCTCACAGTGTCCTTACAGCCTCTGAAGCACCTGCAGCAGACAGGAGGAAGCTGAGAGCTTCCAAGCTCTCAGAGGCATTAATCAATGGAGCCTCTCTAAGGGAGAGAGAGAGAAAGAGCATGACAGCGACGGTGGCCTCTTAAAACCACACTTGTGTATCCTGCAGTGTTCACACAGGAATAGTGCTTTCTGCATTTGTCAGAAATACACTTACTTCAGCTTTTTCATCCCTTCCCAAGGTAATCAGTCTCATTTCCCAGAAATGCTTTTTCTCTTACACTGACCAGAAACTCTTTAGAAGTGTCAGCACAGGAAGAACTTTTGAGACTGTAGCTATTTAACACAACTGATTTCTCCCATCTGTGCCCAGAATATGTTCAAGTCTATAGATAGATGGTGTGTGTGTCCCTTGAGTCTCTGCAGCACCTTCCATCTCCTCCATCCTCCCACTTAGTTCTACCTTGGATTGATTTTGCCTCCTAGCAAAGAGTTAAAGGTGATCACGGAGGGATTTAAGTCCAGGCATGCTGGCAGACGTGCACTGAGGCAACAGCAACTACAAATCACGGATGGTGCAAGCTTTCAGAGTAAACATCAATTTCTCCAATTTGCTATAGCCCGAGAACTTTATAAGCCTAGCGAATGAATTGTGAGTGTGGGTTTTGTGCTGGATAGATTCAGCAGGGGTTGTTTCTATAAAGCTCTGTTAATGTACACTGAGTCTTCAGTTTAAATATCATGAGGGAGTAAAAAGTCACAGCTGTTTCACTCACTGCCCTCCTTACATGTGTCAGTTTCAATCTTCTTGGACAAAGGCTGCCTTGCAATCTTGCACCTGGATTCAGCTTCATACTGATGGGTGTGTTGGCCAGAGCTTGTCTCCAAATACCAGGGCAAGGACTTTCCCCTTATCTCTCTGCTTCTTGAAACGCCCTTTCCATCTTCAAATGCACTACCTAGCCTTCAGTGCAACATATTTTTGGCTGCACATTTAGCCATGTCTCATGTCCTGTATTTAGAAATATTTTATGTTTCTGTGAGATTCTCCATCGACCATAGTAAGTATTGAGCTCTTTCACATGCTAAGCACTGTGTTAAGTGCTTCTTTACATGGACCATCTTGTTTAATATTTATATTTCTATGAAATAGGCACAATTATTATCCCCATTTTACAGATAAGGAAACTAAAGCTGAAGTGAAATAATTTGTCCAAAGTCTTAGAATTAGTAAGGCCAGAGCTGAGATCTGATCAGACAAACTAAGCTGTTCAGAACTTTGATGTTAATATCTTGCTTCTCACACTGGACAAAGCTCTCAAAGAGGGAGGTGTTAGTTGCGTGTCTTTGTTTTTCTCCTTGTGCCTAGAACACGCAAATATTTGTTCATTTCAAAGAGCCTAGGAAAAGCCAGGATAACAACCAGAACTTATAAAACTAGTAGACCTAGAAATATGATTCCCCCGAAGGAGACCCTGCTTTTATTCCTGATGATGTTAAAAAGCCTAGAATAGGAAAATCCAGTTTAAGGACAACTTTAAATAAAAGTTTCATTAGTCCGAATGAGTATTCCTACAATATTGAGCCCTGAGTTGAATTTTAGAACCCTCTTTATGCTTTGTTAGTAACAAAGCTGTTATAAAAATAATTTGATAAGACAGTCCATTGCAATGGTGTGACTTCACTGTGCAAAAAGGGTGCCTTAGCCCAGTGTCTGAGCATACTCAACTTATGTAATGCTAACATAATGGATTATGCATATTGTATCGGGTTAAAAAGGAAACCCAGTGAAGTATTACAGCAATTTAAAAGATATATATCGGGGCTTGTTCAGCAGAGATATTTAAAATTTAAACCTGTTTAAATATTCAACTGAAACTAAAATAAAATTCTGAAAAATGGAATTCAATAGAAAAGCTCCATTAAGAGTAAAAATGCTTCTCCAAACCCATTTGGCTCTAATAGAAACCCATCGAGTGAGGGTTTCATTGTTCAGGCACCAGCCAAGGGAAAAATTATACATACGTTTGGGTAGAAGAATATCAGTGGGACTTCCTGTGGCATGAGCTTCCCTTAGAAAAGTAAGAGAAAAGAGGGAACTCAGACCAACACTCAAATTAGGCCATGATTTGTTTAAAATGGTCTGGAGAGCTTTCTTAAAGAGCATCTTTGTATTTGCTCCTTTGCTTCAGTAAAACCTCATTTCACCTTCCACATCAGATGTGATTCTTAAAAAAAAAAAAAAAAAAAAAATTGGCACCTTTTGCTGCAATATCAGGATACTGACCAATTTGCCTCCTGAGAGCCAAGTTTTATTTCTCTGATAAACATCCTGCAGGATGTTTTTATTCCATTAATTGAAATGGTGGCTTGCACAGAAATGTACCGCTTTATCAAGGTCTGCTTGAATATCAGGCTCAGGCTGAGCCCCAGCATTTTCATGCTGCCATTCTCCTGACAGCAAACACACGAGGATTCTGAAACATAATTAAAACAATCAGTAAGAATTAGCTAGCTCGGTGACTGCACTCAAATAGCAAACCCAGAGAAGTAAATGGGGAAACGTATGGGTAAGTGAACAGGAGCTTTCCAGAGTTGGAGAGAAGGCTGTTAGGAGACATAAAATGGAGGGTATTATGAGAAGAAATATAGGATAATATAAACAGAGTCTCTAATCCTGAGGACTGTAAATCCCTTTTCCTTAATTGGTTTAGAAACTGTGGTCTGTAATGTGAGATGGAGGGCTCTGGCTGCCTTTCTTCTTTGCTGCCCAGAATCACATTAAGTGGAAAACAATAGCGAGGCTGACAGCTCCCTTTCTGTGGGGCATTTAGAGCTAATCTGCTATTGAGACTAATACAATTACATGGGATTAGAGCACTGCCAATGATATAGAGATTGGGGAATTCTCAGGGGAGGAAAAACCGGGCATTTTCAATGTGGGGTACAGGGTTTAAGAGGGATAGAGGTTCAAGTCTGCAATACTCCTAATTATTCAAAAAGAGAGAGAAACAACCAGGAATTGGTAATTCATTCAGGATCTTGGTGATGTATTTTAATCCAAATACAATTCTAGTTTGTGATTTCTTCACTGGTGCTGTACACTGCTTCCCAGGTGGCTCAGTGGTAAAGAATCCGCCTGTTAGTGCAGGAGATTCAGAAGACCAGAGTTCAATCCCTGGATTGGGGAAATCCACTGGAGGAGGAACTGGCAACCCACTTCTTGCCTGGAAAACTCCATGGACAGAGAGGCCTGGTGGGCTACAGTCCATGGGGTCACAAAGAGTTGGACGTGACTGAGCAGGTACACATGCTGTACACTGGCTTGCTTATTTTTAAAGATTTATAATTAAATTTAGAGATCCCCTAACAGGAGTGCATCTTTCTACTTGCTGTCTTGATGTGTGAGCAAAGCAGTTAGGCGTTTTTATGCCTACTTTACAGGAGAGAAAACTGGACTTTAGAGAATGTAAGTAATTTGCCTAGACATGCAAACAAAAATGTGAAACTCAGGATTCCAACCTAAGACTTTGTAAGACTGGAGTTTATTCTTTCTATGACCCCATGGTACCTATTCAGCTATTGTGTGACTAGTATGGATGTGTGATGCTGTGTCTCTGGGTTTCCCATATCCAGCATCAATTCCTCTGATTTCTCATTGGGGAACTTTAACACCAAACTAAGGTATGGGCATATGACCAAGTCTTACCCATTCTCAAGTACCAGTTGTGTTGAATTGCCAAGTGCATATTCTGTCTATATAATCTATGTTTATCCATTGTTTATGGAACATTTTGCCATGTCGATTTTGGAAGTGCTTAACTTCAGACTATTTCTTTTCTTGGAAACATAAAACCCCTCTTTAAACAATTAAAACTCTATAATTTGCTGAAAATCTCTTATTTGGCTTTCAAAGTTTGAGGAGAGGAAGCAAGAATTAGAAACTCATACAGTCTTGCCAGCTGCGGGACAACTGAAGAGATATTACAATCATGCCTTAATTTGTTTCTTCATGTGTGTTCATCATATTTCTTGAGTACTCAACTGTAGTGATGGTATTGAATAAAACACATAAAAAATGGGATCCTTAAAGACGTAGCTCATTCAGGAAATGGGGAGTTAGAGAGTCCAGGTCTGGCCTTCTGGTTTCTGCCAGAAACTGTGCTCCTGTGGGTTGGAAAGTTCTATCATTTCCAGAAGCTGAAGATCATGGAAAAGATTGCCAGAAAAGAGAGAGAATTTTAAAGACGATGTCTTTTCTTTTCAGGTACTCACTGTGTGTGGGTGTTTATACACCTTTATTTGAGATGATCCCTGCTAGTGTGTGCAAGAACCTTGGTGCATTGACATGCTATTGGGAAACTATGGATATGGGAGTGATTTAAGGACCTCTCAAACAGATGTAGTGGTTGGGTGAGCAGAAGGTTAAATTCAGGGACCCTAAGTCCACTTCTTCTAAAATACTGAGAAGGAGATTTGTTTTCTTTGCAAAATAAATAGACCGTTAGGGCACCTCTGTTATGTAGTATCCTCAGCCGTAGAGGATGGAGCCCTCAATGGCTCATATCACTCTATTCTCTGATGTAGCCACCACACCTGGTCATTATTTGTTTATTTTTTTTAAAGGAATAAAGAAACAGGCTCTCTACTCCCAGGCAGTGGGGAAAGACATTCCTTTCCTATTTTCATGAAGCTCCAGAGGCCTTTCCCCTCTATAGAGCTATCAAACCCCCAGTTTGAAGGACCTTCAGGTATGTTCATCAGAGGCTGTGTCATGTTTTTGTAAGTTACCTCCTGAGGAAGGGCCAGTCTTATTATTCCCATTTTGCACATTTTACACAGTAGATCAATTTCCAATTCCCAACAAGTGAACTTCCCAAAATTTTATACAATGAAACTTAACTCCGATCATATGGGCATAAAAATACGCATACCCACCGGAGCATTGTTAAGATTTCAGGAAGAAAATTTTATTTCACCTTAAAATACGACCTATAGTAGCCTAATTGTGAAAAATGCATTGTGTGTGGGCCTCTTTTGAATATTTAGATGTGGAAGAATGTGAGCAGTCGCCAGATAATATAATTTTCACCCAGGCAAATATCGAGCACTGTGAAGAAAATGCAACTTTTGCAGTGTGATTTATATATGCTTATATACCCTTCATTTTGAGTCTATGTGAAATGCAGACATTTATAGTTCTATAACCAGAGGAATAAAATTTGAATGTGTAGTAAAATGAGAAATGTATTTTAAATGGGCTTTCGAAGCAGAACTGGGGAAGTCGTCAGGAGGCCACAGTCACTAACATCATTGGTTATTTCACTAGATGGCTGCTCAGATGGAAGCCTGGCAGGCACAGGATTGAATTCGGGCTGATGGGCATGGGAGATGGAGTGACGGCTTCCCAGAAAAGATTGAGATACAGCAACATGGTAATCCAGGCTGGCCAGAATGCATGCCACAAAGCCACTGTGAGAAATTCCTCCTTTCCTTGTGATGCATCCTTATTTTTTTTTACTTTTAAAAGAAAAATGAAAAAAAATTTTTTTTATGATTTGACACAGATCATTGATCATAGTTTTCTATTTCAAACATCTCCCAGCTGTGTTCTTGTGTCAAATTTACAAAAGATATAACCATTGTTTCCACAAAACATTGGAATATTGACTGGTTATTTGCCCATGGGCACCTATCGTGCCCAACATAACCCCTAGCATGATAGAAACCACTCATGGACCCCAAGTGATATGCGGGAAATAGGGAGCTTTAAAGAGTGTTTCTTGCTGTGATGGGCAGCTGGTGTTGTTGGTTGTCCTCCCCTTCAGAGGGGCCCTAACAGAACTCGACATTCCAGGTGGAAATTTGTGTCATGTGGTTTGAATGGAGATTAATCTGTTCTCCCTCCAATCTCTATCACAGAGATGTCATGAACCAAAGCTGGGCCAATCAGAGTCCACAGAATTTTTCCTGTACTTTAAGGGAGGACTGGTTTATTCCAATAGTCTTACTAAGCTGAGGGGATATGGGCTAGAGGTTGCTGGCAGCCATTTTTATTAAATACCACACAGAGAAAAATATCCTAAAGACTGAGCCAAGCCAAGCTGAGTTCAGAGATGGAGAGAAACCAAAACTTGTTACCTAATTTGAGTCTCTGGATCCAGCCATGCTTGATTCCAGTAACAATCCCCTTTTCCAGTTTTGTGAGCTAATAAACTTCCTCTTTTGCTTAATGGAGTTTTAGTTAGGTCTCTTCTATTATTTACCACCCCCCAAAAGCCCTAATAAAGTTTACAAGAAGACAATGTATTTCATTTATATTTGCCAGCCTTCTCTGTAGCCTAGGTTAGGACCATATGACTAGTTCCTGCCAAAAGACTGTGAGCAGATGTGATCAAAAGTGGAAGCATTCAAGAAATAGTATACCTTGTCCAGCTCTCCTTTTCATTTTTTCAGAGACTTAAAGGCCATGTCTATTAGATCATGTAGCTAGAAGATAACAGAGCCCATATCTGCATGGATCACTTACACCATGCAGAACAGAGCCCCCTGCCAACCTTTGCTGTGTTATATCACCAAAATTTAAGGAATATTTTTTTATAGGCACATAGGGGCTTGTGATAGAAATTAGACTTAGTTATGGAAAAATTAAGCACTTTATTTTTTTCTTTGTTTTGCTGAATTTGTGGCTAAGATCCATGTTCATCGATTAGCTTTATGTAAGGCTTCTTCATAACATAAGAAGTGGAGGTAGGAGATATCTAAGAAAACACAAAAGAACCAAGAATAGGGAGATCATGAGCATAGGAGCCATCCTTGGTGTTGTGCCCAGAGAGTCATAGAGATCATGGCCTCAA
Source organism: Bos javanicus (assembly GCF_032452875.1). Classification (NCBI taxonomy): domain Eukaryota; kingdom Metazoa; phylum Chordata; class Mammalia; order Artiodactyla; family Bovidae; genus Bos; species Bos javanicus. The sequence continues at coordinate 92,548,997 of NC_083869.1, forward strand.
AGGAAACCAACATTCACCAAGTCCAACTATGGGATCAAGCACTTTACCTATGTTATTTCATTCCATTGTCACCAATAAACCAGGAGATGATATAAATGCCATTGTATTGACAATGAAACTGAATTCCAGAGAGATTAAGTAGAGCCACAGATTACTGGCTAGAAAAGCTTTGAACTCTATTTGTCCAACTGCACAATGTAGCCTAAATTAGTCTGTTATTACTGCTAAATGTAATATAAATGTTACTTAGAGATAATCCTTTCCAGATGCACTCAAAATACCAGTCTCCCTGATCCATCTTTCAACACAGAGAAAGCAAGATTCTATCACGTCTGGTTTGGGTTCTTGGGTTCAACCATGTCAGGGTTGCAAAACTCACGCCTCCCAGTCCCCTGACAACTTAATTTCCCTGTCCCTGGATTCTTATATTCCTTGTCTGTCCACCATTGACTATGACCGTCTTTTTCTTCAACACCCTGTCTGGGATATTGCCCTTCTTACCTTAATCAGTTTTCCTATTGGGTTCACAGTCAACTGAGGTCCCTCATTCCCAGCTCTTCATCTTCTCTAACCAATTTCTCTTTGCTCTGACAAACCTCCTAACTGTTCGTACCCATTTCTAACTAATTTGTCAGCCAAGGTGCTTCTTTCAGGCTAACATACAGGTTTCCCAATCCAGATCTAATAATTTTCTGCACTTATCAAAGGCTGCCCCATCATTCCTGTATCTTTGCAGTATTCGCATCTCAAAAAATATCGGTGACCATCTTCTGGGTCTCTGGTCAAATAGGACTTCAGTTCAGTTCAGTCACTCAGTCATCTCCAACTCTTTGCAACCCCATGAATCGCAGCATGCCAGGCCTCCCTGTCCATCACCAACTCCCGGAGTTCACATTTCATTTAATGGTATTTGGTGAAGAAGACTATTTCTTCTTAAAGGTCTAACTTATCTTTGACTCCATAGGGATATCTTACTCTAAATCCTCATGTATTTTGTGCCAAATAGACATTGCTAAGAAATTGGTCATTGTGGGGTTCCCCCAAAGTAGACACCAAACACAGGAGTACACCCAGCAGTTTGAAGGGGAGTCTTGGGCCTTCAATAATACAGAATCAGGCAAAACTATCTATTGCTTCCTTGCCATAAGTTAAAAACCAAACAAAAATGTAGAAAAATGTGCAACTTTCCCAAAGGTACATCTGGAAAGGAGACCAGGATTAATTCTCTGAACTCCCATGACAGGAGTTTATGATGTGTGATTATGATGTGTGCACAAGGCATCCACGCAGTCACACTCAAGGGCTGTCACTGTGCTGGGACACAGTGACTTGTTCAGTTGCTCAGTAGACTCTGTGACCCCATGGACTGCAACTTGCCAGGCTTCCCTATCCTTCACTATCTCCTGCACTTTGCTCAAACTCATGTCCCATTAAGTCAATGATGCCATCCAACTATCTCATCCTCTGTCACACAGTTCTCCTTTTGTCTTCTGTCTTTCCCAGCACCAGGGTCTTTTCTAATGAGCTGGCTCTTTGCATCAGGCAACAAAAGTATTGGAGCTTTAGCTTCAGCATCAGTTCTTCCAGTGAATATTCAGGGTTGATTTCCTTTAGGATTGACTGGTTTGATCTCCATGCTGTCCAAGGGACGCTCAAGAGTCTTCTCCAGCACCACCATTAGGGTTCCTTATGGCCCATCACTGAAGTCAGTATTTATGAAAGCTCAGACGGCAGTGCTTGTGCTCAGTCCCTCTGTCGTGTCTGACTCTCTGTGACCGCATGGACTGTAGCCTGCTAGACTCCTCTGTCCATAGGATTTCCCAGGCAAGAATACTGGAGTGGGTTGCTATTTCCTCCTCCAGGGGATCTTTCTAACTCAGCAATTGAACCATATCTCCTGTGTCTCTTTACCACTGAGCCACCTGGGAAGCCCCTCAGGCTGCAGATTAACCAGCCAATTCTGGCCTTTTTCCCACCACTGACTAAAATAATGTACCAAAGTGCATATAGTACATCTCTGTGAACATCGCATTGTCATGAACTCATCTCTGAGACAGTGAATTCCTGGTGGCTCAGAGGGTAAAGCATCTGCCTGCAGTACAGGAGACCTGGGTTCAATCCCTGGGTGGGGAAGATCCCCTGGAGAAGGAAGTGGCAACCCACTCCAGTATTCTTGCCTGGAGAATCCCAAGAGCAGAGAAGCCTGGCAGGCTACAGTCCACGGGGTCGCAAAGAGTCGAACACTACTGAGCAGCTTCACTTTCACTTTCATAGGTTTTATTCAACAAACATCCATTTTGTAGTCAGTTTTTGCCTCTGACATCTGCCAATTCATTGTCTAAGAAGAAATTACTGAACTTATAGAGTTGTCATTTTAAAAATGAATATGGCTTATTATCTTTGTTTATATCTTTCAAATGGCTCTAAACTATCAATCCAGAAGACCTCTGAAGCTTTTTTGGGGAAAAAAGTGTTTCTCAGTCAAAATGAAACACTACACTTTGCCCATTAACAATGTGTTGATTTTTGCAATAAGGGACGACAGAGGATGAGATGGCTGGATGGCATCACTGACTCGATGGACGTGAGTCTGAGTGAACTCCAGGAGTTGGTGATGGACAGGGAGGCCTGGCGTGCTGTGATTCATGGGGTCGCAAAGAGTCGGACATGGCTGAGCGACTGAACTGAACTGAATTTTATTGAAATTTGAGAGTAGGCAGAGGTCCCTGACATCTGGACCTAAGGGTATAGCTTAACATTGGGGCTTCATAAGGGACTGGGTGGGAGGAAGGGAACCAGGTGTCTAGTTTCTTCATGGCCTGTCCCTCTCTACCTGTCAGGCTTTGGTCAAGGTATCACACCTTTCAGCCTTCTGGTTTCCTCCATTGTTAAACATGGTGGTTGGAGCCAGAGTTTCTCTAAAGTACCCTCCTATTTTGTGACATTCTGTTCCTCTACAATAATTCCCTTTCTTCAAACAGCGTATCATTGTTCTCACTGCAAAGGTTTCTTCCCACGTCTCTTTCAGGCAAACTCTTATTCAGCCTTCAGATCCCAGCTCAAACGTTGCCCTTTCTTTGGTTCTCATTAGACTTAAGATGCCTTCTCCTAACCTTACATTTTACATTATAAAGAGGTCACCCCTTGTACTCTTGAACTACACATACTGTGGTAGACAGAATAACATCTTTCCAAAACATCCATGCTCTAATCCTAGAACCTGTGACTATGTTATTTTCCATGGCAAAAGGGACTTTGTAGATATGAGTAAGTTAAAGATCTTTAGATAGGAATATGTATTATCTTGAATGATTTAGGTGATGGTGGTGGAGCCTAGGTAATCACAAAGGTTTTATAAGAGGGAGGCAAGAAGGTCAAAGTTAGAAAAAGGAGATATAACACTGTGTATGTGCTAAGTTGCTTCAATTGTGTCTGACTTTTTGTGACTCTATAGACTATAGCCCGCCAGGCTTTTCTGTCCATGGGATTTTCCAGGCAAGAATACTGGAGTGGGTTGCCATTTCCCCCTCCAGGGAATCTTCCTGACCCAAGGATCAAACCCACATCTCTTATGTCCCCTGCATTGACAGGCAGATTCTTTACCACTGAGCCACCTGGGAAACCTTATGTAATATTGGAATGATGCAATCTGAAGGTGTAGAAGGAGCCATAAGCCAAAGACTGTAGGCTTCTAGAAGAGGTGGGAAAGGTAAAAACAAAAATGGCAGAAAGAAAAAAGAAAACAGATTCTTCTTTGTTACTCCCAGAAAGAACACAACTGCTCAGTTGTTAATGCTTAGCTTTAGACTTCTGAGGTTCAGAAATGTAGGAGAATAAATACATGTTATTTTAAGCCATTAAGTTTGTGGTAATTTGTTATAGCAGCAATTGAAAACTAGCACAGAGACTATGATATAGCATACCATATTTTAACTATTTATGTGACTGCTTTTCTTCTTGCTGGTCAATGAACTTCTTGAGGGCAAGTACCAATTTTATTTTGATTTTTATATTCTCAGTTCTTAGACTAGTCCGTGGCATATAGTTGATACTCAAAAGATATTTGTAAAATGAATGAATAGATGAATAAATTTTGTTTTACAAAATAATGTCAAAATTTAAAGGATAAGTGACTTGCTCATGGCTTCACAGTAATGCTGCCCAAATGCTGTGCTTACTCTGGGACGTGGTATTTTTGTGGCTAATGTTTTCACTGACAGTACACTACCAGAAAGGTTTAAGTATTGTCACTTTATATGAAACCAAGTTATACAAATCTAGATTCCTGGGTAGAAACTGGCTTTTATTTATTTATTTCAGGAATAATTCTTGTGATTCTATAGGAAAAATAAAAAAGATTCAAGCATTGGCAGAGTGTATTGTAGTATACAGTTTTCCTTGGAGCTCTTTCAATGATTCGATCTAATGCTAAGTAGTCCAGATTTTGAGTAGTAAAAATATTATGTGCACTTCATCTGTTTGTTTAAAATGGGCTTTCTAAACAAAATCTACACTTAGCTGAAAGTTACCAGTGTCAGTGGATGTGAATGTGTATATTTACACATCACAGAATGGGAAAGGGATTGGATAGGGGAAGGGAAGAAAGAAAAGACCACCCCCATCACTTTCTGAGTAAAAGGACAGCTGAACTCCCCCTGGCTTCTCATTATGGCTCTATCCAGGCCATGAGGGGAACATTTTTGAGCAGGAGTCCTTGGAAGAAAGAGCAAACGTGACTGCCATTTAAACTGCAGATGGTCAGTGTTGTCTCAATCTTTGTGTGAACAGCTGCTTGTTGTCCTCTCACCCTTCAAGGAGAGTTTGTTCTGTTGTTTGGCAAGTTTCTTTGCCCAGAAGTTATTCCTATTTGACGAGGAGAGGAGTTGGCCTAACGACATTTTGTAAGAAGAGTTTAACTATTTTCAAGCAAGTCTCCCTGGGAGAGAAAAGTCTACAAATGTTCATGCTAGCGATGCACCTTCATTCAAATGGTTCAAACCTGCCATGAATAACTCACTATTTTATTTTATTGTAGAAGTTCAAATTCTGCTTTTCATCAGAAAATCCACATTTAAATTTTCATTTATATTTGCAACTAGAGAATTTAGGAACCATCAATCCACAAGTACTTTTTGAATGCCTAGTCCTCAAAGGTGAGACAAAAGAAGAATAAGACACAGTGTGTTGTCACGATTGAACTTTCAGTGTCGCTGAGGAGATAGGAAATTGCCCACACCAGTGAAAAATTAGTGTCCACGGCACATGTACTATATATTTTTTTGTAGTTTTTTTTTTTTTAATGTGGACCATTTTAAAGCCTTTATTGAATTTGTTACAATATCATTTCTATTTTATGTTTTGGTTTATTAGCCAAAAGGCAAGTGGGATCTTAGCTTCCTGACCAGGCATTGAACCCATACCCCATGCATTGGAAGGTGAAGTCTTAACTACGAGACTGCCAGGAAAGTCCCTGTATGTTTTTATTGAAAAGATACACCAAAACAAATAGTCTGGGGAACAAAAATGCACTTACTCTCCTACTGCTCTGGCCCAACCATTTTCATTTGCATATTTCTTCCTTGCCATATGTGGCCATAAGCACAAAAGCAATATGCAGTAACAATATGTTTTAGCTTCACCATGATCACCCACAGTTTGTTTTTTGTTCCTCGTGTGGTATGGGAAAGTGGTACACAATATGTTGGGAAGTTTTAAGAACACATTTTTAGAATTTTCACAGCATAGCAGTTAAGAAACTCATTTTCCTACCTTTCCATGCTTGTCACTTTGTCACTCAGGTCTCAGCTCAAATGTTGCCTCCTCAGGAAGACCTTTGTTGACAGCCCAGTCTAATGTACTGCTCTAACCTGTCATGGTCACATTATTCTATTTAATTTTCTTCACAGTCCTTTTTTCAATATAAAATCCCTTTTTCCCATTTATGTGTTTGCCTGTGTGTTCTCTCCTAGCCCATATTAGAAAGAAAACTACATTCTCTGCTGTCACAGTTACATTTCAAGTGCCTAGAATAGCACCCATGGTATTGTGGGATCCCCCACCCCATACTTGGGACTGAATTAATGAAATACAAACTGTCAGTCTTTTGTCTAATTCATAATTAATATTACTCATAGAAGAAAACACAAACCAAAATTGACAATGACTAGTCAAGGCTATGGTTTTTCCAGTGGTCATGTATGGATGTGAGAGTTGGACTGTGAAGAAAGCTGAGCGCCGAAGAATTGATGCTTTTGAACTGTGGTGTTGGAGAAGACTCTTGAGAGTCCCTTGGACTGCAAGGAGATCCAACCAGTCCATTCTGAAGGAGATGAGCTCTGGGATGTCTTTGGAAGGAATGATGCTAAAGCTGAAACTCCAGTACTTTGGCCACTTCATGCGAAGAGTTGACTCATTCGAAAAGACTCTGATGCTGGGAGGGATTTGGGGCAGGAGGAAAAGGGGATGACAGAGGATGAGATGGCTGGATGGCATCATTGACTCGATGGGCGTGAGCTTGAGTGAACTCCGGAAGTTGGTGATGGACAGGGAGGCCTGGTGTGCTGCAATTCATGGGGTCGCAAAGAGTTGGACACAACTGAGCAACTGAACTGAACTGAACTGAAAACTTGCACACAGAAAAAATTACTACAAATGAAAAATTGACTGAAAGAATCAATCTTGTTGGTAACATTGAAAATTTAAAAATTGATCTCAGAGAAAATACACTTTCCTGAAATAATTGACACAAATAAAACAGACAATAGCTAAAACTGCATTTATGAAATTTCACCGTTGACTAAAAAGTGGCAAAAGAAACAAATCTTCTAAAGAAAATTTATATCCACAAAATCTGACCCTGGACAATTATGCTTGTGGAAGTAAGGGTCCTAAAAGAAAACCTGTAGTAGCAGAAGATATAATAGGTAACATTTTATATGTTTGGGGAAAAAAAACCCTGATGGATAAATCAAATTCTCATCATAAAATTCATGAGAAGGAATTGATTTTGAGAAAAATAATTTCAGTTAAATGAAAATAGAAAAAATGGAAACTGTTTAAATGGTTTATATAGAAGAATTGATCAAATAATGAAATTGCCTTAATGTAGTTTGATTCAAAAAAGTCTTTCTTGGCAATGGTGATATAATTCTGGTTAAAATGATTGTGTTCATAAATATGGAGTCAATGTATTCTTATGGTTGAAATGGTGGGATAACATCTCCCTACAATCTGGCCATTTACACAGCTTTAGACCAATATAATAATACACCAGTAAATTGTGAATCACAATTCACAGTGTGTAATATGCTAAGAATAAAACAATATCATCATAAATCATCAGGGGAGTCTCAGAAAACAGGGCAGCCAATAACCAGCTGACCAGCCTTGGAAAAGTCACTCAGGGTCTTAGACATATTCAATAAGAATTTGAGTGACAGATTTAGACTAAAGTCAACTCCAGGGAGCTGACAAAAAGAACATGTGTATTACTGAGAATGGAACAGAAATAGTGGGTAACAGGCTATCATGGGCTAACCTTTAGTGACCACCAACGTTTGGGTACGGAAAGATGACAAAGCCCTGGAAAAGAAGCAGACAGGAGCAAGTAAACCAGAGACAAGGCTGGTATAACGTGAGGGGTGAAGAGTTGAGTATCTTTGAAAGCAGACAATCTGATACTGTTGGGAGGTAATTTCAAAAACAAAAAGAAGGTTCTAGAATACGCCTAGATGACCAACTTTAAAATAGAAGTCTTGGGACACCATAAGAGGAGGTGATCTTTGAGGACACAAGAGTACTAGGAGCTTGAAGGAGAGATCTCTTGGTCAGAGCTTGTTGGTTTCTTGGTGACAGTACCTGAACTGGAGGAAACACAGGCAATGGGGTGAATTCACCACCTCACCTGTTCAAACCCCAGGTGGGGCCTGGGGGTGGTAGCTTCAGGAATGGATATAACCAGGGACTGCAAGGCCTGGGACTGCCAGGACTTTCCTTACTCCATCTCTGCTTCTCTTTTAGTTTAGGCTTCATTTTCTCTTACTGTAGACTAACTTTCTATATTTGGCACAGAGAATTGTGGCTGGTAGCTCTTACACCCCTAGCTTTGCCACCAAATTTCCTTACATCCAATGTGAAAAATCTTGCAGGAATGACTGGACAATCGCTATTGCCAGTGGGACAGACCATATGAGAAGGTACAAGAAAACAAGGCAGTCTCTGAAAGAAAGGAGATTGCTGGCTCCCAGAACACAGAAGAGCATGCGACAAACACAGGCAATGGGTGAATCTGCCCCATTATGTCCCCGGCAAGCAGTTGGGAAATGTATACGCCTTTAAAACTGAACAAAAGAAGAACGTGTCTAAAGGCATAAGGCAAGATCACATTGAGAAGGAGAAAAGATAAAAATGAAGAAAAAGGAGATAGGTTGGAATACCAAGCCAATGCCCACTAGTTGAGAAATGAACCGGAATGGGGGTTCTACATGCAGAGGGGTTGGAGGAGTCCTCTTCTCTACTTAGTCCTTCCTTGATTTCTCCATCTCTTACTCCTCTAGCTGGATGATCCCATTGGCTAGTCCACCAGGTCCACTCTTTAGTTCAGAGTTTATCTTCCTCCCTTCTGATCCAGCCCTTGATTCAGACTTCTCCTTCCACGATGGATCTGCAGAACTGGGTAGTGCCACGCACCTTGGATGTGATCTCCTTCCCAGCTGGGCACTAAGAAGGCTGGGCAGGAGAACACTGGGTCTCTCAGGTCCCAGGAAGGGACAGAATCAGGAGCACAGGTAGAGAATTCAGCATTTGCAAAGAGGGCAGAGTGGGAATCCTTCTCATAGACAAACTAAAAGGAAAAAACGGTGGATATACTTCTACAGAGACATATTTGGGGAGATAAAGAAATAGGTTAGACTAAAAGAAAGGGTTAATGAGAGATTTAGGGAAGATGATGTCAATCTCTTCAGAAAAGCAGAAGTCTGAACCATCAACTGCTAAGAAGGATGGAAAGAACAGAGGCGTTATGAGTGTGTTAGTTCCCTGTGTGTGTGTATGTTTAGTCGCTCAGTTGTGTTTGACTCTTTGTGACCCCCAAGGATTGTAGCCTGCCAGGCTCCTCTATCCATGGGATTTTCCAGGCAAGAATACGAGTGGAATGAGTAACCATTTGCTTCTCCAGCGGATCTTCCTGACACAGGGATCGAACCCAGGTATCCTAAACTGCAAGTGGATTCCTTACCATCTGAGCCACCAGGGAAGCCTGTGTTATTTCCCTAGGCCTGTGCTAATGACTACAAGCCAGGTAGCTCAAAACAACATAAATTTATTCTCTCATGTTTCTAGAGGCTGGAAGTCCAAAATCAAAATGTTGTCAGGACTGCATTCCGTCTGAAGCCTCCAGGGGAGAATTTATCCCCATCTCTTTTAGCTGATACTGCTAGCATTCCTTGCTTGTGACTGCATTTGTCGAAGCTCTGGTCCTGTTCATAAGGCCTTCTGCTGTGTATGTGTGATCTCCCTCTGTCATTGGATTTAGGGCCCACCAGATATACCAGGATGACCCCATCTCGGGGTCCTTAAATTAATCACCTTTCTCCAAGCAAGGTAACAATCACAGACTGGGGGTGAGATGTATATATTTTTTTGAAGACCACTATTCCTATAGTCATGGATAGATGTGAGAGTTGAACCATAAGGAAGGCTGAGTGCCCAAGAATTGATGCTTTTGAACCGTGGTGTTGGAGAAGACTCTTGAGAGTCCCTCAGACTGCGAGGAGATCAAACCAAGTCAATCCTAAAGGAAATCAGTCCTGAATATTCATTGGAAGGACTGATGTTGAAGCTGAAGCTCCAATACTTTGGCCACCTGATGTGAAGAAATGACTCATTGGAAAAGACCCTGATGCTGGGAAAGACTGAGGATAAGATGGTTGGATGGCATCACTGACTCAGTGGACATAAGTTTGAGCAAACTCAGGGAGGTACTAAAGAATAGGGAAGCCTGATGTGTTGCAGTCCATGACGTTGCAGAGTCGAGCACGACTTTGTGACTGAACAATAACAACAACAACCATTCAACCCATTATATGGGGAGTGGAAAAGGTCTGGATTAACTGATACAGAAAGGCAGCCTTGGGGCATGGAAGAGAAGAACAAATCTGAGTGTGGAAGTGGCCAAGTTGGATTTGGACACGTGATTATCATAGGTCAAGACTGCATGATTCTCCAGCAGTTTTGGCAGCCGGGAAGCAGGAACAGAGCAAGCAGACAGAGAGGTAACTTGGAATATGGTGTTTATAGGTGGGATTAACAGAGGGTTAAGGAGATGAAAGATCTTCCCTTTCTTTCTTCCAACTGCAGAATATGTGGTGTCTGTTTATTGGAGTGAAATAGTATATGTTAGGAGGAAGGCATGGCAACCCATTCCAGTATTCTTTCCTGGGAAATCCCATGAACAGAAGAGCCTGGCAGGCTACAGTCCATATGGTCACAAAGAGTCGGACATGACTGAAGTGACTTGGCAAGTAAGCAAGTATATATTAAATCATCTTGTAAACTGGAAAGCATTTAATAAAATAAGGAGGTATGATTTTTATTTGTACTCATCACTCCTCCCTATGCCTAATTCTTATCTCCCAGACATATTCTTTTGTTTTTATTTTTGTTTAAGTATAGTCGATTTACAATGTTTTGTTGCTTTGTACTATACAGCAAAATGATTTGGTTATACACATACATGCATTCCTTTTCACGTGTTTTTTCCATTATGGTTTATCACAGGGTTTTGAATATCATTCCTTGTACTATACAGTAGGATCTTTTTTATCCATTCTCTGTATAATAGTTTGCATCTGCTAACCCCAAACTTCTAACCCACCTCTTCCCCTCCCTTGGCAACCACGAATTTGTTCTGTCTGAATCTGTTTCTATTTTGTAGATAATTTCATTTGTGTCGTCTTTTAGACTCCATATGTAAGTAGTATTACATGGTACTTGTCTTTATCTTTCTGACCTCACTCAGTTTGATAATCTCTAGGTCCATGCATGTTGCTGCATGTGGCATTATTTCATTTTTATGGTTGAGTAATATTCCATTATGTATGTACCACATCTTTACCCATTTTTCTGTTGATGGGCATTTAGGTGTTTTCATGTCTTGACTATTTAAATAGTGCTGCTATGAACTTGCAGAGAAGGCGATGGCACCCCACTCCAATACTCTTGCCTAGAAAATCCCATGGATGGAGGAGCCTGTGGGCTGCAGTCCATGGGGTCGCGAAGAGTTGGACACGACTGAGTGACTTCACTTTCCCTTTTCACTTTCATGCACTGGAGAAGGAAATGGCAACCTACTCCAGTGTTCTTGCCTGGAGAATCCCAGGGACGGGGGAGCCTGGTGGGCTGCCGTCTATGGGTCGCATAGAGTCGGACACGACTGAAGCGACTTAGCAGCAGCAGCAGCTATGAACTTGTATCTTTTTGTGGTGTATGCATCTTTTTTAATCAGAGTTTTCACTAGACATACGCACAGGAGTGGGACTGCTGGATCATATGATCACTCTTAGTTTTTTTTTTAGGGATTTCCATACTGTCCTCCACAGTAGATTCACATTGCCACCATCTGTGTAGGAAGTTTCCCTTTTCTCCACACTCTCTCCAGCATTTATTATTTGTAGACATTTTCATGATGCCATACTGACTGGAGTGAGGTGGTACCTTGCTGTAGTTTTCATTTGCATTTCTCTAGTAATTAGTTGTTGTTGAACATCCAGATATATTCTTATGATCCAACTCTACATTCCTTTCTATTTTCTCTCCAATTCCCCATAAATAAAGCTTTAAACAAAACCTCAATTCCAGTAAACCCAAACTTTTTTTTTTTTTTCCATGAATGATGCCTGAAATGGCCACAGGACTGAACACAGTAGTCACTGAGAAATACGCCGAGCCTCTCCAGGCTCTTCAGTAGCTTGGTGGCAGAGTGTTTGTCTGTATCACAAGGTTCTAAAAAACATGTTAGAAATTTTTCATTTATTGGTGGGATCAGACATTGCTCAAACGTCAAGCCTCTAGTTCACATTTCCAGGGCAACGCTCAACAGTTCCACTCCATCCCGGAAGGCTGGCTGGGGGAGTGAAAAAGCACAGGTTACTTCACAAGCTGCTAGAGCTGTGATTTTTAAAGTTCATTTTTCCCCTTTATCTTTGTCTTTCTTTTTTTAAGAAGCAGCAGAGCTCTCTCCTCAAACAAAAGTTTATATCAAATAGATACAAGTGGAGCTGCCAGAGTTAAGGTGGGAGATGGGGACAAAAAAATGCACCCCTCCTCCCAGCCTGCTTCCCCATCCCCTGCGGTCTCTCCCCAGCAGTCCCCTCCTCTGGTAGCTCCTGAGCACTTCTAAGCAACAATTTCTGAGCAGCTGCATGAGCAGTTGCAACGCAGGAGACACAGGTTCGATCCCCAGGTCAGGAAGATACGCTGGAGGAAGAAATGGCAACACACTCCAATATTCAGCTACAGTCCATGAGGTCACAAGGGTTGGACATGACTTAGTGACTAAACAACAACAACAAAGTTGAAGGTACAGAGGACAGAAGCAGCCTTCTGGTCCAGAGAAGTTCAAGATCTTGTCCAAGGAGTCTGACTCAGACTGGGCTTGCATCAATTAACTTTACTACTTAAACAGTGGAATTGCCAAATGTTAATGGTTACATTGTGAGAGACTTCAGACAACATCCAGTCCTATTCTGTCTCTTTTTTTTATCAGTTCTGGGAATATTCAGTGATAACTCAAGTTCAACTGTTCCTTTCAACAGGAACATGTAACTTCTTTTGTCTCTCTGTGAACCTTGGCAAGAACACCATTTAAAAATACCTAATATGGAAGTTTACAGGATAAATGGTTCTATTTTCATGAGTATTGACATCTTACCATTTTTGAGAAAGCTTATAGCCCAATTAAGGTCTGTGAAGGAAGGGTAAATGTCAGGTCAGGCTCCAGTTTATACTAATAACCTCATCTCATCAAGCTACTTCCTGAAGAATATCCTTGTCTCCTTCCCTCCATCCCTCTTCAAGAGTTTTTTTTTGTTTTGTTTTGTTTACCAAATGTCTTTCTTCTAATCTGAGGGTAAGTTTTTTTCCCCCTTAAACCTATTTATTTCTTAGCCATCTGACATGCCCAAGATAGCATAGCTCTCACAAGATCTGTTTTTACTGCACTGCATTTGGCGATTCTCCCTGCTTGAATAAACTTGCACGCATTAAAAGTTTTACTAGAGGAGTGAGGATTGCAAATAGGTGTTAATAGGGCAGGCCTCCAAAATGAGCCAAGTACAAAGGTATTTGGCAGAGGAATAAGAGTTCACTAACTCAAAACTAACAATGGAGTTAGATTCAGATGCCATTATTTTAGAAAGGCATTCAATGAAGTTCCTTAAGACAAATCAACTAATACTTATCCACAGCCTCCTATGTGAAAGAAAATTATGTTGAGCTCAGTTATGGGGGAAGGTGGGGATGTGAATAGAAAGATAAGTAAGATAATTTCCTTTTCCAAGAAAATGACCATGTCACCAGAAGGATTAGTCAGTGAACTGTAACGCAGTACAAAGTTATTTAAGATAGAGGTTCTTTTCACAGTATTGATTCTTCCAATCCAAGAACATGGTATATTTCTCCATCTGTTTGTGTCTCACTTTATTGTACAGCAGAAACTAATACAACATTGTAAAACAGTTACACTCCAATTAAAAAATTAGGAAAACTTAAAAACCAAACACAATGTCATGGACATTTTACAAGTAAAATATACTAAAAGTAAAATGTATAAAAGTGAAAACATAATTTAAAAATAAAGAATTCAGATAAATGAAAAAAGATAGAAGTTCTTTGAGATAGCTATTTAAGTTATTTAAGTAAGAAGTGGGTCATCTGGATGTGGAGAATGCTGGCCATCAGTTAGAATGGAAAGAGAAGATATTCAGGACTGATTGAAAAGGCAAAAGACATATATTAAAATATCCACAGAGAATGGGGGAGAAAGATAAATCACAGATAATGTCATGGTTTAAAGTCTGTATTTGTGAGAGAATGGAATGCCACCAGGAAAGTGAGGCAAAGATAGCTGTAAAATAGTAAGTTTTGCTTTGGAAGGGAAAAGTTTGAGGTGCTAGGAAATCAATTCAGGTACAGAAAACTGATACTCATGAAATTGGAAGAACGGTGTCTTGAGCTCACCCTCAGAAGGAATTTAGCTCAGATCATCTCCAAACGATGACTCACAAGACAGTGGATGAGATCCTACAAAACCAAAATTAAATAAATAAGGATAGAAGCAGAAGGGAGGAAGGATTAAAGCATTAGAGGAGGAGAGCTTCCAAAGGAAACACAAACATATGCAAAGCTCAAAGGAAGACCAAGAGGATGAGGACTGAGATGTTACTCGCATTGGTAATTAGCAGCCACTGGGGGCTTTTATGAGAGCTGCAAGAGGATGGGGTGTTTTCCTTACCTCACTGTCCATGTTTATTCATTATCTCTGATATGTCAAAACTGGAGTTTGTAATGGCTTTGATTCGATCTCCTGGTTTCTCTCTATGCAATTTTTCAGCTCCGTCAGATAACTGCTTCCTTATTTCCTCAGAATTTGGCCACAAGTTGCTGGCCAAACCATGGATGAGTACCCCTGAGTCACCTCTCCTGATCCAACTGCCTTTAACAGGTGGCACTGGTGCCCAGCATTAGTGTTCAGCAGGAACTGGCGTGAGGCCAGCACCAAAAGTGCCATGTCAGCACCAAAAGTACGATGTCCACAGTAACACACTGTGTCAAAATGTAAGGATTCAAACTCTAGCTGACTCCTGGAATTTTAAATAGTACCTACAAGGGAAGATAAGTTCTCTTTATGCCAATGTCTAATTAGTACATAGGTCAATATTAATAACACCTTGTATTTGCATAGCACTTTAAACTTTTCAAATGCTTCTCTAAAATGTTATTCTAAAGGAGTTCCAGAGACAGAAGGGCATGTATAAATGTATTCTACAAATGCAGATACTTTATAGCCTTATTTCATGCAAATGAATTAATAACAAATTATGTGATGACAATGTCTCAACAATGCCCTATAACACACACTGTCTGTTGTGTACTTAAAATGATAAAATCTGTCAACCTCCTTAGTTCTGTACTGTTGATGACTCTTCTGCAGGTGAGCAATAGCTATCATTAATTTGGAGGCCAAGGAATTTGCCTCTCCAAAAGCCATTGTTACCACAGAAATTGATATTAGGCTGTAAAGACCCATGTCCCTTCCTCTGAATGTGGTACCCTAGAGGTAGTGTTGGAAGTGGGAAGAAATCTCAGGTCCCAGCAGAACGAATCAATCCAATTCAAAGCATAGTCGGTCTTCTGAAATCTGAAGTAGCCATGAGAAAAACCAAGGCATTGTGAGTTAGTTGAATGAGTTGAAGTCATTCCACTGCTTACGCACATCCACTGGACAAAATTCCATATCTCCTAACTCTCAGCAGAGTAAGTACTCTTCCCAGTATTTCACTATTGAATAAGTAATGTGGCATCAGAAGATGGAACAAGAAGAGTGGAAGGAAAGAAATATTTTAACTTCTGATCCACTATAGTCTTTGTTCTATTAAATGGACCACTCTCCACTCAATTATTTAAGCCAGAAACATTTCCCTTTGCTTCCATCTGCCTAGTAACAATATCCAATAAATCACTAAGTCCTGTCACTATGTCCAAAATAGACCTTGAATACATTCTTTCTTCCCTGTATTCCTTTGAACTGCAAGGAGATCAGTCCTATAGGAAGTTAATCCTGAATATTCATTGGAGGGACTGATACTGAGGCTGAAGCTCCAATACTTTGGCCACCTGATGTGAAGAGTCAACTCACTGGAAAAACCCCTGATGCTGGGAAAGATTGAAGGCAGGAGGAGAAGGGGATGACAGAGGATGAAATGGTTGGATAGCATCATCGACTCAATGGACATGAGTTTGAGCAAGCTCTGGGAGATGGTGTAGGACAGGGAAGCTTGGTGTGCTGCAGTATGGGGTCACAAAGACTTGGACAGGACTGAGAGACGGAATAACAGCAAGACTATTGCAAAAGCTTTAAAATTGGTGCCCTTGCTTCAACACTAGCCCACCTAAAGTCCATACTTCACAGACTGACCAGAGTAATCTTTTTATGCAAAAATTATATCTTGTTCCCCGTACCACCACCTTTTCTTCACTGGTTTCTAGTTTCAGAGTAAAATGGAAACTTCAAGCTCAGGCTCTGCATGATCTTGGCAAGTCTACCAAGATCATTCTCTCTCCCCATCATTGACAACCCCAGGCACATCAGTCTTCTGACAATTCTTAGAATGTGCCAAGTGTCTCCTACCTCAAGACCAGCACACAGCCTTCCATATGCCTGGATTATGCATCCTCAGCTCCTTGCATGTCTGACTCCTTGTTTCATTCTCATGGGAAGCTGCTCCATGACAACTCAATTTAAGTAGCCACCTACATCCCCCCTGATTATTCTCTGTTACATCACTGTACATTTCTTCCTTAGAGATTATCACAATCTCTATGCAAATCTTAAATGTATATAGCTATTTACTGTCTTTAGTCCCTATTGCAGTATAACCTCTGTGAAAAACCTTGTTTTATTTGCCACTGTAGCCTCAGGGCAAAGCCCAATGCCTAGCATGCAGCTTTAGCTGACAATTCTACCTCCAAAATATATCTTAAATCTCTCCCCTGCTTCCACTGTTACCATCCTAGTCCAAGTCACCGTTATCTTTCCTTGGAGGAAGAACTAATGAAATGACTTCCCAAATGGTCTTCCTGCCTCAACGCTAGCCCAGAACACAATAAATATTTGTTACAAAACAAATAAGCATATCATTGTGGGAATAATACTAAAAGAGATGGAAATACCTAAGAGAGATGGAAATCCAGACCCCGCAGGAAGATTACTTAGTTTTTGTCCAAACCATGAAAGAACATCCAACAATGTCACCAGCTTTTGCTGCTTGAGTGATAGAACATGACACATTTTAGTCAAGCCCAGGCACAGCACAGCATGGGGACTAGAAAGTATTTCATATGTCTGCTGCTGCTGCTGCTGCTGCTAGGTCGCTTCAGTCGTGTCCGACTCTGTGCGACCCCATAGACGGCAGCCCACCAGGCTCCCCCGTCCCTGGGATTCTCCAGGCAAGAACACTGGAGTGGGTTGCCATTTCCTTCTTCAATGCATGAAAATGAAAAGTGAAAGTGAAGTCGCTCAGTCCTGTCTGACTCCTAGCGACTCCATGGACTGCAGCCCACCAGGCCCCTCCGTCCATGGGATTTTCCAGGCAAGAGTACTGGAGTGGGTTGCCATTGCCTTCTCCGTTCATATGTCTACCTGTGAGCTACTACTCTAGTCAAGTACATGGAGCTTCTAGGCTCCAAAGGAGGTGTAAGAAAACAACCCAAATGCCTAGGATTTCAACCATAAACACTCACAAAAGTCATAACTTAAGAAGTCCTCCACAACCCAATCCTGACCCTGAGCACATCAGAGAAAAATGAATCTGGAAACTTTTCTGTAATGTCTGTACCTATAGGTTGGGGGTGTTATAGATCCCAGACAGAAAAATAGGGGCACTGTCAATTAAAAAGGCAGTTCAAAAGCTTCTGCTGCCCTCTTTGAACTAGTGGCAAGTGGACTGTAGGACTTCGCTAACTGTCCATTGGTTAGGACTCTGCGCTTCCACTGTAGGGGGACATGGGTTGAATCCTTGGTCAGGGAACTAGTATTCCACATGCTGTGCAGCATGACCAAAAAAACAAATTTTAAAAGTCATGTATGTGTGAAAGCATGTTCAATTGCTCATTCATGTCTGACTCTTTGCGACCTCATGGACTGTAGCCCACCAGGCTCCTCTGTCCATGGGATTCTCCAGGCAACAATACTGGAGTGGGTAGCCTTTCCTTCCTCCAGGGGATCTTCCTGACCCAGGGATCAAAACTGAGTCTCCTGCATTGCAGGTGGATTCTTTACTGCTGTGCCACTGAGGAAGACCATATGTGTGTGTGTGTGTGTGTGTGTGTGTGTGTGTATTCCTGATAACATCTCCCCATTGTCAGACCCAGAAACATCTTAGCTAAGAGGAGAGGGATTGGGGAAGAGAAGTGTGTGAGGTTGTTTCCATCACATCAGGCATATTGTACAGATTGAACTTGAATCTTACCAATTTCAAGAACCCCCAGGCACTATCTTTAATGTACTCTCACAGAGAAAGTGCAAATACATGTACATCTGGACCGTGGCAGCTGGTTGTGTGGAAGGCTTTGGGTGCTTGAAGCTGGTGCGGCTAGGGTAAGAAGCACCTGCTTCTTGCCTCATCTGAAGGGACTTGGAGGGAAAAATCATCCCGAGGTGACAGAAATAATTATGTCAGTTTGTCTAAAACTGACAAAAAATGCACTTGATGGCACAAAGCAATTAAGGCTGCCCTCATCCGAGCTGGCACAGGGCAATCGCCCCAGGTGAAAAATTCCACAGCTATGGCAGTGAACATTAGCATCATCTCCATAGCACCTCCCCTTCTCTGTTCCTTCCCAGTTCATTCCCCAGGGCTCTGCGGCATATCTGCCGGACGTCCGAGGTAGTGCCTTCTGGATACCACCAGTTAGTCTTATTTGAGATCTCTCCCCATCCCCCATGTAGATTTGTAGGCTGGCCTTGACCTGAAATCCATCCCCGGAGTGAAACCTCAGAGCTTAATCCACTAAGTCGGTCTGGCTTTGAGCCCCAGAGAAAATGGGATTTCTATAAAATGTTCACTTTAAAGAGAGATTTGCTCCCTTCACAGCTCCTTTTCTGCGTCACACACGATTAACTCACAAAATGCTGGCTATCGTCTGCTGCAGAGACTCGAGCCGATTCTGCATAAAGGGGAAAATGCCTGCATTCGCTCCCTGTGTCTCTTCATGAGGCTCCTTCTGACTCTTGGACTGTGGGATTCTGGGCCTCAGACACCATATCACAAAACATCCTTAACTGGCTGGCTTTCTTGTCTCCCCGGAGTACCGTAATTTGACACAGTGACAGAAACATGGCATCTCCACTGTGATTTTGGCTCTGCACCATGTCTCCATGTTACAGAAGCTTCAGGAAAGCTCCGCTCACAAACCAGCATAAATGCCCAGGCTCAACCAGGAGCCAGTGCTCTTTTCTTTGGGAGTCTGTCACGTGCCTCCGTCCCCAAAATGCATTTCAGAAACACCATTGACTAGACATGACTGGATCCTCTTCTAGCTACTTGGGGAGTCTGGTGGTTATAGTCTGTTAATTACCTCCCTCTATTCATCCTCCACTGTTGTCTATCCTCCCTTGTGGATGGTATCAGCTAGGCTCCTCACCCACTGGCTTCTGCTTTAGGGAAACCCTGGTAGGAGGTCAGAGGTAGAGAGAGTGAGATCAGGGTAGTTCGTTCTTTGCTCCCTCTCAGCTTCAGTGTTGAGTCTCTTGGAGTATCTGTGATCTCCAGGATTGAAAATACACACCAAGATGTGGAGAAAAGGGAACCCTCCTACATGGAGGTGTTGGGGGAGTGTGTAATTTCCTCAGTTCTGTCTCGCTGCAGCAGAGATTTGAAACAGTGGACCAGTGTTACAGCTCGATTAGAGCTCAGAGTTTTATTCAGCAAGCAAAGGAAAGTACACCCTCGAGGCGTGAGGGCGGGCTGATCTCAAAGGAGAGGCCTCAGTCTGTCTTGGCTTCCTCCTTTCATATGTTTGTCTCCTACCCCACCTTGAGCCTGCCCTATGCAAATTGGGCTAGCCAAGAAGGGGGCATGTTTGTTTCACCTGAAGTTCTCACTCTGGTTCATGGGTTTTCTTTTGTTCCATTTTTGCAGGCTTTTCCTTTTCTTTGTCTTTTAGCCACCACCATTTTGGACTCCTTCTTTCTATTCTAACTACTTAACAGAGGGGGATGTGAGTTTGAGTGAACTCTGGGAGATGGTGATGGACAGGGAGGCCTGGCGTGCTGCGATTCACGGGGTCGCAAAGAGTCGGACACGACTGAGCGACTGAACTGAACTGAAGGCTTGTCGGCGGGCATGCAAGTTAGTGCAACAACTATGGAAAACAGTATGGAAGTCCCTCAAAACTAAAAATAGTGTTCTGATAGGATCCAGCAATTCTACTCCTGAACATATATACAGACAAAACTGTCATTCAAAAAGATACATAGACTCCAGTGTTCATTGCAGCTTTATTTATAATGGTCAATATTTGGAAACAACCTAAATGCTCACTGACAGATGAATGGATAAAGAAGATATGGCATATATATATATATATATACACAATGGAATATTACTCAGCCATAAGAAAGAATGAAATAATGCTATCTGCAGCCACACAGATAGGTCTAGAGATCATCAGACTAAGTGAGGTAAGTCAGAAAGAGAAAGACAAATACCATATGCTGCTGCTGCTGCTAAGTCGCTTCAGTTGTGTCCGACTCTGTGCGACCCCATAGACGGCAGCCCACCAGGCCCCGCCGTCCCTGGGATTCTCCAGGCAAGAACACTGGAGTGGGTTGCCATTTCCTTCTCCAATGCGTGAAAGTGAAAAGTGAAAGTGAAGTTGCTCAGTCGTGTCCGACTCTTAGCGACCCCATGGACCACAGCCTACCAGGCTCCTCCATCCATGGGATTTTCCAGGCAAGAGTACTGGAGTGGGGTGCCATTGCCTTCTCCCAAATACCATATGATACCACTTATATGTGGAATCTAAAATATGACCCAAATGAACTTACCTACAAAAGAAAAGCAGACTAACAGACTTAGAGAACAGGTTTCTAGTTGCCAAGGGAAGGGGAGGGATGGACTAGGAGTTTGGGATTAGCAGATGCAAACTATTATATAGAGAATGGATAAACAACAAGGTCCTACTATATAGCACAGGGAAATGTATTCAATACCCTGTCATAAACCATAATGGAAAAGGATATGAAAAAAAATTGTGTGTATATATATATGTATAACTGAGTCCCTTTACTGAATAGTAAAAACTAACACATTATAAATCAACAATACTTCAACAACAACAACAAATACTAGGAAATTCCCTCCTCCTAGGCTCTATCTCATATTTACCAGTATTTTCCCTCCTTGCCCCTTCAGTCCTGGGTGTGCCTCATCTCTAGTCTGTGTCTGCCTCATTATCCTTTAATTGTCCCTTAATTCTGTCCATATCTATGCAAATAGTCCCTCCATTAAGGACTCTTTGTTTGAAGCTCTGGATGAATTGCTTCCCCCAGATGCAGGAAGAACCACCTGTCTGGGTTGAAAGGTCCATTCCTATTCAGAACTCTGGCTTCAATACTCAGAACTCGGTATCAAGACAGTCTTGGTATGGGTCTGGTCTGTCCTTGGATTTTTGCCCTAATAAAGCCTTTCCACATTCCTCTGATCATGCTGTGGCCTCATTCCACTAACTAGACATGCGTCATTTGGCCTTCATCCTGGTTCCTGGCCCAGACACCCTGTCTGTTACCCCAGAATTTCTAGATCTTGAGCTGTATTTTCATCTTGATAACTCTTCTGCCCCAAATCCTGGCACCTGAATTCCTAGTAAAAAACTTCTTTTCAGCATGCTCCCCTTCTCAGTATTTAGATATCTAAATAGTACCTGCTTTTTGTTTCCTTGCTGCTGTTTTATGACTAGTGATTGTATATCTGTAAAGACAATGGCTTGCCAGTTCAACCAGGACAAGTATCTATTGATTTATTACACTCTCCAGGTGGTACGTTCTGTCTGCTTCCCTGGACTTCCAACCCTGGATCTACTTCCTAAGACCAGGAATCTCCCCACATGTGCCATTTGGCTCACATTCCTATGTACATCTCTAAAGACAGCTGCTTGCCAGGAAAACCACCCACTTTTCCCCCCAGGTACCATATTATGGGACTTCCCAGGTGGTGCTAGTGGTAAAGAACCTGCCTGCCAGCGCAAGATATGTAAGAGACATGGGTTCAATCCCTGGGTCAGGAAGATCCCCTGGAGGAGGAAATGGCAGCCTACTCCAGTATTCTTGCCTGGAGAATCCCATGGACAGAGGGTCACAGTCCATAGGGTTGCACAGAGTCAGACACGACTAAAGTAAATTCACACACACATACTATTTAGAGAAGATATATATCTTAAAGGAATCAAATGGTGAATCCTTAGAATGCACAACACTGTCACATTTTGGGGCTCATGTAGCCATCTCTGGGACCCCATGATCCATTGGGTCCCAAAGAGTTGGACATAACTGAAGCAATTTGGCACTCACACATCATATTCTACCTGATGCTTGATCAATCAGTGACAACTCACCACGATCTAAATGATCAATGGCCACCCGCTTCACTGAACCCACATCTGAGTGCCAAGTGAGTGACCCTCTCACGCTTTTGAGGATCAATCAATTAGTAGAGGAACTGTCATTGGAACTGTCATTCCAATGACAGTTTTGAAACCAAACCAATTAACAAGCTTTTCTTTCCCAAAACACACTTTCAAATTTGATGTCAACCAACTACTGCTATGTTTTTCCAGTGGTCATGTATGGATATGAGAGTTGGACTATAAAGAAAACTGAATGCTGAAGAATGATGCTTTTAAACTGTCGTGTTGGAGAAGACTCTTGAGAGTCCCTTGGACTGCAAGGAGATCCAACCAGTCCATCCTAAAGGAAATCAGTCCTGAATATTCATCGGAAGGACTGATGCTGAAGCTGAAACTCCAATACTTTGGTCACCTGAGGCAAAGAACTGACTCATTTGAAAA
The DNA here is from genome assembly GCF_032452875.1 of Bos javanicus. NCBI lineage: Eukaryota > Metazoa > Chordata > Mammalia > Artiodactyla > Bovidae > Bos > Bos javanicus. Next base: position 92,571,839 of record NC_083869.1, read on the forward strand.
GACCCTGATGCTGAGAAAGATTGAAGGTGGGAGGCGAAGGGGATGACAGAGGATGAGATGGTTGGATGGCATCCCTGACTCAATGGGCATGAGTTTGAGTAAACTCTGGGAGTTGGTGATGGACACGGAGGCCTGGCAGGCTGCAGTCCACAAGGTCACAAAGAGACATGACTGAGTGACTGAACTGAATGACCAACTCCTCCAAGAGGTCTTATGCCACATGCTGCACCTCCCAGGTCTGCTGCAGCCAGAGCCCCTGTTCCTGAGGCAGATCACGGCTGACCCAAGCCTCCACGGGAGACACTCAAACACTCAAAGGCAGGACTGCTTCAGTCTCTTGTGGTCACTGCTCCTTTCCCTTGATTCTGGTGTGCACAAGGTTTGGTTTTTCAACCTCTGAGCATCTCTGGCAGGTCTGAGATTTGATTTTAAATGTAGTGCTCCCCTCCCACCGTGTTGTTGGGGTTTCTCCTTTGCCCCTGGACACAGGGTATCTTTTTGGTGGGATCCAACATTCTTCTGTCAATGGTTGTTAAGCAGGTCGCTGTGATTATGGTGTTCTTGAAGGAGAAGTTGAGTGCACGTCCTTCTAGGCTGCCATTTTGGAAGATTATCACTTCATAGCAAATAGAAAGGGAAACAATGGAAACAATGACTGACATTACTTTCTTGGGCTCCAAAATCACTGCAGATGGTGATTGCAGCCATGAAATTAAAAGACGCTTGCTCCTTGGAAGAAAAGCTATGACAAACCTAGAAAGTGTATTAAAAAGCAGAAACATTACTTTACTGACAAAGGTCCATCTAGTCAAAGCTATAGTTTTTTCCAGTAGTCATGTATGGATGTGAGAGTGGGACCATAAAGAAGGCTGAGTGCCGAAGAATTGATGTTTTTGAACTGTGGTGTTGGAGAGTCCCTTGGACTACAAGGAGATTAAACCAGTCAATTCTAAAGGAAATCAATTCTGAACAGTTATTGGAGGGACTGATGCTGAGGCTGAAGCTACACTACTTTGGCCACCTGATGCGAAGAGCCTACTCATTGGAAAAGACTCTGATGCTGGGAAAGATTGAAGGCAGGAGAAGAAGTGGATAACAGAAGTTGAGTTGGTTGGGTGGCATCACTGACTCAATGGACAGATTGTGAAGGATAGAGAAGCCTGGCATGCTGCAGTCCACAGGATTGCAAAGCGTCAGATACCACTGAGTGATTGAATAACAACAACTACTGCATCAAAACAAGCCTTGACTCCAAACCCCATCTAAGATCAAAATAATCCTTGACCCCAAACTCCAAGATCATCAGACTCCTCTGCAAAGAGAGATTATATCTAACCAGCTAACTCTTTCTTAAGTAATGAATTCAGCTTTTCATTTCAGTGATTGAATACTGATACCTTCCATCCACAATACAAAATAACAGCTTTTAGTAACCTCAGATCAAAAGTAATCTTTGTTAGCTTGATGAAAGAAATGTGCTAGGTCTTCAGCAAAGATCATACTTAGTGGTGATACAGTGGTGGCACCTCTTTAAAGACGGAAATAAAGTCACGCCCTCACTATTTAGGTGTGAAAGCAGGGCAGTACGATGAGACAAAAATACGGAATTCATATTGGAATTGTCATGTTGGACAGGAAATGACAAGTTGATTAAGAAAATCCAAAAGAATCCATTTATATAGTTATAACCAAAAAGAAAGTTCAGTAAGGTTATTGAATGCAAGCTCAACACGGTACTACCAACATTAGGTGTGATTGTTAACCTTTATTGAGGGTTTGCCATGTGCTGGGCACCATTCTGAGTGCTTTGCAGGTTTTATTTAATCCAGTACTCACAATAACCCTTTGGAGAAAATGCTGTTATCCTCCCTAGTTAAGAGGTGAGATACTGCAAGACTGAGGACATTTCCAAGAACATCTGGCTTGTACATGATGAGCTTGAGATTTGAACTCAAGGAAATCAATATATAACATAATATTAAAACATCAATATATAATATAATACATTATGCTCTTAACTACTCTGATGGTGGTCTCCAAGCTTTATATTCATAGATTGAGTGAAAAAGTTTGAGCAATCATCCTATATATATGGAAATATCCTATAAATATATATATAGGATATATATATGTGGAAACACCCTATATATATGTATATATAATGTTCAAATAATTTTTAAATAAAAGACAGAAATGTTTAAAGGAAAAGATAAACAATATTTTAAAATAAATTCTATTTGAAAATAAAATTTTATTTTTCTAGCGGCCAAAATATTCCTTTAGCATTCCCAGAACTAGTCCTGAATATATGTAAGCAATGTAACTGAATATATGTCTTCTGATTTTTTTTAATGTGTAGATTTGACAGTATCAGACCATCCATTTGCTCTACCACCAAATTCAGTTTCTTTTGACACAGGAATAGCATCTGTGAAAATAACTGGACTGGGGAAGCTGATACAGGCAAACTGTTGAATTACATATATTATTTAGATCTTTTTAAAATAAGGGTATATTCATTATTACTCATAGAATTAAAGAAAACTTCAAAAAGAAAAAAAAAAAAGCCCAACCTTCAGTTGGTTCCTGTTGCTCTGAGGATAAAGACAAACGTTCTGGATCTGGCCCCTGATTGCCTTTCTAGTTTCCCTGAAACCTCCAAGTTTTCTTACTCTGCTTTTCATCCACACTGGTTTCCTGTTCCTTCAACAGGTAATTTCTCCACCTGCTCCCTGATTAAGGATTTTCACATGCTCTCTTCCTTCTGGGTATTTTTCTCCCCCATATCCATACTTAACCCCAACTCTTCTTTATCCCTCAGACATCACTTTTCCAGGAAAGTCTTCCTAGTCACAGCAGCAGAGATCCAATCTCTGTGATGGCTCCTTTCACTTAGCAGAGATTATAATTATACTTTGATATGGATGTGGGTCATTATTTGATGAATATCTTTCTTATCAGACACTAGGTTCCACCAGGCAAGAGCCCTCTGTTTTGTTTACCACTGTGTCTTCAGACACTAGCACAATGCTGGAACATTTGGTAGAGTTTCAGTAAACACTTAATGAATTCAGGGTTGAATGAATGCGTTCCCTTTTTGTGATGCCAGCCTGGCTGTAGGAGGGTTAACAACACATTTCTTTTGTGTGTGTTACAATAAAACATTATTTGGAAAACAAAATAATTGGCCAGATTTGTAGTTTAATAATCTCTGATACTGGAGTAGGAAATGGCAACCTACTCCAGTATTCCTGCCTGGAAAATTCCATGGACAGAGGAGCCTGGAGGGCTACAGTTCACGGGGTCACACAGAGCTGGACATGACTGAGCATGAGCGCGCACGCGCACACACACACACACACACACACACACACACACACACACACAGAGTCTGTGATACAGAGACTTCTAGAATAGATGGAAGGGTGGAGAAAACTTTGGAACCTCAGTAGCAGAAACAGTATCAAGGAACCACAGCCACAGCTAGAGACTACCATCGTGGTTGAATTCTGACTCATCATCTTAACAGCCCATTTCTACACTTGCTCCCCACCCTTGATAACTGGAGAAGGCATCTGCAGGTGCTCCCACACCCCTGGATGTTGGCTGGCTACTGTACCACCTCTCTTGCCAGCTTCCTCTCACTCCCCAGGCCATGGTGGAGGTGACCAGATAATGACCAGCTTTAGCAGCTTGGGTCTTAGATTTGAGAAAGGAGGCATTGAAAAGGATTCATTAATGTCTGAGTGCTTCAGAAAAAACAGACTTGCTCAGTTGGTGCTGTCTGCATTTGTTTTGCCCAGGAAGCAGAGCCCAAGATAAGGACTGAAGGTGAAGGTAGTTTATTTGGGAAATAAACCCAGAAGTAGGAGCAAGGGGGCAGAGAAAGTGGATGGGAAGGAAGAAAAAGCCTATATAAAGATGCGTTATCAAGGTTGCTGCTGTTGGCAACGGGACTCCATTTGGCTGGGATTTCTGAGAAGCATAAAAAATGCTTTCTAGAAATATCTACCAAAGGATGGAGATTAGGGAATTCACCTGTAGGCTCACATCCTCCCTTGATTAAGAGCAATCCCATGGGCATTAGCTCCTCTGCAATTCCAGTCTGCACAACTTGTCAGATGGCAACCAGAGTGCTGCCCATGGGTGTTCCATGATGGTCCTGGGAGTAGCAGTGAACAAGTGGCTCTGATTTGTAATTGCAACCCAGCCACCAGGAAGAAACCTTCTAGCGCAGCACACTTCATACAATAGACATGCAGAATAGGAAATGAAGATGCTAGATTAAGACACTCTCCCTGTGATGATGATTGCGGCTGTGCTCAAATCGACAATTTAAGTTGGCAACGCTGATGGCTACAGAGCAGGCTGCCCGGCATGTCTTGCCACCACGCATTGATTTTAGTTCTCCCACGAGCCTCTTGACTTCTTTCTCCTCCTGTATCAAGGGGAGTGACAAGTCACAAGCGTCCCAGCGAATAAGGTCAAGAGGAATAAAGAGAGGTATTTCCTGCCCAAACTTCATATCCTTCATGTGCGATCGCATGCTGGTGGCTGACAGCTACTGTCAACTGAGGGCAAGCGGGGGCTGAGCTCTCAAGACAGACTCAACCTGTAACGTGGCCGAGCATTCTCTCACTCACATCTGTAGCTCTGTTCTTTCCTATCTCCTGTAACCTCCCTGCCCTCCCCTGCCCCCATAGCTGTCTGATTGCAAAGACAGCAGAACCATCACATTCCTGGATTTAAAGATCACCCAATGACACTCCCAGGCTCTGGCCACTGTCGGTCAGCTTGCTCACTGCCCATCTCACGGCCAAACCTCCCCCCAAATCCCTTTAGCCCCCATGGGACCAGGAATCCTTCAAAAAGCAGGTTTGCAACCTGTTAATATTTGCAAACACTTATGGGGATCTCCCTCCCACTCTCTCCTCTGCTTCTCATTTGATGAGTATTAAAAATCACAAACCCACCCCTTGCCCTCAGGTGATGAATGTACTTGAATCTTTCTGCAAGCAGGAAGTCCTCTTCCTTCAGGCCACAACATTTGATAAAGAAATGAATCCTTGATGTTATTAATTCCCTTGGCTAAGATTTTGTTTAATAACTGTATTGTCAGTGATAGATCTGAAGACGTACGGTGTGAGTATTCATGTGAGTGTGTGTGTGTGTGTGTGTGTGTGTGTGTGTGTGAGAGAGAGAGAGAGAGAGAGAGAGAGAGAGAGAGAGATGGGGATGAGGGAGGGATGGGGAAGAAGAGTGGGGGGGAGGGGAGGGTAATTTGATTGTGGCCTAGAGATTAGGCAGGCTGGCATTACAAAGCACCTCTTTATCCAGGGCTGGAGCTCCAGCGTGACAAATGACTGCCTCTCCCCCTCCCCCGCTCACCATCTGATTAGGCCCAAACCAGCCAATCACAGCGGATGATTTGGAAAATATTTCCTTCTTGACATTCCGAAGAACAATCCCTTGCTGAGGAAAAAAAATACATTATAAAATAAATGGAAAAGCATCCATCAGCTGGGAAAATGTATTCTACTGGTTGGAGGCAAGTGATGTTTTTATTTAAATGGGACCAAAGACAGGGAGGTTTGATTTTGCACTAAGATACCAAAACAGAGCAGAGAAGTATTTGCATTGAGGTTGTTACCCCCCAACCTCTCCCAGAAGGTAGTTTTATACAGCAATAAGGGCCAGGGGATAGTTATCAGTAAGGCAGGCATTGCAAGGTAAGCCCATAAATTACCTGTCCAATTTGGTGTGATTTGGATAAAAGTACAAAAGTAATTTCATGGCCAGCAGATGGTCTCTTCCTCTCTTCCTCTTTCTCTCCTTCACACACACACACACACACACACACACACACACACACACACACACACCCTCTCAGTTGAAAAAATGGTCAAACTGCAGAAGAGCGAAGCCTTTCCCTTTTGAAATGCATCTCAGCCAGGGTTGTAGCGATTGGCTGGCTTGCAAGCTTTCATACCAGAGAGGAAGCAGGCCTGGCTTCTAAATCCTTGCAGGGCCTAGAATCTACCAAGACAGGATAGGTTCTGCCATGACCCAGACCTGCTCGATGAGGTCTTGAAACATTTATCAGCCCATCCTTCCCCTTCCCCCCAGCTTCCACAGCATAACCTTCTCCCCTCTTCCTGTCCCCCAAGATAAAGCAATAGATGTGTTTATATGACTCATAGGTCCATGAACTCAATCCAGAGGGTAAATAACTCACTGAATGAATGAGATATGTCATTTCCAGGCTATAAACATAATTCACGGCCTCACCTTTTCCTAATGGGGCTTCACGGCCTGGTGCTTTCATCATGCCTGCTCACTGCAGCTGCTGCCTCTGCAGCGTCCCGTCAGGTCTGCTGGTGTCTGTGGTGAAAGACGAAGGGCTTAAAATGCTCTGAACAGCACTTGTCTCCTCCTGGGTATTGAAAACACACATATATATATTTCTTTCTATAGGGACTTTTTTTTTTTTACTCATGAATTAATAACAAAATGCAAATATGCTATAGTTTTGTTTTTTTTCCCTTTCTTAGTTAAAGGACAGAAACTTCTATGAATGAATGTGTATATTGCTAACCTGAACTGGTTCTTGGCAAAATTTTGAGAAAAGCTAAATTGATTGCTCAGTTGCTTTAGTTGTGTCCGACTCTTTGAGACCCCATAGACTGTAGCCTGCCAGGCTCCTCGGTCCATGGAATTATTCTCCAGACAAGAATACTGGAGTTGCCATTTCCTACTCCTGGGGATCTTCCGACCCAGGGATTGAACCTGTATCTCGAGTCTCCCGCACTGGCAGGCAGGTTCTTTACCACTGTACCAACTTGATTATCAGTTGCTTTTCCCTCTGTCTTTCTCACCTTCCATTTGGCCACCTCCCTGCCACCTATCCCAGACTCAGCATTGAGCACATACACAGACCCACCGCTCACATGGTCAAAATCTCAGTTCACACACACCCCTGCCCCCCGTTCAAATCACCCACTACCCTTTCATAAGGGTAAGAATACGCCTGCCAATACAGGAGACACAGGAGACGAAGGTTTGATCCGTGGGTCAGGAAGATCCCCTGGAGGAGGAAATGGCAACCCACTCCAGTATTCTTCCCTGGAAAATCCCACGGACAGAGGAGCCTGGCGGGCAATAGTCCAGGGGCTTGCAAGAGTCAAACGTGACTGAGTGACTGAGCATACACGTACCCTTTCATAAAATGGTCCATTTTATTACCTCACTTGAGGTCTGCCCACTTTCCTAGGACACCTCAGAAAGCCAGACCATGCCAAATTCCTTCCACCCATCCAGAGTCAACTCAAGCATCAGTTTGGTTGTATCTGCCTTCTAACCTTAGATCAGGAAAGATTCTCTCTTCAACTTCCTGAAATGCCTCCAGCGTCTACCTCCAATGTTCCAGTTTGGGTAAGTTACTCTCTCAGTGCCTACCCGCAACATTTTTTCACTCTTCAATTTTTCAGACATATAAGTGTTTTACTATTTCCTCATCAGCTTATTTTTTACAGGTTTCTGAGCTCCACTAAAGGCAAGACACATGTCTGCAATTATACGAACACACAGGCTCATCCAAAAATGTGTCATTGCACAGAGTTGGTGTTTTGTAAATTTTTGCTAATACATCTTAGCAATTTCAAGTCCTCTGAGAGGCCTTGGAAGAAGCTATTTAGAGGCAGACAAGAGTTTGAAATCAGACCAAAAAAGAAACACAAAAAACCCCAAAACAAGGGCATTAGCATTTGGCAAGTTCTGTAACCACTCTGATGCTTGGTATTCTTATGTTAAACAGTGATAATAAGGCCTTGTGTTGGGTGAGTATAAGCATGAATAGGATGGCGTGTGTAAGAAGCAGGCAGGGTGGCTGGCACAAGGTCAACCCTTAATAAAATATGGTTAGTAGAAGTCACATTGCCTTGGCTTTTTGGTCCTCATGGGTCAGACTCGCCACTGACTCAGGACTTTGTTCAAGTATTACTAGGTGGGGTGTTGTCTCTGGCTTTATTTCAGTGCCCAAGCCTCCCCCAAGCTGCCCATTCTCAGCATGGCTATCTGCACACGCTCTCCCATGTGTCCACTCTTCCTTTCCTCTCTTCCTAATTTTGCCTTTGCAAATCAGTCACACAAGCACTGTCCCTTCTTTCGAGGACACACAGGAAAAATTAAATATTTGAAAACCTTTTATTCATGACATCAGCCCAAAGGGTATCAAACAAGCGAAGGGGAGGGGGTAGGGGCAGGCACTCTGGCACCTGTGCCTGGTAACCATCTCCCTAGCAACAGAGGTCCCGGCGGCCAGTGGACCTTCTTTAGAAGCACTAACAGAGTTTTTGTTTCCAAAGCATGTCTGCTTCTCCCACTTTTGATTAATCAACATCAGCTCTTTTAGTGTGTTTAAGTGAAATAATAGATTACTGCTCAACCACAGTTGAATGGCAGAGGTTTTGATGACTCTCATGAAGAAAAGGCAATACAAAATAGTCTACAATGGATTTTTTTTTTGAAATGGAAAAACTTAAAAACCTCTCTTTCTCCTGTTGCCTGGATTCTTGTAAACAATTATGTTTAGAACAATGATCTTTTGAATCATGAACCATTCCCCCTACCTCACCAAGGCTTTAGGAATGGTTGACTCTTTTCAGCTTTTTCTTCTGCTTCAAACACTTAAAGCCCTGCAAATACAATCCATGCTTGGCTCACAAGAGCAGCACAGCACAGTGCCCAAAGTCATCTCCCAGTGATTCTTCCAATTCTTTTTGAGATTCTGACAAATACTTTGGACTGTGCTTTTTGTTTTCTGGCAGGAAAGGTTAAAATGTGTTTTCACAGATACACTTTTCAGGTAGAAATTTTTTTCTCTCTCTTCCTTTGGACTCCTTTCCTCAGCCTGTGAAAGTTCCTAGAATTCCATGACACCAGGAATTTATCTGTTCCTCCTCTTCTCTGTTTTGTTTTGAGGCTAGAATTCTTGACCTGTTCTAATATATATCTAAGGTCCATTTGACTAAGGTGTTTAAAACAAATGGAGGGACTCCATTAAAAGGTGTCATCCCTTAGTTTCTGACTTTTTCCTCTAAATCCCTAAAAATGTGAAAATGTTAAAATAAGAAAGTGGAATCAGTTCTGCCGTGTATTCATTTCTAAATACTCACAGGATAATTCTTGATTTTTATGTCAAAAGGGTCACTCATTTTGCCTGGTCATTCTTTTAGCCTGGCAAGGAAGAACACGAAAGAAGTCACGTGCTTGATTTCATATTGCTCACATGTGCTGAAAACACATTTGCTTTTGTCTTGCACACATACTCATTCTAAAGATGATTCACAGAGCAGATTGACAATGAATTTCTTTCTAGGGTTTAGAAAGGATGCTAAAATTAGGGGCAGCTCTATGAACAAGCCGCAGGTCTTTCATGGAGTTCTAAAAGTCACCACAAGGTGGCGTACCAACACAATAGAAAGAAAGGAATTGCGTCCCATGGGGCCAACTCCCAGTCTCTGTTAATGGCTTGATTTTCCACTTACAAGCAAGAAAATGCCATGGAAACTTTTGTTTTCCTCTTTAAGTGAAGGAGGAGAGCGAGGGATGGGGGAGGCACCAAGCCCCCTTCCACTGTGTGCTGTGCGTTGCCCCTGAGCTACATCTGGACATTGTAAGTCACCCATTGTGGAAGCCTAGCATTTTCTGATTTTAGCAACAGCACCATTCTGAGCAGAAAAGAACCCGTATGTTCTGTTCAGCTTAAAACCAACTAAAATCACAAGTAAAGAGAAGAAAGAAAGTCATTTTCACAGAGGGGGGGCGGAATCCATGGAGTTGACTTAGACAGCAGTCCTGGGCAAGTAACCAGACCCTAACGGGTTGCTGGTTCCAGATGCCAATGAATCCTCACCTGTAACTGTTCTGCTTCGAAGACGTAAAACCACATCAGAGTGTTTTACCTTAAAACCTCATCTCTGCTCACAGCCCCTCCCACTGACACCCGGCTCCTAAAATAATCACCTTTTATTACTCTTGCTTTTCAATCTAGGCAATTGCTTGACATTCCACAGAACCTGCTTAGGAAAGGAGCACCCCTGCCTATCTGAATGAGATCACTTCTGGGCATTCAAGCGGCTGTGTTCTAGCTCAGCTGAGCTGATGCCTCAATCTGCCACCTCCTGCATTCCCTAGCTCGTGGGTCTCCATACAAAGTGCCTTCAGACCATGTGCACCAGGATCTGTCTAATCTCATTAGATTTCTCATTTTCAGCATAATACTGTCATGGCACCAGTGCCCCAGATTAGTGGCTTGTCAGAACTGGTGCCCCACTAATGAGCTAATCCAAATAATACTCAAATCCCAAATCAGATTTAAGACGATCCAGTCTGGGTAGAATTAGGGAGTGAGCAGTACTGACTGAAAGAACAAGCTTTCCTTTTCTTTGTTTTGCCTTAAATGAACAGAGGTGGACTGCTGTCAAACTCGAGAGTTGTTTTTTTTTTTTCTTTGCACGACATTAACTGCCATTACACAATTGGGAGTAATAAACAGAAAGGAGTACATCTGTATGGATTGGTATAAATTTACCTTAGAGGATTAGAAAACACATATCCACACACATATGCGAGGTTAATATATTCAGCAGATCCGTGTCCTTCACAGCTTCTAGTTTTCCTGACTTTCCTGTGAGTTTGGCCTGAAGACCTTGCAGATTTTAAATCTGATGTATTTCAATGGCGACCTTAAGGTGCAGGGTTAGGGCAAAAAAAATTTTTTTAAGCTTATTTGTTTCCTTATTTTCCCTCAGGGTAAAGCTGGGCTCCAGAAATTCCAAAATGCATAATAGCAAAGTTAAGGTCAGACCCTGAACAAAGGAGCTAGGCAAACAGAATGCAATGAGAATCATTGATGTTTCAGGTGTTCTTGAAAAATGAAGCCTTGGCTTAAAAATGGATGCTTAAATGGTTTCTTATTTCTGTACTTGTGCAACCTTTCTGAGAATGAAAGAAATTATGTTGGTCACAGGGCAGTTATTATGATGGCCAATGAGTGGGCCAGCACAGAGCAGGAGGAGGGTGAGCTGTCCTGCACCCTCTTCCAAAGCACAGCAACCCATGTGGCATCGCTGCCATGGAATCTCCCATCTTGCTGCTGGATGAAGCCCAAAGAATGCAGCTGAACTTTTTGAGTCAAGTTCAGCAAAGCATGGCTGTTTGCTGTTGCATTTTGATTCATAAACCCAATGGATCTGATATAGGAATGGTACCTTCAGAATCCAAACATGGGCCATTCCATACTTTGATATTAGTCCTCAGCTCAGTGCTTTGTCATCAGTGTATAAAAGACAAGTTCTCAGAGTCTTCTTCTGTTTCTTATTTTTTTGAAATAAGAAAATGTTTCTTATTTTTTTTTGTGAAGCACAAAGTACTCCAGATTTCATCATTTTTCATATATTTGTCATTTCCATCAAACATTATGTGTTCAGTTTTATAATTGCTAGCCTTTTTAGGTGATAAGCTACCAAAAGGAAGTCTGGTTTTAGAGTTTTGTGCTTAATAGAGTCATCATATTCCCAGGTGGTGCGAGTGGTAAAGAACCCACCTGCCAATGCAGGAGACATAAGAGACAAGGGTTCGATTCTCAGGTTGGGAAGATCCCCTGCAGGAGGAAATGGCAACCCACTCAAGTATTCTTGCCTGGAGAATCCCATGGATAGAGGAACCTGGAGGGCTACAGTCCACCCTGGAGGGCTAGGGTCGCACAGAATCAGACATGACTGAAGTGACTTAGCATGCATATTTTGTAACTGATGTGAGCCTGCTTTCACTGACCTCAAACGTGACCATGTCACACAGTCACACAAATACTGAACTACTACCTGGAGCTCAGGGTGCCTGTCGAGTGCCTGTGCAAGAGACAGCACCTGTGTGGTTGCCTGCTCTTTCCTCTATTGTCACATTTTGAAACATAGAATTCCTCTTGTTCCTGCATCTTCGTAGGCCAAGAGCCACCTCCTCCCTCCTTGGCTGGATGATCAGTCAGAGGGATCTGACTTTATTTATTTCCCTATTTGACAACAGAGGGGAAGACCACCAAAAGAAATGAAAACATGTCTCCACGAAGACTTATACTTTAATATTCAGAACAGCCTTATTCATCACAACCCTGAATCGGAAGTAGCCCAAATATCCATCAACCCGCAAACTGGTAAATAGATTGTGATGACATTCCTACAAGAAGATACTACCCAACAATTCAAAGGAACAGATTGCTGAAACACGCCAACAGTGTAGAAGAACTGAAAGAGGCCAGACTCAAAAGGCTGCACTCTATGGTTCCATTCATATAAAATACTAGAAACTAGCAAAGTCAGAATAACTGAAATCAGGCCATTGGCTATCTGGAGGGGGGGTGAGAGGTCAGGAAGGAGACTGACTCCAAAGGGGCAAGAGGAAACTTCTGGGTAGATCGAAACATTCTGAACATTACTGTAGTGGTAATTACACAAAGGTCTACATGTGTCAAAACTCACCAAATAGCATGCTTAGGTAAATGTTATCGTGTATACATTACATTTCAATCACAACACAGTTTTTAAAATCCATTTTGGATGGATACATTTTCATAACTTATAAAACTGTCATAAAAGGCAAACACAATAGCCAGAGTGAGCCATCTTATAGGCTTTGCCTACAGCACATGAGCTTTCATGTCGCAGTTGAAGAAAATCAGAATGGCATACTGTAATGAGAAAGCAAATTGGGATCCGTAATGATACCACCGTATTTTGTCATGGCTCCACAGCCTTTGTAAGTTTCCTTATCCGATGCATAAGGAATGTGAATCTATTCAAATTAACTTAGTAGAAGTTGATTAGGCAACAATCTAAGTTTGTTCCGTTAACTGCACCCAAGGCAACGGGCCTCGCACCATCCTCTCCCTGCTCTACCTGTACTCTGATGACTCTAGTAATCTCGGTCCTCCTCCCCAGTTTATCCCGGGAGCAGGGCGCAAATTGATGATCATTTTCGTCTTTGAGTTATGACCCAGGCACATGCCTCGCCCCTGGAAGGAAGCGGCCCTGCCAATCCTCCACAACAACCAGGAGAGAAAGGAGAGGCCCGCTAGGGCCCGGTTGCTTCCCTGCTGACTCTAATTACCCAGCCGGGAATTTTACAATCCCTCCTTCCCGCCCGCCCCCACGTTGTAACCACGACCCTGCCGCTCTGCAGACTTTGGCTGGGTCTTTCTTTTGTGTGCCCACTGCTGCCGAGTGGATGGGGCTCCTAATGAGCTTTGACACTAATGGAACTGTGAGACAGTGTGATTATGGATCCTTCCCCCCACGCAGCACAGACCTGGCAGGAAATGACCCGAGACTCTGCACCCTTCCACCCCCTAGTGAATTCTGTTGAAACCATCTTCAGCCGCCAGCTGGAGCGCTACCCACCCCACCCCCACCCTTCCCTCGGTCTAGTTTCCTCTTCTCTCCATCATCCCGCAGGTGGCTGAAAATAAGATTTTATGGCCTGACGCCTGGTGGGTTGGTTGACAGCCCTGGAGAACTTCTCCAATTCGGGGGCAGGGGAGGGGGTGCGTGGAGCATGGAGGTGAGGTGGGGAATGGAAACTGGCGCCCATAAAAACAAAGACTTTCCCCTGCTTGCCTTTTAAAAAGCCTTCCGAGGAGGAAGGGAGCCGGGAAGGTACGGTTGTTTTCTATTAGATGCTTAACAACGTGTGTAAGTGGAGGTAATTTAAGAAAAAAACAACATGTGCTGTTGTAATTTCCATGTTGCGTGTGGTACAGGTGTAAGGGACTGGGGGCTAACTATTGAGCTGTGAGCTAATTATAGGGAGAAACAGCTGTTGTCCTCTAATGAGGAGACAGAGCCGCGGAGTCTGCTCCGCCAGGGAGCCTGAGGAAGCCTGTTGCAGGGCGCTGTGCGGAGATTGCCTGTTCCTCACAAAATACTCCCTGCCACACACTTGCTCACAGGCCGCTTCTCACATCCACTCCAGCAGGTGATAAGTAATTTTCGCCCGACTGGGTCTGGAGAGAGGACTGTGTCCCCATTTTATTAACCTCTGTGCTCCTTTTATTTTTGTTCCCCACAAGTGTACCGCTCCTGACCCCAGCTGTGTGTTACCAGGGTCCCTTTTCTCCCCCCTTGAGTTCTTTCTGTTCATTCCCATTTTGCTGTGTTTCCAGGACAATCAGATATTCCCAAAGCTGTCAGCTATTTATCCTGTGATGTACAGGCTCAGCTAGACCACACTTTCTGTTTCTTGGTGCTGTGTTTTTCTCCCCAAGGTCCCATAAATGTGACCAAACATTTCTTCAACGACCCGGCAGGTAGAGTTTAGAGGGTCTGCTGGGGAGTAGCTATGCGACTTCCCACTTAGATTTCATCCCAAACAAATAGGGGAAGTGTTTCTTTAAACTTTTTTTTAATTACATTTTTTTCTTTTTTGTTGAAGTCCAGTTGGTTTACAGTTTCAGGTGTACAGCAAAGTGCTTCAGTTATATATACATATATGAAGAATAAAAGAATACATTTATTCTTTTTCAGATGCTTTTCCCTTATAGATTATTATAAGATATTGAGGATAATTCCCTGTGCTATACAGTAGGTCCTTGTTTATATATAGAAGTGGGTACCTGTTAACCCCAGGCTTCCCTGGTGGCACAGATGGTAAAAGAATTTGCCTGCAATGCAGGAAACCTGGGTTTGATTTCCCTTGAAGAAGAGAATGGCAACCCACTTCAGTATCCTTGCCTAGAGAATTCCATGGACTGAGGAGCCTGGCGGGCTACAGTCCATGGAGTTGCAAAGAGTTGGACAGGACTGAGCAACTAAGGCACACACATCTGTTAATCCCAACTCCTAATTTATCCCTCCCCTCCCCTCCCCCTTTGGTAACCATAAGTTTATTTCTATGTTTGTGAGTCTATTTCTGTTTTGTAAGTCAGTTCATTTATACAATATTTTTAGATTTGGAAAAAAAAAACAGTGGAAATACTAATATAAATTATCACTACTATACATGAAAAAGAAGCTAACACTACAGATTGATAGACATTAGAATACTATTAAGATAATACTATGAACCACTTTATGCCAATAAACCCAACCAGGGAAAAAGTTCTTCTTGTTAAATGTTAATACAATCTTGATGTTCATGTTGATATTGGCATTACAAACCTCCACACCACTGCAAGGAAGGAAAGCATCAAAGTCCAAGGAAGCTGGAGAAGCAGGTGCCCTGCTCTGCTACTTAAAGCCTCACGTGCTCCTTTATGATGGATGAGGAGGAGGCAATCCAAAGGGACCGTCCACCACCCCCCCACTGTGGATAAAGTATTATTTACTGTGCAATTGAATTAAAAACAAGGACTCGCTATAGCAACCACTCTAACAAGGGGCACTATTCACAGGCTGCCTTGCTGCCTGGGGTCCGGCGCCCATGAAGCATCTTTTTGAAAGCACTTGTGGGCAAACCAGTGGCATATGGGGCTTTTACAGCATGTACGAGGCGGGGCTTCTGCCATAAAAGGCTTCTCTGCAGACTGTATTGCTTTGGGAAGGGAAACGGGAGCGCCAGCAGCTATGTTTTCCCGCAGTTTAGGATTAAGGGAAATTTAATTGAAAATAAAACACAGAGGCACTGTGGTGGCCACTGAAGAAAAACAAAGACCTCTTCATGGAGCCAGGCCACCACGTGGCAGCAAGGGACACACTGCCAGCTTCGTCTGCTTGCTTCCATGGGACATCCGGGGGCTGGGAACAAGCCACTTTGTGATCACCCATCCTGTGGCACCAGTTTTGGGGATCTGAGCATTCCTGAAAGAACTAGGGAGGATTCTGCAACATCACAGAGAAGGGTGTGTCTACTTAAGGTCTCTGTCATTTCTTCTCACCCCAGCAATCTTTTCTTACACCTTCCCCCTGTGCTTTCTAGAGCCTTCTTTGTTTCACATAATATCTCTGGAAATCTTTGTTTCATTGCCTTTTTTTAACCTCAGGGAAAAGAATCATGCAATCTCTCTCTCCCTCTCAATGAATTTTTAAGAAGACAGAGATATTCATTATAACATACTGTAGGCAAAATTAGATACGAATAAAGGGCTGAGAGGATTTTATCTTCTCAAAGACAGTGACCCAAGGTCTCTGGCTAATCTGAGTGACTCTCTTAAAGCTTACCAGGTATTAGAGAAGAGCAATTTTTTTCCCGCTGTTTGTGTGTGCGTGTTTATCCCTTTCTATCCCCAAATAACAGCTTCTGGTGTATTCTGGCATGAACTCTTCCAGCACCAAGTCTCCATGTCAAGGTGATATCTGTCTTAAGTGTCTTTTCCCTCCTGCTTTCTTCTTTAGAACAGCCAAGTTTACTGCTAAGTATTACCACTGCCTCCTGACAGAGTCTAGAACAAAAAACACCCTCTAGCTTATGATAGCCAAAGAACTCCAGGGGTCAGACCCCTGGGTTTGTGTCAATTACATTAGCTGCCTTGGTTGAAAATGACTACCTTATAAGTACTGTTTTTTCGTATCAGTCTTGATAATTTAAATTCATGCATTCTGCTGTTTTTACTCACTACCACTTCCACACCACTCAGAGACTGTCAGAGCCTAGCATGGTGTTTTGCACATACCAAACCTTAAGTGTTTTGCTGTGAATGAATGGTTGGATAGATAGAGGAATCAAAAGGTTGTTCTGCATTGGAAGACAGTAGTTTGTTTTAACCTAACTGCAGATGGAAGAAAGCAGCCTAAAACATAACTTCCTAAAGTGCCAGCTAACTTTTTCGAGGAGCTAAAACATAAAGGACACTTTGATTTAACTCATATTTTGAGATGGAGGAAATAAGCAAAAATAGCACAGTGAAGCATTCCTAATATTGATAATCCTGCTTTTGGAGAAGACAGATCCCTTACAGAATACAGGCCCCAATTCCTTATCCGTAATTCCAGAATCCAGAGAGTTTTAATAAATAGAAGCTTTTCATAAGACGTCTAGGAGGAAACCTGGCTTGAACTGATACATAGCTATTTGGAGCTTTTGTTTGCATTTATCCTACCAAGAGGGGCTATTCACACACTTCTGCAGAAATGTTAATGTTTGATTATAGGGAGTTCCACATGTCCCTGGAGTGTTAGGTAGTAGGTGGCATGCTCACGGTATTTATGCCCTTTCTAAAATCTAAAAAATCTTGAATATCAACACATATGCCCTCAAGGGTTTCAGAAAAGGAATCAGAGATCTATATTAGCAAGATGTTGCTTTACTATGTTGAGGTTTATTCAATAACTTGAACAGATTGCCAGCAAGACATCCAGAC
Source organism: Bos javanicus (assembly GCF_032452875.1). NCBI lineage: Eukaryota > Metazoa > Chordata > Mammalia > Artiodactyla > Bovidae > Bos > Bos javanicus. Next base: position 92,589,186 of record NC_083869.1, read on the forward strand.
GTCTTAAATATCGTATACAAAAGATCCTAGGGCTTAGGACTTTACAGCATTGTATTTTTGTGGAATTTGCTCAGCGTTCAAATGATCTTTCAATGAATTTGTGGGGGAGAAAGTGGTCTCCCCATCCTATTCCTCTGCCATCTTAGGACCGCACCCCCCAGCATTGTATTTTTAAAGCACAAATTCTTCATCCAGCAAATAGATCATGGACACAGATCAGGTATCTGCATGATCATGTGGTAAAGGAAGTTGCCACCTCTCCTTTTCTCAAGGAGCTGAGTCTCCTGAATAATTTTATAAGAAGTGACACAAAAATTACTTACCAGAGGCTTTAAAACATGCTTTCATTGTGGATCCATTTGAAGCTTTGCTGCTTTTAATTTTTCACCATTAAGACTTGCAAAAACCATCATGCGATTCCTTAATTGCAACCACATTAACTGAGGCAGACTTTTAAAACCTGGGATGTTTTCTATCACAATGGGGACTGTCTGGGTGCTTCCATCACACCATGTCTTCTGTGGACAAACAGCACCACTGATCACTCAGCACACCAATCGGAGACGGCAGATGCTGGTGAGGGCTTGGATCAAAGAAACTTTGAAGTTACAGCTCAAGCCCAAATACCAGCTCTGGCAGGATGCATTTCTGTTTCTAAAAAGTCACAGTTACTCCTGAAAGCTAAATGGGTTTGAAAAATTCAGCCTCCAGCACCAAATCCCAAGTCACTCTTTTCAAAGTGGGTGGAAAAACAAATGGGGAGTTCCTGTGGTGGGGAGGGGGGTTGAGGGAGTGGGAGCGAGGGGGGCCCAGCTCACTCAGCATGACTCAGACAGAAGCCTTTGCATCAGGTGTTCAGGCCTTCAAAGCCCAACTTATAACTAGTTTGATGAGTGACAGCTACAGATTTCACTGTATCAAGAAAAACTGATGTTAAGCAAATTCTGTGTCTAGCAGTTGAACGCCATATACTGCAGCCTGGGCCATATTTATTGGGAGGCTTTGTGGTGTTCTGGCACTTAGACATGCAGAGCTTCTGGACAAAGGTGACTTCTGTGTCTGTGTTTCTAAAGCACAGACGAGTCTTGGCATGTACTTAAAGATTTTGGTGCACTGTGATTTGGTGATTTTTTAAGGAAGCGCTTTGGCTGGTGTTTTACTGTTTCCTATAGCAGTAATAGCTGAAACTCCAGTATTTTGGCCACCTCATACGAAGAGCTGACTCATTGGAAAAGACTCTGATGCTGGGAGGGATTAGGGGCAGGAGGAGAAGGGGACGACAGAGGATGAGATGGCTGGATGGCATCACTGACTTGATGGACATGAGTTTGAGGGAACTCCGGGAGTTGGTGATAGACAGTCCTGACGTGCTGTGATTCATGGGGTCGCAAAGAGTCGGACACGACTGAGCGACTAAACTGAACTGATAGCAGTAATCTGGCACCCCATTCCAGTACTCTTGCCTGGAAAATCCCATGGATGGAGGAGCCTGGTAGGCTGCAGTCCATGGGGTCGCTAAGAGTCGAACACGACTGAGTGACTTCACTTTCAGTTTTCACTTTCATGCATTGGAGAAGGAAATGGCAACCCACTCCAGTGTTCTTGCCTGGAGAATCCCAGGTACAGGGGAGCCTGGTGGGCTGCCATCTATGGGGTTGCACAGAGTCGGACACAACTGAAGCAACTTAGCAGCAGCAGCAGCATAGTAGTAATAAAAGGTCCACAGAACTTGATAAGCAGGCAAGAGGAACCAAGGGCTCATCTAAACCTTGACTTAAGGGATACATTTGGTTTTCCCCAGTATGTCCCACGGCATCTTTGTGAATGGAAATTTTGTTCCACTCGTTGGACCCTTGCAGGCTACTGGCACTCGTATCTCGAGGGGGACAAATTCTATTTCAAGGAAAATAGCTCCTCTTCTCTTGCAACAAGAGATCTGTCACTACTGTAGAGCTTGGAAAATGCTGTGCACACCCCTGGATGGGAAGATGGTGCACTGAGGCCACCCTACAGAGTGTGAATGGTGCACGGTCATTAAGGTGATGACTCCCGTGGGAAACGACCTGAAGAATTTCAGTAATGAAATTCCAGGCAGGAGTCTTGAAAGGCCTGTGAGCACCAATCCATTCTGGAGTCTGGGTTCAGAACGGACTTCGTCAGGCGTGAAGTTGGGCACTTTCAAGGCATGCTTTGACATGGCTTTAAACAAAGAAGAGCAAGTCTCTACCTCTGACTTTTATTCATTCACAGCATATCTCAAGAAAGGGGACAGACTCATCTCCTTTGTCAGAACTGTCACAGTATTGAATTTCTGACCAGCCAGAGGTCACTGGGGTGATTTTGCAGATGGTGGTCAGGGAAGATTTCTAATCGTGAAGCTTTGGAGGAGACGAGGGGGTAAAGATTTGTATGGAGGTGGGTTTTGGTTTTGGTCTGGTTTTCAGTTTTCCAGGAAGGTGCCAATCCGGAATTCTTCTCAGGGACAAACTTTGTGACCCAAACCAACCACAATTCAGTAACAATTCCTCCTTTGATTTCTATATCCTATTTTCTTAATTGAGTGGGCGGGAGAGCACAGTTTCACATGGAGCGAGTAGGTGGCACAGGCTGTAGAAACCCATACTTGCAATCCTTGGCAGAGATATGTGCTGCCATTATGCCTTCTAAATGTCAGCTGAGGTAGGAACCAGCTCCAGATCTGAGAGGCGCCAGACACCTGCTCCCTCCGCTCCAACACAGGCTTCTGCTGGTATGATCGGTAGCTCGAACACAGCCCTTTCTCAACACTCTCTGAGCCTCTGACTCCAGCAGTAGTTCAGAATTCTGGGTATGTTCAGATTCTCCTCTCAGTTCTTAACTCCCATCCTCCTTGCCCATGCTGCGGTCTCACCCAGAGGAGGAATGGGCCACCTGGGCTTTCATTTGGTACTTAAGTCCTCAAAATCCTTGAAATGCTCCTTGTGCTGTCCTGCCCCTCTGCAGAAGCTGCAACTTTGCAAAGAGCCAAATGCCTCCACCAGGAAGCAGTGGCTTTCAGGACCACCTTCCTTATGAGGAAAAGTTTTTGACTTAGAAGATAAACTAAGCTGGCTGAGTTGCCCATGGAAAAGAACAGTGGGACTGACTTAATTGACAGTGATCATATTCTGGGTTATTTTCACTTCTTTTCATTCACAAGTAATTTTTATAAACGGTTTTGTTCACTTTTTCTAAAATTGAGAATGTGTGTGCTGTGTGTGTGTGTGTATGTGCACTCAGTCGTGTATGTCCAACTCTTTGCGACCTCGTGGACCGTAGCCCACCAGGCTCCTCTGTTTATGGAATTTTTCAGGCAAGAATACTGGAGTGGGTTGCTGTTTCCCACTCAAATGGCTCTTCCCCCATCTCAAGTGGGTCAAACCTACATCTCTTGTGTCTCCCGCACTGGCAGGTGGATTCTTTACCACCACACTACCTGGGAAGCCCTAAAATTGAGTATGGGTGCAACGATATCTAAAATTAGATGGACCCAGCAATATAAATATAGTTACCAGCCCCCAGATCCATCAAGCTAGGATCTAAGACAATGATAATTAACCTCATTTCAGCATTTACAATGTGCCAGATACCAAGAGCTTAAGAGTATCTCTGTCATACTCATAACAACCTTACTAGGCAGACAAAGTTGTTATCCCCATTTTACAAATGAAAAACACAAGAAATAAGGGCACAGAGAGATTAACTAAGTTACTAGTTAGTTACATAGCTGTATAGTAATCATAGCAATATTCGTAGAGAATTTACTTTGGGCTGAGCACTGTCCTAAGTGCACAAAGTAATTACCATGTACAAACATGTTGACTCATTCATTCTCAGAACAATCCTGGAAGTAGCTTCTCTTCTTATCACACTTTATATATCTGAAAATGGAGGCACAGAGAAGTTGTCACATGCCCATGCTAGCACAGCTAGCGTGAGGACAGGGATTTGAACCTAGACTGTCTGGTCCCAAATTCTATACTCTTAATGAGTATAAGAAAGCTGAGTGCTGAAGAACTGATGCTTTCAAGTTGTGGTGCTGGAGAAGACTCTTGAGAGTCCTTTGGACAACAGGGAGATCAAACCAGTCAATCCTAAAGGAAATCAACCCTGAATATTCATTGGAAAGACAGATGCTAAAGCTGAAGCTCCAACACTTTGGCCATGTGATGCAAAGAGCTGACTCTGGGAAAGGTTGAAGGCAGGAGGATGTGGGGTTGACCGAGGATGAGATGGTTGGATGGCATCACTGATTCAATGGACATGAGTTTGAGCAAACTCTGGGAGACAGTGAAGGACAGGGATGCCTGGCGTGCTGCAGTCCATGGGATCACAAAGAGTTGGACATGACTTAGGGACTGAACAACAATTAGGATGCTATATTGCCTCGTATATAGTCTTTATATATTGTTATTTTAGTAATTATTTTTAAAATAAATGCTTCATATTATTAGGATTACATAGTATACTCTATGTGAATATAGCATAGTACCTGACACCCAGGAAAACACCACAATAAATTTAAGTTACTATTATTATTAGCTGTAATAATATTCAGGCTGTAGAAATTTTTCCCAGTGGGAAACAGAAAGAGAAGAATACATTTTTATCTTCCTTAACGCAGTTGTACGAGAGTGCCCAGCTAAAGCTAATAAATAAAACATATTTTTGATAAGTAGAAATATTGATAAACTATATTATTTTCTGCTCTTCTTATGACTGGGAACCATTGCAACCATCTCCGATACCCTTTAGAATGTTCATTACTGACAAGCCTCAAAGCCAAAAAGTCAAGTGAAAAGAAATGATGTCCTATTAGATTTTAAGTAGGAAAAAATGTAATAGCCTCTTCATCTCCAAAATACAGATGATAAGGCCACCTTATCTAGTTCTCAGAGAGGGTATGAAGCTCAAATGAGATAGCAAATATGAAAAACCTTTGAAAAGTGTGCCCCCTGACCACAGTGATATCATTCATGTGAGATGATGGCCTGGAGAAATCCCAGATTTATACAAGTCACAGATGCTGTTGGGCATAAGGGCCATGCTGGGAAGCTCAGACATAAAATGAGAGGCTGTTGAGAAAAGGGAGCCAGTTTGGGGAAGGAAAGAAGAGAAGGTTTGCTTCTGGGGAGGCCAAAAGGGAAAATCCACAGGATAACAATAGCAGGAAGAGAGGTTTCTGTGTAGGGAGCCGGTACCAGAACATCCAGTGTGCTGATGTCAGACACTTCCTCCTGCACAGCTGCAGACAACTCAGCCCTTAGTTAGCTGCCTGCCCTGTAGCTCAGCCTCCCGGCTTGAAGGAAGAGACCACGACCAGGAGCAGTTGCTATAGCAAATAAGGGACAAGCCTTGGTGGGGGTGGGGGTGGGCAAGGCAAAAAGTCAGCAGGCAGCACATTCCTATCCAGCCTCTGAAGCCACCTCTAAGCAAATTGTGGTATGTGTGTCTTCAAAGAAAGGATTCATGTGTTTAAATGCTATGTTAAATTGCTTCAGTTGTGTCTGACTCTTTGCGACGCTATGGACTGTAGCTCACCAGACTCCTCTGTCCATGGGATTCTCCAGGCAAGAATACTGGAGTGGGTTGCCATGCCCTCCTCCAGGGGATCCTCCCAACCCAGGACAGAACCCGCATCTCTTATATCTCTTGCGTTGGCAAGTGGGTCTTACCACTAACACCACCTGGGAAGCAGAAAGAGCCTAGAAAACACAGACGAATGGCTCAAGAAGGCACCGTGCCAGCCTCAAGAGTCATAGTCAAGGAGACACTGACATTTGGTGCTTAGTGAAGCTGCCGAAAGCAAGAGATATAAATAGCTATGTGAGTCCATTGCTGGCCAGTCAATTAAAAAGGATAAAGGATCTGCAGAATGGGATAATTCTAAATCTCTTCAACAACATCACCAACTCAGATCTCATCCCACGGCAAATTCCCTCCAGTCTGTTTCGAGCCAATTCTGGTAGAGGCGTTTGATCAGCCAAACTGGGTATCAGAGGACTTGCAAATAGGCTTATTTGTTAAAATGGAAAATTGTGATTTACTATCCCCGCAACTAGCCAGATTAACAAATGAGAATGCTTTCTAATGATAAATTGTGCTAATTTGGGTTTCACTGGTCAAGTGAGATGTTACCCTGTATTTCACAACCAAGTCTGACGACAGGAATCACTGAAGATGTTCCAATCATATTTGGGGGAGTTTTTCTGCCAAGACTCCAAACAGTTGGGCAATAACAGTTGTCTCAAATTTCCTCTTAATAAGCAAAGTTATTTGGGTGTGTTTATGTGTTCCTTGTGGATTTTTGGAAATCATTTCTAGCTTATTTGGATAAACTGCTTCGTAAGGATTAAAATATCAACACAAGCAAGAAAAACAGAATAGAATATCATTTATCATACTTACTTTTCAAAAGTCTTTTTTCCTCCACTTTTAGAAGAAATATATACACATTTTAGAAGTAATAAAAATTCATAAAAGCTCAAAATTAGTCATTGTTTGTTTGGTAGTAACAAAAACCCAGAGCAAATCAGCTGAACTGGCTCAGTTGGAGGAAATTCAACTGGAGTGGATAGCTTCAGGCATGGTTGGTTCCAGGAATTCTCCCTGTGTCATATGCTGTGGGAGGGGCAGATTAAAAAAAAAAAAAAAAAACACCAGAACAAAATTTCTAGCTTCACAGTTCACTACAGATAGCCAGAAACAAAATAATAGCCCATATTCCAACCCCTCAAAACAATCATGCTTGATATTTTGACATATTTTCTTCCTCTCTCTCTCTTTTTTTTTGCACTTTTTACGTTGTTCACATGTAAATTTTAAACCAAGCCAGCCATTGCACAATGGAAAATGCAATGAGGACGTGAGTGCATTTGCATCAGCTTCATCAAGATAGGTCCTTGGACAACACTTGCTCTCTGGCTGTCATTCTTCAGGGACAGTACCATCCGAGAAGATTTTTGGCAGTGATAGAAATGTTCTGTATCTGCACTGTCCAACATGCTAGCCCCTCACCACACGTGGCTGATGAACATTTGAAATGCAGCTAGTGTCACTGAGGAAATGAAATTTTCCTTTCAATTAATTTTGACAGATTTAAATCTAAATAGCCACAGGTGGCTAGTAGTCACTGTATCGGACCGCACAAGGTTGACATGACAAATTACACAAGTGGAAGCCGCAGCTTAGAGTTGAATACACACCAACCATAGCCCTCTCGGGATGAAGCAGCACTGAAGGGTCAGGTCAGAAAAGTCTAATTAAAAGACACTTAATGAGCTTCAGGCTCCTTTTGTTCTTGAGTGAAGCCCTTCTGTCTGGTGCAGCCTGGAGCATGGGTCTCCCTGCTTACCCAGGGCCAGTCTTAAGTGCTAGCCTTTCCCCCACACAGAGCAGAGCTCCCAGGAAAATTAGCAGGCTTTCTGGTAACGTCTTCACTTGCAAGTTTCTTCCTGTTTTGTTCCGAAGAGGAAAATATAAGAAGGTAAGAAGCAGCCTGCCTGGATCTCAGACCTTGGCTGTGAATTCCCACAGCTTTAAAAAATTGTGAAAGAGGGTGACATCTTTGTGATTTTAGGGTTTCCACTGAAACAGAAATGTGTATCATGTCATGACTCTGCTTTCTTTCACGTTTTCTTTTTCTGTTAGTGAAGTTCTGCAGTCCTTTGGCAATTAAAATACAGACCCCCATTACTGTCACTGTGGTATTTATTTTTATCAGCATCAGTGTTGTAAATACCCTAAGTGATGCAGCAGAAAATCCTAACCTTCGAGGAGTGCCAAACACGAGACTTCAATGGCAAACATACGCTCCAATATGTTAGTCTTAAAGATACAATAGCGAAACCACTTCAGGAAGAGCCGTGATAATGTGAAATCTGTTATATGCCTTCTGTTCTAGATTTCAAGCTCTTAAAAGGCAGGGGCCCATCTGTCCACTGCCCAAGATGGTACACCCACTGGTAGGTGAGCAGGAGCCTGAAGACAGGGCTGTCTGGCTCTGAAGACATCACGCTTTACCAACACGAGTCAGTCACCTCTCCCCTGGGTGATTCTGTATCATCAGCACTAGGAGGGGCAAAGAATTGAGAGGCTGTGGGCTTTCCAGATGGGCTAATGGTAAAGAACCTGCCTGCCAATGCAGGAGACAGAAGACTTGGGTTCGATCCCAGAGTTGGGAAGATCCCCTGGAAGAGGAAATGGCAAGCCACTCCAGTACCTTTGCCTGGAGAATCCCATGGGCAGAGGAGCCTGGCGGGCTACAGTCCATAGAGTCACAAACAGTCAGACATGACTGAAGTGACTGAGCACACACGCATGCCCCCAAAGAATGCAACCAAGAGGATTACACAGGCTTTGTTCCTTTATATCCCATATCTTCATCCCCAACATGCTTTTGAATCATCACATTTGTGGTGGCTGTTGAATGGTACAGTTTGAGTTTGTGGTTGGGTTTTTTTAGTCCTAATGTGAGGGCTACCTGAAGAATGCCAGGTACCTGCCAGGCCATGTTGCCTAGCATACCTGGCATTCCACAGATCTCTTCCAGGTGAACTCAAGCTCTGTGGTTGTTCCAGCCAAGGGAGAACCAGACCACTCACTCTCCCTCAATCCTTCTGAGCCTCAGTCTTCACGTCTACAATGGGGATAATCATACCACTGTCTCTCTGGATCAGGTAAAGAACTAAGGCCTGGGGAGCAAATACAGCCCTGCCAATTCCTTTATTTATTGTCTATGGCAGCTTTCTTGGGCAGAGCTGAGTAGCTGTGATGGAGACCATATGGTCCATAAGACTACCTCGTTCTTTCCAGGAAAAGTTTGCCAATCCTATTTGTGAGACCTGCTGCTATTGCTAAGTCACTTCAGTCATGTCTGACTCTGTGCGACCCCATAGACAGCAACCCACCAGGCTCCCCCATCCCTGGGATTCTCCAGTCAAGAACACTGGAGTGGGTTGCCATTTCCTTCTCCAATGTATGAAAGTGAAAAGTCAAAGTGAAGTCGCTCAGTCATATCCGACTCCTAGTGACCCCATGGACTGCAGCCTACCAGGCTCCTCCATCCATGGGATTTTCCAGGCAAGAGACCTGAATGCACAGGAAATACTACATAAATATGAGCAGCTAATATTATCATTGTCAGGCTTCTCTTCCATCTTGAACCTTTGTCCTTTCCGGTTTTTTTCCCTAATTTCATCTCTTGCCACAAGTTGACGTGTGTGTGTGTGTGTGTTCTCTTCTTCTCCCACCTCACTCCTATAAGAATGTGTTGAACATTCTTCTTGTAATAAGTTTAAGTGCTGTCCTTTCTCTCTAGATCAAAACTATTCTCTCAACCTGAATTCTCTGGCTTTGATGGAGTGTGCTCACCATGATCAAGTCAGACTTTCAGTCTCCTCATCTCTGTTGAAGTCATGTCCCTATTCCATTACCCACAGCTTGGGCATATGCTTCTTGAGGACATGAGCAGGAGCTCATTGTATGGATTGACCATTGCTCAGCCATAGTTAGGGTCTCTAGGGCATATGAACACCAGCCTTGGGCTCCTTGTTTGTTCTGCTTTGATTTCTGACTTCCTGTCTGCTTTCCTGCTTGGAGACAAAACCCCCATGGCCTTCGTTGTCTTTCTCTCTTAAGTTTGGATCCCCACTGAGCAACCAACAAATGTTTTCTTTTCCCTGTGGCCTCTCTGATCTGCTTTGCCCTCCTAACCTGAGAGCCTTCCTAGAAGACAGCACATCCAGTCTAAGTTTTTTTTTTTTTTCTTTCTCTTGGATCTTTTTTTAAAATTCAGGTGTAGTTGCTCTATAGTATTATGTTAGTTTCTGTTGCACAACAAAATGAATCAGCTGTGTATATATATATCCCCTCTCCCTTGGAACTCCCTCCCAGTCCCCCATCCCACCCCCTAGGTCAACACAGACCACTGAGCTGAGCTCCCGGTGCTATACAGCAGCTTCCCACTACTGTCTGTTTTACACCTGATCCTGTATATATGTCAATGCTACTCTCTTAATTCGTCCCACTCTCTCCTTCCCCTGCTGTGTCCACAAGTCTGTTTTCTAAGATGTGGTATGTGTACACAATGGAATATTACACAGTCATCAAAAGGAATGAAATTGGGTCATTTATAGAGACATGGATGGACCTAGAGACTGCCATACAGAGTGAAGTAAGTCAGAAAGAGAAAAACAAATGTGTATTAATGCACATCTGTGGAATCTAGAAAAGTGATGCAGATGAACGTATTTGCAGAGCAGAAATAGAGAGGCAGATGTAGAGAACAGCCTAAGTTTTCACTATGTCAGATTAGCCACGGAGGTGAACACTCTGCCAGAGGAGGAGGGAAGGTGGTTTGTCAAGAGCTGCTTTCCCCAGACACTGCTCCATTAGGCATTTCTGGGATTCAACTACAGTCCTGGTGAAAGGGAGACTGTGATTTAATGATGAGGGAAGGAAATGGGTAGCCAAGAGCACTCTCTGGATCATACTTTTAAAATCCAACTCTTGGCTTTCCCTATGTTCTACACCAGGCACATTTTCTCTGTCCTATTATCTCAAACATTCCTGAAATATGTCTCAGTTTAACAGACAAAGCAACATAAATTCTAATCTGTAACATCATGTATTACATCCTCCATTGGGCTGTGTTTCATCCTATCCTCAGAAGTGTTTTTTCTACCAAGTGTTTTAGGCAGAGTAAGGACTTTGGATAGGCTTCCCTCTTGGCTCAGTGGTAAAGAACCCACCTGCCAATGCAGGAGATGTGGGTTTGATCCTTGGATCAGGACGATTCCCCTGGAGGAGGAAATGGCAACCACTCCAGTATTCTTGCCCAAGAAATCCCATGGACAGAGGAGCCTGGTGGGCTACAGTCCATGAGGTTGCAAAAGAATCAGACATGGCTTAGCTACTAAACAACCACAAGGACTTTGGATAGTGATGTTTCCTCAATAAAAGTAAAGATGATCTCACTGTTCCCAGTCACACAGTGGCAGGGGGTTTGAGAAAGAAGTCAACTTTCAGACTTAAGATAAGGATGTTATTTTGGGGCAGTTGTTTCCAATTGGTCTGTGTTTTGGAGGCTGTAGGTGGAAGAGAGTGGGGGATCACCTGGGGGACTTTTACAACTCTCTATGGCTACCAAAGGCTTTTATGCACCTCAATTCAGATACATTCCTCTCTAAATTAAAAGCCCTTTATAGATGAATAAGGGCTTCCCAGGTGGCACTAGTGGTAAAGAACCCACCTGACAATGCAGGAGAAAAAAGAGACATGGGTTGGATCCCTAGATTGGGAAAATCCCCTGGAAGAGGGCATGGCAACCCACTCCAGTATTCTTGCCTGGAAAATCCTATGGACAGTGGAGACTCATAGGCGACAGTCTGTAGGGTTGCACAGAGTCGGCACAACTAAAGCAACTTAGTATGCATGCATGCATAGTTGAATAAAATGCAAAGACTGTGAATTAAGTCTGTGGGAAGCCAAGCTTAGCTTAGGCAGCTCTAGGTTATCAGAGAGAGTTTTAAAGTCTAATCAGTTGTTTTCTTTGCTCAAGAGACTATATCCCCAGGAGGAAGATGATAAGGTAAGACAGAAGGGCTCAGAGCCAGTATGCAAGCCTGTTTGCTTTTATCAAGGCCATCTCAAAACAATAGCAACAAGAACCAAATTCTTCAATTATGTAATCCGGTTTGATTCAATCGCATTAAATTCCAACTCAAACTGTCCTAGGTATAATTAGACATAAAGAGAAAGTTAGAAGTGGCTTGGCCCTCAGGGAGTTTGCAAGTGGATTGAAAGCCATTTCCAGTGGGAGATTTTCCTCTCATCTTCTAAAAGACATAATCTTAATTGTGGAGAAAAAATTTTTTAAGAGTCTAATATAGTATACATGAAAGATAGTTTGTCCATGGAAAGCACACAAATTGATACAGTCTTAAATAAATTTCCCCTAAAGGGACTTTCCCCTTTCAAGAATTTCTAAAACCTGACCCCACACAATAAGAAATTTGACCCAACCTACCATTAGTCTTGGCTAATCCAAATCCAATTTAGTTCTATCCATGATGTGGCCAATGTTCTCATCCTGTTAAATCCCTGAATAAGACAATTCCAGAAGTTTAATCAAGAGCAGAAAACTGCTTTTCTGCCCACACCAGTCTTATAGGGATTTCTGTATATTGGATATATGTGCCTTTTCTCTAATCAGATTGCAGGTCTCTGAGGTGGGGATGTGTATCTTTTTATTCCTTTGGATGCTCTCTTCTTTCTGCTGCTGCTGCTGCTAAGTCGCTTCAGTCGTGTCCGACTCTGTGTGACCCCATAGACTGCAGCCCACCAGGCTCCGCTGTCCCTGGGATTCTCCAGGCAAGAACATTGGAATGGGTTGTTTCTAAATACCCCCAAAATCTTAGCATATATTTCTTAGTAATAATATTACAAATAAATATTTACTCTTTACCAGGCACAGTGCTGAATGGTTTACAATCATTACTGCTTTTGTTGCTTACAATTGCCCTTGGAGGTTTTCCATATCCTTGGCAAGGTTAAATTAATTGACATATACACACTGCTATATTTAAAATAGATAACCAACAAGGACCTACTGTATAGCACAGGGAACTCTGCTTAATATTCTGTAATAACTTAAATGGGAAAAGAATTTGAAAAAGAATAGATACATGTCTATCACTTTGCTATACACCTGAAACTCACACAACAGTGTAATCAACTGTGCGTACTTAGTCACTCAGTTGTGTCCGACTCTTTGCGACTCTTTGGGCTGTAGCCTGCCAGGCCCCTCTGTCCGTGGGATTTTTCAGGCATGAAAACTGGAGTGGGTTGCCATATCCTCCTCCAGGGGTTCTTCTAACCCAGGGATCAAACCTGCATCTCCTCTGTCTCCTGCATTGGTAGGTGGATTCTTAGCCTGCTGAGCCATTAGGAATCAACTGTATTCCAATTTAAAATAAAAATTAAAGCAAATGTTTCGTAGGGCACAAAGCAAAAAGTGGAGTATCTAGGATTTGAACCCATGCAGTCAGACCAGAGCCCACACGTTGGCACACTACGCTGCCATGTCCTGCACTGCTCTCTGGTGAGGCTGACCAAAACGCCACAGGTACACGGCGTTTTCTTGCATAAAGAGAACACTTCTCTTAAGAACATTGAGAGGCATCCGCAGTGAGATTCCACGATGAGATAATGAACATCTGCAGCCTCCCTGTGCTGAACGTCTGGCTGCATCAGCTTCACTTATTCTACTGGAGATGCACTTGATGCTGTTTTTATGAGATATGCTTTTTTTTCACATTCACAATCATCCAAGGAGGCAACTCACTCAAAATCTTCCCTTTGCTGATAAATAAAGGCAGAGAAAGAAGAGCGGATCACCTGAGATTAGGAAGAAAGTCAAGGAAAGCCAGGGTTTGCCTCTGCAGCCCTCGAATTCTTACCAACTCTTAATCCAAGTTTTGTTTTTCCCTCAAAAAGCGCCCCCCAGACTTGTAATGGTGAAAACACAGGGTTAGGAGACTCCAAAAAAGAAACAAGATAAAACCATGAGGGAAAAAAAGGAACAAGATAAAACTATGCTGGGGAAGAAATTACAGTCATTCACTAGTATACTGGTAAAAATATTTTAATGTATTTGTCTATGTGTAGCAATCATGTTTAATATTCTTGGGATTCAGACTCCATATCAGCTCTTTGTGCTAAAACAGTTTCTAAATTATAATTTAAGATAGAGTTGTAAAAATCCCTCTGCGTAATTTGTTTTCCAGTCTCTTCTTGGAAATATCGAGAGAGTCTTGAAAGATGTCCGTTACACCCAATTAAGCAGCACTGGTATTTATACCATGTTCTATGTGACGTGTCTTTTGCATCTCATTAGAGTTATTACTCATGTGGCCCAACTATTGCCTGATTTAGAAGGTCTGCGTGCAAATGTAGAATATGGAAATGGCCCTAGAATAGGAATAATATATTTAGGATACTTTAAACAGTGTTAGGTATATTTAGTACATCCACTTAATTCCGTTTTGGATGATTTATAGCCTGGGCTATGCTATGCTTCTTAGAAGTTATTCTGGTTATATTTCAAATTTTAATTTGAAAAATGTTTTAGGGAGTATAACACAAACAGAGGTGGGTCCAAGTTTTCTGGGATTGCTGGAGCAGCAGTGACAGAATCTGATACAAATTCTGGGCACAAAGTAGGCTCTCGCTCCATCTCTACCTCTTCATAATTTTTTACTATCTCTGGCAGTAAGAGTAAGGAGACAACTTGCTGAATTTCAAATGTCCTTCAGTAACTGGAACATTGCATTCTAATGCATTTTGATGAGTCAGATTAGTTATTTGTCACATATGTTGGTAATGCAAGGAAATGTATTCAGTCCAGAAAATTAATCCAGGCAGCCAGCCATGAGCAGATGAATGAAACTGACCCGAAGCACAATGGAAGAGAAAGCCAAGGAAAGTATTTTTAAGGAGGTTATTCAGTAGCCAAATCCTTTTAATGTTGAGTCATAGGTTTAAAAGGTTGAAATCTCTACCTTTTTGTGAAGAAGGCAGAAATCTTTTCCTGGTTTGGGGCTGGGGAGGAATCAAAGATTTGGAATGAGAAGACTAGATAATTTTCTCTTCCCTGAATGTATATATCTCACTTCCAGGACATATGTGGGTTCCACTAACCTGTGGAAAGAAGGTGAATGGGGATGGCTCCATGGCCAGCAAACTGTTTATTAGAGGTTAGGAAAGAGTTTGGACTCCCTGACACAGCTGGCTGGAGACCCCTTGCCTTGGAGAGCAACAGGAAAGTGAAAAGTCTGGACTAAATTTTGCTCTGTTGCTGGTCAAATTTCTCCCAGAGCTGAAAATGACATCGCTCTTCCCAGGCTGTTGAAATGAGATAGTGTCACATCCCGAATGAGATCACCAGGTCATAATCTCATCCTCAATGTGATTTTGTTGGCATGTGTGAGCATCACTGGGAGAAGGGGGAAAGGATGAGAATGGATTGAACAAAACCGTTCCTTTAATTAAGCTCCCAGCCATCTCACCTTCTGCTCTGATCCCATCAGATCTCAGCAGTTAAACAGGGTTGGGCTGAGGGTCAGCAATTACTTTGTCTCTATGGCATGTACTATCGTAAGGTGTAAGCTGAAGCCTTATGCTCTTGGCCAGGTGTCTGCTGCTTTGTGGGCTTCGCAGAAAAGAATATTAATAAGGCAACATCCAAAATTTTGGCATGGCATAAATGCAGGTGATGTGTTTCGCTGTCAAAATACTGATACCTCAATCTAGAGACTCCTGAAGGCAAAGCTTCTTTCATAAATCAGAGAGGATTTGCAGTCAACTGAGAGAAATCCCAGCCTCCTTATTCGTCAGGAGAGTGGAAACCACCATCAGGATTCAGTATTTGGATGAGGGACGGATGGATTGGAAGTTTAGGATTAGCAGATGCAAACTAATACATATAGAATGGATAAACAACAAGGTCTTACTGTAGAGCACAGGGAACTATATTCAATTTCCTGTGATAAGCCATATGGAAAAGAACACGAAAAAGAATATATACTTTGGCCACCTGATGCAAAGAGCCGACTCATTAGAAAAGACCCTGATGCTGGGCAAGATTGAAGGCAAGAGGAGAAGGGGATGACAGAGGATGAGATGGTTGGATGGCATCATTGACTCAGTGACATTAGTTTGAGCAAACTCTGGGGGTGAAGGACAGGGGAGCCGGGCATGCTGCAGTCCATGGAGTCGCAGAGTCAGACACAACTTAGTGACTGAACAACAAATACATATGTGTATATATGTGTATATGTAGCTTAGCTGGTAAAGAATCTACCTGTAATGTGGGAGACCTGGGTTTAATCCCTGGATTGGGAAGACCCCCTGGAGAAGGGAACCCACTCCAGTATTCTGGCCTGGAAAATTCCATGGACAGAGGAGCCTGGCAGGAACCTGGCCTGCAATCCATGGGATTGCAAAGAGCTGGACACAACTAAGTGACTTTCACTCTCACTTTCATATATATCTGAATCACTTCGCTGTACAGCAGAAATTAACGCAACATTGTAAATCAACTATTCTTCAATAAAATAAAGTTTTAAAAAGATTCAGCATTTAGAGGATTGTCTCTGGCAAACAAATCTTTCTATCCTGGCTTAGGAAACAATTGAAAGCCAGGACTTCTAGGTGTGTTTTAGTCACTTAAATGTGACAGAAACTTGCTGAGACTGACTGTGGATATTGCAAATCCCATTAAATGGCTAGGTAGCTACAATGATATTTTGCTATGTCTGCCTGCAAGAGCCATCTTCTCTCGAAGACAAGGAGCTGTCTAGCACAGACAGCTGTGGCTTTGGCCCTTAAACTCAGCGAGAAGCTCAGTAAATGGAGGACCCATTCTGCTTGGCTAGAGAAGATCTAGAAGCAGACCACGCCTGCATCTTTGCCCCCAAGCCTTCACACTGGAATGGTAGCATGAAAGCATGCAGAGAAATCAAGGCCATCTTTGAGAAGGAAAAATAGTAAGGGAGCATCCGTTAACTGCTGCTGCATTTAATGAACGCCTGTGATATGTCTGGCTTCATCATCTCCTTTAATCCTGTACCTCTGCAGATTTCTGCAAGTAAATTCCAGATAAGAGTCCATCCTCAGGGACTGACTTTTAATACCTTTTTTCCTTTCAAGGAAAACAGCAACCGTTGGCATTTTGGTTCAATAAATATCCTTGCCCTTGACTGTCACTCAGTCTTCAGAGAGGAGTGAGGAGGAAGGAGAGGCCTGGTGGAAGGGGAAGAAACAGTGGGTGGTAGCTCCAAGATGTCTTATCCCCAACTTTTGTTCACAGTAGCCCAGCTGGGTACCATGCACAGACCAACAATAAAGTGGGAGATGCTTGTCACTTTACTTTTTCGCTTTATTGCTCCTGAACCATTTTGATTTTTCAGCCTTTGGCTTTCTTCCTCCTTTAGTCCTGGCCCTTTAGGGGCAGTTACCAGAACCAGAAGAGACTATATTTAGAGAAAGAGCTGCTTGAAAGGAGCCAGGACTTTATATAGGAATGTAGCCATCCCCAAACTGACCCTAACAAGAGGACAGACTCTTATTCTGGGATTTAATCCAAAGAAATCTAGAGAGGTAAAAGATGAAAGGAGGCGTTAGCGATGATGAAACCAGACATATAGGATAAATACCTGGCCTCCTAATCTTCTTACCCTCTGACCTCCTACCAATGCCTTCCACTAGCCAAAGTCAACCAGTAACCAAAGGACAAGGCAGCCCACAAATGCAGCCCCCATGGGCCAGCCCTTGGGGCATGCAGCTGGGCGGGGACGGGACCAGAGGAGCAGAGAGAGAGTATCAGTAGACACCACACACTCTGCTGGCTATTTTGTTTGTTTGATTTGGGGATCTGATCTGAGATCCAAAGGGCTATCTTAAAAGCAAAACAATCCAGAACAGAAGGACAATGTTTATTACTCCAGATAAGTATATAGGTTTAACACACACTCAACCCAAAGCCCAGTGGAATTGAGGCAGGAGAGGGGGAGGGGTGTACTCTGTAAAGTTAGCCTTTATTCTTCAGAAGTATTTCTTTCTAACACAAGTTTGCCTACAAAGCTACTTTTACATTCCAAAAAGTCCCAAATGTATGACCACTCTCTCCAGATGTGTTAATACTGTGAAAGCAGCTCACAACAGGCTACTTGAGTTATTGAATAAAAGAACTCAACAGGCAGCTAAGTCTTCCAACCACACTTTTTGACCTTTACACACTTGGTGTCAGCTTTCAATAGGCATTAAATTCTCCCCTTGTTTTTATTCTTTGCTACAGTAGCATTAGTGGGGAGACCTGAATAGCTGGACTACAGCTAAGTATCCTTAAATACAGGTATTTGAGAAATCTTTGTGTGTATGTGAGTTCCAGACATAAGTAATGTTCAAGGGGGAGACTTAAACACTGGAATATTAAAAGAAAAGGTAGGAAGCTTGAGTCCTACCTCTGGTTTATTATTCTTAACTAGTCCCACAGGGTCACCTTAAACAAATATCCTTACCTTGTAGGATTCACATCTTGCTACTCCAAAGTGGAAAACTGTTCTGTTATTTGGGAGGAGATGTGAACTAGAACAGGTCCACATCTACCATCCTGGGCTTTGCTGAAAGTGGACAATTCTTAGGGGGCAGGGAAAGATGAATTTTGTTGTGCCAGTTGCTTCTAGTCAGTTGCTTCCAGGGAATTCATGGGTTCACAGTTTAAGAGACAACCAAGCACGAAGATAAAACTTGCATTCAATGGCACCTGTATTTCTGGTACTAAGACAACCTATGAAGCTGTGTTCCTTGGCTTGGTTTATTAATTTTCACATCTGAAAATTTTTCCATTGCTCCATTTCCTACTGCAGTTTAGAGTCTTCCCCTGAAAGTATTTCATGGTGAGTTATTTATTTAGTGTGACAGGAAAGGGATTAAAAATATGAAAATCATATCCTCATCTTCTGCCTGTCCGTGCAATGCACCAGAAGCAGCAATAAGGTGATAGCTCTGGGAAGGTAGCCAAAAACAGGTGGAATCGAACCCTCCTTTACCTTTCATCAAGGCTTCAGGCTGCTGAAACCCATTTTCTATCCTTCTCAATGTGTGTCTGGCGGGTGCCTCCCGGGGCACGTTTTTCACAATATGTTCACATCACTAGAAGCATTCAGGGACTTGCTAGATCATTTTAAAATGTTTTCTAATTCAACATCTTCGGTATGGAAAACTCAAAAGCATCCACACATCTTTTAGAACCATTCTTATGATTTATTTCACGTTTGTAGTTTTTATTTTAACTGGGATTAAAGGATATAATGACAGGTCTGGGATGTCACTTTAGCAACTACAAAAGGAGAGAGAGATTGGGTAAAATGGATTTATCCACTGTTAAATGAATACCAACATACCTGCTTCAAAGGAGAAATAATTAACTAAATAGGTACTCATTAAACCTGTTATTACTACCCCCACAGTCAAATAGTCTTCAGAACACTTATCTCTTGGAGGAAGCTCTTATTATTCAGATAAGAGCATATTTTTTTTTCTTTGTCCATGCTTACATCGAGAGAGCTCCTCTGCTGACTGGGAAAGAGCAAATTAGAAAGCCAAAGAGCAGAGACACATATGAACTTGTGTGGGGAAGGTGAGAAAGGAAACAGCACAAACAAAGAAAGTCGTCAGTCAGTTCAGTAGCTCAGTCATGTCCGACTCTTTGTGACCCCGTGGACTGCAGCACGCCAGGCCTCCCTGTCCATCACCAGCTCTCGGAGCTTGCTCAAACTCATGTCCATCGAGTCGGTGATGCCATCTCACCATCTCATCCTCTGTCATCCCCTGCTCCTCCTGCCTTCAATCTTTCCTGGCATTTTCCCAGTCTTTTCAAATGAGTCAGTTTTTCGCAGGAAGTGGCCAAAGTATTGGAGTTTCAGCTTTAGCATCAGTTTTTCCAATGAATATTCAGGGCTGATTTTCTTTAGGATAGACTGGTTGGATCTCCTTACAGTCCAGGGGACTCTCAAGAGTCTTCTCCAACACCACACTTCAAAAGCATCAATTCTTCAGTGCTCAGCTTTCTTTATAGTTCAACTCTCACATTCATACATAACTATTGAAAAACCATAGACTAGACAGACCCTTGTTGGTAAAGTAATGTCTCTGCTTCTTAATATGCTGTCTAGGTTGGTCATAACTTTTCTTCCAAGGAGAAAGTCTCTTAATTTCATGGCTGTAGTCACTATCTGCAGTGGTTTTGGACCCCCCCCCCCCCAAAATAAAGTCTGCCACTGTTTCCACTGTTTCCCCATCTATTTGCCTTGAAGTGTTGGGACCTGAGCCATGATCTTAGTTTTCTGGATGTTGAGTTTTAAGCCAACTTTTTCACTCTCCTCTTTCACTTTCAAGGAAAAGAAATATCCATTCACTAAGTCTGGAGCAGCTTTGTAAAGAAACCGGTTCAAAACCCATTTATTCCTTCATCTGCAAAGCCAAAAGTGTCATCTTTGTTTGGAGGTTGAATTTTAAGGACTAGCACCTTGGAACAATGTCCATGCGCACTGTGTTTCTCGGCAATTGTGACAGGGCTGGATTTTCAAAACTTCAGCCATGTGTTTATTGCCTTCATCATTTTATTGTATGTGCACAGCGGTGGCCATGAGAACAGACTGCTCAACCCTCTAATTTTAGGGAGGAGGGTTCTAGCTGCTGCCTCTGAAACCTGTAGCCACATTTGCAATGAGCTGGGCTTCCCATGGCTCCTCCCAGCCAATGGCCGAACACACCAGGGATATTAAGGCAGGTCCACTCCTGGGAGATGTTTCTAAAATGAGAACACAAGAGACAAGGGCTTGGTTGGGAGTTCACTTGGAAAAGTATCCCAGGAAGCAGAAGTGGGTCTGAGAATTTGAAACAGAAAAGAAGGGACACCAATACAAGGATGTGTGATGAAGGCCTGCAAAGATAGTCTTGCCAAACTCTCCCTAGAACTGCTCTATGGTCTGAGACTCGGCTACCTGATTGTCCTTCCGTCCTTCTCTCTCTCCTTCACTCAGGGTCAGCCCTGATCTCATCCTGATGGTTCTCAGGCTTTTCTGGCTCCCTCTCCACTTGCTCTTATAAGTCTTTCTCCTATCAAGTTCCTTGTATAATCAGCGTCATTTTGTGTCTGCATCTCAGAAGGACAAGAGTAACACATGGAGGTAATACCAGCCGCATTTTGTACGTGATTATACACAATTATGTACAATTATATTCTTATACATAATTACATACCATTATGTATATAACATGTATGTATTTATACTAAACTTTCCATATCATGGGGACACCTCCAGATCGTTAGTCAGTTACTCTTGGTCCCACTTCTTACTCCAGCCATACTGCTGAAGCAATCAGGTTCAAGTAGATTTTAACCATCCTTGTACAGTTACGGCTTGTTTAGTGCATCAGAATACCTGGCAGAACTGCTGGCCACTCATACCCATGCAACCTGGAAGTGTGGGGTGTTAATGCTTATGGGGCCATCCTTGATCAGTGGATGATAGATACCAATGGGGAGATATTTTCTCCTTTCATCCCCTGAGATTCATGCCGTGGGTGCCTCAGAAGGTCCTGGGGATCAAGTGCTAGTAAAGCACTGCTGCTGCTGCTGCTAAGTCGCTTCAGTTGTGTCCGACTCTGTGCGATCCCATAGACGGAAGCCAACCAGGCTCCCCCATTCCTGGGATTCTCCAGGCAAGAGTACTGGAGTGGGTTGCCATTGCCTTCTCTGTAGTAAAGCACAACAGTGGTCAAATCAATCATGCATCCATCTCTTGGGTTTCCTCCATCACTGTTTTCTCCCCTAGACTCACATCTGCCTCCTAGGTGGTATACCTTTCCAAGTGAACACACTTTGCTGTAACTTTCAGGGGAAATCCATACTTAGGATTTTCCTCAACCATATCATGTATGAAATTACATATAAAAATAAATGCCTAAGTGTCAAAACTAAAAATAATTAGTATAATACCTAAAACTAACTCACATACCTCCTGGTACCCCATAGTTTAGGAACGCTGTAATAAAAGATATTGAGGTACTTATGTTCAGACACTACTCTCTCCTATGGCTATAGTTAAAATATGTATTATACCACTGAGTAAAACTGTCCAGTGACACTGAAAAAAACTAATGAAACCTAGGGTTCCCTGGTATATTTTGCTTTTGTGTGTTTTAGACACACTCAGCAACAATGGACTTCATAAGCAGTTTGTTCTGTTTGGCTTTGTATAATCTGAGTACATGGTAATTTACTATTTTATAGTCATTTGGTTACAGCTTTGTTTCTTGGAAAGGATTTTTCCAGGTAGCTGGAATTATGGACTGTAGGCTTCTTGATGTGGTAGAAGCATTCTGAATACATCTCCTAAATCCTGTCCCTTGGTTAGTCAGTCAAACACTAAATTATAAACTGCCAAGGGACTTTGCAGATAAAATTAAAGTTATTTTTGTGTGTGAGAGTTAAGTTTTATTTGGGGCAAAACAATGACTGCAGCCCAGGTGACAACAGCTCAGAGAGCCCTGAGAAACTGCTCTAAAGAGGCAAGGGGGGAAAGGTCAGTAGTCATGTGATTTTGGTGAAGGGGGAATGCATGCAGTCAAGCACATATTCTTCTAGACACTTTCTACCAGTCTTGTGAAGCTTTTGCTAGTCACCAGGAACAGTAGCCACCATGAAGGATTTTAATGCTTTTCTAGATATGGGGAGATATAAGAATTGAGCTCATAAAATCAGCTCCTGAAAATATCTAGCTATCTGAAGACCTGTCCTGCCAGTTTTTCCCCAAGTACAGAGTGCCTCATTTGCAGATAGAATTAAGGTTATTAATCAGTTGACCTTAAGAAAGACAACTCTCCTGGAATTATTAGGGTGGAGGTAGGCAATGCAATCATGGGAACCCTTAAAAGGAGAAGAGGACGTCAGAGAAGTGGCAGAAATGGAGCATGGAGGAGAGATGAGGTTGAAGGTAAGCAGCTGTTCTGCATCACCAAGCAATGAAAGCAAGGACAGGACTCAATATGCTCAAGAGGAGTGGAGGCAGCAGAGTCTGTTGAAATGACATCCAGGAGTCCCTGGCCCAATCCTCTGCCGCCACCACACCTCTCATCATACAAGGGAATCAAAATCCTGTTTGATGAAACCACGCTTGATTAGGTTTTCTATTATTTGTACCAAATACCTTTTTCAGTAACACAGGTCCCTTCCCAAAAGGGCTCACTAATGTCCAACGAGAGTCTCTAGTACTCTTATCAGTAAGATGCTTTAAAGTTTGCTTTATTGTATAATTAGATGTTACAGGGGGCTGGCTGGGGCAGTTTCCTTGGGTCTGCCATGTCCAGACATAAATGCTTGATGATTCCCCCCACCCCCACCAAGGTATCACATGCCCGTGCAAATGGCTTTTTTTTTTTTCACAGTTACATGTATTTACAAATATATTGAGTTCATTTACAAAGGTGGAAAATATCTACCTCAAAGTAGCAATGAATAACCTGAGATCATTGATTTATCTATATGGAGATTATTTCTCTTTTCAGCCTAAAACTTGTAATTGTTGATTGTAAGTTTTTCCTCTAGCCCCAGTGGTGTGGCATCATCAGGATTTTGCCCATGTGGTGGTTACCTTCTGGGTTAAGTATGCACAGCTGGCACAGAGTTAAATCACTGCAGCCTCACTGTCCCCCTCAGAACAAAAGTACTTCCTGTTCGCGGTCGAAATCACCCCATGTGGTTATTTGTCAGCTAGTTGCAATACGGCTGACAAATCCCGAAATCCTGTTGTGAAAGACAACCCTCTCCTGACTTGTCCAGCACATCCACTTTGCAGCCAAACCATAAATGCCATCCCAGAGGTATTAGGTGGCTCTTTTTCTATGTTCATGACAAGAAACAAGAAAATGAAAAGTTGCACAAAGCTGGGAAAATTGCAGAAACCTGGCAGGGGATGACTTTCACCTGAGCAATTTGTCAGTTCCAAAGGGACATCTGAAGCAAGTTTTAAGAACAAGAAGTATCCGGTTCTCATTCCAACCTGTTTGCCTGGCCATAATTATTGCAATATGGACTAACATTCCCAGCCCTGCAATGCACCTGGGCAGGCTCAATAAATACAACCAACCTGCAGTATTAATTAACGTCGATGACAAAAGTCAGAGAGGTCTTTATTTATTGCAATATGTTTTCTTTTTAACAGGGGACATATTTTGTTTTCCTCGCTCCAGTCTGTCAAATTATCCTCAAATATATATACCTTTCACCTTGAGTGCCACCCCCCAGTCCTGTTCCCAGGCTTTCCATCCCCTGGGCCGAGAGCAGACTAATCCAGCAATGGTGCAAAGTGGTACAAGCCCCTCCAACGGATATGAATCTTCTGGAACTCAAGTCAGTTGGTGAACACATGCCCAGAGCTTGAGAAATCTAATTTTAGTTCCCTCCTGCCCAGACCCCCAATCCTACTGGATTTGTCAGGACCTAACGGATTAAGATAATACCCAAAGTGAAAGGTCAATTTTTTAAAAAAAAGGTAGTGGATTTGAAAAGAATTCAGGGTCAAGGACTGTAAATTCTAATCCTTACTCAGTCAATAGTTTACAGACTTCTCCAAGCCTCTTAATTGCTGTGCCTTTGTGTGAAAGAACTAAAACTGCCCTTTCTTACACACTAATGTTCTGAGGATCCATAAGTGCCGCGAATCCCTCTGCAAATATGAAGTGAAATGTAAATAGTAGCAAGTTGCTTGAGGAGATATTACTGAAGAGATCTTGAGCCAACTGGCCCTTCCCGACTTTGCTCAGCACTTGGAACAGTCACACACACACACTCATACTCACACTCACAATGGGTACTATGGGATTTATCAATAACAATTCGCATGACAATGGATAACTTGAGTGCAAGCTTATCTGATGGTTGCAGCAAAAACCAGTTGACCTCTTGAAGCCTATAATTTCATGTTGATGATGCTAACTTTAATGAATACAGAGTGAAGACCATATCCGAAAGCACCCTTCACAGTAAGGACAATGCTTATCAGGATTACTAAATGCTGGTCTTCATTTATAAAATGTACTAGCATCAACCATTTTACAAATATATGTTTCCCAGAACTGCTGTGCTATGCAAAACAAACAAAAGAACTGTGCAAGAATCAGTGCATATTATAATATATGGCACAATGCCGAGGGTAAGAAAACAGTTGTATAATTATTCCTAGAATGACATGATGGTACACAAAAACTTTCCCTTTAAACAATGTCTGTCAATTTACCTACATCAGCGAGGGAATCACTGACATGCATCATTTTATCCATCAGTATGATGCCCAGTTATTTGAAAAGGCTGAAGACTTTATGCCACTTTCTAACATGACGGCCATAACCTTTAAATACTAGCAATAGCCCAGATGTTTCAAGTTGCAGATTTTTCTGAACATATCTGTGGGTTTTCTCTCACCATCAGCTTCACTCTCTCTTCAAATTATAAGGTATTAACAAAGTTTTGCTTGTCTCTCTTAAGATTCACATTTGTAGTCACAAAGGATGCTTAATTCTACTAAAATGGTTATCTGATTATGAAGAGAGATTGTGGCATGTGCATTGAAGGATATTGTAAAACATGAGGTTCTTATAGAATAGATAAACAATAAGGTCCTATTGTATAGCACAAGGAACTATATTCTGGAAATGAATACACACACACACACACACACACACACACACACACATGTATAACTGAATCACTTTGCTATACACCAGAAGCTAACACAACATTGTAAATCAACTACAATTACCAAAAAGTTTCCTTCCCAGGTGCTTCATGTGTCACGTAGCATGAAGACAGAACCGGGTGTCACATATACTCTTCCAGTCCTATTTGGATGTCTTATTCAACTTATTATTCTCATTCAAAATTCAGACTTAGCCACACATAAAAGTAGTAAATGTCTGGCTCTATGTTGTCTTGAAAGAGTTAATAGTCTTTTCCAAGTGATATACTGAATTCTCAACATGTAAATTTGCATGGAAAATAATTAAAGCTGCATATTTGCATATGTCACATAATTCAAATGTGTATTTATATGCTTGGAGTGTATATGCAAATGAAATTCATTTCAAATTTTCAGGGCATGGATGACCTCCCAACTGTAATGCCCGATGACTTCTTCCCCCACTTCCTTTACGTCACAGCAACATTTGATGCCCTTCTCTTAGAAATTCTGTCCACTTTTAGTGACCTTGCATAAACGTGGCTTCATCTAGGATTCTATGATGGGCATTTGTTGGACTTTCTGACCACCTAACATCTGAATTCTCTTTCTTGTTTGGAGACACTCACTGCAGACATAGAGAGTACCACACAATTGTTGTTTGGGAACCCTAGCAGATGAGGGCACGTGACCTAAGCTTAGTCAATCAGATGACCCATCTAGAACTCTGAGCCTGGATGAAAGGATGCAAAGAAGCAAGAACATTTTGCCATCCACTGTGATGGCAGCAGTGGGTCTACAACATGTGCCCTGAACAATGGTAACATGGAGTCAGGAGTCCAAGAGTGCCCACCAACAATATTGGAAGTGGGCGTAGGAAGTTCTAACCCAATGAGCCCTGCAGCACAGTCAGCTATGTCACAGCATCATCCATTGCCCACATCCCAAGTCTCCTTCTCAGCCTTCTTGATTCCCTGAGCTACCAAGTATACTTCCAGTTAAGCTCTTTCAAGCTTAAGTTAACCAATTTCTTTGTTTGTTTGCAAACAATAAGTTGCAGTGCCGATTATTTGATGCACTCTCCATCACAAAGAGATGGCTGAATGGCATCACCAATGCAGGGGACATGAACTTGGGGAAATTTCAGGAGATGATGAGGGACAGAGAGGCCTGGCATGCTGTAGTTCTTGGGGTCACAAAGAGCCGGACATGACTGGGCAACTTAACAACAAAAACAACTTTCACAAAGTCATGCCTTGGATCATGTACTAAAGTAAAACTCTCTTTATCCTAGTGATTTAGGAGGCTTGGACATCTTTCTCAATTTAACTTCCATCTCCATTCTTCACATTTTCTACTCTCCAGTCAATACTCTCTGACCACACTTTGTTCAATCAGGTGCCTCCATCTGCATCAATGTCCTTGCTTACTAGAAGCTCACATATCATTCAGATTCATATTAATTTGGCTAGAAATTAGACAATGTTTAATATTTGCTGTAACTATACATATTGGAGGTTTCAGGTTTCCCTGATGGCTCAGCAAGTAAAGAATCTGCCTGCAACACAGGGAATACAGGAGACGTGGGGAAGATTTCCCTGGAAGAGGAAATGGCAACCGCTCCAGTATTCTTGCCTGGGAAATCCCATGGACAGAAGAGCCTGGCTAGGTACAGTCCATGGGATTGCAAAAGAGTTGGACACAGCTGAAGCAACTGAGCACACACATTGGAGGTTTCAGATTCTTCCAGATTCTAGCTCCCCTATCAAGATTTCTCTGACTGCTCCCAACCCATGGAAAACAGATGTGGCCTCCATCTTCCTTGATCTCTTACAGCATTTTACATCTATCTTATGTCAAATATAACATTCTGCTTTGGAAAAAATAGTCATTTATTTTGTATTCAGAATCTCCTAGATCATAAGCTCTTACTAATGTCCTGGAAGATATATCTTATTTGCTTTTTTATCTGTACATTTTCTGTTAGAAATCTCATGATTCAAAAATGATGGTTGAAAAACCAAATGGATACGCACAGATTTTTCTTACTCAGATGGAGATTATTATTACAACTCTTCAAATACACAACTTCTTATGTCTCTAAAATTCCACCACCCATTCAATTCAGTTCAGTTCAGTCACTCAGTCATGTCTGACTCTTTGTGACCCCGTGGCATGCCAGGCATGCCAGGCCTCCCTGTCCATCACTAACTCCCAGAATTTACTCAAACTCATGCCCATTGAGTCAGTGATGCCATCTAACCATCTCATCCTCTGTCATCCCCTTCTCCTGCCTTCAATCTTTCCCAGCATCAGGGTCTTTTCAAATGAATCAATTCTTCATATCAGGTGGCCAAAGTATTGGAGTTTCAGCTTCAGCATCAGTCCTTCCAATGACTATTCAGGACTGATTTCCTTTAGGATGGACTGGTTGGATCTCCGTCAGTCCAAGGGACTCTCAAGAGTCTTCTCCAAAACTACAGTTCAAAAGCATCAATTCTTCAGCACTCAGCTTTCTTTATAGTCCAACTCTCACATCCATACATGACCACTAGAAAAACCATAGCTTTGACTAGACAGACCTTTGTTGGCAAAGTAATGTCTCTGTTTTATAATATGCTGCCTAGGTTGGTCATAACTTTTCTTCCAAGGAGCAAGAGTCTTTTAATTTCATGGCTGCAGTCACCATCTGTAGTGATTTTGGAGTCCCTAGAAATAAAGTCTGAGACTGTTTCCACTGTTTCCCCATCTATTTGCCATGAAGTGACGGGACCAGATGCCATGATCTTAGTTTCTGAATGTTGAGCTTTAAGCCAACCTTTTCACTCTCCTCTTTCACTTCCACCAAGAGGCACTTTAGTTCTTCTTCACTTTCTGCCATAAGGGTGGTGTCATCTGCATATCTGAGGTTATTGATATTTCTCCCAGCAATCTTGATTCCAGCTTGTGCTTCATCCAGCCCAGTGTTTCTCATGATGTATCCTGCATATATGTTAAATAAGTAGGGTGACAATACACAGCCTTGATGTACTCCTTTCCTGATTTGGAACCAGTCTGTTGTTCCATGTTCAGTTCTAACTGTTGCTTCCTGACCTGCATACAGATTTCTCAAGAGACAGGTCAGGTGGTCTGGTATTCCTATCTTTTGAATAATTTTCCTCAGTTTCTTGTGATCCACACAGTCAAAGGCTTTGGCATAGTCAATAAAGCAGAAGTAGGGACACCACCCATTGACTAACTTAAAAGAAAGCTAACACATTGTATTTAAAATTATATTCTATGATTTCCACCTAAACGCGGAAATAATATTTTAAAAAGTAAAAAGTTTAACCACTAGGCATTTAGGAGGTGAATGAATAACTTAGCTATATTTATTTTGACTTACTTAAGTGGGTTTTTAGGTATTTCCAACATTTAGGTATGTATAGTCGGTGACTACAGGTAGGGTTTTCAGGTGGACATTGTACATCAATGAACAAGTATGGTTCTCATGGCAAACATTTGCCATTATAAGCTTGTTCCTAGCCAATATTATTTATGTATTCTTTGTTGTACAGAGTTTCAGAGATAGGAATAAAGGAACTTAAGACAAATTTAGGGGAGAAAGTCAATGAATTATGTTTGTATATTTTATTTGTCAGAGGAAAGATGTTTGAAAAAAGCATAGTTGTATGCCATTAATAATTAATATGGATAAGATAGAGTCAGTCAGTAGCAAAGAGGAGATAGAAAAAGAACCAGGAGTCCAGAAAGGGCTTCAATAAGATGAATACATAAGGCCTATGTGGAAAAAATTACCAGGCATATAATGCATTTCTGGAAGGTTTGGTGAAAAACTTACTTCTTGTGGGGATTTTGTTTTCTTTGAAAAAAGAAAGGTGTTTTTCTCCTAGCTATTTCCCTAAGTGAATGCATTTAGAAAATGGTTAAAGGATAAGTGTATTGGAGCACTCCAGACAGAAAGGGTTCTAGAGAATTTCTTCCATTAATATTATTTCATCACAATGCATCGATGACAGTTCTAAATTAGACAGTCTGATCACATTTGGGGAAGATTTCTGTACAGTGAGACCAGTTCCTACAATTCTCTCATTCCCCCCGTACCGCCCCCACCCCAGCACTCTAGCTACAAGCGTCTGTCTTTGCTCTTTCCTTTCAGTATGGCTTCCGTCCAGAGCCAATTACAGAAAACAACAGCTCCTTAGCACTACTGCCGACAATAATCTCAAAGAAAGAATTGCACCTACTCAAGCCTGAGAACATATTCAAGAAGTTAATTATTTTCCTCCCGTGGTTCTTGGAGCAGCCTTTTTTTTTTTTTACCTTGTTTCACTATAAAGTGCCATAGGGTATTATTCCTGTGGAACATATGGGGTACTATATAAAACCAAGTTGTTGCTGATTTTACTTAAAATCAGTTTTTATTTCCCATTTTATGTCTGCTTACTTACAGCACCTTGCACCATCTTCCACTTGTCTGCCCAGTTCTGAGGTTCTTCCACTCAGAGCGACTGCTCCCTGGTTCCGAGCCCGCTCACTTCAGGGTGCTACGTGATCCTGCGTGCTGAGAGAAGAAAAGAGGGAGTGCCAGAAACTCATTTTCCAATAAAATGGCAACATGATTGAAATGCATTTCTCTAAATTCAGTATCAATTAAGTTTAATGGTCACAAGTCTTTCATCGATTTATAGAGCTGTGTATATCATGATTTTTAGAGAGAACATTACTCCCGAGACAGCTCTCTAATTGAGAGGAGGATTCTATAGCACAGAGATCTTCGATGAATGTTCTATAGAGATAATTTGTAGCTTTTTGTACAGGTGGTCACTGGGCCAGTTAGCAGGTTTACGAAATGTGTCTGGAATCACAGCAAAGAGAGACGATCACTGTATCCTCCATGACAACAGAAACCTGGGGAAAGCGGTCGTAACTGACAGGGCTTTTGTTCAGGCTCATTTTCCATTATGGGCAAATCCTCATGGCAGTATGGAAATCGTGAATAGGAGACACGGAGGCCTGTCCCCAGGAGACACAGTGGAAAAGGAAAAGAAGGGATGTGACATTCGCTTGATCAGCAGCATGCTAACAAAACAGGCAAGGACTTGGGACTGGGTTCTAATGCTAGCCGATGATGCTGTCATTGTGGACAGGGTGACCTGTTATTAACTATTCCTTCCCGGCCTGGGGCAAGTTATTTAATTTCTCAGATGCTCAGTCTTCTCACCTGTAAAATGAAGTCATAATAATGAACATAAGTAAAGCTGAGCATATGTGTCCTCACATGGTAAACCATCTGAGAGTCAGTTGACTACACTGGTGGGTGTGGTGACTTTGCTATCCTTGGGTAACCAGTTAGAGATCTTAAGAGTGGGGGAGGGTATACCCCTTTACCACCTGCAGACAGTTACATTCTAGTTACCTCTTGGCTTTTCTGTTTTTACTGATGGTCACTAGCGTGCTAGTAGGACCTCCTTGGTGGCTCAGACAGTAAAGAAT